>NC_000081.6:52219950-52819950 GCF_000001635.26 Mus musculus | reverse complement strand
TGGATCCATTAAAGGCACATGCACCAGTGTGGAGAATATTTAAGATGGTTCCAAATATTTCAGTTTGTCTGCACAGGGCTCCTCTAAAGTGAGAAAAAAATCCTATAGAACAGAAATGGAAATGGCATTGGACTTTGTGCTTTTCAATATTTGCTGAAGATTTGATCTGGGAATAGTTCTGTATTCCTTGGGATAAGCTGATTCATTAAAATCTTTTTATTGTTTTTGTATACTATTAATTAAAGAAACAACAGTTCAAAACTTCTCTTAATAGATCAGATGATGGAATTGAATAAAACCATCCAAGACCTAAAAAGGGAAGTAGATACAATAAAGAAAACCCAAAGTAAGGCAATAGTGGAGATAGAAACACTAGGAAAGAAATCTGGAACCATAGATGTGAGCATCAGCAACAGAATACAAGAAATGGAAGAGAGAATCTCAGGTGCAGAAGATTCCATAGAGAACATCGGCACAACAATCAAAGAAAATGGACAATGCAAAAAGATCCTAACTCAAAACATCCAGGAAATACAGGATACAATGAGAAGACCGAACCTACGGATAATAGGAGGGAATGAGAATGAAGATTTTCAACTCAAAGGACCAGCAAACATCTTCAACAAGATTATTGAAGAAAACTTCCCAAATCTAAAGAAAGAGATACCCATGAACATACAAGAAGCCTACAGAACTCCAAATAGACTGGACCAGAAAAGAAATTCCTCCCGACACATAATAATCAGAACAACAAATGCACTAAATAAAGATAGAATACTAAAAGCAGTAAGGGAAAAAGGTCAAGTAACATATAAAGGCAAGCCTATCAGAATTACACCAGATTTTTCACCAGAGAATATGAAAGCCAGAAGAGTCTGGACAGATGTTATACAGACACTAAGAGAACACAAATTCCAGCCCAGGCTACTATACCCAGCCAAACTCTCAATTACCATAGATGGAGAAACCAAAGTATTCCACGACAAAACCAAATTCACCCATTATCTCTCCACGAATCCAGCCCTTCACAGGATAATTACAGAAAAAAAACCAATACAAGGACGGAAACCATGCCCTAGAAAAAACAAGAAGGTAATCCCTCAACAAACCTAAAAGAAGACAGCCAAAAAAACAGAATGCCAACTTTAACAACAAAAATAATAGGAAGCAACAATTACTTTTCCTTAATATCTCTTAATATCAATGGACTCAATTCCTCAATAAAAAGACATAGACTAACAGACTGGCTACACAAACAGGACCCAACATTCTGCTGCTTACAGGAAACCCATCTCAGGGAAAAAGACAGACACTACCTCAGAGTGAAAGGCTGGAAAACAATTTTCCAAGCAAATGGTCTGAAGAAACAAGCTGGAGTAGCCATTCTAATATCGGATAAAATCGACTTCCAACCCAAAGTTATCAAAAAAGACAAGGAGGGACACTTCACACTCATCAAAGGTAAAATCCTCCAAGAGGAACTCTCAATTCTGAATATCTACGCTCCAAATGCAAGGGCAGCCACATTCATTAAAGGAACTTTAGTAAAGCTCAAAGCACACATTGCACCTCACACAATAATAGTGGGAGACTTCAACACACCACTGTCACCAATGGACAATCATGGAAACAGAAACTAAACAGGGACACAGTAAAACTAACAGAAGTGATGAAACAAATGGACTTAACAGATATCTACAGAACATTTTATCCGAAAACAAAAGGATATACCTTCTTCTCAGCACCCCATGGTACCTTCTCCAAAATCGACCACATAATTGGTCACAAAACAAGCCTCAACAGATACAAAAATATAGAAATTGTCCCATGCATCCTATCAGATCACCATGGACTAAGGCTGATCTTTAATAACAAAATAAATAATAGAAAGCCAACATTCACGTGGAAACTGAACAACACTCTTCTCAATGATAACTTGGTCAAGGAAGGAATAAAGAAAGAAATTAAGGACTTTTTGGAGTTTAATGAAAACGAAGCCACAACATACCCAAACTTAAGGGTACACAATGAAAGCATTCCTAAGAGGAAAACTCATAGCTCTGAGTGCCTTCAAAAAGAAACTAGAGAGAGCACACATTAGCAGTTTGACAACACACCTAAAAGCTCTAGAACAAAAGGAAGCAAATTCACCCAAGAGGAGTAGAAGGTAGGAAATAATCAAACTCAGGGGTGAAATCAACCAAGTGGAAACAAGAAGAACTATTCAAAGAATCAACCAATCAAGGAGCTGGTTCTTTGAGAAAATCAACAAGATAGATAAACCCTTAGCCAGACTCACTAGAGGGCACAGGGAAAGCATCCTAATTAACAAAATCAGAAATGAAAAGGGAGACATAACAACAGATCCTGAAGAAATCCAAAACACCATCAGATCCTTCTACAAAAGGCTATACTCAACAAAACTGAAAAACCTGGATGAAATGGACAAGTTTCTAGACAGATACCAGGTACCAAAGCTAAATCAAGATCAGGTTAATGATCTAAACAGTCCTATATCCCCTAAAGAAATAGAAGCAGTAATTAATAGTCTCCCAAACAAAAAAAGCCCAGGACCAGATGGGTTTAGTGCAGAGTTCTATCAGACCTTCAAAGAAGACCTAATTCCAGTTCTTCACAAACTATTCCACAAAATAGAAACGAAAGGTACTCTACCCAACTCATTCTATGAAGCCACAATTACTCTAATACCTAAACCACAAAAAGTCCCAACAAAGATAGAGAACTTCAGACCAATTTCCCTTATGAATATCGATGCAAAAATCCTCAATAAAATTCTTGCTAACCGAATCCAAGAACACATCAAAACAATCATCCATCCTGACCAAGTAGGTTTCATCCCAGGGATGCAGGGATGCAGGGATGGTTCAATATACGGAAATCCATCAACGTAATCCAGTATATAAACAAACTCAAAGACAAAAACCACATGATCATCTCGTTAGATGCTGAGAAAGCATTTGACAAAATCCAACACCCATTCATGATAAAAGACTTGGAAAGATCAGGAATTCAAGGCCCATACCTAAACATGATAAAAGCAATCTACAGCCAACCAGTAGCCAACATCAAAGTAAATGGTGAGAAGCTGGAAGCAATCCCACTAAAATCAGGGACTAGACAAGTCTGTCCACTCTCGCCCTACCTATTCAACATTGTACTTGAAGTCCTAGCCAGAGCAATTAGACAACAAAAGGAGATCAAGGGGATACAAATTGGAAAGGAAGAAGTCAAAATATCACTTTTTGCAGATGATATGATAGTATATATAAGTGACCCTAAAAATTCCACCAGAGAACTTCTAAGCCTGATAAACAGCTTCAATGAAGTAGCTGGATATAAAATAAACTCAAACAAGTCAATGGCCTTTCTGTACACAAAGGATAAACAGGCTGAGAAAGAAATTAGGGAAACAACACCCTTCTCAATAGTCACAAATAATATAAAATACCTTGGTGTGACTCTAACTAAGGAAGTGAATGATCTGTATGATAAGAACTTCAAGTCTCTGAAGAAAGAAATTAAAGAAGGTCTCAGAAGATGGAAAGATCTCCCATGCTCATGGATTGGCAGGATCAACATTGTAAAAATTGCTATCTTGCCAAAAGCAATCTACAGATTCAATGCAATCCCCATCAAAATTCCAACTCAATTCTTCAACGAATTAGAAAGGGCAATCGGCAGATTCATCTGGAATAACAAAAAACCTAGGATAGCAAAAACTCTTCTCAAGGATAAAAGAACCTCTGGTGGAATCACCATGCCGGACCTAAAGCTGTACTACAGAGCAATTGTGATCAAAACTGCATGGTATTGGTATAGTGACAGACAAGTAGACCAATGGAACAGAATTGAAGACCCAGAGATGAACCCACATACCTATGGTCACTTGATCTTTGACAAGGGAGCTAAAACCATCCAGTGGAAAAAAGACAGCATTTTCAACAAATGGTGCTGGCACAACTGGTGGTTATCATGTAGAAAAATGCGAATTGATCCATTCCTATCTCCTTGTACTAAAGTCAAATCTAAGTGGATTAAGGAACTCCACATAAAACCAGAGACACTGAAACTTATAGAGGAGAAATTAGGGAAAAGCCTTGAAGATATGGGTACAGGGGAAAAATTCCTGAATAGAACAGCAATGGCTTGTGCTGTAAGATGGAGAATCGATAAATGGGACCTCAAAAAATTGCAAAGCTTCTGCAAAGCAAAAGACACCGTCAATAAGACAAAAAGGCCACTAACAGATTGGGAAAGGATCTTTACCTATCCCAAATCGGATAGGGGACTAATATCCAATATATATAAAGAACTCAAGAAGGTGGACTCCAGAAAATCAAATAACCCCATTAAAAAATGGGGCTCAGAGCTGAGCAAAGAATTCTCTCCTGAGGAATACCGAATGGCTGAGAAGCACCTGAAAAAATGTTCAACATCCTTAATCATTAGGGAAATGAAAATCAAAACAACCCTGAGATTCCACTTCACTCCAGTCAGACTGGCTAAGATCAAAAATTCAGGTGACAGCAGATGCTGGCTAGGATGTGGAGAAAGAGGAACACTCCTCCATTGTTGGTGGGATTGCAAGCTTGTACAACCACTCTGGAAATCAGTCTGGCGGTTCCTCAGAAAATTGGACATAGTACTACTGGAAGATCCAGCAATACCTCTTCTGGGCATATATCCAGAAGATGCCCCAACCGGTAAGAAGGACACATGCTCCACTATGTTCATAGCAGCCTTATTTATAATATCCAGATGCTGGAAAGAACCCAGATGCCCCTCAACAGAGGAATGGATACAGAAAATGTGGTACATTTACACAATGGAATACTACTCAGTTATTAAAAAAATGAATTTATGAAATTCGTAGGCAAATGGATGGACCTGGAGGGCATCATCCTGAGTGAGGTAACCCAAACACAAAGGAACTCGCACAATATGTACTCACTGATAAGTTGATATTAGCCCAGAAACTTAGGATACCCAAGATATAAGATACAACTTGCTAAACACATGAAATTCATGAAGAACTAAGACCAAAGTGTGGACACTTTGCCCCTTCTTAGAAATGGGAACTAAACACCCATTGAAGGAGTTACAGAGACAAAATTTGGAGCTGTGACGAAAGGATGGACCATCTAGTGATTGCCATATGCATGGATCCATCCCATAATCAGCTCCGAAACGCTGACACCATTGCATACACTAGCAAGATTTTGCTGAAAGGACACAGATATAGCTGTCTCTTGTGATACTATGCCGGGGCCTAGCAAACACAGAAGTGGATGCTCACAGTCAGCTATTGGATGGGTCACACGACCCCCAATGGAGGAGCTAGATAAATTACCCAAGGAGCTAAAGGGAACTGCAACCCTATAGTTGGAACAACATTATGAACTAACCAGTACCCTGGAGCTCTTGACTCTAGCTGCATATGTATCAAAAGATGGCCTAGTTGGCCATCACTGCAAAGAGAGGCCCATTGGACTTGCAAACTGTATATGCCCCAGTACAGGGGAACCCCAGGGCCAAAACGGGGGAGTGGGTGGGTAGTGGATTGGGGGGGGTGGATATGGCGGACTTTTGGGATAGCATTGAAAATGTAAACGAGGAAAATACCTAATAAAAATAAAATAAAATTAAAAAAAAAAAAACTCCATCACATCGCCAGGCCCCTCTATCTACCTTCTAACACTTTGCAGTAGAACATGCTCCCATGACATACTGTATCGAAAAGGATGGGTCTGGAAGTAATGGAGCTAGAAGACCAAGGACTAAGACTATAGCCAACTTAAATCTTTTCTTCCTGGAGTTATTTTCCTTAGGGTTTTTTCAGGGTGATAAAAGCCGTTAATACAAAATGAGATAAGCTGAGATTTACAAATGGTCAGGCACCTGAATTCAACTTCTACCTCTCCCAACTAGAAAGTATACAAGTTGCTTCGCTCACCAAAGCCTCAGCTCACACATCTGTGTGATGGAAATAACATTCCCTTTTTGTGCTATTGATTCAGTTGAGCCAGTGCCTGGGAGAACCATCCCTTTGTAAACTGCAAGTATTACTTGAAACATGCTCATTAGCACCCTTGGTGATCATTCTATTGAAAAAAACCTAATAAACATAATGACACAATGGCACCTCATAAAAAGGAGTCTCCCCACCCCCAGATACCATAGAACAATCCAGTCAATGTATTTTTATTTATTTATTTATTATTATTATTATTATTTTTACAAATTCAGGTTCTCCAGTAAAGAGAATAACAGATTTCTTAGGGCTCCCTCCCTCTGCATCTGGACTAGGCCTATTGCCAAATTTTATGCTAAGTAATAAAAGCACCGACATTAAATGTGTCACCACGAATCAACAACCTATTGAAGGTAAGATATTATGGCACAGCGGTCCCCAAGAAATAGGCACTTAAAAAAAAAATCTTAGAACGCAAGTGCTTTGTGCGGCTGCTTTGCAAAGTCACCTGAGCTGGAGTATTTGTATTTTAATGTTTATCCCTGAACTGGCCTGCTGTTTTCAAATTGCCCAGGAAACAAAATGTCGAAAATGGAAGGAAAGCAGCATAAGCTAGATTTAGAAATGTAGTGTTAGGAAAGCAAGCTGCGGGCTTCTGATACCTTAACAGCATCATAAAATGCTCATAATTAAATAACTATTCTTAACACAACTATTCCTATTTTCCCCCCAGCCACTTATGTAAAAACATTTAATGTTCATTCTTTCATTACCAACCAGAGACTCTTGTAAAGAGGCAACTGGCTCCAGAAATTGTTAAGAATGTTTTAATAATGGTGTCTTTTACAAAAGGGAAAATGTACTAAAAAAACAAAATCAGCCTTTAGGTCCTTCCTGTGGTTATTTTTATTGGCAGTTGGCCTACAAAAATTATTTATGTGGGTGAATGTCATGCCTTAGAACTTCCACCTGAGCAGCAGAACTGAGGGCAATAACCAAATGGATTGAGGTTGTCAATGTCCTAGGCACAGCGACAAAGCAGGAGAGTAGCAACAGCAGGAAAGCAAGGGATGGGGTTTTCTCGAGGATCATGTGCAGAGCCAGGCTTTCAAATAATTGATGAGGAAGGAGAAGAGAGGTGAAAACTAGAGAGGATGCATGGCACCTCTATGTACCAGCCTAAGTGAGAGGATGCTGTTCAAGCTTCACATAGCTGTGTGATGAGTGAGTATAACAGGTCCACCACACAGAAGCAGCTCCAAGGTAGTGATGCCTGTACTAGGAGGGTAAATAGCATACTTCATAGCAGTGTGATTTTCAAGCCGATTTTCTCAATACTATTCAGTGACAAGTGGTAAAGGGAGTTGAGCTCTCGAGGTTAGGAAGATATGAGAAAATATTTTAAGACTGGAACATCCAGGGGAAGGGGAAATGGTACAGAATAGGATTTCTCCAGGTATGATGCTGTGATAAATGCCTCAGAATTGCCCCCTAAAGCTTGTTCAATGGGAAGGAATCTTATATGTGAACTCCAAACTATAGAATCTAAGTGCTTAGATGAGGAGATTGTGGGTATAAACAATTCTTATACATATTTGTTGGATAAATAGTATCACATATGGCCTAATACATTGGCTACCTTTGACTGGTTTTATCTTCAGAGATGTCTCTCATCACACTCTTGCCTGATAGACACTTTGAGAAATGCTTATTAATACTTATGCAGCTGCAATCCTTTCTCATTCGTTGGTTGTGTGAGTAGAGGGCTTAGAGGGCTTCTATTCCCATGAGTTTAACATTACTGTCAATTTCTTTTATGGTGTTTAAGGATCTGATGGACATGCAGCTGAGGTATGGGGTCCATGTGAGTAGTTAATCTGTTTCCATCTCCTCTGATCAGAAAGCTTTTTTTTCCCCCCAGCATAAGAGTGATATATCAAATATGGCTGAATAAAACATCAATGGAAATTTTAGTGGCTTAAAATAAAAGCCAAATGGATAGGAGAGGCTCTGTGTTCAGTGAAAACGTTATCTTTAAAAGATGGTGCATGCAGCCAGGCGGTGGTAGCGCACCCCTTCAACCTCAGCATTTGAGAGGCAGATGCAGGTGCATCTCTATGAATCTGAGGCCAGCCTGGTATACAGGGCGAGTTTCAGAACAGCCAGGGATACACAGAGAAACCTTGTGTCAGAAAAAATAAATAGACTATGCTATAGTTCAATTCATGTAATGTTCTTGAATTCATAAAAATAGAGATGGAGAAATAAATTCCTTTTGATCACCAGGGATGATATCTGGCATTCTTTTCTTTTTCCTTTTCTTTTAAGATTTATTTATTTTATGTATGTGAGTACACTGTCACTGTCTTCAGACATACCAGAAGAGGGCATCAGATCTCATTACAGATGGTTGTGAGCCACCATGTGGTTGCTGGGAATTGAACTCAGGACCTCTGGAAGAGCAATCAGTGCTCTTAACTACTGAGCCATTTCTCCAGCCTGATAACTGGCATTTTGATGGAGAGGACCACAAATGGGGTGTATGGTAAAAGGCTTCCTGGCTGTAGAAAAATTGGATATCTTGAGTAAGACCTTATTCCCACAAATTTACACAGTAGGTAAAATGACAGAGAACACTGATGTGTTATAATGGCGAGTTGCATCTCAACAACACACTAGGCCAAGACAGTTCCATGTGGAAGAGGTTTTATTGAGGAGCGCGAGGGTGGCAGCAGAAAGAGAAGAGGGGGAGAGGGGGAGGGGGAGGGGGAGGGGAGTTCTCCTTATTTATATGGAAAATGACAACGCAAGTAAAGGTGGAAGGTGAGTTAAGTGGATGCTGGGAACATGGTGCCTGTTGCTTTGGCAATCGGTCTGCAGGTCGCAGGTTGCACTGCTGCCTATGTGATGTCATAGGTTTGGGATGTTCTTATGCCAACAAACACTTCACACATAGGGTGTTCTTGGTTGTGACATTCCATTGTAGTTTCATAAGATACATCCACCAGAAACTAGGGAAAAATGCACCTGAGGCATCTCTATCATTCCTGGAACTGCCTATGTTTTATGTGTCCTGTGAATCTATAATTATTTTAGAATAAGAAGTACAGAGAAACAGACCAAAATCAGTTACAGGGATCGCACCTCTGTTTAAAGGTCACATAAGAGCTTTGGTCAGAAGCTCTGGGCTGGTCACCTCTGAAGTCTCCACTGGAACACAACCTGTGTCTTATCTCATTCCTGGAAAACTCAGTGTCTCATTAACTGTGAAAAAGATGCCCTCAATACCTCACTTTGTCATCTAGAGTTCTCCCCAGTTGCCATCTGGGCTTCGCCATAATTCAGCTCCCCATCAAGAAGCTGGCTCTTCTTAAACTTAGTAAGTGATATCCTAGATTGCAGCTGCGATTCCTTTTAGAAAGTAAGCTCGGGGCTTATTATTCTTCACGAGTAAGTAAAAACTCTGAGCTAGCACTGGAGATTGAGGGGTTGCAACAGGGCACAAACAAGGCAGGAGAAAGTCAGAGCAGAGAAAAGCTAGTGAAAGCCTAGTTAAATGAAGCTTTCCCCCATGGTAGAAAAGTATTTTATAACAAACTGTATTGAAAAGGCTGTGGAGTACCGCAGACATACTTTGCAGTGTTGCCAGTTGTGAAGTCTACTGATCACCCCATTAACAGCCATTATGATCAGTGACACAAAAAATGTGATGTACTGCAGAAACTTCAGTGCCTAAGGAGCTGAAAGATAAGTGTTGTGTTTCCCAGATTGAGTGAATTAGAAATACCAACTGCTGAGATGTTTGTCTCAAAAAAGAGGTGGCAAGCTTGTCATTTAGCATTGCCACTGGCAAAGAGCTTACAGTGTGTTCCTCTGAGGAGAGTGGAGATCTGATTGCCTAGAGTCCCTTCTTGTAAGGATCTATTTGAATCTCCCACGGGGTGCTAAAGAACACAGAAGAACACAGCACTTAAATGGAAATTTCACAATGGAAGAAAGAGAGCTCTCTGGGATCTGTTTCTTCTTCCTTTTTATGCATCCTGAATTAAATGCCGTTCTTGGACCTTTTCATTTAGTTGGGGACACATTCCATGAAGTGTTTGTGTGTTTGTGTGTGTGTGTGTGTGTGTGTGTGTGTGTGTGTGTGTACACTTGAATGCAAGTACCTATGGAGTCCAGAGGTCTCAGATCTCCATGGAGCTAGAGATACAGATGGTTCACTGGGTGCTAGTAACTGAGTTTGTGTCTTCTTAACCATTAAGCCATGGCTCCAGCCCCCAAACAGTATGTTTTTGATGCATATTTTCCATTAGCTTGTGATGTGAGTTATAAACCAATAATTAATATGTGAATCCATGGAGATTTGGAGACAGTGGGACAGCAGTTAGTTTTCCCTTACTAATTATAACTCTTGTTACTTAAGACCAGGTCTGAAATCAAGTTTTCAAAAATACAGATGGTATTTGAGAACATCCTTCCTTAAGGAGCATGCTGATGCCGGGCGTGGTGGCGCATGCCTTTAATCCCAGCACTCAGGAGGCAGAGGCAGGCGGATTTCTGAGTTTGAGGCCAGCCTGGTCTACAAAGTGAGTTCCAGGACATCCAGGGCTACACAGAGAAACCCTGTCTCGAAAAACCACAAAAAAAAAAAAGAAAAAAAAAAAAAGGAGCATGCTGACTGACAGACATTCTTGAGTTGTACTTGCAAACATTAAATGTTGAATCTGTGTGAGTGAAAGAGATAATTCACAGTTTAAGAGCCTCAAGTGACCTTTATTTTCATTTGTGTATATGTGTATGTACATGTATGTATGTGTGTATGTATGTGCACAAAATTCTTCTGTTTGAAACATACCTTGTTCCAACTATGTAGTCAAACCAACTCTATCATAATGTTGAGTGTGAGAAAGATTATTTTTCTCAAAATGTTCTTTCATAATTTTGTTTATATGAAAAAATACAAGGTTGCATAGAGTCTAAGATTCAGCAGAGAAGGGATATTGCTATCAGACAAGCCAGGCAGTGCTAAGATAGTGGGCAATGCGGGCTGCTATAGGAGTCTTCAGGGAATAGATTTAGCAGCCATTTCAACCCTGATGCCAGCAAAGATATGTATGCCCACATTCCTTTAGATGGTCAGATGCTGCCCCCTGGCATGCACTGCTTTGTTTCTTAATTAATTCTTAATTCTACCAGGGAGTCCAGTTCTATAACGACATTACCTGCTGTCAGTGCTGGTCCACTGAGGATGTGCACTGTGGGTTTCTCATACTGGCTCTCCCTCCATCACTCACACCTTGGAAAAACAAATGGCTCCCTGGGCCCTCCGAAGTAATGGTGTCATATCCCGGGCTCCTGACCAGATAGGTAAAATCATTCTTGCATTCACATTTCTTGGAGATTTTAATCTTTCCCTCTATACTCTGCAACTAAAATTCTGACATCTCTATTGTACTTAATGCAGCTATTACTTTTTTCAATCTACTGGAGGCATCCCAGGAGTGCAGCTGGAGTAGTACCTTGACTCATCTCAGGATATTAACTTCTGTGTCATGGGAGGTGTTCCATATCAGTAAATTATCCCTCTTCTGGCTTCATAGCTTACCTTTGTTGACAGCACCTTGAGGATCCTTTCCCGGGATGGTCTCAGTATCAAGGTCAAATTTTGCTGCTCTCAGTACCCGACTTTTGGCTGGCAGCCTTGTCAAAACTGAGAATTAAAATCCCCGGACAAGTTTTCTACTTTAGAAAATTAGGTCCTGGTCTCAGATTTCAGCACAGTTTTTTTTTCTCCAAATGCTGAAAATAGGGGTCTTTCTGAATTCCTTCAAAGAAACTTTTGGATATTCACACCATAAAGACTGTTGACTTTATCCAAACCTATATATTTTCTCCTTAACAAATAGCAGCTTATTTCTGACACTTCTTTCTCCAGGCTTTGTAATTAACACTTTTCAGTTCCTCTCAGAAGTCAGACATATTACACAGAGGCAAGGGCATGCACTTCTACTTGTACCTTCTGCCAGTTCATCCTAGATAAAAGATGTGGACATAGGTCTATGTGCATGAAACTCTTAGTGACTCATCTATGGGAGGGAAGCTTTCATTGACAGCCTGATTTGAAAACATGGTTCTTGTGTACTGTTTTTATTAAGCTTGGGCTCTCATGGAAAGCCATGCAGAATACGGATATGTTGTATACAGGGAATGAAACTCCAGAAAGCCTAGCTAAAATCCAGCCTACTCCTGTTCTCAAGTGGAGAGCCAGTAACCAAAGAACACTACAGAATCACTCCATCTTAAGGCAGAGGAACAGATTTTTGTATTCTTGATTCAACCTGACATTGAAGCTTGGCTATTCTTAGGAAAGGGCCATGTAACCTTCCAGACATAGACAGGCAAGGCATCTCTTGTCAGCTGAGGGCAGTTTTCCAGAAAAAGAAAATGATGCAGCCATGTGCCTTTGGAGTTTGACACTCATAAAAGGTGGAGGATGGGTGACCAGCCTTGTAAAAGGATCTGGGGAAGGTGCCAGCAGTCCTATTATAAAGAGAGAAGTTTCTGCAAGAGGAATGGCTAAGGAAACTTCTGTACATATGAGAGCTTTAAGCTCCTTATTTGAGCAGAGTTATTATTATGATCATATTTCTGAATTTTCTGAACTTGTTGGTGCATTAATTAGTTCATTTACTTATGCATTTGTTCAAGAAATAGGTGTTGTATGTTCACAGCATAAAAGGCATCTCTGCAGGCACTAAGTCGATAGCAATGAAACAGAAAATGTGGTCCTTGACCTTAAGGGACTTAAAGCCTAATGATAAAGATAATTGCTATACTGCTGTAGTGGAGCTTCAATGATGCATTAACAGTCATCACTTAGATGATGTGCACACAGAGTAGCAAAGAAGACTTAATAACTAAATGGTTATGCGAGTACATTCTCCATATGGGGTAGGACATAGGATGTATATACTGTTTTCTCCATAGATGTGTAATATAATCAGACTCTATATTGAATATGACTCTACTAAGGTTAAATTTTAAATTTTAACTTATTTATTATTATCATTGTGCTTTGATTCAGCAGGATATTGCTTATCGCTACAGAGCATAGAATAGCCTTGAACTCCCTCAACCCTGAATCCACTCGAAGTTTCAGTCACACTTCATCTTCCTCCCAAGCTGGCAATAGTTACCTCTCTTACCCTTATTTCTGTGTTTGTCTCGTTTCAAGTGCTGTTTTTGAAAGATTACAAAATATATATACTGTAAGTGGCAGGGTATCCACTTATAAAAGCCTCTGAGTGGATCCACCACAGCATATTGTTCATTATAAAGTTGACGACTGTGGTGTGTGTGTGTGTGTGTGTGTGTGTGTGTGTGTGTGTGTGCGTGAATTGTAGTCTACATAGAACAATGTGAGGCTTCAAGTAGGCAGACTTATCACACATTTATTTTCTTTATACAAATAAGCCTTTTCAGGTTTACTGATTTGCAAATTCTGGCTCCCTGGCCTCTGTTTCTTTGGGAGAGAGAGAACTCAGTCTTTATATTGATTGGTTAAAGGCAGCCTTGAGTCAGCTGATGCACACCAATGGCAATATGGAGTCGTATTTATAGCTTGCCTAGAAATGAAAGCCTTTTATTGCATTATTGTGAGGACGGGTAATGGACACAAGCAGTTGTCAAAGTTATTGATGATGCTGCATTTCCAATCACAAACTAGGATACCCAAGGCTGGTTGATTTGCTAGATTTAGCCATAAAGTATGAGTGAGAATTAGTTGGTGAAATGCTTGTTAATAGAACCTCATGATGCATTCTTTCCTATTCTATTGGAGAAAATTTCAGCCTTTGAAAAGAAATCCAGGGAGATCAATGTTCTGTTTGAAGCAATTTTTTTTTAAAGAAAAAAATCTATCAGGGTCAGAGAAACTATGGAGTTACATGACATCTACTGACGGTAGAGAATATCACAATTCAGGCTTCACTGAGAGATGACTCTCCTTTTCCTATAAATATTTGTAACAAATATCTGCATGTGGAAATATTATGGTACTAGACCATCAAACTAGAAACTCAGGGTCTAAAGTTCTTTTCCTCAGCTCGTTCTTGTGCTAGGGGACTGGATTGGAAATGGTTGTGCCTGGGAGCTACTGCTCGATTTAGCTTCTTTCAGGTTGAAAGATGATGCCAGCATCAAGCCTCCAGTTCTGCCACAGAGCAGCCTGCAAGAGATTTGTGGGCTGTCTTGTACACAGGAGCAAAACACATCACTGTCTTTCTACCAGAAGGGTGTTGCTTGCTCTCACCAGGCAGAAATCCAGCCCAACTCAGATAAGCTCCAGAGTCACTGTATCTAGGCAAAAGAAAATGAAATACTGATAGGAAAGGGATCAAGAGCCTTGCTGTGTTGGTTATCTATTGTCACATTAGTACTGCAGAAAAGCAGCCACAGATCTCCATGTATTAACGAGAGTTTCATTTTTGCTTATGTTTCCATGGGTTTCTATAAGTGAGGAGATGTTGATAATCTGGGTCAGGTGTGAGTACTTCATTTGGGCTCAAAATGTATTTGTGGTCAGTTGGTGGGTTGTCTACAGATTGGCTCTGATGGTGTCCATGGCCAAAATATCTTGGATTTGCTTTATGTTGAGTTCTTACTGTCCAACAAGCCAGGATTGTTCTCGTGGGCAAGGAGGTTCTAAGAGAGCAATGGGGAAGAGAAACACGCAGTTTCATGGAAGCTAGAGTGTGAAACTGGTAGGCTTATCCCCTTTCTCACATTTTCCTGGGCAAAGCAAATCACGAAGGCACCCTAGACTCCAGGATATAGAAAAATCTTCAAAATCACACAGAAGCCAATCATGATGGGGTATAGTGTAATTTCAGCACCAGGAAGTAGAGGAAGAAGATAGTGAGTTCAAAGCATGATTGGGTTATACAGTGAAGCCATCTAAAAATAAAAACAAAATATGTGTGTAATGGACACAGGTTCTAGAATGGGTAAAGGACTAGGAATGCTTATACAGTAAATTAATCATATTTTCTTGTACATAGAAGTTTCATGTTTTAACTTTCTGATAAGTAGTTTATGAGAAACTACTCAAAATCAAGGCTTTATGAGAAGAGTTAGTCCTTTTGTAAGTCCAGCCCTAGATGATTTATAGAATGGCTCTTTTCTTACAACAGGAAGAGTTTGGTTTCTGGCTCATCCACTTTGATCCATCATTCGCTTATTTTACACTTTGTTTTTTTCATTTTTTAATTAGTTATTTTATTTGCTTACATTTCAAGTGTTATCCACCATCCCAGTTTCCCCTGCACAAGCCCCCATCTCCTCCTCCCTCCCCCTGCCTCTAAGAATGCGGTCCCCCACCTGCCTATCCACTCCTGCCTCAGCGACCTAGCCTTCCCCTATTCTGGGTCATCCAACCTCCACAGGATCAAGGGGGATCCCCTTCCAGTGATGCCAGGTAAGGCAGTCCTCTGATTCATATGCAGCTGGAGCCATGGCTACCCCTTGTGTTCTTTTTGGTTGGTAGTTTAGTCCCTGGGAGCTTTGGGGGGGGGGTGTCTGGTTGGTTGATATTGTGTTTCTTCCTATGAAGTTGTAAATCCCTTCAGCGCCTACAGTCCTTGCCCTAGCTTCCCCACTGGGGTCCCCAGCTCAATTCAATGATTGGCATCTGTATTGGTCTTGCAAAGCCTCTCAGGGGGACAGCTATACCAGCCCCTGTCGCAAGCTCTTCTTGGCATCAGCAATAGTGTCTGGGATTGGTTTTAGCAGATGGGATGGGTCCCTAGGTGGGGCGGTCTCTTGATGGCCTCTCCTTCAGTCTCTGCTCTCCAGCTTTGTTTAGGAAAGGAGTTTACATCATTTTCTACTGGGGTAGAAATAACAGATAAAGGCAAAATTGTTAATGCTGGCAAAGAAGTGTCTTTCCCCTAGAATTTCCTCTCTGTGGAACGTTATGGAGGTGCGTGCTGTCATTGGATTACTGGGATCAGGGGAGATGGATCTGAGGATAAGAACTTGCCAGAATTTGGATTTCCCCAGAAGTCACTTAAATGCTAAATATGCATGGAGTCCTGCCTATAATTCCAGCCTAGGAAGGCAGAGACAGGAAAGTTGAATAGGGAGACTGACTACATTAGTAAGCTCTAGGTTTACCTGAGAGGCCCAGGCTCAATAAATGCTATGGCAGAAGGATGGGGGATGATTCCTGATATGAACCTTGGGATTCACATGTGTACACACACACACATATGCAAAAATACCTCCTTACACATGTGTCCATACACAAAATATGGTAAGTAGAGAAGATAGGAATAATAACTTATAGTCAGCTGTGGTAGTTTTAATAGGAATGTCCCACATAGACTCATGTGTTTGAATGCTTGGTCTGTAGGGAGTGGCACTATGAGGAAATGTGGCCTTGTTGGAGTTGGTGTGGCTTTGTTGGAGGAAGTATTTCACTAGTGGATGGGCTTTGAGATCTCAGAAGCTCAAATAAGTTCACTTCCTGCTGCCTGCCAATCCAATATAGAACTCCCTGCTATCTCTCCAGTATGATGGCTGCCTGAATTCTGCCATGTTTCCCACCATGATGACAATGAACTAAGCCTATGAAAATGTAAGCCAGACTGAATGAAGTGTTTGCCTTTATAACAGTTGCCATGTGCATGGTGTCTCTTCACAGCAATAAAACCCTAAATAAGATATTAGGGCTCAGTGTAGCTCATTCAATAAGGTAATATAATGGTCTCTTCTTTGTTTTGCCTTAAAAAATAGATTTACAGCAAAGCTCATTGCTTCATCATTCATTTCCTGCAACCTTCTATCTCCAGGGTAGTCTGAAAAACTGGCTATTGTTTTAATCAAGTATCACTGACAAGATCAGAGACATCAGTCAATGTATATGGGATATATTCCAGTTGTAAGACAAGGTGTTTGATGAAAATATAAATATACCCATGGAATAAATGATTCCTATCAGCAAGGAATTTTCATTGGGGTAGACCTTAAAAGTGAGAAAACCTTGTTCTTTCAGAGTTGAGCATCCTGTTCCCACTCATTGGCTTTTTCACGACCTTCACAGACATCGTGATTATCTAACACCCAACACTAAGAAATGGCCAAACCCACTCAATCACCCAGAAATAGGCCTTGAATAGATGAAATAAGAGACTTGTTAGTAAAGTAACACTCCCAGCTAGGTCTCTAAAGCCCAGATTACTTTGTCTTTTCTAGATTGGCTCAGCTGAGAAAAGAATACCAATTTTTTGTTTGTTTGTTTTTGTTCTGAGTGTCTTTAATGTCTGTTTCACATATATTTGTAGATATTTTAAGTGATGATAAATATGTAAATTTATATGTGCAATAAAAGAACACTGACTATAATATCTACAGAAACATGTGCAGCATAAATACTTTTTATAGTTTGTCCTATCAATGACCTGGCTATGACATTCTACAATAGTTATGTAAGAATTTTCTTCTTGTGTTGGGGGGTGAGACAGAGAATGCTAGACTCCTTGGTATTACGTTTTAAACTTCCTGTGGATATGAAATCATTTCAGAATGAAAAGTTAAAAATAAAGATTCACTAGGTTTAATTCTGCATTCTTAATATCTCTAACTTTCAACTACATCACCCTTATCCTATAGTTTGAAGGACAAGAACTCAATCCTATTTACTATTATGTCTCCAGGTCTAGGATGTCGGTCAGTAAATGACTTTCAAATTATTTCTTTAATGAACCTTTGAATGGATAAGTCGACAAATCTACTTTTGAACAACCGTAGGCTTGGCTTAATTAACAGCAATTAAGTAAAATGCACTAAGGCCACTTACCTAGTTCACTTAGCTGTCTGCTGGTGATATCAGTGCTCACTATCCTCTGCTGTACAAGAAAGACAGTGGGAAGCACGGCAGATTACATCATTTGTAATGCCTGTGTCCCAGTGGAGGTCCACTCTGATTGTTCTCCATAGGACAGCATTTTGTGTGAGATTAAAGTGAAACATTGGAAACAAGTTCTGTGACGATTTCTGTTCCAGAATGGTCTGTGTTTATCTATGACAGCAAGACTAGACCACATGATGTGGAAGACCAGTATAGAGAAAATTTTGCCCAGAATTTCCATCAACTGCCCTTCTCCATGCAAATCATTTTAATTCAACTTTCCACCTTGATTTCCATCCATAAAGCACATTCCATCCATTAACTAATTGCTCCTTTGTGGTCCAAGTCCATAGGTACCCAGTCTGCCTTTAAGTAGTTACTTGGGTACCAAAAAGAACGACAACTCCTTAACTAAAATTGGCTATGTAAGCCTATGACCTCATTAAATGTCAGGCAGAATTTTCTGTTTTCCTCTACCCAGGATTAGGTTGCTTTAGAAAGCAAAGCCCTGACAGGACAAGGAGGCTACAGGAAGCAGAAAAAAGCCTCCCTCACAGTCATCCTGCTTCCAGTCTAAGCCTCTTAGATGAGTACCTCAAGGCACTAGAACGTTCCCTTGGCTCTTAAAACCTACATGTCTCATAAATGCTCAAACTTGTACGGTCTCTGCTCTTTGCCTCTTTCTCTCCTGCTGTAGCCCCTGTTGCTCCAAACATTCTGGTTGCATTTGTCCTTCTTGTTCCCCACTATGTGGCTTTGCTGTCCTGTCCCACCCCTGGACCCTCCTGAAAATAAACTTTTTCCTTTTTCTCATATTTTCATCCTTTCCAGCTGACAAAATGAGTTTTTAGGGAAGACTTTTCTGTCTTATCCTGGGTTAGTTAGGGACTCTTTAGGTAACAGTGTCAAACTATTTGATATTTATATCATAGCTATTAGAAACTACACCAATGAATCAAGGAGTGAACTGGTAAGCTGGCACAATGAATGATAGGCCAAAAAAATTAATATAGACACCATTTTTTAATGGTTTCTGGATCTCATGGTGCCTCTTCCAGCCTCTCACTGCCTTTTAGAAGTCCTCACATGGAGGCTGGAATGAGTTCTACAGTTAAAAGAGCTTGTGGCTATTCCAGAAGACCAAAGTTCAGTTCCCAGCTTCCATGTCTGGTGGCTCATAACTGCCTATAAATTACTCAAGGAGATCAGACACCTTATTGTGGCCTCTGTGACACCTGCACATGAACTACTCCCCCCCACCCACACACACTACCACCACCACCATCAGCAGCATTACAATCATCACCATCATTATCACCACCACCACCACCATCTCCACCACCATCATCAACACACACATACACACACACACACACACACACACACACACACACACACACACACACTAAACTCTTAAACTAAGAAGCCTCACTGTGCTACTGAGGCTGTTTATGATCCTTAAAACTATTTGTAACTGTACTATGGCTCCGTGTTTGTGTTTTAATATGTGTGGGCACACACATGTGAGTGCATGTATATTTGAATGCATGTTTGGAGGCTGAGGTTGATAACAAACATCTTCCTTAGTCACTCTCCAAGTGGTAAGGTCTCTTTCTGAACTCAGAGCTTGCCATTTCGGCTCTTCCAGCCAGTTGGTTAGCTTGTGCTGACAATTCTCCATCTTTGCATCTTGTGCATCCTCACCCAGCTCGGCAGCGAGTTCTAGGGAACCCACCTCTATTCTTTATGCTTGCGCAGCAAGCCCTTTACCTGCTGAGCTGTTTCCCCATCCTCCTTTTCTGCTTTTTAATTCTAAATAATTCATCTTCTTTCCTGTGTCTTAAAAAACCAGTTCTGCTTCCATAGAGAATTCTGACAAAAGATAAGAGTGCGCTCCTTCTGCTGCTTATGGCAGCTTTTGTTTCTGACCGCCTTGCATCAACTCTACAAATAAGGAAACATGGAAAGAATATATTTATGAATGTATAAAAATGCTACAATGAAACCTATTATTTTATATAATTGATATGTGCTAAAAAAAAGAACAAAACCCATATCTGTTTAGAGTTCTGTGCAAAATAAATTAACATATGTAGATATCCTAGTCTTCTCAGATTACCGCAACAAGTACTATATATTACAGAGCTAAGCCAAAATAAATTTATTTTCTCATAGTTCTGGAAAGTTCAAAGTTGAAGAATTCATGTGTCTAGGTTCTTTGTTCCTGGAAGTTCCCCTCAGTGCAATGCCTTGAGTGGCTTTTCTTCAGTGTGTGTAGAGAAGGAGTGACCTCTCTCTCTCTCTCGCTCTCTCTCTCTCTCTCTCTTTTCATAAGGTCACCAACTCTATTACATTAGGGCTTCATTTTTTTTTACCTCATTCAACCTTAATTAAAAACTTTTTTCACAGATTACAGTCATAATGTGTTCGGACCTCATCATTGGACAGGGATATGCAAAATGGATAATGTGTAAGGTTCACGGCAAATTTTCACTACACGATTCATGTGTCTTTACCCTGAATATATTTCAAAAGAATTCACATGTAAGCGAATTTATTTAGGGTTGGTGTTTATGTGTTTTGGATGCCAGACACTGAGAATTAAGAGAGACAATGACTTAGCAAGACCACATGACCACCAAGTGGCAAAGCTGGGATTTGATCTTGGCTTTTCCAACTCCTGATCCAGAACTTTCCTCTATAACTCTGATTACCAAATAACATATGACCATCCACACACTTGTCTCAGAATGTCAGTGAATACTTTTAAGGTCACATTTAGGCAGTATGTATCTCATATTACAGCTGTGAATGTTGTGAAATGAACACCAAGAATCACTAACTATGGGAGACTACACTGTGCCTGCATGAAAAACTCTCAAGTCTAACTCTCAGATCTCAAATATCAATTAGAGTTGATATTACTTCCCAGAAGGTGTAATTTCTCGGACTGAGAGACCTTCTTTTAATCAAAATTATCTTTTCCACATGGTGTGGTCATATACACCTATAATCCCAGCACTTGGAAAGAGGAGGAGGAGGAGGACTGGAGATTCAGGTCCAGCCTCAACAGTCTGGAAAATTCCAGGTAACCCTGAGATAAATGATACCCTGTCTCAAAACCAAAATAAACACCTCAACAAAGCAAAACCAAAAAAATTACTGTCACCTTATGAGGGCAAGCTCTTAAGAGTCCCATTAGTTAGAAGACTCTGCCTTAGTCCTTTCTGCATGAAGACCTGTCTACAGGACAGCCCTCTGCTTCATTTCTCCCCTGCTAATAGAGGCCTATGTGTTCTCCCGGAAATGTCATTGTTTACCTTCATTCTGATCCCCTTTGACAGAGACACGGGGTCACTGACTTTTTTTCCCAGGTTAAAGAGTTTCCATGGATGAATTTATGGTTTCTTTCTAACCTTAATTTTCGCCACTCCTCAGTGCTCCAGTAAACATTCTGAGCTTCACACTGTAAGGCAGAGACTTCTCAATGGAACATAATTGGTAACTTCCTCCATTTCTCAGCCCCTTAGCTCCTAGAGCATTTCCCCCATTTCCCTAGTTCTACTTCTCCCACAGATGCTGCCTTGTGCTTAAGGAAAACCATGCCTTTTGTCAATTCAATGAACACTGGTTGACTTGGCATAACAAATCCCTTCCCACAGTCAGAATAAAATCACAGCAGAACCTGGTGACCCAAGCAACACTCATCTGATAACTCCTGACACTGAATTCTCCTCTCTCCACAGGAAGTTATGAGGCTCTGTAAACCTAATTTACTAGTTACCAAAAAGTTATTGCATTCAGCCCCAGGTAGTTTGGGATAAAACAAAAAATAAATATGCAAGCCCTGCACTCAGACAGCCTGTAAGCCTACTGCAACAGACAGACAATGTGGACAATTAATTACATTTTGTGGGCTGAGTGGGAAACTGGTAGTCTTCCTGTATGGTGGATAATAATGGCACAAGCTAGATCTTCATTCTAGCTGCTTCATTTACCAAATGGATAGTGGACAATGCTCTATGCCAGACATTTGGTCAGCCCATATAGACATATGTATATGAAGGGCCTCAATTTTAGAGGTATAGGGTCTTTTGGGAAGCTTGTGTAAGCTTCTTTGTAACATGTCAAGAACAGCATATGAACCTACAAGTGACAAAAATGTTTTACTCTTAATAGCAAGATAACTTAGCATGGGAAGATACTTGCCCAAATATGATGACCTGGGTTCAATCCTTGGTCCCTACTTGACCAAAGAAGAGAACCAAATCTTATAAGTTGTCTTTCTGGCTTCCACATGCATGTACATTGTGTCAAGAACAAGTGCAAACATACATATGTATGCATGCTCCCACAAATGTACACACACACACACACATAAAATCAGTCAGCCAGTTAGTCAGCTAATCAGTCGATGTATTACATTTTAAAAGTTGGAATCTACAAAATTAATTATAACGATGATACATTTCAAATTCTGCACAAGAATGCAATGGTATTTACCTAACATACACCTAAACATAACGGTTAAGATCATAGGTTCTATCAATAGGCTATTTGGCTTCCGGGCCTGACTCTGCCCTTTTTGGCTGTGATGTCAGGTATGTAGCCTCATTATGTAGATCTATACAAATGATAAAAATCTGAGCTGGAGAGATGGCTCAGTCATTAAAGTCACAGGCTCACACTTATCTTCTAAAGGACATGGGTTTGGTTCCCAGATAATAAAAATCCACTTCATAGAATTGTGCGAGTTAACAGAGTGCATTTATTTCAAGTGCTTGAAACAACGCCTGGAGATTCTGAATAAATGGTAGCCATTATTAGTAGTACCATATTATCCTCATGTAAAGTGTCTTGTTACTGGAAGTCACTCTCCTGGAGCAGGGTGATGCTAATGCCAAAGGCATTTTTAGAATCATATTCAGTCTGGTCTTTCCTGGGATCCTTTTCCTTTATCAGTCCCAAAGTCTATGAAATTGGCTAGGATTTTAGACTCATTTGAGTATTGGATCATTATAAAAACACCAAGAGCTCTTGATTCTAGTTTTCTCAGCATCTCCTCCATATTCAGATTCTTTTTTTTTCTTTATTAGGTATTTACTTCATTTACAACCATCTTCAGATTCCTCACCTAACCTCTACCAGTCCTAACTTTCTCCTCCAAAGTAGATATTAACTAGCTGATCTTCTTGTGAGATCCAAAAGACACTAGACAGAGTATATTTTCTTTTACATTTGCTTTACAGTATCTACTGGCCTGTCTCTATTTGTCTCCATACTAGACAGACTTAGATGCAAGGAAACTGCCAGTGAGGTGTTGAAAGACCCTCATGTAGCTGGAATCCATGCTTCTTTGACCTATTTTAATTTCTTGAACTGGAAATTTCTAAGAGACTAAAAAGCTTACTCTCAAATAAAACATTCAAGTTTGCCTGTTGTGCAGAGCTTGGTCCCTGTGGCACATCATTTGCTTTCCAACTTGTTTGGTGTAAGGTTATCTCTTCGGTGGCCATTAGTCCTTTATAGTCAAGCAACACATAACAACTAATCCTGATTTATCGATCAGGCCTCTGCTCATGGACAGATTCTGTTTACTATAAACACTTGTTTTCGTAGGATGGAATTGTTCCTTAGAATGGAAAGAATTAGTTTCCTGGAAAAGGATCTCCATGACAACTTTTATTTATTTATTTATTTATTTATTTATTTATTTCTTTTTTTTCTTTTCTTTTTTTTTTTCCATTTTTTATTAGGTATTTAACTCATTTACATTTCCAATGCTATACCAAAAGTCCCCCATATCCACCCACCCCCACTCCCCTGCCCACCCACTCCCCCTTTTTGGCCCTGGTGTTCCCCTGTACTGGGGCATATAAAGTTTGCAAGTCCAATGGGCCTCTCTTCCCAGTGATGGCCGACTAGGCCATCTTTTGATATATATGCAGCTAGAGTCAAGAGCTCCGGGGTACTGGTTAGTTCATAATGTTGTTCCACCTATAGGGTTGCAGATCCCTTTAGCTCCTTGGCTACTTTCTCTAGCTCCTCCATTGGGAGCCCTATGATCCATCCATTAGCTGACTGTGAGCATCCACTTCTGTGTTTGCTAGGCCCCGGCATAGTCTCATAAGAGACAGCTACATCTGGGTCCTTTCAATAAAATCTTGCTAGCGTATGCAATGGTGTCAGCGTTTGGATGCTGATTATGGGGTGGATCCCTGGATATGGCAGTCTCTACATGGTCCATCCTTTCATCTCAGCTCCAAACTTTGTCTCTGTAACTCCTTCCATGGGTGTTTTGTTCCCAAATCTAAGGAGGGGCATAGTGTCCACACTTCAGTCTTCATTCTTCTTGAGTTTCATGTGTTTAGCAAATTATATCTTATATCTTGGGTATCCTAGGTTTGGGGCTAATATCCACTTATCAGTGAATACATATTGTGCGAGTTTCTTTGTGAATGTGTTACCTCACTCAGGATGATGCCCTCCAGGTCCATCCATTTGGCTAGGAATTTCATAAATTCATTCTTTTTAATAGCTGAGTAGTACTCCATTGTGTAGATGTACCACATTTTCTGTATCCATTCCTCTGTTGAGGGGCATCTGGGTTCTTTCCAGCTTCTGGCTATTATAAATAAGACTGCTATGAACATAGTGGAGCATGTGTCCGTGACAACTTTTTATTAAACTAAAATGCATACTTTAGCTGTGATACCCAGTAAACCGTTCATAGGACTCCCAGGGGGGGGGGGTAAAAAAGGCTGTCAGGATCCAGGTTGACCAGATGCAACAATGGTGGGGTACCTTACTTACAGTGTCCTACCCATTCTGTGTGGTTTGCAAACATATTTCAGACACAGAATGTTATGAAAATTCATTTTTCTCAGTAGAGAAGCATGCATTTCTTTGAAGAGTGTACCTGAGAGAAAAGGAATAAATGGAGAATTAGAGAAACCATCTAAAAGGAAGAAATGAAACTCTTCCATCTAACTCTTGGCTCAGAAATAGAATCTCCCAGCTTTGGAGGAAATACTGTATTCTAACTTTATGCATGTTAAAAATGTATCCTCTCTATATTGACATAAATTTCATGAATGAGTACAAATTGAATATAAAATGATAGCATCATTTTTTCTTTCAGGAGGAGCACCTGAAATACTGACAGGTTAAATAATCACATCCAAACAGAAGAGAGGTCATGGGTGGTACACTAAAAGTTCAAATCTGAGCCATCAACCTCCAATACTTTCTTCTCTACTTCTCTAAAACATTACCTTGATGTGCTGTAGTTTCTTATATGAATTAGCCTGAAAGGCTACTATCACTTTAGCTATAAACTTAAACCCTCTCTGTTAGTTATGGGTACTTAATTCTGTAGACATCTGATGGTGCATCATTCAGTAGGAGCTCTCTGAGTAGCTTTCCTTGCATAAGGTTGGCAATGGGCCTGCCAGATCCAGGAAGTACTCTTTTGTTCCTGTCTTGGGATGATATGTCTTACACCATGATGCAGAATCACAAAAACAGACTCTGGAAGCTCGAGGCCTCCTTGTAGTAAATGCTAGACATACCACCCTCAGGGTGACAAATGAAGAGAAAGTGACTATTGGCTCCTCTTTTGGGTCCTGAAGCTGCCATCCAGCCAAAGGCAGCTGCAGATGGCTATTTTTGATTGAATGCAAATGTGAATCAGAAGCTGTCAGGCATTTTCTGAGTGTGACTGACATATTTACTGTTGACAACACAAGGTGAATTCTGCAGTCTTCTCAAATATGTGGCCCTTTGCTTCAAGATAGTGATTAGGGTAGGAATGGAATGTGGAATTGTGTTCCAGATATACATCTGCCTGGGCATTGTTTGAAAATACTCTTATGAATTCTCCAGACTTCTCTTGAATGACAGCTTGCATGGTTTTGCTGTCTAAACACGTAAATCTCTGGCAACTGGCACATGTGTTGTTTTTAGAAAGGACATAAGATCTTGAGTACAACGCTCTTTATGGCTGTTGGTTCTTTCTCCTTCTGTGAATTAATCTAAATTGGGTTCTTCAGTGGACAGTATATCAATTTCAAGTCACCATGCTGAAATAATTTTAACAAAAGGCAGGTCTGAAAAGGGACTTTCCTGTCTTGAGAAAGCCAAATTTAGGAATTTCTGTTGCCAATCTAGAAATTTCCAAAGTTGTATCTTCATTAGTATTGGATTATGGAACTGTCATAGGTTGAAAAAATACACCCAAACTTTAAAGGGAAATTAGTCTGGGACATTCTTCTGCCCATGTTGCTTCATTTTATTTCTAGATATATAATTTCACATGTAATATAACTATGTGATATAAATCACGAAATGAAAAGTTCTAAGAAACGCCACATCCAAGATGTGCCACATTCTACCACATTGTGATAAATTCTACCACATTGCCCCGATTGTACAACATTGTCCAACAATACCCATTCATATACAGTAAGAGGATACAAAACATACTTTGGAAACTTGCATAGGAAAAAAATGTTTCAGTTACATGAAACACATCTTCCCAGTGTGACCCAGGAATGGTAACTGTCAAAGAGGGAAGAGAGACTGGGGCTTGCCTGTAAAAATACAGCTAAAAGCCACACATTTACTTTGCTAAGTTCAGCTCAAACTATTCCAGCCACAATATCATTTTGGGTAACACTCACTCATGAGTGACTTTCTCCTCCTGGTACCACTCATCCACTATTTGGCTGTACTCAGTGGATGTTGTGTCCATAGTGAGTACATCTTTCAGACAACCTTGAAAGCACAGAGCCACACACCTATGTTTCAAGTTGTAGAGGAGCAGAGTAGATGTTTCAAGTTACTTTCTTTTTTTTTTAATATATAGTTGCATACTGTTAATGGATGGGCAGAAGAAATTACTAGGTAAAAGGGAGAGATTTTATAGCTATTACATAAGCTATCTTCAGGAAACCTTTCATAATGAATATGTGCACAGACTGTATTAGGTAAGTGAATGAGATGTGTCCTCTCCTGTGTTATAGTTAGTGTTGTTCTTAAATTGTTATATGCTCATTACTTCTGAGAACAGGAGAAAAAAATGGTCTCCTGGCATACACTAGAATCCACCACCTCCCACCTTCTAGGAGGAATTTTGAGTGCTGGGGGAGGAGGACTTAGTGATAGGATGTCATCAATTACCTTGGTAAAGATACAATGTAGCATCCAAAAGCCTCTATAACTTCCAAAAAGTGTCTTAATGTCAACTTTTCCCCATGCACTTATACTAGGTCTCTATATTATAGCTCGACAATAGCTTGATATCTGCAGGTGTAATTAGATCATCCAGTAAATTCAGGGAACACAATCACTGAAAAAGGCACAGCTGATTGCTGATCTGTCTGGCACTGATTTCTAGATGAGGTAGTCCATTGTCACAATCACACACACACACACACACACACACACACACACACACACACACAAACAGTTTTGAGAAAAGGCTTTATTCTCTATTATTTTGTGGTGTGGCCAGTCTTAGCTACTTTGTTGGTTCTTCTTTTTTCCTTTCAACTCCTTAACATTAGATAAGAGAGAGAAAAAGAGTAATAAAGTCAGGGGTCAGAAAGGACGTTATCATTAGATCACTTCCTGCTGATTATTGGCATCAAGATTTTTAGAGCAAGTTTGATCTCTGTTGTCAGGATATTTAATTTCTTCTGTCTCTTTGCACACAATATGCAACAAACCACAACCAATAAGCAACCAACCACAACCAACCAACAACCAACCAACTACAATCGATCTATTGGGTCTCTAGTATTTATATACCCACTGAAAAGCCCCCGTAATTCCTATCATCACACAATCACAGAAACTATCTGCAGTTGGCAAAATTGTGCCCCTGTTAGAGCATGAGGCAAATCATAGTCACCTGCTGTGAACAATCTAAAACAGCCCCATATCCCACACCTGCAATTAAAATAAAAACATATTCTTATAATATTTCTGGGGTTTTTTAAGAAACCCAAATTCCAAAGTTTTCACTACACTGTGGATCATGGTTAGTCCTAGAGATTTTGCTTTTTCCCAGACATTGTAATGCTAATAGTAAAGAAAATATAGGGAATACTTTTTGAGGCCATACCATATCTCTAGTGTTAATCTCTCTCTCTCTCTCTCTCTCTCTCTCTCTCTCTCTCTCTCTCTCTCTCTTTCTCTCTCTCTTTCTCTCTCTCTCCCTCCCTCCCTCTCTCTCTCTACCTCTCTCTCTCAATATATACACATATATACATATATGATATTATATATAATATCTGTATCTACATATATATCTACTTTATCTAATTTTGTAGAATACTCTAATACCACTAAAAGGAAAAGATCCTTTTGAGAAATTTCACTAGCTTCCAATATCATTTGGAGTAGAAAGTAAGTCTTTGTTATGAACTTCCAGAGTCCTACATGGTTCTCACCAATGATCTCCCTACCCCAAACTACCTGTCACCAATATGAACCTACATTTTATGTTATCCAGCAACACTGGATTTTGTCACTTATACACCTTAGTCACTCTTTCCCTCAGGATCTTTGTGTATATTTCTTGTCTGAATACAGAGTTTGCAGAACTGATATTATAATTTTATATGCTGATGTATTATAGTCTTGATTTAAAAAGTCAATTTCAGTGTGTTCTTCTTTAGCCAATCTATGGTCTATTGTTTTAAATCTCCTCTTCATATTTACCATTTCTTTGTTTCAAACTACCCTTTCATATTTATGTTTTCTTTGTAGCATTTGTCATAATTCATAAGCCTAGTTTATCTGATGACTGGTCTGTCTCCTCCATCAGAATATAGCCTTCCTCACTTCATCCTTTCCTATAAGAACTGTCACTGTCACTCAGAAGAAAGCCTACAAAATAGTATGTGCTTGATAAACATTTGTATTTGAATCAGTAACTCTCCTAATTCTCACGTCAACCCTAGTAGAAAAGAGCTCTTGTAGTTTGCATTAATCAAACCAGGTGTTTGGTTACTTGACATTTGTAGACAAAAGAACCGAATTTCCTCTGCATCACAAGGTAGTTTCTGCTGGTAAATGAGAAGCCCTTAGACATGTGAGGGACTGCACAGGCATTAGTATATCAACAAAGTAACCAAAGCTTAGAGATATCAAATAATTTGCAAGAAAGCAGCAGTGTTGGGGGTCAAGCTTCAGTACTCAGCTACTGTATTCTACCTCCAAAGGATATCTGTGAGACATTAAAACTCTCCACACACATTTAGTGATGTTCAGACACAAAATCTAAACACACAAGACTGTTGCAAATTTGGCTTTCATCTTAGTTAGCTGCTTTCCTGTAGCTGCCATACCTTGATTAAAGCCAATGAGACCACAGCGCTGACGTTTGTGCTGTTCTTACATGTCTCCTTTCCTCCAAGTGTCTTTAATTGTTTTCTCTAGGTCTAGGCTCAGGTTAAATATCTCATCTCCATAAAGACCTCTTTCTCTACCCTTACTTCTTTTTCTAAAAAATATTTTTATTAGGTATTTTCCTCATTTATATTTCCAATGCTATCCCAAAAGTCCCCATACCCCCCCCCACTCCGCTACCCACCCACTCCCACTTTTTGGCCCTGGCATTCCCCTGTACTGGGGCATATAAAGTTTGCAAGTCCAATGGGTCTCTCTTTCCAGGGATGGCCAACTAGGCCATCTTTTGATACATATGCAGCTAGAGTCAAGAGCTCCGGGGTACTGGTTAGTTCATAATGTTGTTCCACCTATAGGGTTGCAGATCACTTTAGCTCCTTGGGTACTTTCTCTAGTTCCTCCATTGGGGGTCCTGTGATCCATCCAATAGCTGACTGTGAAAATCCACTTATGTGTTTGCCAGGCACCAGCATAGCCTCACCAGAGACAGCTATATCTGTGTCCTTTCAGCAAAATCTTGCTAGTGTGTGCAATGGTGTCAGCATTTGGACGCTGATTATGGGATGGATCCCCAGATATGGCAGTCTCTAGATGATCATCCTTTCATCACAGCTCCAAACTTTGTCTCTGTAACTCCTTCCATGGGTGTTTTGTTCCCAACTCTAAGAAGGGGCAAAGTGTCCACACTTTGGTCTTCGTTCTTCTTGAGTTTCATGTGTTTAGCAAATTGTATCTTATATCTTGGGTATCCTAAGTTTCTGGGCTATTATCCACTTATCAGTGAGTACATATTATGTGAGTTCCTTTGTGATTGTGTTACCTCACTCAGGATGATGCCCTCCAGGTCCATTCATTTGCCTAGGAATTTCATAAATTCATTCTTTTTAATAGCTGAGTAATACTCCATTGTGTAAATGTACCACATTTTCTGTATCCATTCCTCTGTTGAGGGGCATCTGGGTTCTTTCCAGCTTCTGGCTATTATAAATAAGGCTGCTATGAACATAGTGGAGCATGTGTCCTTCTTACTGGTTAGGACATCTTCTGGATATATGCCCAGCAGAGGCATTGGGGGATCGTCTGGTAGTACTATGTCCAATTTTCTGAGGAAACGCCAGACTGATTTCCAGAATGGTTGTACAAGTTTGCAATCCAACCAACAATGAAGGAGTGTTCCTCTTTCTCCACATCCTTGCCAGCATCTGCTGTCACCTGAATTTTTCATCTTAGCCATTATGACTGAGGCTGGAATCTCAGGGTTGTCTTGATTTGCATTTCCCTGATGATTAAGGATGTTGAACATTTTTTCAGGTGCTTCTCTGCCATTCGGTATTCCTCAGGTGAGAATTCTTTGTTTAACTCTGAGCCCCATTTTTTTCCATGGGGTTTTTTGATTTTCTGGAGTCCACCTTCTTGAGTTCTTTCTATATATTGGATATTAGTCCCCTATCTGATTTAGGATAAGTAAAGATAATTTCCCAATCTGTTGGTGATCTTTTTGTCTTGTTGACGGTGTCTTTTTCCTTGCAGAAGCTTTGCAACTTTATGAGGTCCCATTTATCAATTCTCAATCTTACAGCACAAGGCATTGCTGTTCTATTCAGGAATTTTTCCCCTGTACCCATACCTTCGAGGCTTTTCCCTACTTTCTCCTCTCTAAGTTTCAGTGTCTCTGGTTTTATGTGGAGTTCCTTAATCCACTTAGATTTGACCTTAGTACAAGGAGATAGGAATGGATCAATTCACATTCTTCTATATGATAACTGCCAGTTGTGCCAACACCATTTGTTGAAAATGCTGTCTTTTTTCCACTGGATGGTTTTAGCTCCCTTTTCAAAGATCAAGTGACCATAGGTGTGTGGGTTCATCTCTGGGTCTTAAATTCTGTTCCATTGGTCTACTTGTCTGTCACTATACCAGTACCATGCAGTTTTTTATCACAATTGCTCTGTAGTACAGCTTTAGGTCAGGCATGGTGATTCCACCAGAGGTACTTTTATCCTTGAGAAGAGCTTTTGCTATCCTAGGTTTTTTGTTATTCCAGATGAATCTGCCGATTGCCCTTTCTAATTCGTTGAAGAGTTGAGTTGGAATTTTGATGGGGATCCACCCTTACTTCTGAGTTCACAATAGCTACAAATAAAGGTTGCTCTTTTTCAAATATTTTAAAGGCAGAGGCCATATCTAACTTTTTTCTTTTCTGTACTAATATATATATATATAGTGTTTGTTAAGACAGCCAAGTACATATTTCAGTATATGGAATAGTCATAATGTGGGTATCTTCATAATTAGTGACAATACAGTTTCATGCTGAACTCAAGATTTCATTTAGGAAGGAGAAAGTTTACGTAGTATGCTTGCTACCTAAGAACTGCCAATCCTCTCATTCAGCACAATTTGAAAAATCAATCAAAACAAGTACTTGGTTGGTTTTTGTCTTTGTAGACAAGCAAAATAAACATTGAATTTTCTCTGCCTCATGTGGTGGTCTGTGCTGGCATGTAAAAGGCCCCTAGACACCTAAGTACTTTTCAGGTTGTTAGTTCTTTTAGAGATATGCAGTGCATTCACAGTTTGGTAAAGGGAAAGAGAAAAAGAAGAGGATCAGGACACAGTTAAAGGTGATCTACATCTAATTGTACTTCACACACTCGTGGGCAAGAGCCAGGTGTGCAGTATAACTGTAGTTCTAAAGTTGCACCATAATTTAGGTGGCATCCTAATTGTTTAATGAGGGTGACATCCTCTGAAAAGCATGCCACTATGTCATCATTGCATGTGCACCCTAGAGTATGCCTACTCAAACCACGATGGCTTTGACATCAGCAGGACATCTAGATGAACACCTCTACTCCAAAGCTCAGGAACATCTTGGAAGAAAAAACAGAAAGACTTTAAGAGCCAGAGGATGGGGAGGAATGAAAGGAAAGGCTGGCCTTTGGACATGACATAGCTGTTACACGTGTGAACTCACAGCAGTGCCAGCCTGATAAAAATTCTATTATGGAGGGGCTGGAGAGATGGCTCAGTGATTAAGAGCTCATACTGTTCTTCCTGAGGACCTGAGTTTAATTCCCAGCAATTTATAACTGTCAGTAACTCCAGCTCCTTTCAAAAGGTTTCTCTGTGGGTACTTGAATTTATGTGTACATACCCCCCCACAATAAATATGTAGTTAAAATAATAGAAATATTTTTCAAATAAAAATTCCATCAAGGAGAGAGGAGGGGCTCCGGATGTCCTACCCAGCTGAGGAACTCATGAGGGTTTGTGGTTTCTGAGGGAAAGAGAATCTCTTTTTTTGGTGGAGAGTGACTTTTGGTAGGGTACCCATTACTCAGTGAATGAGCCATGTATGTATGGGTAACACTAGTTGGACTCAGGGGCTTGTTTGGTTTTTGTTTTGTTTTGTTTTGTTGTTTTGGGGAGGGGGATGTGAAGTTGTGAAGTTGGGAGGGAGATGTGTTGGGGTGGGACCAAGGTAATTTCAGGGATGGAGTGTAGGTAAAAATGACCAAAATATACCATACACATGCACACGACTTTTAATAAATAAAAATAAATGAGAAGAAAGAATTGGGAAAGCTATTCTTTTTGGTAGCTGCCTTGTAACTTTAACCTATTCAGAAAATAGACTTATTTTTTCTTTTATGTGAATGGGAGATTCACCTGCATGTTTGTCTGTTCAGCATGTATATACAATGCCAGTGGAAGCCAAAAGAAGGTGTTGGGTATTCTGAAACTGTAGTTGTAAACCGTTGTGCCTGACAGTATTGGTGCTAAGAATTGAGCCTGAGTCTTCCAGAAGAGTAGCCAGTGCTCTTACCCACTGAGCCATTTCTCCAGCCCCTTCCCCTGACCTCTGCTACTGATGCCCTCTGAAAGAACTCATGCCACAGTCTGTAGGATTGGCTTTCTCTAGAATTTTGAAGAACCTTATATTAACTAGTTCATTTTCTATGGGTGTTAACAAAATTAACTTGAAGAGAGGTTTTGTTTGTTTGTTTATTTGTTTGTTTGTTTGTTTGTTTTTGGCTCATGATTTCACAGGCTTAAGCTGATGATCACCTAGTTTTACTCTTCCTAGGTCTGGAGTGAGGCAGGGCAGTAAATCATGGCAAGGAACGAGTCATCAAGACCAGAGTTGCTTATCTCAAGACAGCTGGAAAGGGAGTCCAAAAAGGGGGCTGAAAACAACAGATTTACATGAGCCCACACTCTCCATGACTTACTTCCCCTATACAGGCCTTATCTCTGAAAGTTTCCACCCAGACATGCCACCAGCTAAGAAGCAAATCCATTGAATTCACAAGAATGTTTCGGTGACATTCCAGATCCAAACTTTAAATTGTGATGTCACCCATCTGAAATCTTGGATAAAAGGATACAGCCTGTAATGCTCTCAAGCTGTCTGAACCATGAGCCATCTCTCTGGCTTTTCAGAGCCTCTTCGTAAGAGCTGCTCTCTGTGAAACTCCTTATGGCAACGCTGTCGAGAAGCAAAGACGCCTGCGGATGATTTCTGTTGCGAAGTATGAGCATTAGATGCGGCCTTTGTGTGGCAAGTGCATAAATAATAAAACTCTAGAGTCATCCTTGGTCCTTAGGAGACAGATTTGAAGTATGAGCCAAGAGAAAGCTGGCAAAGAAATCTTGCCTTTGCCTTTGCTTATAAGCCCTGAGAGAAGAGGCAGCGATTAGGATCTATCTTTTTTTTTTTAACTGAATCACAGTTACTGTGGAATTCATTATAATAAAACATGGAAGATTAGAACATAATAAAGAGAAAGCCCCTTTTGTAGCATTTTCACAAGATCAGGACAGAATTAAACTCTTTAATTCCTACCCTTCTGGCAGACAATGTTTAACACTCACTTTCAGTTGCAATTTGACTAGATGGCAGTGGACAGAATTACATTGCTGCTGTCGGCTCAAACTTGCAGTGGAGAGGGTGGTGTGTGTTTATATCGTTGGGTATGTAGAAGCCTCTGTCAGAGAAGAAGATGGATAGGGTAACTGTGTGTTCACAGTTACGGACAGCTTCTTTTGGGACCACTAAGTAGGAGAAAGTAAGATTTGGGTTGCACATCTTCCTTGCTTCAACTGAAAGCTTCCTACTTTGAAATCCTGTCTCAGCAACTGAGCTAACTGCTTAAATGGGTCTTTTGAAAATAAGGTCATTTGTTGAGTTAATGGCTTAGGATTCACTCCTCAAGAATTCAGCCCTGAGGGTCCAATCAGAAGATGAAATATGCCGTCCTTGGCTTTGGCAGGAATTGATTACAGGAGGCACTTGCTTACGTGGCCTTCTGCCTAACAGAATATGAATCAAAATGCTAGGAAGATGTTGGTCTTAACTTCAAGTGTGTTGGCTAAGGTAATTCACACAGAGAACCCCGGTCTAACATGCTAAACAAACACAAGCTTTTCAAAACAAGTATGGCTTTAAGACATATTTAGTTGTTTCTAGTGTGCCAACTTCCCAGGACATGAAATCAATGAAGACTGTATGGTATAGAGATGTTTTTGCTTGGGAAAACTTGTGTATATGGATCAGTATCATTTTTCTGGATGTTGTATCTCATTGGAGTGGGGCTGGCCACAAGAACCATGGTGGAACCTGCAGGAACAGGTTTCCCCTTTCCTTCGGTTTCCCATTTGGACAGAGAAAGGGACTGGGACATGGGTTTTTATTGTTGTTGTTGTTGTTTGTTTGTTTTGTTTTTTGGTTTTATTGTTTTTTTTTTAAACAAGATTCTAAAAAAGTCATCTCTCCTTCTACTTCCAACCCCCATATTTCCTAATATCATGTTCTTTATTCAGCTTCTCATGCAATGCAACCCACAGTGTTTGAGTGGTCCCAAGGACAGGGACAATACGTCAGAGGAAGCAGTTGCAAGTTTCAGAAGCTTTGCTTAAATTGATGTCAGAAGAACCATAACTAGAGAATGGAAGGAGAAGGAACTTGCCGTCACCTGAAGCTTAAACGTATGAGTTTCCTGAAGGCACCTCTGTAGCCAGGCACTGTTCAACAGCTGTATCCTTTGGCTGGACTCCTTTGTCTCTGGATATGGTGTAGATATGAAGTATGTCTTCATCAGCTTTTGCGCTGAACGACACTATTTGGAGAGGTCCTGGAAACTTTAGGGCATGGTCCTTATTATTTGAGGAACCAGCGAACCAGGGGTATGCCCTTGAGGGTTATTATTTGGTTCCCAGGCTCTGTCTCACTACATGAGTCTGGTCTGTCATGAAGTGAGAAGCTTTTGCCACATATTACTATCACCATGATGTTAAATATCACAATGGCTCTAGTTAACATAGGCTGACCCATTAGAAGCTAAGAGTGAAAACAGTCCCTTCTTTGAAGCTGATTTTCCACTTGTTTTGGTCACTTCAGTGCATCAATGCTCTTTCTATGGGAGCAAGACCAATGGGCCTCTGAAACTCAAGTTCTTTATTCTGTCAGCTCAGCAACTCCAGTGGAAAAAATTAGTGTTTCTTTCCAGTGAAATACCTAAGTTAATTACTGTACTTCAAACAAATGGGAGGAAATCACAGCAGTAAGGCAAAGGAGGCCTTAGACTTCTTCAGGCGGTATGTTTACTGGAATAAATGGTTGTATTGGTTGCTAGATTTGGATAACTATAGGATACCCAAGCCTGGAGTGCCTCTTTCTATCATCCCGTACAGTAGGTATTTTAGAAGGCAGGGCTCCCTCATCTCCTATAACATGCTTAGAAATGGTACTTTATCTTTGTATCTCCATGATGAGGCTAGAATTACATGAGCCATTTGAAGCATCTTCTCCAGCTAGGGTAATAATGATAGTAAGTTCTCATCATAAGGCATTGCATGCATTCTCTCCTGCAATCTTTCTTACAGCTCAGAGCATATATATTATCCCTTAACCACATTTTAAAGAGAATAAACCAAGAAAAAGAAAGTTGGAAAATATGGTTATAGTCTCAGGCTGGAACTGTGGGGATGGTGCTTTTTTTTTTAACATGATGAGTTTTTTTACTACTCTTTCCTGTGGTGTTCTATATGTAGAAAAATGACCAAGTTGTAAATGCAACCCTATTTCAAGAAGAATCACATTACCAGGACAGATATACTTGAAGATGACTTAAATCTAACAGATTCTTCATCTTACCTCTATTATTTTTTTTTACTTTTTAATATTTTTTATTATGTATTTCCCTCAATTACATTTCCAATGCTATCCCCAAAGTCCCCCATAACCTACCCCCCCCCACTCCCCTACCGACCCATTCCCATTTTTTTGGCCCTGGCGTTCCCCTGTACTGGGGCATATAAAGTTTGTGTGTCCAATGGGCCTCTCTTTCCAGTGATGGCTGACTAGGCCATCTTTTGATACATATGCAGCTAGAGTCAAGAGCTCCAGGGTACTGGTTAGTTCATAATGTTGTTCCACCTATATGGTTGCAGTTCCGTTTATATCCTTGGGTGCTTTCGCTAGCTACTCCATTGGGGGCACTGTGATCCATCCAATAGCTGACTGTGAGCATCCACTTCTGTGTTTGCTAGGCCCCAGCATAGTCTCACAAGAGACAGCTATATCTGGGTCCTTTCAACAAAATCTTGCTAGTGTATGCAATGGTGTCAGCGTTTGGAAGCTGATTATGGTGTGGATCCCTGGATATGGCAGTCTCTAGATGGTCCATCCTTTCGTCACAGCTCCTAAATTTGTCTCTGTAACTCCTTCCATGGGTATTTTGTTCCCAATTGTAAGAAGGGGCACAGTGTCCACACTTTGGTCTTCATTCTTCTTGAGTTTCATGCATTTAGCAAATTGTATCTTATATCTTAGGTATCCTAAGTTTTGGGCTAATATTCACTTATCAGTGAGTACATATTGTATGAGTTCCTTTGTGATTGTGTTACCTCACTCAGGATGATGCCCTCCAGGTCCATCCATTTGGCTAGGAATTTCATAAATTCATTCTTTTTAATAGCTGAGTAGTATTCCATTGTGTAAATGTACCACATTTTCTGTATCCATTCCTCTGTTGAGGGGCATCTGGGTTATTTCTAGCTTCTGTCTATTATAAATAAGGCTGATATGAACATAGTGGAGCATGTGTCCTTCTTACCGGTTGTGACATCTTCTGGGTATATGCCCAGGAAAGGTATTGCTGGATCCTCCAGTGTACTATGTCCAATTTTCTAAGGAACCGCCAGACTGATTTCCAGAGTGGTTGTACAAGCTTGCAATCCCACCAACAATGGAGGAGTGTTCTTCTTTCTCCACATCCTTGCCAGCATCTGCTGTCACCTGAATTTTTGATCTTAGCCATTCTGACTGGTGTGAGGTGGAATCTCAGGGTTGTTTTGATTTGCATTTCCCTAATGATTAAGGATGTTGAACATTTTTTCAGGTGCTTCGCTGCCATTCGATATTCCTCAGGTGAGAATTCTTTGTTCAGTTCTGAGTCCCATTTTTTAATGGGGTTATTTGATTTTCTGGAGTCCACCTTCATGAGTTCTTTCTATATATTGGATATTAGTCCCCTATCTTATTTAGGATAGGTAAAGATAATTTCCCAATCTGTTGGTGGTCTTTTTGTCTTATTGACGGTGTCTTTTGCCTTGCAGAAGCTTTGCAGTTTCATGAGGTCCCATTTGTCAATACTTCATCTTACAGCATAAGCCATTGCTGTAGTATTCAGGAATTTTTCCCCTGTGCCCATATCTTCAAGGCTTTTCCCCACGTTTTCCTCTATAAGTTTCAGTGTCTCTAGTTTTTTGTGAAGTTCCTTGATCCACTTAGATTTGACCTTAGTACAAGGAGATAGGAATGGATCGATTCGCATTCTTCTACATGATAACAACCAGTTGTGCCAGCACCAATTGTTGAAAATGCTCTCTTTCTTCCACTGGATGGTTTTAGCTCCCTTGTCGAAGATCAAGTGACCACAGGTGTGTGGGTTCATTTCTGGGTCTTCAATTCTATTCCATTGTTCTACTTGTCTGTCACTGTACCAGTACCATGCAGTTTTTATCACAATTGCTCTGTAGTAAAGCTTTAGGTCAGGCATGGTGATTCCACCAGAGGTTCTTTTATCCTTGAGAAGAGCTTTTGCTATCTTAGGCTTTTTCTTATTCCAGATGAATTTGCAGATTGCTCTTTCTTTTTTTTTTTTTCTTCCATTTTTTATTAGGTATTTAGCTCATTTACATTTCCAATGCTATACCAAAAGTCCCCCATACCCACCCACCCCGACTCCCCTACCCACCCACTCCCCCTTTTTGGCCCTGGTGTTCCCCTGTACTGGGGCATACAAAGTTTGCGTTTCCAATGGGCCTCTCTTTCCAGTGATGGCCCACTAGGCCATCTTTTGATACATATGCAGCTAGAGTCAAGAGCTCCGGGGTACTGGTTAGTTCATAATGTTGTTCCACCTATAGGGTTGCAGATCTCTTTAGCTCCTTGGGTTCTTTCTCTAGCTCCTCCATTGGGAGCCCTGTGATCCATCCATTAGCTGGCTGTGAGCATCCACTTCTGTGTTTGCTAGGCCCCAGCATAGTCTCACAAGAGATAGCTCTTTCTAATTCGTTGAAGAATTGAGTTGGAATTTTGATGGGGATTGCATTGAATCTGTAGATTGCTTTTGGCAAGATAGCCATTTTTACAATGTTGATCCTGCCAATCCATGAGCATGGGAGATCTTTCCATCTTCTGAGATCTTCTTTAATTTCTTTCTTCAGAGACTTGAAGTTTTAATCATACAGATCTTTTACTTCCTTAGTTAGAGTCACACCAAGGTATTTTATATTATTTGTGACTATTGAGAAGGGTGTTGTTTCCCTAATTTCTTTCTCAGCCTGTTTATTCTTTGTGTAGAGAAAGGCCATTGACTTGTTTGAGTTTATTTTATATCCAGCTACTTCACCGAAGCTGTTTATCAGGTTTAGGTGTTCTCTGGTGGAATTTTTAGGGTAACTTATATATACTATCATATCATCTGCAAAAAGTGATATTTTGACTTCCTCTTTTCCAATTTGTATCCCCTTGATCTCCTTTTGTTGTCTAATTGCTCTGGCTAGGACTTCAAGTACAATGTGGAATAGGTATGGAGAGAGTGGACAGCCTTGTCTAGTCACTGATTTTAGTGGGATTGCTTCCAGCTTCTCACCATTTACTTTGATGTTGGCTACTGGTTTGCTGTAGATTGCTTTTATCATGTTTAGGTATGGGCCTTGAATTCCTGATCTTTCCAAGACTTTTATCATAAATGGGTGTTGGATCTTGTCGAATGCTTTTTCTGCATCTAATGAGATGATCATGTGGTTTTTATCTTTGAGTTTGTTTATATAATGGATTACGTTGATGGATTTCTGTATATTAAACCATCCCTGCATCCCTGGAATAAAACCTACTTGGTCAGGATGGATGATTGCTTTAATGTGTTCTTGGATTCGGTTAGCAAAAATTTTATTGAGGATTTTTGCATCAATATTCATAAGGGAAATTGGTCTGAAGTTCTCTATCTTTGTTTGATCTTTCTGTGGTTTAGGTATCAGAGTAATTGTGGCTTCATGGAATGAGTTGGGTAGAGGTCCTTCTACTTCTATTTTGTGGAATAGTTTGTGCATAACTGGAATTATATCTTTGAAGGTCTGGTAGAACTCTGCACTAAACCCATCTGGTCCTGGGCTTTTTTTGGCTGGGAGACTATTAATAACTGTTTCTATTTCTTTAGGGGATATGGGACTGTTTAAATCGTTAACTTGATCCTGATTTAACTTTGGTACCTAATATCTGTCTAGAAATTTGTCCATTTCATCAAGGTTTTCCAGTTTTGTTGAGTATAGCCTTTTGTAGAAGGATCTGATGGTGTTTTGGATTTCTTCAGGATCTGTTTTATGTCTCCCTTTTCATTTCTGATTTTGTTAATTAGGATGTTGTCCCTGTGCCCTCTAGTGAGTCTAGCTAAAGATTTATCTATCTTGTTGATTTTCTCAAAGAACCAACTCCTCATTTGGTTAATTCTTTGAATAGTTCTTCTTGTTTTCACTTGGTTGATTTCACCCCTGAGTTTGATTATTTCCTGCCATCTACTTTTCTTGGGTGAATTTTCTTTCTTTTTTTTTCTAGAGCTTTTAGATGTGTTGTCAAGCTGCTAGTGTGTCCTTTTCCAGTTTCTTTTTGCAGGCACTCAGAGCTATGAGTTTCCCTTTTAGGAATGCTTTCATTGTGTCCCATAGGTTTGGGTATGTTGTGGCTTCATTTTCATTAAACTCTAAAAAGTCTTTAATTTCTTTCTTTATTCCTTCCTTGACCAAGGTATCATTGAGAAGAGTGTTGTTCAGTTTCCACGTGAATGTTGGCTTTCCATTATTTATGTTGTTATTGAAGATCAGCCTTAGGCCATGGTGGTCTGATAGGGTGCATTGGACAATTTCAATATTTTTGTATATGTTGAGGCCTGTTTTGTGACCAATTATATGGTCAGTCTTGGAGAAGGTCCCGTGAGGCGCTAAGAAGAAGGTATATCCTTTTGTTTTAGGATAAAATGTTCTGTAGATATCTGTTAAGTCCATTTGTTTCATAACTTCTGTTAGTTTCACTGTGTCCCTGTTTAGTTTCTGTTTCCACAATCTGTCCATTGATGAAAGTGGTGTGTTGAAGTCTCCCACTATTATTGTGTGAGGTGCAATGAGTGCTTTGAGCTTTACTAAAGTGTCTTTAATGAATGTGGCTGCCCTTGCGTTTGAAGCATAGATATTCAGAATTGAGAGTTCCTCTTGGAGGATTTTACCTTTGATGAGTATGAAGTGTCCCTCCTTGTCTTTTTTGATAACTTTGGGTTGGAGGTCAATTTTATCCGATATTAGAATGGCTACTCCAGCTTGTTTCTTCAGACCATTTGCTTGGAAAATTGTTTTCCAGCCTTTCATTCTGAGGTAGTGTCTGTCTTTTTCCCTGAGATGGGTTTCCTGTAAGCAGCAGAATGTTGGGTCCTGTTTGTGTAGCCAGTCTGTTAGTCTATGTCTTTTTATTGGGGAATTGAGTCCATTGATATTAAGAGGTATTAAGGAAAAGTAATTGTTGCTTCCTTTTATTTTTGTTGTTAGAGCTGGCATTGTCTTCTTGTGGCTGTCTTCTTTTTGGTTTGTTGAGGGATTGCTTTCTTGCTTTTCTAAGGTGTGATTTCTGTCCTTGTATTGGTGTTTTTCTGTTTTTATCCTTTGAAGGGTTGGATTCGTGGAAAGATAATGTGTGAATTTGGTTTTGTCATGGAATACTTTGGTTTCTCCATCTATGGTAATTGAGAGTTTGGCCGGGTATAGTAGCCTGAGCTGGCATTTGTGTTTTCTTAGTGTCTGTATAACATCTGTCCAGGCTCTTCTGGCTTTCATAGTCTCTGGTGAAAAGTCTGGTGTAATTCTGATAGGCCTGCCTTTATATGTTACTTTACCTTTCTCCCTTACTGCTTTTAATATTCTATCTTTATTTAGTGCATCTGTTGTTCTGATTATTATGTGTCGGGAGGAATTTCTTTTCTGGTCCAGTCTATTTGGAGTTCTGTGGGCTTCCTGTATGTTCATGGGCATCTCTTTCTTTAGGTTTGGGAAGGTTTCTTCTATAATTGTGTTGAAGATGTTTGCTGGCCCTTTAAGTTGAAAATCTTCATTCTCATCAACTCCTATTATCCGTAGGTTTGGTCTTCTCATTGTGTCTTGGATTTCCTGAATGTTTTGAGTTAGGATCCTTTTGCGTTTTGTATTTTCTTTGATTGTTGTGCCGATGTTCTCTATGGAATCTTCTGCACCTGAGATTCTCTCTTCCATTTCTTGTATTCTGTTGCTGATGCTCGCATCTATGGTTCCAGATTTCTTTCCTAGGGTTTCTATCTCCAGCATTGCCTCACTTTGGGTTTTCTTTATTGTGTCTACTTCCCTTTTTAGGTCTCGTATGGTCTTGTTCATTTCCATCACCTGTTTGGATGTTTTTACCTGTTTTTCTTTAAGGACTTCTACCTGTTTGGTTGTGTTTTCCTGTTTTTCTTAAAGATTTGTAATTCTTTAGCCGTTTTCTTCTATATTTCTTTAAGTGAGTTATTAAAGTCCTTCTTGATGTAGTCTACCATCATCATGAGATATGCTTTTAAATCCGGGTCTAGCCTTTCGGTTGTGTTAGGGTGCCCAGGACTAGGTGGGGTGGGAGTGCTGTGTTCTGATGATGGTGAGTGGTCTTGATTTCTGTTAGTAGGATTCTTACGTTTGCCTTTCGCCATCTGGTAATCTCTGGAGCTGTGCAGAATACACTTGGTGGGGTCCTGGAACCAAGATGTCTGCTGCCGATGCTCAGGCAAAGCACTCACGGAACAGGCAGACCCCTTTCCTCTGGCCGGGAAAGTGGCCGGATATCTGGGGCCTGTGCAGAATACTCTCGGCTGGGTCCCGGAACCAAGATGCCTGCTGCAGATCCTAGGCAAAGCGCTCACGGGATGGGCGGGCCCCTTTCCTCTGGCCGGGAAAGTGGCCAGCTGTCTGGGGCCCGAAAAGTGGGATGCCTTAGAAGCTCTGTGGCTCCTACCTGTCCCAGAAGCTTTTAGCTTCTGTATTCTGTACTCTCACCTGTGCAGAATACTCTCAGCTGGGTCCCGGAACCAAGATGTCTGGGGATGGTGCTTTTTAAGAAAACTTGAGGATTGGAGAGATGGCTCAGCGGTTAAGAAGACTGACTGCTCTTCCAGAGGTCCTGAGTTCAATTCCCAGCAACCACATGGTGGCTCACTACCATCTGTAATGGGATTCGATGGCCTCTTCTGGTGTGTCTGAAGACAGCTACAATGTACTTATATACTAAAATAAATCTTAAAAATAAAAAGAAAGAAGGAAAGAGAAGAGAAGTGAAAAAAAGAAAAGAAAACTTGGGGTTATTGCCCCATTCTCAAAGCTGAAGATAAGGTAACCAAGAGAGCACTCAAAGGACAGAAATCACCCTGTGTAAACAGCAACCTCACAAATATGTATTTTAGTCACAGAATAGCTATGGCTTAGAAACTCACTTGAAAACTTCCATTGTATAAAGCAGTTTCTCCTTTCACTTTGCAGTCTTTGATAACATACTCAATGAGTGATATGGACTCTCTTAGTGCATGGAATTTTTTTTTCTTTTTTGAGTGGATGATGACTTAGAGTAATTGGACAAGGGTTGAGACAGAGTTCTTTTACAGGAGATGGTAGGTTTGTTCTGATAGGTGTTTGCTAAAAGTGGTCATTACCTGGGAGCTCTCTAGTGAGTCAGAACCGGGAAGCTGACCTCATCTTTTGTTAACAACTATGCTTGTGTTTATAGAGAAATGGCCACTTCTAATTTACTAAAGGAGAAAAAAAAAGTACTGCTTTGAAGTGCGTGTGTGTGTGTGTGTGTGTGTGTGTGCCTACGTGCATTTGTGTGTGTGTGTTAAAATGACTTTTTGTAGCTAGAAAACATACCAGTTGATTCCTAGCCTACTTCCCTGTACTTTTACTGTGGTGAACTTGAACTCAAGATAAATATAATGCTGACCCCGACTAGGTTTTGTGAATACAGGTGACATTATCTTTAAAGTAGCCAATTACTGAGCCTCTCCCCCATTGCTAATGGGAACTTGAGAAGAAAGTTGTTAGCCATTGGCAGTGACCTCCTCTTGGAAATAATGCTTCCAGCAACTGATTTTCATATGGCTGTTGGCACAGCAGGATGTTAAGATGTGTAATGTAAATGTTAACCCAAATGGCTCTCATAAAGGGCATTAAAGTAAGTTTCAACCTTTGGAGGTTTCTAGAGGAAACAGCTAAAGAGGTTTGGGAAAGACTTGGATTTGCCAGTTGGATAGGAAAGTGGAAGGTGTGTTTCCTTTTCCCTCAATACAGTGGGTGTTTCTCATAGTTGTGGAAACAGAAGACAAAGTGCCCTTGACTACCAGGTCATCAATTTCAGAGGCTGTTGTTTTCTGGGTAGTTAGAGCCCAAGATTTGTTATTGCTGATGGTCATTTGTAGCTTCCTTCTGCGAGGAATAGATTTTAAGATCGCAAACCACAAGGCAAGCATCAAAGTGAATGTGAAAATCAATGACCCATCATAGCTACAAGGATGTAGATGGCTACGCCATGCTGCACAGACCACTGCAGGGAAGGATCTGCTTCACAAAGAACAGACAAGGGCAGCTTTACTTACTCAGTTCTCTGCCTTCTGCCTGCCACCTGATCTGCCACCGAAATGTGTCAGTGAACTTAAGTCAAGTAATAATCTGTGACTAATCTATATTAGGCTTCTAAGCCATTGATCTCTTTCAATTTAGCAGAGACTTCTGTGTTCACGAGCTCTGCCTCCTTGTCTGGCTATCCTTTGCATAAAACATGCTTTATGCAAGTTCCCAAAACCCCGAATCTACTGGATGTTTCTCTGAATACCAGAAGCTGTAGAACAGGAGAATTCAAACTTCTGTTCTTATTTGTCACACCAATAATATCACAGGTCATCTGGGGTCCTTTCGCTCTACATGATGTAAATCACAGTAGAACAGAGAAGAGTCTCTCCTACTGTTGGTCTTGGGCAACTTCTGTTTTCTTCATTGTTTGACATCAGAGACCCATGTCAACAGCCAGAGTTAAGTAGCAGCACATGGAGAGCTCTGGTGCCACAACTCTTATGCAAGTTCTTAGCTCTGCACTCCATCAGTGACAGAAATCTTTGGTCAGCCTAGATACCCTGGGCCTTGATAATGGCCAGTGTTACAGCTTCTGGGCCTAGGGGTGTCTAAGACCTTTGGCCTTTGGCAGTAAAGACTTGGCAACTGTTTGCAATTTTTCCACTGACAAAGGCCAGAGGCTCCTTTGCCTCCATCTTTTCAGCCTTGTCTTCTTGGCTCTCTGCCCTTTCTTTCTTTTATTTCCACAGTTCCTCTTGTTCCTGTCCTACTTGATAACTCGCTTGAGCTATTCAGCTGGATTCTGGAGTAATAGTCACTGTCAAGACTGTGCAGCTATTGGGGTGGCAGCTACCACTGCTTTCTCTACAGCTGGGTTTGCTTCTACCCTTCTGCTACTACGCTTGTGCTCGAGACCTGGGTGGCTTTCAAAGTCAAATACTGCTCTCTAGCTCTGCTGCTTCTGTAGCCTCCAGCCACTTAACAAGCACTGCTGTCCCCTCCACCATCTCGTCGTTCTTCATGTTACCAAGTCTCCCAATACTGCTGACAGCAGAGAGCAAAAGCAGGTAGTGATTATAAAGAGAAGCCTTTTCTTGGGCCTAATGTAAATGAGGGGACAGTACTGGAGAGAGCTTTTAGGCTGGCTCACCATGTGAGTCAAACACCCTCCTTAGACAGTCAGAAAAGGTTGTTTGAACCTCACTGCAGACCTTCAAAAAAATTGAATCACAGGATTCCACGGCATTGTGACAGTAATCCCTCTGCTGCTTCACCAAGGGGAATGCTCCACCCTCTGGTCTTGGTGAAAACACTTGCAAGAAAACTCTGGTGCAAGCTGCTTGAAATGGTCCTGAGAGAGAGGCTTTCCTCTCAACAGGAGAACGAGCAGCTCTGATCGTTGTGGAGTTTCCCCAACATCTCCAGCCCTCACCCAAGTATATATTCTTAACCACAGCATGAAAATTAAACCAGGGACTGAAAATATTCACCCAGAATTCAATGCTCCTCACAGAACAAGTTTTAAAATACCTTTAACGCAATCTCCTCTTCAGTCTACCTTTTAAAATGTTTTCAAATTACTCAAATATTTTTTCACTTTAAAGAAGTCACAAGTATGTACCTGTGCCCATATTTAACGTCTTACATATGATAAATTTTCACAGCTGGTGAATCAGTCACCTTATTAATATTCACCAAGTTTTCATAATGGACCTCCATTTATTGTTGCTGTTGCTATTTGTGTGTATGTGTACCCTGGGGGAGCATTCATGTATGTGGAAGATTGACCTTGGGTTTTATTTCTCCATACTGTCTTGCACACTTGAGTTCTGAGCCTCTCACTGGGATGCGGTGCGCATGGGGTAATTCTAAGCTAGCTGGCCACTGAGCCTTGGGGATCTGCATCTCTCTGCCTCCCCCAAATGGACTCACAAGTTCGTGTCACTTCATCCAATTTTTCCTGTCAATGCAGAGTGTACAGATTGATCCCCAAATGCTTATGCTTACACACCCATCCTTACAGACTAAGTTAACTCCCCAGTGCCTGATTATATTTATTTCTGTCACAGGATCCAATGTGGAATAGTATCTTTCACTTCAGTACTCTATTTTCTTAGGCTCCCTGCCACAGTGACAGTTTCTGAGACTTTCCTTGGGTTTAATGACCTTAATAGTTCTGAAGAGAACTAATTCACTGTTTTGTAAAATGCCACTTGCTCTCTGCTTGCCCGGTGGTTTTCTCAGGTATCTTTTTTGACTCCTAAGCTAATGCATGCGGGGCTGGAGAAATGACCTGGCAGTTAAGAGCTCCTACTGCTCCTGCAAAAGACCCAGGTTCAGATCCCAGCAGCCATATCGGGCAGCTTAAAAACACCTGTTACTTTGGTTTTGTCGTGGAATACTTTGGTTTCTCCATCTATGGTAATTGAGAGTTTGGGTGGGTATAGTAGCCTGGGCTGGCATTTGTGATCTCTTAGTGTCTGTATAACCTCTGTCCAGGATCTTCTGGCTTTCATAGTCTCTGGTGAAAATCTTTACCTATCCTAAATCAGATAGGGGACTAATATCCAACATATATAAAGAACTCAAGAAGGTGGACTTCAGAAAATCAAATAACCCCATTAAAAAATGGGGCTCAGAACTGAACAAAGAATTCTCACCTGAGGAATACCGAATGGCAGAGAAGCACCTGGAAAAATGTTCAACATCCTTAATCATCAGGGAAATGCAAATCAAAACAACCCTGAGATTCCACCTCACACCAGTCAGAATGGCTAAGATCAAAAATTCAGGTGACAGCAGATGCTGGCAAGGATGTGGAGAAAGAGGAACACTCCTCCATTGTTGGTGGGATTGCAGGCTTGTACAACCACTCTGGAAATCAGACTGGCGGTTCCTCAGAAAATTGGACATAGTACTACCGGAGGATCCAGCAATACCTCTCCTGGGCATATATCCAGAAGATGTCCCAACCGGTAAGAAAGACACATGCTCCACTATGTTCATAGCAGCCTTATTTATAATAGCCAGAAGCTGGAAAGAACCCAGATGCCCCTCAACAGAGGAATGGATACAGAAAATGTGGTACATTTACACAATGGACTACTACTCAGCTATTAAAAAGAATGAATTTATGAAATTCCTAGCCAAATGGATGGACCTGGAGGGCATCATCCTGAGTGAGGTAACACATTCACAAAGGAACTCACACAATATGTACTCACTGATAAGTGGATATTAGCCCAAAACCTAGGATACCCAAGATATAAGATACAATTTGCTAAACACATGAAACTCAAGAAGAATGAAGACTGAAGTGTGGACACTATGCCCCTCCTTAGATTTGGGAACAAAACACCCATGGAAGGAGTTACAGAGACAAAGTTTGGAGCTGAGATGAAAGGATGGACCATGTAGAGACTGCCATATCCAGGGATCCACACCATAATCAGCTTCCAAACGCTGACACCATTGCATACACTAGCAAGATTTTGTTGAAAGGACCCAGATATAGCTGTCTCTTGTGAGACTATGCCAGGGCCTAGCAAACACAGAAGTGGATGCTCACAGCCAGCTATTGGATGGATCACAGGGCTCCCAATGGAGGAGCTAGAGAAAGTATCCAAGGAGCTAAAGGGATCTGCAACCCTATAGGTGGAATAACATTATGATCTAACCCGTACCCTGGAGCTCTTGACTCTAGCTGCATATGTATCAAAAGATGGCCTAGTCGGCCATCACTGGAAAGAAAGGCCCATTGGACACGCAAACTTTATATGGCCCAGTACAGGGGGACGCCAGGGCCAAAAAAATGGGAATGGGTGGGTAGGGAAGTGGGGGGGGGAGGGTATGGGGGACTTTTGGGATAGCATTGGAAATGTAATTGAGGAAAATATGTAATAAAAATATTAAAAACAAAACAAAACAAAACAAACCACCTGTTACTCCAGCTCCCATGAAATCCAATGCGTGTAGTGCCACTAGCATCTGCACACATGCACATGATGTATATGTACACACACACACATTTTAAAAAGTAAACAAATATATGATAAGTTTAATGAGGGAAATTTCTTGCATAAGCTTTCCATTGTCCTGGCTTCTGTGTACAGATGGGGAAAGGAATCCTTTGCTGCTCCAAGGTCAGTATTACGGGAGCCACTTAGAGATAGTAAATATGGTGCATGAAGAATTCTTTTGGATGACTGAATAGGACACATCTGCTAAGATATTCTTAATCTTAAAAATATCACTCTCCTAGAAAATAAAACCTTAGTTATTTATAAGAAAGTTAAAGAAAATAATATGGTAGGTAGAGCCATGATTTCAGTTAATGACAAAATTGTCATTGCAAATAGCACGTTTGTGGCCAACTAAAACAGATGTCCGTATAACAATTTGGAATCATCCAATGCATAAAGCAATTTGTAGATAATCTCCTAACCAAATATAGTATCAAAATCTATTCATTGTCAATTAGATATACATCTAGACTAGATGTCTAATTGAGCAGCTAATGCCGAGGCTGTCTAGGGAGCCACTACACATGGTTTAAAATGGAGCCGTTGATACTATACCTCAGAGAGACCTGATGCTGATAAACAAAAGACCACATTCCCTTGTTCATGTAAGAAACAGAGGGTTCGGGGTGTTCCTTACAGTGTTCTTTCCACAGAGTCAGGTGCCTCATCGAGCTGTTGTTGACTCAAAAAAATTGCTAATGTGATGGTGGATAATTTATCACCTCCATTTAGGTGGTTTGCAATAGAAACTGCAGCAAATAAACTCAACTTTCACCAAGATGTGGGATTCAATACATGCATACAAGACTAAGTACCCAGCTACAGCAGAGAAAGACATCCCCCTTTTTTTTTATTAGATATTGTCTTTATTTACATTTCAGATGTTATCCCCTTTCTTGGTTTCCCATCCAAAAGCCCCCTATCCCTTACCCCCTCCCCCTGCTCACCAACCCAAACACTTCCTCTTCATGGCCCTGACATTCCCCTATACTGGGGCATAGAACCTTCACAGGACCAAGGGCCTCTCCTCTCATTGATGACGGACTAGGCTATCCTCTGCTACATATGCAGCTAGAGCTAGGAGTCCCACCATGTGTTTTCTTTGGTTGGTGGTTTAGTCCCAGGGAGCTCTGGAGGTACTGGTTAGTTCATATTGTTGTTCCTCCTATGGGGCTGCATACCTCTTCATAGAGACTGACATCCTTAACAGTATAAAATGTTTATGACAGATGTTTTATAAAATACAAGGGAGTACTGGTTACTTTATTGGTTTAAAATGTCATTGCTTAGTTTCCTCCCCAAAATGTATACCAAAAAACAAACAAACAAACAAACAAACACCACCTCTCAATGTCACCAGTGAGCCATACACAACTCTCATTTTGAAAACTAAAGGTAAGAACTACCTCAATATGTTTTCACAAGAGGAAAGTTTGGTCACTAGAAGAGATAGACCTGATTCATTCCCGGAGGGATGTGGTACAATGAAGCTGAGTTTTCTAAGTATATTGCTAGTCCTGGGCATCCTCATGCATTTCTCTACCTCTGCTGCTTTGCAATCCAGAAACTTGGCCAGAGAGAGGGATTTAGAAAAAGTGGGGAAGTTTCTGATGTATGGGTAACATAAGAGCTTTATCTTCGACTAAGGGCTCTAAATTTTCTTTATGGGACTTGGAATTTGAAGGCCCTTATCATCTGGAAGGCTGAGCTGCATCAGGAGTTGTGGGTACTGTGTTATGGATTGCAGCTGCGTCCTTGTTTGGCAGAGAAAGACGGGTATAGAATGTAAACATAGTTCCAGTTGGCAAGCACACATTCCAGGTGATCAGCAATTGGGAAAGACGCCTGGAGGCAAAGTTATAAGCCATGGAGACAAAACCTACAGTCCTGGGATGGATGCGCAGCTTTTATTTTAAAAGAAGCCCCTGTCAGAGATGATGGAATCTAAATGTATATCCATTGTTTACCTGAGAATGTGTGTGTGTGTGTATATATATATACAATATATATATTGTGTACAATATACATACATGTATTGTGAGCCTTTACCAAGCTTCCACTAAGTTTCTGTATAGCTGAACTGGGACTACACTGTGGTATTTGCAAAATAACTTGAGTGTATTAACCACTCACAGATTCTCAAAATACTTTTACTATGATAACCTGATTTTTTTGTTGAGACCAAGTTTGATGTGTGTGTAGGGGGAGGCAGTTGAGATGTTTACCCATCCCATAAATATTAACTGCTGACACATCAAGCACAACTCAGTAGAGTTTTGTTGCAAGAAAACAGCGACTCTTGAGGTAAAAGGTGGTTTTATTTATTTTATTAGATATTTTCTTTATTTACATTTCAAATCTTATCCCCATTTCCTGGTTTCCTCTCTGAAAAAGCCCTACCCTCTGCCCCTCCCCCTGCTCAACAACCCACCCACTCCTGCTTCCTGGCCCTGGAAGTCCCCTATACTGGGGCATAGAACCTTCACAGGACCAAGGGCCTCTCCTCCCATTGATGTCCGACTTGGCCACCATCTGCTACATATGCAGCTAGAGCCATGAGTCCCACCATGTGCATTCTTTTGTTGGTGGTTCAGTCCCAGGGAGCTCTGGGGGGTACTGGCTAGTTAATATTATTGTTACTCCTATGGGGCTGCAAACCCCTTCAGTTCCTTGGGTCCTTTCTCTAGCTCCTCCATTAGGGACCCTATTCTCCATCCAATGGATGGCTGTGAGCATCCACTTCTGTATTTGTCAGGCACTGGCAGAACCTCTCAGGAGTCATCTATATGAGGCTCCTGTCAGCAAGCTCTTGTTGGCATCCACAATAGTGTCTGGGTTTGGTGGTTGTTTATGGAATGGACCTCCAGGTGGGGCAGTCTCTGGATGGTCATTCCTTCAGTCTCTGCTTCACACTTTGTAACTTTTTCCATGGGTATTTTGTTCCCCCTTCTAAGGACTGAAGTATCCACACTTTGGTCTTCCTTCTTATAGAGTTTCATGTGTTTGTCGAATTGTATCTTGGGTATTCAGAGTTTCTGGGCTAATATCCAATTATCAATGAGTGCATATCATGTGTGTTCTTTTGTGACTGGGTTACCTCATTCAGGATAATATGCTCCAGATCCATCTATTTGTCTAAGAATTTCATGGATTCATTGTTTTTCATAGCTGTGTTCTATTTTATTGTGTAAATGTACCACATTTTCTGTATCCATTCCTCTGTTGAGGGACATCTGGGTTCTTTCCAACTTCTGGCTATTGTAAATAAGGCTGCTATGAACATAGTGGAGCAAGTGTCCTTATTATATGTTGGAGCATCTTCTGGGTATATTCCCAGGAGTGTTATTGCTGGGTTCTTTGATAGTATTATGTCCAAGTTTCTGAGGAACCACCATACTGATTTCCAGAGTGGTTGTACCAGCTTGCAATCCCATCAGCAATGGAGGAGTGTTCCTCTTAATCCACATCCTTGCCAGCATCTGCTGTCACCTGAGTTTTTTATCTTAGCTTTGCAATTTTATGAGGTCCCATTTGCCAATTCTTGATCTTAGAGCATAAGCCACTGGTGTTCTGTTCAGGAAATTTCCCCATGTTCCCAGGTATTCGAGGCTCTTCCCCACTTTCTCTTCTTTTAGTTTCGGTGTATCTGGTTTTATGTGGAGGTACTTGATCCACTTGGACTTGAGTTTTGTACAAGGAGATAAGAATGGATTGTTTTGCATTCTTCTACATGCTGACCTCCAGTTGAGTCAGCACCATTTGTTGAGAATGCTTTTATCCACTGGATGGTTTTAACTCCTTCGTCAAAGATCGAATGACCATAGGTATATGAGTTCATTTCTGGGTATTCAATTCTATTATACTGATCTTTCTGCCTGTCTCTGTACCAATACCATGGCGTTTTTAATCACTTTGCTCTGTAATACAGCTTGAGATCAGTGATGGTGCTTCCCCCAGAAATTCTTTTATTGTTGAGAATAGTTTTTGATATCCTGGGTTTTTGGTTATTCCAAATGAATTTGCAAATTGCTTCTTCTAACTCTACGAAGCATTGAGTTGGAATTTTGATGGGGATTGCATTGAATCTGTAGATTTCTTTCCGCAAGATGGTCATTTTTGCTATATTAATACTGCCAGTTCATGAGCATGGTAGATCTTTCCATCTTCTCAGATCTTCTTTGATTTCTTTCTTCAGAGACTTGAAGTTCTTGTCATACAGATCTTTCACTTGCTTGGTTAGAGTCCCGCCACGTTATTTTATATTATTTGTGACTATTGTAAAGTGTGTCATTTCCCTAATTTCTTTTTCAACCTGTTTATCATTTGTGTAAAAAAAGGCCACTGATTTGTTTGAAGTAATTTTATATCCAGCCACTTTGCTGAAGTTGTTTATCAGTTTTAGGAGTTCTCTGGTAGAATTTTTGGGGTCTCTTACGTATGCTATCTTATCATCTGCAAATAGTGATCATTTGACTTCTTCCTTTCCAATTTGTATCCCTTTTACCTCCTTTTGTTGTCTAATTGTTCTGTCTAGGATTTTGAGTACTATATTGAATAGGTAGGGAGATAATGGGCAGCTATGTTTAGTCCCTGATTAATAAAATCAGAACTGAAAAGGAAGACATAACAACAGAAACCAAGGAAATTCAAAAAAATCATCAGATTCTACTACAAAAGTTTATACTCACCAAAACTGGAAAATCTGGATGAAATTGACAATTTTCCAGACAGATACCAGGTACCAAAGTTAAATTAGAATCAGATAAGCCATCTAAACAGTTCCACAACTCCTAAAGAAATAGCAGCAGTCACCAAAAGTCCCCCAACCAAAAAAGCCCAGGACCAGATGGATTTAGTGCAGAATTCTACCAGACCTTCAAAGAAGACCTAATACCAATTTTCCTCAAACTGTTCCACAAAATAGAAACAGAAGGAACACTACCCAACCCATTCTATTAAACCACAATTACTCTTATACCTAAACCACACAAAGACCCAACATGAAAGAAAATTTCAGACCAATTTCCATTACAAATATCGATGCAAAATTACTCAATAAAATTCTTGCAAACAGAATCCAAGAACACATCAAAACGATCATCCATCCTGATCAAGTAGGCTTTATCCCAGGAATGCAGGGATGGTTCAATACATGGAAATCCATCAATGTAATCCACTATATAAACAAACTCAACAGGGAAAAAAAAAACCCAAATGATCATCTCATTAAATGCTGAGAAATCATTTAACAACATTCAACACCCATTCATGGTAAAAGTCTTGGGAAGATCAGAAATTCAATTCCCATACCTAAACATAGTAAAAGCAGTATACAGCAAACCAGTCGCCAACATCAAACTAAATGGAGAAAAAAATTGAAGCAATCCTACTAAAATCAGGGACTAGACAAGGTAGTTATGTTTATAAAGTTCTTTTCTTTACTTAACTGATGCATTCAAAGGAACGAACTGATTTGTCATGTTTCACTGTGTGTGTAACAGCACATGCTTCAAGTCAGGTTAAGTGGACATCTCAAACAGGTACTTCTTAGTGATGGAACATCCAGGATACTTTCTTCTGGCTCTTAAGAAATGTACAATATGTAGTTTCTATGGTGACCTTACTGCATAGAAGCACAGCATAGTAACTGTAAAAGTGTTACCTGCTAGTCAGTCTTATCTCTGTTTCCACTTCTGTTCACTTACTCTGTAAACTGCATTCTGCCCTTAACATACATGAGTTCATGTGCTGTTTGTTTGTCTGTTCCTGGCTTTTGCCTTGTCAAAACTGACCTCCAGTTCCATCCATATTATTGAAACAACAGCAACTGATCCTTTCTATGGCCAAATAGTATTCTACTGTGTGTATGTGCCACATTTTCTTTACTCAGTCCCAAGAACTTTTGTGTTGTTTCCCACCTGCCTTTCTCTCTCTCTCTCTCTCTCTCTCTCTCTCTCTCTCTCTCTCTCTCTCTCTCTCTCACAGACACACATACACACACACACACACACACACACACACACACACACCAGAAAGGGAACAATGAATACCATTCACGTTCACACACCACATATGAATAGATATGAAAGATTATTCTACATAGAAATTTAATCACAGAAGTACCAACTACAATAAAACTGAATGACAGAAGTGGGTTAAAGCTGCTAAAGATGAGGCTGAAAATGAGGTTGCTAAGGCATAGCTCAAGCACCGAGTGCCTTCACTCCCCTGCGTCTCTAGAGGCAAGTGTATAAACCTAAGAGATGGAACAGCTCTATCCAAAAGACTTAGAGATGAGGATATGCAGAAATCCTGCATCAAAAAGCTAACACAAAGTTCAAGTGTCTGTCATGGTAATTGCCAGACCACAAGTCCCATCAACACACACACATTAAAAGTATCTCCTGACGTTTGGGGAAAATCTTCTCCACAAACGACTGATCCAAAAGTAATAAACAGAAAAATGAACTAGGATGAGTCCTTGGAAAAAAGCAAAAACCCGTGAATAGCCTTTTCCCTTTTCTTCCCCACTTGTCCTCTCCTTCTCCTCCCTCACATCTCTCCCCTTCCTACCTCTCCTCCTCTCCTCTTTTCTCCCCTCTCAGCCCTTTGCATGACACTCCTCTCGTCTCGTCTGTTTTCCTCACTCCTCAGGAAGACACTATATATATATCATTCTTGCATCAGAAACAGGAAAAACAAAAATATACATAGGAATATATACACATTCTTAGAATTAAGAGAGCATGTGGTCCAACTTAAAATTTCATTCAAAGTTTTAAATGTAAATTAGAGGGAACATTCTGGAAGAAGAAAGAAGACAATGAAAATTATAGCCAAATTCAAGCAGAAAACACAAGATAACTGCCTTTTTTCAATCACCCATTCTGAAATTCCAGAAAGGGGAAAAACAGTAACAGAGGGGTCAAATTATCAAAGAAATAGTCCAAGAAAATTGTCAACAAGTGAATTTCACAGGTTTCTACATTGAAATGGCTCCTGGAACAGTTGACAGGACAGATGAAGGAAATCTCACAGTCAGACATATTATGATGAAATTTCACATGCTGGCAGTACAGGGAAGATCCTAAAATAAGAACAAAATTCAGCTTCTCTAGAGAAACACTAGATTCAGCCAAGAGGATAAAAAGAGATCATGTCCATGATGAGAAAACAGAGTTTTAACTCTGAATTCCAAACCCTGCCTAACTTGATTTTCAGGTACTCAAGGAATCCAAAAGCTTACTTTCTTGGTCCTATTATTCAGGAAGTAATAAAAAGACAATTGCTTCCTAAGAAGGTAGCAAAAAAAAAGGGGGGGGGCAAGACATAACTTCAAGAAATAGGCTGTGAAGCACAAAGATAAATTAAGGACGAACTTCAGGACTAGGGGAGAACTCAGCTAGAAAGCAGCTGGACAAACTTCAGTAGGAAGATGAAGTTCTAGCATAGTGGTTCTCAAATTTAATGCTGTGACCCTTTAATATGGTTCCTCATGTAGTGGTGACCCCCAACTATAAAATCATTTCATTGTTCCTTCCTGTCATTTTCTACTGCTATGAATTGTAAATGTAAATATCTGATATGCAGCATATCCCATATGTGGCCCTTGTGAAAGGCTTGTTTTATTTGCAAAGGATTGCAACCCACAGGTCGAATACCGCTGCTCCAGGAGGAAGCTGGAGCTGATTATTAGATGCATTAACTTATGTGGGTAGCAGGAATGGTCAAACAGCATAGTGTAGGGCTAGCAGTGTTAAAGAGAGAGTTGGTGACCAGACACAGAAAAGTTAACCAAAGAAAACACAAGGTAATGAAAACTCCGGAGAGGGAAAAAGAAAAAAGGCTCTCGTTAAAATGTTACATATAGTCATAAAATAAAAGTATGCAATATAAATTAATCTAAACACATGGACAGAAATGTATTAGAAGGACAGGCATGTATGTCAGTACTTGTGAAGAAAGGAGTTGAGTTCATTCAACAAAATATAAACTTTCAAACTGTCACAGGAAGAAATGAAAGAGTATATTATTTACAAAATTATGTGGTTACTATAGGACAAATAATTGAAGATCAAAAGATGTTGATACTGAGGCATGAATGCTACTTTATGGAGTGTACTCTTTTTTTTTTCCCACCATTTGGATTTTTGATGCTGTTTATAAATTGCCTTGTTAAGAGTCTAATTTAATTTAAAAACCACATGCTCACCTCCACTTTGTCTTTTGAGGAGATTAGTACTGTAGCAAACCTTCATGAGAAATGCTTCTTACTGCTCTGGATTGTAGTTAACAGAGAAAGGCAGAGCTGGCAAATGCCAAGAGTAAATCCTGGAGGAGGGCGTGGCCCCAGTTGGGATGGCTAGATCAGTACCTCCAAGGTGCAGGGAAAGCTGAGGAAGAGGAGCAACAAGAGTGTAAGAGGCAGATGATGAAGCAGATAGATGTTTTCTGGATGTGACACGGCCATTTCACTGATGAACTCGCTCATGGCAGCTGAAGTTATCTGCACAAACGTGGGCCTGTCAGTATTTCATCACAGACAGGGGCTCCACCCTTCTTTAAGGGTCAATTGGCAATGAACAGCTTTGTTGGAGGGTGAGTAGTTTTCTTCAGTGGTGTAGCCCTGCTAAGTTGCCCTTGCTCCAGTAAAGAAAGAAGATAATTAACTCAGTGGGACACACAACATATCCATGACTTGGCACATAGGCTATAAAAGTAGGAGGGGGACTTGAAGAGAATCCATCCAGCAGGATAGGGAAGGGGAAGAGAGTAATGGAATACAAGTACAATGAAAACCATTAATGAAACTATCAATTTAAAAATAAAAAGGGGAAGAAATAATAGGCATTGATAAATGTACACTTTGAAAGTGTTCAAAAGATCAATGCTAATGGTTGGATTTTATCCTGAAAATAAAAGTCTTTTAAAAAACTTTGAAGTGGAATGTGTAGTATTAAAAGGATAATAGTAAAATAGTTGGGGAGGCCTGGGGAAATGGCTCTGTGTGTAAAATACAATGATGCATAACTGTGAGGAACTGAGTTTGGGTTCCAAGTACCCGCACAACATCTGGACGTGAAAGTGTGTACCTGCATTGCTTCTGATGATGTGAAGGAAGAGGGCCTCAGAGACAGATTCTAGGAATTGCTGGCCAGATGATCTAGCTGAATTGATGGTCTTCAGGTTCCAGAGAAACCCTGCCTCAAAAGATACAGTTGAGGGCAATTAGAGGAAGATACTAAAAGTTGACCTCTGTATACACACTTGCACACACACACTCACACTTGCACACACACACACACACACACACACACACACAGAGAGAGAGAGAGAGAGAGAGAGAGAGAGAGAGAGAGAGAGGCACAGACCATAAACATGCACACATAAACATAATTTTTAAGTTTTTCTTTGACTGTTCACCTATATTATCTATCCATTTATTTATTTAGCTTCAGAAGAAAATGCTATAATGCTCCTTTCACACTGGAAATTCTTGAAGTTTTTTGACTACATCCCTGTCAATTTCTAAGATTTGTTGAGCTAAATTCAAATAGAGAAAGCAAACACATTTTAGATTTCTGGCATCAGGAAGAATTTCGTACTGTGCTGAGACTGTCTCTAGGATTCCTTCAGAGATATTTCCCTTGGATAGTTTAAGTCTTTCCTGATACTGACCTCAGTGAGGAACACAGCGGTGAGACACTGAAATTTCAGGAACTGGGAGCTGCTTTTGTTTCTTGCTTCCTAAGAAGGCCAGCTAGAGCAGTCTGAGTACGGGGTGTGTGTTAAGGGAAGAGACAGCCTTCACCCACGTCTGACATCGATGCTGTCTCTGCGGAGCACAGACACTGCTGTGTTAAGCAGGGCATGTACGAAAAGTATTAAATGAGATGGTAAGAGGCAAGAACTCTTAGTATGACTTGGCAACTGCTGAACTAAGAATCTTGAAAGAGAACCCAAACCCACTTTTTAAAGGGATAAAGTAAAAAATTATCACGCCCTATTCAACATAGTTAAGGTGAATTGATGTGACTTTTGAGATTGTTCTGACCCATTGTTGCAGAAGTACTGTTGCTCACAGAGCTACCGTCATTGACGGGATAGCGACAACATGCATAGAATTTTGAGAGAGTAGAGATAAATAGCAGATCACCCTTCAGCCTCATGGGGCAAAACTTAAGGACACAAAATTTCCCTTTATTTTCAATAGATGGTGGCAAATGGCCCTTTTACAGCAATCTGAGCCTGGAATTTGACACACACACCCCATGGCCATTATAAGGTGACAGAGCTGGTCTGATAACAATCCGGACTGCAGGTTCCCTTTGGTGCATGTTAGCATCTTTGCTGGTTTCCAGAAAGTCACCTCTTCCACTCTTAGTGCTTCCTTTCCTAGTGAGTCCTCAGAGCCCTACCCCCATCCCAAGGTGAGGCCAGATACATATAGCACCCTGAGAAAAGGACAAGGAAATCAAGCAGCAATCTTTGGCTGACATTCTAGAACACACAGGCTCTTCCATCTCTGAGGCATGTCACCAGAGAGAAGAAATGTCAGAACAACAGGATGGAGGTCGGCAGTAGTCTCTTGTTTGCAGATTTATGCAGGGTTGGTGAGGAACAGCTGCCGGCCCTGTCAGAGCTGAGATGACACACGAGCCTCTAGCAGCAGCTGGGCCTTCTCTTCTTGCAGGAGACCTAGCAGGCTTCTCTGCTTCTCTCTTTCCTTGTGAACCTGGTTGGTCCTGCACCTCTACTGGCTCATTCCTGAGATCCTGACAGATACCTTTGAGCCCAGCAGCTCAGGTGACTTTAAATGCTGCTTCCATCTCTGGTGACTGATGATTCTAAATCACGGGGGATTCTTATAAAGGCTAAAATTATTGTTAATCAAACAAAAGATAATTAGCGATATCTACAGTGCAATCAGTGTCCACTATTGCTGTCTGCATGGCACAGTAATATTTAAATGCAACAAAAGTGTGAGAGATGGACTTACGTGTTACCAAAGGAGGCAACCGGGTGAAGGAACTGCTGTTTATTACATGCTTGTTGTATAGCGGAGGCTCTGATGTGATGTCAGCTGCTTCTAAAGAAAGAGGGTGGATGTGAATGAGCTCTGCAGATAAAATATGTCCAGAAAGGCCACAGACACTGAACCCATATGGGGCTCAAGACCAACCGATGAACTAAAGGCTAGAAGAGAATAAATGCTGTATATTGATTTATTCACAAGAACTTTTGAGCTTTTGGGCCAAGGCCTCCTTTGCAGTTGAAAAATATGAGGGGTTAAGAGGTTATACAAACTTGTCAACAGAGGAGCTCTTAGTGGGAGGGCCTTAAGAACATGCTGTCCATCACTTCACTTTGAGTATTACTATGGGGAAAAGAGACCAACAAAAACAAGACAAAACAAGAACAAACAAAAGAGCTAGAATCAGCCATGTACACCAGAAGTCCCACTGGGGTAGAGACCAGAGAATCTGGAGTTTAAAGTTAGCCTCAGTGACAGACCAAGTTCAAGGCCAATCTGAGGTTCATGAGATCCTGGGGCAAACCAAACAAACAGAAAAATAATAACAAAAACCATCACAACAAAAAACAAAACAAAACAGAAGGCCCACTCTTATTGAGCTGTAGTCAGTTTTAAGCCTTGGCATTCATGCAAAGATTTTGCTGAAAGGTCCCTGATATAGCTGTCTCTTGTGATGCTATGCTGGGGCCTAGCAAACACAGAAGTGGTTGCTCACAGTCAGCTATTGGATGGATCACAGGGCCCCCAATGGAGGAGCTAGAGAAAGTGCCCAAGGAGCTAAAGGGATCTACAACCCTATAGGTGGAACAACAATATGAACTAACCAGTACCCCGGAGCTCGTGCATTTAGCTGCATATGTATCAGAAGATGGCCTAGTCGGCCATCAGTGGAAAGAGAAGCCCATTGGTCTTGCAAACTTTATATGCCTCAGTACAGGGGAACGCCAGGGCCAAGAAGTGGGAGTGAATGGGTAGGAGAGTAGGGGGGGGGTATGGGGGACTTTTGGGATAGCATTGGAAATGTAAATGAAGAAAATACCTAATTAAAAAGAAAAGGCTTGGACAACTAGAGCATTGAGGAGTGCCAGTGAAAAGCCAAGCATATGTAGGGTTCACATCATCCTCTTGACTAACATTAAGGCAGTCATACATTGGCCTGTTGACCATCTAGGGCTCTGGTTCCAAGTTTTGCTTTGGCATGGATTCTCAAGCCAGTTTCCTAAACTCTCTCACACAGTGTCAGTATGTCATGAAGATGAGCTCCATGGGGCAAACATACTTGCTGCCAATCTCTTAGGAAGCAGATAGGTCTAGGAAGAGGCAGGAGAGTGCTAGGAAAACAGGAAGAAGGAAGATGTATTAGTTAGATTTTCCTTCTGTTGTCATGACCAAATCACTGATAAAATGACTTAAGCAAACTTATTTTGATTCATAGCTTCAGAGGGTTCAGTCCCTGGATTTTTATTTCTAAAGATTTGGACAGAGCATAAGTGCCAATGGGAGCATGTGGCATGATAGGTTCTTACCTCACGGAAGACAGGATGGGGAGAGGGCCACAGAGCCAAGATAACTTCAGAACTCAATCTTTATTGATATACTCTGTCCTATTAGGTTCTGCCTTCTGAAATTTCCAGAATCTGATTACGTTACAGCACTAGTTGTGTACCATTCTCTTAACCCATGAGCCTTTGGTTGACATATCATATTTAAAGCATAGTGGGAAGGAAAGATGATAAGAGAAGGTGGCAAAGGAGAGCCATTGAGAATCTGAGGGGGGCATAAACACAGTGCAAAGGGTATGAACAAGTAGGTCACTTCCCCAAGTACTTTGCCGTGTTGTTACAGGGAGAGTCCCTCTTTGACTATTGACTATTGCTGCTTCACTATTTAGTCACACTGAAGAGCAACAGAGTGTTTAAAAAAAAAAAGCCTTTTTTTTTTTTCCTGAAATGACTTCTCCCAGGTCACAAAAAGTCTAAGTTTAAAAATGGATTGAGAAGTTTAGACCAAAAAGGGGAAATTTGAAATGAGATGGGTGGTTGGACATGCACCAGTGGATAAATTAGTTGTATGCAAATCAAGTTTTATTATGAGCATCTGACGCTTGAGAAGTTCAAGATCCTGGTCTCAGGTTGGAGAGGAGCCACATTGTCTTCACTCAGATTTGATAATGGGTCTGGTTAGCAGTTTGCTTTCGAGTGCAAGATGACATTGAGCAACATGAGATTTTGGGGGGAAACAAGGCACTATGGAAACAACAAATTTCTATCAGATAGAAGAAAAAGCAAAGGTGGAGCTGAAAATTTGAGCTAATTGGCTAGAGCTGTTGGGGTGGAGAGCCAGGGTCATGAATCCAGCTCCTGTAACACCCTGACCTCTACACCCACCTCAGAGAGGAGGCTACTACTCTACCTCACTGCCTGAGAGCCTGTGCTTTATGACAGAAGGAGACTTCAAGTGTTGCCCCTTCTGTGCAAACTTGGAACAGATCGCTCACCTCCGGGGGACTCAGTCTCCTACCGGACTAAGTGATTGGCAGAAGAGTAACTGCATCATGCTAACTTTCCTACAAAGACAACGGGGTCAGTGAGATCAGAAAATGGGCTGCATCTAGTTGCTTTCTGTTGCTTACTGACACTGTGTGCTAGCACCATAAGATAATTAGATGTCGGAATAAAGGTTTTAAAGGGAAGACTGGCTGTGCAAGCCCTAGGATGGTGAAGTCTGGCTCTGGTTCTTTTGGTTCTGTTTCTCATAGGGCAACAGGAGGCTGTGTTGTGTTAAAGGCACAATGACAAAAGTGTCCAGGCAAAAAGACACTGGAAAAAAAATGTATGTCACAGATACTAAGTTTTGGGCTGATCCCAGACCTTGCTTAGGAAATCTTAGTGAAACACTTCTATCTTACTGAAAGAGGCTGTTTTCTGCCCGCTGACTTCACGCTGACAGCTCTCAAATGTTAAATTGATCTTTCCTGCCTCAGAGTCCAATTTGAATCTCCTGTTTTTATTAAGAGTCTGTTATGTGGTCTGTAATTTAGTTTAAAATATCTCTCCAAAGACCATGATAAAAATAAGAGCTGTTAGTTGCCCTAATTTGTTTACACGTTCCAGGAGGTGGTTCGCAGGCATTTAATCAGAAGGCAAAGGATAGCGAGGGTTACTAAAAACACCCAGTTATCTTTATCTCCAGGGACACCGGAAGTTCAGACGGTAGCATGTTTTCATAAACAGGCTTACACTGATGAAACTGCTGGTATTTAAAACATGCAGATTAGCTATGAGTAATATAGATATTCAGATTAGCTATGCATATTATAAATATTATGGAGACACTCCTGCTCTTAAATGGGGTGTAATCATCCAGCAATGCTAAAAGTTCAAGTTCTTCCTAGTGGTACCTGAAGTTTGATTACAATGCCTGCTGTAGTGGGAGTTGTTTTGTGTAGCAAGCAACTCTGAGGTGACCCAGGTTCTTCCCTTCCATTAACTGACCATCCTCCTATCACTGTCACTTTGGGTTTATGCAGAATTGAAACGAGAATAAGGAACAGGGCCAAGTTTTAGAATCCACACATATAGAGTATACTATATGGTTGCTTTGTTCTTTTCTTTACACTACCCATCTAAGGAGTGAACTTCAGCTTAACTCATGTTTCTCATAGCACTAGGCACAGAATTTTGGGAGAGAAATTTACAGCTTTGCTACCCATAGGACAGAGCTGGCATATGGGTACCAGCTGAGGGTGTGTTAGCAGACAGCACCAGGTCACCCAGGACCTACTGATACAGTCTGTGTTTTATCTGGATCTGAGGAGATTCATGGCCAAGTTCAAGTTTGATGAGTTCTGTTGTAGACCTGATCTTGATATCAGGCAGAATTTAATCGTTAGGAAGTAGGAGATTGGCTTGTGCCAGATTGTAACAAGCACACATTTCCAGGATTTTTATGTGCTGTCAAGTTTACAAGACGTTTAAGTTTGTCAGTGTAATAAAATTCTTTGGGGAGGGGCCTTAAAGTTTATTTTAGTTTACATTTCAAGGTACAATCAAGCCTTGTGGGAAGTCAAGGCAGCAGAAGCCTGAAGCAGAAGGTCCCATCTCAGGCACAATTAAGAACACAGATGAATGCATCACACTGCGCACTTCCTGTTCTCCATTTTTACCATTTGGGATCAGCCAGAGGGTGGTGCCAACCCACGATGGACAGGTCTTCCGACTGCAATGACTGTAACCAAAACAACTCTCTAGAGGCATGCATAGAGGCCTGCCTCCCAAGTAATTGTGTGTAACACAACAATAAACACTCACCATGCTGCCTTTCAGGAGAGAGGGAAGGGAATGAGGCTTAGCAGAGGTTCAACTTGGAACCCACAGGGAGAAGGCCAGTTAGAAACCCAAAGTAGAAGCAACCCGAACGACTGCATTGTAGAAATGCATGCCTCTTTACAAACACTTGTTGTTACACTGCACCAAACTAGTGACCCAAAGATGGGTGCCCAGTGAGGCCAGAACTTCTCACTTCTATCCGGAAGCCCAGAATATACACTGGAATGGAAATCTCCATGGTTTTTAATTCAACAAGGACCTGTTGACCTGATCCAATCTAATTCCACCAGTTAAGCACAGCTGAGATAACTTACTCACCAGCCTCTCCAAAGAGGCATCCAACAAGCCACTTATTTCCCTCTGCAATTCTATTTGTGTATTGCTTTTGTGGGTTATTAATGGGAGACATGCAATTTCCCAGACCTATTTGAAAGCTGACGATGTACTTAGAAGACCTGAGCCACAGGCTTTGAGAGAGCACTACTGATTTCAGCTGGAGAAGCTATCCTGGGAAGCTGACAACCTGCAGCTTTGCAGTGCAGCTGATGGAGAAGCCAAGGATTTGGAAATTGGGCCACATAACTATGTTCTGCTATTGACTGTTCAGCTTCCTAATAATGATGATATACAACTGAGATAAAAGCTGGGATGCTATGCTCACGGTTTCATGTCCTAGTTCGTGTGCACACATGTGTCTGTGCATGTGCGTGAGAGGGAGAGGGAGGGAGAGAGGGAGGGAGGGAGGGAGGGAGAGAGAGAGAGAGAGAGAGAGAGAGAGAGAGAGAGAGAGAGAGAGAGAGAACGCAGAGGAGTAGCTTGCAGGGGTTGATTTAATCCTGTCCTTTTACCACATGGGTCTAAGGGACTGACCACAAGTCAGGAGTCTTTCAATGCAGACCTTTACCTGCTGAGTCAGTGCAGCAGCTGTGTTTGAGGAGATCCTAAAAAACCAACTGCACAGTAACAGGGAAATAGTTTTAAAATAAGGACTCCTAAAACAACAACAACAACAACAACAAATTCTAGGTGTCATTTTATAAGAGGGAGAGAAGGCAAGAAAGAGTGATAGCGATAGACCAAGAGGGAGAGGGAGAGGGGGGGAGAGCGAAGAGTTTCTGGAGATTAAACCCAGAGCTTTAGGCAGGCTAGAAAAATTTCATCACGTTGGAGGTAAACCTCAGCCCTAAAAGAACATTTTAATAGATAGCTCAATTACTCTTTGTAACATTACATTGTAGATACAGTATTTCAGTGAGATTTCCGGGTGGTATCATCTGTGCATTTTGACCAAGGAGAGAATAAACAGGAACAACCAGTCCATTGCATGAAGAATTAGTACATTGAAAATGCCAGTGCCTTCGCATACTTATGTAAAGTTACTGTGCCAAGATCCAGCATGCCTGACTTACACAGGTTACCTGTGTATGCTAGTTCTCTGGGAACACAACACTGATCTATAGCATTTTCCTATCGAGATGTTGTTAGCTTTCCCACAGTGCCTGACACATGCTGCTAAGGGGCATCTCTGAAAGAAGATCTAGGAAGACCATAAAGAATCAGCTCCTGAGAGGCTGTGCCAGCTGATAGAGCTCACCACAGGGGAGCCCTCACAAACCAGGCCTAGAAAGAAGTGTAAATACAGGGCTACGGCAGCACTGCATATAAAGGAATTCTATATAATGGAATATATAACAAGTATATGCCAACTGGAAGTTTATACTAAATTTAAGGATAGTGATCTATGACCCCCCCACCCCCCCAAAAATCTAAAATACATGTTTAGCCAGGCTGTGGGGACACAAGTCTTTAATCCTAGCACTTGGAAGGCAGAATCAGGTAGATTTTTGTAAGTTCAAGGCCAGCCTGGTTTACATAGTCAATTCCAAGACTACAGAGAAACCTCTAAAAACCAAACCAACCCAAACCAACCCAAACCAACCCAAACCAACCAACCAAACAAACAAACAAACAAAACAGATAGTGGTCTAAATAGTTAGGCTGGGCCAGAGATTAGATAGAAAACTGTCTTATGTAAATGAGATAAGTTTGCAGATGGAAGTCTTATAGATCTTGTTAAAATGCAATCTTCTTCTTCAGCACACTCTAGGGTATGGCCTGAGAGTCAACGCTGCTAATGTACTTCCTGTGGGGATAAGGGTGTTGGTCTGTGGGCTGCCCTCTCATAACCTCTGACTGCACTCAAAATAAGCCGACCTATTACCATTTTTTTTTTGATCTGCTGTCAAAGCCACAGAATTTAACAGTATAAACCACCATGCAGCTGCACCCAACAAGCATGAGAGGAGGTGGAGGCAGCGTCAGACAGCAGAAGACTGTCCTTCTATCTATCTGAACAACTCAATAATGTTCTGCTATTGGGTGATGAAAGTCCTGGTGGGCTAGGGAAGGTCTTTTTGGCCTAGAAGCAGGAACAAAACACAAAACAGTCAATCAATCAATCAAACAAACAAACAAGCAGTCAACTTGCAGATTATGTGGCTGTGATGGTTTGAATATGCTTGGGTCATGGAAGTAGCAGTATTAGGAGTGTGGCCTTGTTGGAGGAGGTGTGGCCTTGTTGGAGGAAGTGTGCCAATGTAGAGGTGGGCTTTGAGGTTTCCTCCTGTGCTCAAGTTCCACACAGTGTAGAAGAGGGTGTCCTCCTGCCTGCCTTCAGATCAAGATGTAGAACTCTCAGCTCCTTCTCCAGCACCATGTCTGCCTGGATGTTGCCATGCTTCCCACCATGATGATAATGGACTGAACCTCTGCAACTGTAAGCCAGCCCCAATTAAATGTTGTTCTTTAGGAACGTTTCCTTGCTCACAGTGTCTCTTCACAGCAATGGAAACCCTAACAAGGACAGTGGGTGACTTAGACTGTGGGGCAGAAAATCTCACTGGGAAATCTGTTTTACTCCAGATGAGAGAGTCAGTTCCCAGACACACAGCCATTCTTTCCAGGCAGCCCTTGACCCACAGAGTGACTCCTCAGCTCCTCTAAGAACAAAGTACTGAAGTTAAAAACTGTTGGTTACAACTACCACAAGAATAGCTACCCCATTGGTTTTGAGCTAAAATCACCTCCTTTAAGATACAAGACTCAGCCCTGTCAATCGCTAAGTCTGGCGCATGAGCTGGACCTCACTGTCATTGATCTGACTGGTTTGTTGTTGGTTTCTTTTTCCATCACTTGCTCCATTCCTTCTTCCTTCTTGGCAGGACAATCTCCAACAGCAATGCTGAGACATCCATGCAGCCACACTCCCATGGCTTTTGGTGTGGTTTGTGTCTGTCAAATAGTTTGTTTCTTTGGTGGACTTGGATAAAAATTCCTTTCTTAATAAAAAGAGAAACTGCAGCAAAAGAAAATTCTACTCTCTTTTTCCTTCCCTTTAGTTCTAATGGATAAACAAATGATAGTTGGGGCTGCTACAGCCCTCATGGTGTGTGAGACTAGAAGCCTATAGACAAAGAGCCAGCACACTATGGAGACATAAGCGGGAGAATGAGTAGAGCTAAGGTCCTTGATATAAATATTATTGGCGAGCTCTTAACCTAACCCTGTGACCTAGAATTCTAGAATCCTTAAGTGATTTTATCCCCTACAGTTAGGTACCCTTATATCTTATAGGTAGCCTTATACCTTATTGATATACAAGTTACTTAGCCTGTTTGACCCTAAACTTTCTCATCTAATAATTGAGGATAATACCACGCAGGAATGTGAGGAGTAATTAATGATTTGATCTTTATGCTCTATCATACCAGTTCACCTGTATGATGCTCTCCACCCATTTGGCTTATTAGTTACTGTTTGGAGACAGTTTTCTGAGTCCAGCCATCTCAGAAACAAGTTCTACCTTGTTGACAGGGTCAAACCTGAGTTCATGTTCTCAGGTCCTGGAACCCAACTACTATCCTGCTTCTTCAGATGTTTCATGTTTTTCTGCTAACCAGGAAAGGATGTAAAAATGAAAGTTGCTGTTATCTTGTTGTCTAAATTACAAGCACACAAGTCATAAATGCATCGCCTGTCTTGACTTAATTGACCACGTGCTGCTTGCCCACTCCTTTGTTCCTATATCATTATAAATTCTAGGTCAGAGTCCAGGAAGGGACCTGACTGCAAAAGGTGACTCAAGGATCCTGAAACTTGGAGACCTGGATACGTCCCAGTCACCAACTTTAACTTCCCTGCTTAATGCCTTGTGTTGAAATATGATTGGTCAAGGCAACAGCCCTCCCTCCTCCCCCTTGCTTTGTGTTGTCATCCCATAAAATTGTTGTACAATCTCCCTTTGGGGAGTCAGTTCAGATTCCAAACTGGCACCCTTTCGAATGTGCAGAAAATAAAGCTTTCATTTTTAAACTTCTGTCTCTGAAGTGAGTTTTCTCAGCTTCTACCCCAAATGCAAAAGTTACAAGTATAGAAATCTTTTGAGTAACGTGAAGATTGCTAGATGGTTGATGATTTGATGAACCTTCTATTAGAGGAAATTAACACACATAGCACGGTGCCTGGTTTCATTGAGACTGCTGCGTTGGATCACTTTACATAGATGTGCCAATGAGTGTACGTACATTCATATCTTTTTATTCCAACCATACTTTCCTGAGTTTCTAAGGAAGTATTCACTTTATATCCGGGGAGACAAGTTTTTAGAGCATCGTTCAATGGCTCAGAAAGCATCCTTCTTATATACACTAACTACATACACTCAGTGCTGCTGGAGAGCACAAACATGGTTTGGGGCTTAGGTTTCATTATCCCCCTTTCCTAGCTACATTCTACAAGTCCTTGTGAGCTTCAGCAGGCACAAAGTTTGCCAGAGCCTTGGAAAGGTGCACATTGATCTAATATGAAAGCATTGTGAACCTCATTGTCCCCCCAGATGAGGGACAGCTGACTGGTAAAACTGCCACCACTTTATTTCCCTTACTCTGTCCTTTCAGAAGTGGCTGCTCTCACTGTCACAGGGAGTTGTTGAAATCGTCTTTATTTTTCTGCAGCTTCGAAAGCAATCAACTTGTCTATGAAAATCATCCTCCATTGTCAAGACAACAATAGCCCTGGCAAACTCCTCTCTGTCTTCAAGTAGGTTTTGAAAGGCATCATCTTTTCCAATTCCAGAGAGGAAGGAAGTGCCTAAAATTCTGCTTCTGAAGTGCTAGGTAAAACACCCTCAGGTCTCTCTCCCTTTTCCACAAGATGGAGAACTGGCCATTCCTTGTTGGGAAATTCTTAAGGGGATAGAATTGACAACTTAACTCCAATTACTCTGACTGCCTTTTTCTTTAGAGTACAGTACACTTTAAGATTTGAGAACTCTTTATTTAGTAAAAATTGGCCACATAATGACACCCTGTGATTGTGACATGTCACAAAATTGAGGACTAAAATGTTGCTTGAAAAATAGTTTTCACGAGGATAATGCTAACTGATTGAGGAAGAGGCTCCATATTTTCTTTCTAGACAATTCTGTTTTGTACCTAGTCAAGTAGGGGCACTTCTTCAAGAGTAGACTGCAGTCTTTGTGTACAAAAGCTTTACAGTAACAAATGTGGCCTGAATGTGAATCTCTGTTCTATAATTTATCACTAAGAAAGTTCAAAGGGCAAATTATTTGACTCAGGTTCCTCATTTGTAAAATGAGAGTTTTGGTGAAACCTACTTCATAATAATATTTTGTTAAAGATGAGGTAAGGTAAAGACTATAAACATACATGATACATGATATGTTGAAAATCTCATGTAACCTTTCCTTAGACACTCAGCCAATAAGTTTGTATTCAGTGCTGGTGATGCACAGAAAATATTCCCTTCATGCTGACATTCAGACTGCTTCATACACCTTTGAAGATGCACCCATGGCTTGTATGCCAACACCAGCCATCCATAGAGTTGTGAAGAGTGTGCCCACTGAAAGACCCAAAACCTTCCTTCCTAAGGCAACTTCCTGTTTTCAGTAACCACAACCTCTGCTACCACAGTCAACAAACTTGGTTGGTGAGAGCGTTGCTAACTATGCTGGTTCCCCCAAATTTCTACCTAGCAAGCCCCACAGAGTGAAGTTTCAATCTATGCTTTGCTTTGTTTGGTCGATGTTTGGATGCTCTCGTGGTGAAAAGTCTGATGTTTTTTGAGCAAAGCTATTGTTATGAAAGATGAAAATAGACAGAAAGGAAGAAAGCACAAAGGCTCTCTGTGGGAAATATGAAGGAAGATAATGTTAGCTCTCTTTTGAGATGGTGATGCTCCATTCTGTGATCTGGTCAAAAAGTCCTTTTCACAAGGAATTCAGCTCTTCTACCAAATGATTTCAAGGTAGTATTTGTTAACTTTAATTTACCTTATGAGAAAATATGTTTCTCAGATGAAAAAAACATATCTTCTCTCTGATAAATCAATGTATAAAATGTCTCTTCTTTTCTCTCTTCCTCAAAATCCTTTTCAACGTTTTAGAAAAGGGAAGCTTGACAAAATGTAATATAAGAATTCAAGAAAGGAAACAAAGCTTGGGTATGTTCTTGGAAGCAAGTTCTTAAGTGAAGTCTCTTAGCTAGCTATTCTATCAGAGATGGGGTGCTCAGAATGTGATGTGGGTAGCTTACCAAGCATTTACCATGAGCCAGGCCTGTGCTAAGGCTATATATACAATACTGCAATGATTTGATTCATTCATTGAACTTGGCCAATAGATACTTCGAAAAGCTCGATCAAGGTCTGAAGAATCTAATCTTCTTGCTGTTGAGATGATGATGATGATGATTTGACACACACAGTCAACTATTTTGTAATGCTTTTGTTCATGTTTTCAATCTCCTGGTTGCTGCACTGGTTAAAATGGGCTTTGGAAGCTAGACTGATGAAGACACAAACCTGTTTGGCTACTTTTTCTCTGTGTAGTCTGGGGCAATTGGTTTAACTTCTTTGGGCTTGCTTTTCTGTGTCTTGAGAGCAATGATATACTTCTGTTTCAGGGATTTGTACAGATTCCATGTTTGCCTTCTGTTATAGCATCTCATCTGCGTTAGAATTTCTCTCCATATCATAGCACAGCGATTTATTCTGAGACTGTAGCTTAAGGGTTGGGGAATGTGCTTGTTATGTTAGCCCAGGGACATGAATTGGAATCAAAAGCCATGACACCCATCCTTGAATGCATACAGTACCCCCGTATAGGCATTGCAAGCAGGTACCACTTCAGTGGAGGCATCTCTGGAGACAGCTTCTGAGAGAGAGGTTGTACAGAAAGTTCAGTGAAGAAGGGATACTTTGGAGAACAGCATCCCTCATCCGGCCATGGAAGGAGCAGGGTAGAATGGAGAGGCGGGGCACCAGAGGGAACCCACCCAGTAATGGAGGAAAGGAGAGGTTCTGTCCTGAAGTGGGAACAGGACAGTTCTCATTGTCTACTACCAGCAGAAACAAAGAGCCCTGGCAAGCCTTGAGTTAAGGCAGAGACGAATGATACAGAAAACAATGATCTCAAAGCAGGTATATGTATGTAAATGAATCCGTCATTGTTCTTGTCTCATTAGTATCTAGTCTTAGACTTTCAATCAGTTACTGCTGTATTTAGGGAAGTAGACATAAATGGGCCCTGCAAGAATGACATAGACATTGAGTAAACACATACTTCAATAATTAAATGTGATACAAGAGCAGAAAAGAGAAAGGTGCATTGAGCCAGGATCTGTATGCCCAACTTGGGAAGTTCAGGAATGAAGGTCTAAGCTGGAGGCCAGCCTGGGTAACTTAGTGTGGCGGGTCTCAAAATAAAATTAATAGGTGGATAAAGGTATGGCTTAGTGGTAGAGTATTTGCTCAGCTCGTACAAGGCACTGGGTTTAAATCCCAGCAATGGAAAGGAAGCAAGAAAGGGAGGTGGGGGTCAGGAAAGAAATAATGTACGTGTAAGTGTTTCTGTGTGTTTGTGTGTGTGTGTGTGTGTGTGTGTGTGTGAACTCACACACACACACACACACACACACACACACACACACACACTGGGGCTGACAGTAGAATCCCAAGAAGTATAGACTAACAAAACCCCAAGTATCAAGCACCAGAAATCTTTAGAATGGCTGCTCAAGGTGATTCCAGTGATGCTACAAACAATACAGACTATAGCTGCTGCCCTCAGTTGTCTCTGGGGTTATAGATGGGCCCCTATTGCTCAAGACCCCACACATTTAGGACATAGGGCTAGGTTGATTAGAGCTAGATCTACCCTTAAAGCCTCTTTCCTGCAGTCTAGATTCTGTGGTACTAGAAAATACCAAGCTAGCTGCTTGAAGGGGTGACACAATTAATAACCCTACCCTGGCTTGACATCTCTGAACCAAAACAGTGGCCAGCAAGGCAAGATATCTATAATGCTGCAGTAAACCGCACTCATATGTTGGTGGTAACAAGCTGCTAGGTACTTGGACTTAAGGCCTACTCAAAAGAAGGGAAGTCGTGCCTAGTACTAGAAACCTAGGCAACTTCCTGCTGCTAGAGAGCATGGGTCTTAGAAGAAGGGGTGGTAAGATTCTGGAAGAGCCAGAATATCAGGAAATCTACTATAAAACACTCTCTCCTAGAAATGACTGCACACACAAGATCTGAACAAAGGCAGTATCAGCAGCATTGCTAAAGTGGAAGTCTTAGGGGGTCACACCCCTTGACACAGAACTACAGGCGGCTGACAATTGTTAAGAGGGGGAAAGATGGCCTCACCCAGGGATAAGCTCCCTAATTGGTTATCCAATACAAAATAGCCAGCCCAGAAATAGTATACACACCAACAAATATAGATTCAGCAGACTGTGTTATATATTTGTGCATATGTATACGCAACAACAATCAGTAGGTTAGAAGCAGCTATCAGTTTGAAAGTGAGGGAGGGACGTGAAAGGAGTTGGGGGGAGGGGACGTCAGAGGGACTAGAAGGAGGGAAGGGAAGGGGGGAAGTACTGGAGTTGTGTTTTAATTAAAATGTAAAACAAGACCATAAATGTCTTAATATAAAATTATTTTTACTTCAAAATGTCATTTCTTTTTATGAAAATCATTTATTGTATGTGCTTAAGTACCACATGCATGCCTGATGCCTATAGAGAGCAGAAGAGGGTGTCAGATGCCCTGGGACTGCAGTTACAGATAGTTGAGAGCCATCATGTGGGTGACAGGAATTGGATTTCAGAAAAACAGCAGAGCTCTTAAACACTGAGCTCCCTCTTTGGCCCCCATCGTATTATTTCCTGAGTCAAGTGTGACTTTAAAAAATAAAAACAAACAAACCGAAAAAAGGAAAACAAAACTAAAAAAAAAAAAAAAAAAAAAAAAAAAAAAAAAAAAAAAAAAAACTGCTTGAGGGAATGGATACAAAATTAAAAGATGATCTTTTTATTTTTTATTTAATTTTTCTACTTTTTATTGGTTATTTTATTCATTTACATTTGAAATGTTGTCCCCCCCCTTCCTGGTTACCCCTCCACAAACCTCCCATTCCTTCCCCTCTCCCTCCCTTCCCTTTGCCTCTATGAGGGTGCTCCTCCACCCACTCACCCACTCCTGTCTCACTGCTTTAGCATCCCCCTACCCTGGGGCATTGAGCTTCCATAGGACCAAGGGCCTCTCCTGCCACTGATGTCAGATAAGGCCATCCTCTGCTACATATGCAAATGGAGCCATGGGTCCCTGCATCTATACTTTTTGGTTGGTGGTTTACTCCCTGGGAGAACTGAGGGGTCTGATTAGTTGATGTTGTTGGTCTTCCTATTCAGTTCCTTCAGTGCCCTTCAGTTCCTTCAATCCTTCCCCAACTCTTCCACTGGGGGAGATGCTTCAGTCCTACTTAGAAGGGGGGACAAAATAATCATGGGAAGTAAAGGGAGGAAGGGAGCTAGAAGAGAGGAAGGGAGGGAAAAAGGGGGCAGGATCAGGTGTTAGAGGAGACAGGGAGAAGTACAGAGGGTCATGAAATTGAATGGAGGTATGTAGCAGTGGGGTATGAGGAACTGGGGGTACTACTAGAAAGTCCCAGATGCTAGGGAAGCAAGAGGTTCCCAGCACCCAGCAGAGATAATATAAGCTGAAATACCCAACAAAGGGGAGATAGATAGAACCTGTAGAGACCATATCCAGTGGACAGGCACAGCCCCTGGATGAGGGATTGGGGCCACATACCCATCTCAAAAATTTCAACCCAGAATGGTTCCTGACTAAAGAAAATGCAGGGACAAAGAGTGGATCAGACTAAGAAGAGGCCATCCAGAGATTGCCCCATCTAGGGACGCATCCCATCTGCAGCCACCAAACCCAGACACCATTGCTGATGCCAAGAAGCACTTGCTGACAGTAACCTAGTACAGTTGTCCCCTGAGAGGCTCTGCCATAGCTTGACCCATACAGATACAGATGCTCACAGCCAATCAGAAGATGATCTAGGTGAGACCTTGGATGCTGCTATTAATTGAATATTGGTGAGGGTGTTTCCACTGTCCTAGGTGAGGAAAATGGGGTTGCTGACCCTGATTTCGCAGAGCTTCCCATCTGTCTGTGGATAAAAGGCACACACAAGTTGAATCTGGAACCCATAGCATAGTGGTGTGAATATTGATTTTTGTCTGTCCTGAGAGCTCATGGGAATAATTAGGGAATAATCTCAAGAAAAGCTGATGGGTTTAAACGGTTAGGGTTTAGACCAGTGGTTCTCAACCTGTAGAGAACCTCTGACCCTTTGGTAGGTTGAAGGACCCTTTCACAGGGGTAGCCACAAAACATCAGAAAACACCAAAATTTATGTTACTATTCATAATAGTAGCAAAATTACAGTTACAAAGTAGCAACAAAAATAATTTTGTGTTTGGAGATCACCACAGCATGAGGAACTGTACCAAAGGGTCACAGCATTAGGAAGGCTGAGAGCCACTGTTTTAGAAAGAAAACAGAGGGGTCAGGAAATCCGGGTAAGGAGAAGGTGCAACCAAGGCTGCAGATAGCTGCGAGCATGAAGAAGCTAGTGGTACTTGCTGAAGGGAATCAAAGGGGGTGGTTTGTCTGAGATAAGAGGAAAAGAAATGAAGATGGAGGTACAGTTTTAAAAGACCAGTCATTTTTTTTTATCCAGGTAGTGATAATGGTATTTGAGATGTATAGGTTTCACTCTGCGGAGACATTGTGCCAAACTTGTGTTGCTTGGCATTTCCTGCTGGGTATATTCCCTCATTACTGTTAGAGAGGGCAACAACAGACCAAATGAACAGTTCTAAGTTCTATCTATTCAGAGCTTGGTAAATGGAGAGATTTACTGGAGTTATTTACAGAAGGATGCATGACTCTAGCAAATGTATCACCAAAAATCCCATCTCAACATGGGTAAGGATGCATGAAACCTCCATCACTAGAGTCTCCTGCACAAGTTGCAGGAAGCTGCATCCCGAGTCTTCTGTCCCTAGCAGGTTACTCTCTCCACATCCTTGAGCAGGGACCTGGAGAGCATTCTCAGTTTCCTGGACTTCTGTGCCTCCTACTTTCTTGTCTCTTGAGTCTAGAGACAACTCCTCACCAACTCTGCTGGGTCTCCCAAGAGGGGAAGTCTACGTCTCAGGGAAATAGCGACACTACACGTTGTCTAAGTGTATTCTTGCAATAGATAGATTAAGTCACTGGCAGAATTTTGCACGTTTAGCTCTTGTAGATGTAAGGTGTCTTATGAAATGTTCCTTCCCCCCCGGGGGAGTGTAAAGTGAGAACATTTTATTTGTTCCTTGAAGAGTAACAGGCTGAAAAACTTTCTCCAGAGACCAGGTACTACTAAAAATGGAGATTCAGGTCCCAAGGACAACACCCTCGCTGACTCTTGAGAGCTCTGATATGGTAGAGGGTGAGACCTCTGAGTTAAGGGAGCACTGCTTTCATGACCTGCAAAGGAACATCCCTTACTATCCCAAAATAGCAAGCATTGTGAATGAGTAAAGAAATACAATGCTATGGCAGGTAAAGGTCCTTGCTGTGACCACTTGACAACCTGAGATAAATTTCTAGATCCCAAAGTAGGAGAGATTCAACTCCTAAAAGTTGAACTCTGGTCTCTACACATAACTACACACACACACCCCACAGTACTTGTATTAGTCAGGGTTCTCTAGAGTCACAGAACTTATGGATAGTCTCTAGATAGTAAAGGAATTTATTGATGACTTACAGTCGGCAGCCCAATTCCCAACAATTGTTCAGTCGCAGCTGTGAATGGAAGTCCAAGGATCTAGCAGTTACTCAGTCTCACGCAGCAAGCAGGCGAAGGAGCAAGAGCTAGAGCTCAACTCCCTTCTTCCAATGTCCTTATATTGTCTCCAGCAGAAGGTGTAACCCAGATTAAAGGTGTGTTCCACCACACCTTTAATCCCAGATTAAAGGTGTGTTCCTTAAACTCGGAGATTCAATCTTCTGGAATCCATAGCCACTATGGCTCAAGATCTCCAAATCAAGATCCAGATAAGGATCTCCAGGCCTCCAGATAAGGGTCAGTGGTGAGCCTTCCAATTCTGGATTGTAATTCATTCCAAATATAGTCAAGTTGACAACCAGGAATAGCCACTACAGTACTTCATACACAATAATGATGATGATCATCATAAAATTTTAACAAAAATAACCCAACATTTGAACAAGATACTCTGATGAAATCTTTTGAAGGTCCAAGGAAGAAAATAAAACAGAAGCCAGTTTCTCCAGGCAGCACCCTGAATTCTTTGAACTCACTAGGTCAACAAACCATAGAACAACCTTGCATGGGTGGGCAAGGCCGAGTCTCATGCAGGAATCCTTCACCTTCACCGTGAGCATCCTGAGAGAACAGGCTCGGACGACTTAATTCCCGGCCTGCAATAGGAACTCCATCATGGTTTAGTTCTTCCTCACCTGCACTATTGTTACTGTCTTGGCAGGCTCTCTATTCATCTGTCATGCTTTTACTGTCTATTCAAAACACAGAGACATTTAATTTTTTTTTTATCCTACCAGCTGTAATTCTCAAACCACCCTTTATGTAGGCAATTATATCAGCTTTCTGTTTCATCAGAGAATTCAATTTAAGATTTTAGTGCCAGTGGTTAAAATACTTACTTCATCCATAACTTGAAGTTTGTATGGTTTTAATTCACATTTATGTTTCTGTTCACACTCTGCATTCTTTAATTGATTTATTTGTTAGCTATGCCATCTGCAGATTTTTAGCTACTGTGCTTTCACAAATGACTTTCCCCCCCGATTCTTAAAGCTGTTTTGAAAACTATTTCCCCACCTTACCACAATTAAAGCTGCGTCGCTTCTTCATCTTCCAGAATTGAGCACTGTCTTCCTGAGTCTTTGTCTGGGTATATTGTTACAGTTTTGGGCATATACAGCCATAACTTTTTAACTACAGAGATGTTTTGTAAAATATGAGCAAAAGACCCTGAATTTCACCTTTGCTATAAGCATCACAGAAAATTAAAATTTCAGTAGAATAGTCAGTCCATTAAGTTTTGTTTTGTTTTGAGAGAGGATGAATATCAAATTTATGAAAGTGGAATCCAACGGCTGTTCTGGAGTCCATATAAATGACAGACTTTCTCTAACTTGCATTCCACTTCTCTGTAATTCTCATCTGGGTACACACATTCCTTGCCCGCTGCCTAGACTCTATGATGAATGGTAGTTGGAAAATAAATTAGGAATCCAGGTTAATTACCATGTCAGTGTAGAACAAGCTGTGGCCATGTTCAGCTTGGGACTGGGAACAAAGAGAAATGTGGTCATTCTTTTGACTCCACTTGACCTGCATTATGTCTTCCAAGTGCCAAGACTGCGTAGTAGGGGAGGAACCCGCAACAGCCATGCTCTTTGCTTCTGCCGAAAGACGGTGATTATGGAATGGTGTCATCTGTTCCTATCAACGATGGAAGTGCGAATGGCAAGTGTATCATTCACTAATTGCGTAGCTGGAGAGGAAACGCTAGAGTACACAGATACATATGCAGGCAAAACACCCATGCACATAAAAATTAAAATTAAAGTCAAAAGCAAAACCTCCAACCCCAAGACACTTGTACTGTACGCATAAGTGAGTTTCAGATTTCTGTCCTCTCAGAGATCTTTGCTCCAAACACTACCCAGTCTCTCATCAAGATTCTTTCCATGGGTATAAACGCAGCAATGACTCTTTCTATGGCTTCTCATGGCAATCATTAGAGGAACTGTAAACCCCATTGAAGTCTGAATCCCACCCAGAATTCCGATTTAATTGGTCTGAGATGTGGCTTTGGTATAGAGAATTTTAACATTTCCCCAGTGGGTTCTAATGTGCAGTTGAAGTGGAGTAGTGCTGTTAGAATACTAAATACTCAAAGCCATAACTCTAAATATGGTTTCATTTATTTTATGCCACTACTACTATTTTTGAAGCTTCTCCTTACTAAAAGACTTGCAACATATTTCAGTAAACTGCTTAGAATGAATGTTTCAGTCCCAGTGGCAGATCACCTGGAAAACTTGTTAAAGATGCAGATTTTTTTAAAGTTCACTTTAGTTTCTGATTCAGTGCATTTGTAATAAATCCAGAATATGCCTATGAAAAAGTGCAGCCCCAGTGACTCGTGTGTGCTGTATACTGCTTCAGAAACACATCTAATGAAACAAGAAAAACAGGTTCAAGTAGGTCTAAGGGCAAGCTACTCTATAGTTTTGTGTTCCAATCATAAAATTAATATACTTTAGATTACAAACAAGGACAGGCTTATTCTATTTTTTGATAGTTTCCTAGTAATGATTTGAATACGTAAATGCATCTTGGAGAAGGTGGGACTTTGTGGCGAAAGAAAACAGTGAATCTAGGCAATGACAATCTGTATAAAAATGTAATTAACAAAATACTCAATAAACCCAATAACATTAATGGTTTAGTTTTTTAAAAGTGACAAAAATTCGACACTCTTGTCTTCAAAACAATTTCCACTGAGAATGTTTTCGATTTGTTTGAAAAAAAATAACCCTTGACACTTCTGTGTTTCAGAGGATTAGAGAAAAATTTAAAGCATCCAATATGTTAAAACAATTTAAGGATGCCTAGGGTAACTTAACACTTTCAGGCTTTAGGATAAGCACACATTTTAGTTTAAGGCTAAAAATCCCCTCTGTCTAGCATATGTTGCAGTGGGAATTTAGGGAAAGAAAATGAATCACTCAAGCTGGAACTACATCAAAATGTCAAATTAACACATTTCGGCTTGTACCAGTGCCATGGGATGTAATGTCTGAATGATCGAGGCCGGAGGTTGCCAAGTCATTTACAAATAATGTCCTTACTAGTAGGCTGCAGCTTTCTGTTTGTCTTAACTCTGTCCTATCTGTTCGTGCTTTACCCCACCCACCAAGTTCCCACTGTAATAAACCGAAACAGCTGCAAAGAAAACAGCTGCACTGAAGAACATCAGTCTACAAATCTACCAAAAAACCAAAAAAAAAAAAAAAAAAACCCAAAAACCCAAAACCCTAATGCTCTTCTCTGTGGCGGTGAAGGATGCATTTGGCTTTCTGCAATTGTTTTGGGGATTTGGAAGGTTAAATAACTTCCATCATCGTGTCTGATATCGTATTAGAATGAATGCAGCATATCAGTACTTGGAGTTAGCAGTTTCTTTTTCTGCAAAATGTCCATTTGGTCCTCTGTTCTTCTGTAATCCTTGTTCCCTGGAGAGTGTTTTTCTATGACGTCTAAACCCAAGTCCCAGCTACAGATGGATTTATAACTTGGGTTAGTTCAATTGTAGAGCCCATATACACATCAGATCCATTTGTTGATTTTATTACCCAAGCAGTTTGAATCTACTGTGAGGATTTTTAACTTAGGAGTGAAAAAGCCCCTCAACTTTTATGGTCAGGATACAGAGAAGCTCTCCAGACCAGAGAGGAGCATCTTTCCCATTTAGAGGCTCCCTGTCTTCACTTGAAAGAGAATGGAGCAGACATAATGAGTTGGAATCTGAGAAATGTTGGAGGCACCCGCTCTGGGTTCTACTTCCTGGTGCTTTAGCTCTTGTAGCTTTTGTTGTTCGTGTTGTTATTGTTCCACGGGTTCTTCTCTCACATCCTTTGTCATTGGAGAAAGTAGTCAATCTTTTTTTGTAAGCTTAACCGGCTTTGAACTGAGTTTCTAAACTTTGCAAGCAAAAGTCTAGCGTATAATATCAGTCAGTCTTATACATCAGTTCAGTGAGAGAACAGGTTATCTTGTCCAGGGACACATATTACAGTAAAGACACCTTTCTTTGCACTTGAATCTATTAGTTACTATGTTCTCTCCAGAAGGAGAACTGGACAGCTGGTGAGATCTGCATTTATAATAGCTCCCATCAGTCACAACTGATCACACAGAAACTTGAGAGTGAGTAGTCCCGGTTTTGAAGGAGAATGCACAGCTGCCCAAAACTTGAGGCTCAGCTCTACAGCAGTGTAACCACACTCGTTTTTGCTTTTTTAGAGATATTCTTTATATATTCAAGGCCCAGAGCATGCAATTTCTACCTTTCTGAGAAGGGCTTTGTGGCACTGTGGATGGTCAAAGTGACCGAGTGAGATATTTAAAATACCCCAACCCTAGGTTACAACTTTTTACTACCATGGTGGTCAGTAATAAAACTCTAAATTAGCAAGTGACCTTATTACCAGTGGTCAATATGGGCCATGTATTTCTTGGCTCTTGGAATCGTATTCAAGAATGAAATAAATCTGATACAGAATGGAAAGGAACAATTAACATTTATTCAAAGGTAAATAACAGAACTCACCAGAACATAATGTGAATGAAGACTCTCAGGGGCCCTGAGTATTCAGCTGTTTAGGCCTTTTTATTCTAACCAGATCTGTTCTCCTCTACCTTCTTGGTATAACTGAAAAGTCTAGGTAAGATGGCCATTAAAGGGATGAGAAACTTCCTCCATTATTCAGAAGATAGAGTGCAGCTTGATGCAAGTCAGGATCCTATGTTGCTAACAGGCTGCTACGTGAATTGTTTAGAGGGAACTGTATACCTCATATGCACAAGTATGGTTTCAGCCTCTGAAGTGCTTTGTTCAAAGAGAGGTATGCGTTTAGTTCTAGTCAAGTGGTGCTCTGATTAGTACTCTTCTCTATGCACGCATGCTTCATTATCAGCAATCGTATAATGGTATACGAAAGTTACAATGGTAAATGCATACACTCTATGCTATGTATGGAGACCTACAGAAATCCTGCATGTCTTAACAAACTGTAGTATCCATAGGTCCTGTGGAGTCCCACCCTCTGCTAGACCTTTGTATTTCATTCTTCTGTGTCACGGGTTCATATGGTTGCTTTTGCTCTGCCATAGCTATGCAGAGCTTTCCCTGTGGTTCTCACCAACAGTGGGCTTGCTCAGAACTGCATCAGCAAAAGTAAACTCATGCCTTCTTGGCCTCTGTCACCGGTTCCTGCTGGCAATCTGCATAGCTCAGCATGGGATGTACGGTTTTGATCAGGTAATATCTGCACAGGCTGTAATATTCAGAAGGTGCGAAGGTGGAGACAATGAAAGGTCAGCACATTAAACTCCGACCTGGACCACCCCGATCCTTTTCCCAGAGGAAGCTGGTCAGTTTCTTATGTAACCTTTTGGAGAAACTTCATCCACAAGCAAGAGCCAAATAGCAGGATTTTCAGTTAAGTCAGGCCAGGTAGGGGCAGCTTGTGACTCAAGCTGGAAAGCATACCAGACAAAACTGTAGACTGAAAGACTGCTTGTTCTAAAGCAACTGTTGTAAACCTGTGTGTTGAGCCCCCGTTGGGGGTTGAATGACCTTTTCAGAGGGGCCGCTTAAGACTATTTGCATATTAGATATCTGTTACAATTCATAACAGTAGCGGAATTACAGTTATGTAGTAGCAATGAAAATAATTTTATAGTTGGGGTCACCACAATATGAGGACCTGTATTAAGAGGTCATAGCATTAGGAAGGTTGAGAACAACTGTCCTGAAGAATAGTCTAGGTTAGAATTCTTAAGACTCCCAGGACTCAAAGATGATCTTAGATGAAATGCTTGACAGTCGGGAGAGGAAACGTGCAGAGTGTGCCTCCAGCAGGAAGGCAGGACATCAAGTGAGGAATGGGATTGCCATTCCACAACTCTGACCCATAATTGCTCCTGTCTGAAAGAATTACAGGGATAGAAATGGAGAGGAGGCTGAGGCAAAGAAGGTCCAGCAACAGGCCCAGAGTGGGATCAAGCTTAAGGGGAAGTTCCAAGGCTTGACATTATTACTGAGGCTATGGAATATGCACAAAAAAGGATCTATCATGACTCCAAAAGACCCAACAAGCAACTGAAAAAGTCAGATGCAGATACTTGCACCCAACCAATGGACAGAAGCAGCAGACCCCTGTTGGATTAGTGAAGGCTGAAAGAAGCTGAGGAGAAGGGCGATCCTGTAAGAGGACCAACAGTCATAATTAGTCTGGACCCCCGAGATCTTTCAAACACTGGACCACCAAACAGACAGCAAATACCAGCTGATATGAGCCCCCCACCCCCACCTCCCAACACACATACTGTAGAGGATTTCTGAGTCTGTGTTCATTCAGAGATGATGCACCTAACCCTCAAGGGACTGGAGGACCCAGGGAGTTTAGAGGTCAGGTGGAGTTGGGGGTGGGGGCATCCACATGGAGACGGAGTGGAGATGGGGAGGAGGTGTGGGACGTGGAGCAGTCGGAGGGTGGATGGGGGTGTGTGGAATATGGAGTGTAAAAAATGAATTGAAAATGAAACAAATTGAATTAGTCTGAACAGGTGAGAGGGTGCGCCAGAGAACCTGACAGCCTCTGGAACAGGCGGAAGCACAGAGGCGCTGAGGCAGCACCCTTTGTGGGCCGGGGACAGCCAGCCACCGTCCGGACCGGAGGACAGGTGCCCGTCCGGCTGGGGAGGCAGCCTAAGCCACAGCAGCAGCGGTCGCCATCTTGGTCCGAGACCCGCCGAACTTAGGAAATTAGTCTGAACAGGTGAGAGGGTGCGCCAGAGAACCTGACAGCTTCTGGAACAGGCAGAAGCACAGAGGCGCTGAGGCAGCACCCTGTGTGGGCCGGGGACAGCCGGCCACCTTCCGGACCGGAGGACAGGTGCCCACCCGGCAGGGGAGGCGGCCTAAGCCACAGCAGCAGCGGTCGCCATCTTGGTCCCGGGACTCCAAGGAACTTAGGAATTTAGTCTGCTTAGGTGAGAGTCTGTACCACCTGGGAACTGCCAAAGCAACACACTGTCTGAGAAAGGTCCTGTTTTGGGCCTTCTTCTTCGGCCAGGAGGAGGTCCAAATACAAGATATCTGCGCACCTTCCCTGTAAGAGAGCTTGCCAGCAGAGAGTGCTCTGAGCACTGAAACTCAGAGGAGAGAATCTGTCTCCCAGGTCTGCTGATAGACGGTAACAGAATCACCAGAAGAACAATCTCTAAACAGAGTCAACTATAACTACTAACTCCAGAGATTACCAGATGGCGAAAGGTAAACGGAGGAATCTTACTAACAGGAACCAAGACCACTCACCATCACCAGAACCCAGCACACCCACTTCGCCCAGTCCAGGGAACCCCAACACACCTGAGAACCTAGACCTAGATTTAAAAGCATATCTCATGATGATGGTAGAGGACATCAAGAAGGACTTTAATAAATCACTTAAAGAAATACAGGAGAACACTGCTAAAGAGTTACAAGTCCTTAAAGAAAAACAGGAAAACACAATCAAACAGGTAGAAGTCCTTACAGAAAAAGAGGAAAAAACATACAAACAGGTGATGGAAATGAACAAAACCATACTAGACCTAAAAAGGGAAGTAGACACAATAAAGAAAACTCAAAGCGAGGCAACACTAGAGATAGAAACCCTAGGAAAGAAATCTGGAACCATAGATTTGAGCATCAGCAACAGAATACAAGAGATGGAAGAGAGAATCTCAGGTGCAGAAGATTCCATAGAGAACATCGGCACAACAATCAAAGAAAATGGAAAATGCAAAAAGATCCTAACTCAAAATATCCAGGAAATCCAGGACACAATAAGAAGACCAAACGTACGGATAATAGGAGTGGATGAGAATGAAGATTTTCAACTCAAAGGTCCAGCAAACATCTTCAACAAAATTATTGAAGAAAACTTCCCAAATCTAAAGAATGAGATGCATATGAACATACAAGAAGCCTACAGAACTCCAAATAGACTGGACCAGAAAAGAAATTCCTCCCGACACATAATAATCAGAACATCAAATGCACTAAATAAAGATAGAATACTAAAAGCAGTAAGGGAAAAAGGTCAAGTAACATATAAAGGCAAGCCTATCAGAATTACACCAGATTTTTCACCAGAGACTATGAAAGCCAGAAGAGCCTGGACAGATGTTATACAGACACTAAGAGAACACAAACTGCAGCCCAGGCTACTATACCCAGCCAAACTCTCAATTATCATAGAGGGAGAAACCAAAGTATTCCACGACAAAACCAAATTCACGCATTATCTCTCCACGAATCCAGCCCTTCAAAGGATAATAACAGAAAAAAACCAATACAAGAACGGGAACAACGCCCTAGAAAAAACAAGAAGGTAATCCCTCAACAAACCTAAAAGAAGACAGCCACAAGAACAGAATGCCACCTTTAACAACTAAAATAACAGGAAGCAACAATTACTTTTCCTTAATATCTCTTAACATCAATGGTCTCAACTCGCCAATAAAAAGACATAGACTAACAAACTGGCTACACAAACAAGACCCAACATTTTGCTGCTTACAGGAAACTCATCTCAGAGAAAAAGATAGACACTACCTCAGAATGAAAGGCTGGAAAACAATTTTCCAAGCAAATGGTATGAAGAAACAAGCAGGAGTAGCCATCCTGATATCTGATAAGATTGACTTCCAACCCAAAGTCATCAAAAAAGACAAGGAGGGACACTTCATTCTCATCAAAGGTAAAATCCTCCAAGAGGAACTCTCAATTCTGAATATCTATGCTCCAAATACAAGAGCAGCCACATTCACTAAAGAAACTTTAGTAAAGCTCAAAGCACACATTGCGCCTCACACAATAATAGTGGGAGACTTCAACACACCACTTTCACCAATGGACAGATCATGGAAACAGAAACTAAACAGGGACACACTGAAACTAACAGAAGTGATGAAACAAATGGATCTGACAGATATCTACAGAACATTTTACCCTAAAACAAAAGGATATACCTTCTTCTCAGCACCTCATGGTACCTTCTCCAAAATTGACCACATAATAGGTCACAAATCAGGCCTCAACAGATTCAAAAATATTGAAATTGTCCCATGTATCCTATCAGATCACCATGCACTAAGGCTGATCTTCAATAACAAAATAAATAACAGAAAGCCAACATTCACATGGAAACTGAACAACACTCTTCTCAATGATACCTTGGTCAAGGAAGGAATAAAGAAAGAAATTAAAGACTTTTTAGAGTTTAATGAAAATGAAGCCACAACGTACCCAAACCTTTGGGACACAATGAAAGCATTTCTAAGAGGGAAACTCATAGCTATGAGTGCCTTCAAGAAAAAACGGGAGAGAGCACATACTAGCAGCTTGACAACACATCTAAAAGCTCTAGAAAAAAAGGAAGCAAATTCACCCAAGAGGAGTAGACGGCAGGAAATAATCAAACTCAGGGGTGAAATCAACCAAGTGGAAACAAGAAGAACTATTCAAAGAATTAACCAAACGAGGAGTTGGTTCTTTGAGAAAATCAACAAGATAGATAAACCCTTAGCTAGACTCACTAAAGGGCACAGGGACAAAATCCTAATTAACAAAATCAGAAATGAAAAGGGAGACATAACAACAGATCCTGAAGAAATCCAAAACACCATCAGATCCTTCTACAAAAGGCTATACTCAACAAAACTGGAAAACCTGGACGAAATGGACAAATTTCTGGACAGATACCAGGTACCAAAGTTGAATCAGGATCAAGTTGACCTTCTAAACAGTCCCATATCCCCTAAAGAAATAGAAGCAGTTATTAATAGTCTCCCAGCCAAAAAAAGCCCAGGACCAGACGGGTTTAGTGCAGAGTTCTATCAGACCTTCAAAGAAGATCTAACTCCAGTTCTGCACAAACTTTTTCACAAGATAGAAGTAGAAGGTATTCTACCCAACTCATTTTATGAAGCCACTATTACTCTGATACCTAAACCACAGAAAGATCCAACAAAGATAGAGAACTTCAGACCAATTTCTCTTATGAACATCGATGCAAAAATCCTTAATAAAATTCTCGCTAACCGAATCCAAGAACACATTAAAGCAATCATCCATCCTGACCAAGTAGGTTTTATTCCAGGGATGCAGGGATGGTTTAATATACGAAAATCCATCAATGTAATCCATTATATAAACAAACTCAAAGACAAAAACCACATGATCATCTCGTTAGATGCAGAAAAAGCATTTGACAAGATCCAACACCCATTCATGATAAAAGTTCTGGAAAGATCAGGAATTCAAGGCCAATACCTAAACATGATAAAAGCAATCTACAGCAAACCAGTAGCCAACATCAAAGTAAATGGAGAGAAGCTGGAAGCAATCCCACTAAAATCAGGGACTAGACAAGGCTGCCCACTTTCTCCCTACCTTTTCAACATAGTACTTGAAGTATTAGCCAGAGCAATTCGACAACAAAAGGAGATCAAGGGGATACAAATTGGAAAAGAGGAAGTCAAAATATCACTTTTTGCAGATGATATGATAGTATATATAAGTGACCCTAAAAATTCCAACAGAGAACTCCTAAACCTGATAAACAGCTTCGGTGAAGTAGCTGGATATAAAATTAACTCAAACAAGTCAATGGCCTTTCTCTACACAAAGAATAAACAGGCTGAGAAAGAAATTAGGGAAACAACACCCTTCTCAATAGCCACAAATAATATAAAATATCTCGGCGTGACTCTAACGAAGGAAGTGAAAGATCTGTATGATAAAAACTTCAAGTCCCTGAAGAAAGAAATTAAAGAAGATCTCAGAAGATGGAAAGATCTCCCATGCTCATGGATTGGCAGGACCAACATTGTAAAAATGGCTATCTTGCCAAAAGCAATCTACAGATTCAATGCAATCCCCATTAAAATTCCAACTCAATTCTTCAACGAATTAGAAGGAGCAATTTGCAAATTCATCTGGAATAACAAAAAACCGAGGATAGCAAAAACTCTTCTCAAGGATAAAAGAACCTCTGGTGGAATCACCATGCCTGACCTAAAGCTTTACTACAGAGCAATTGTGATAAAAACTGCATGGTACTGGTATAGAGACAGACAAGTGGACCAATGGAATAGAATTGAAGACCCAGAAATGAACCCACACACCTATGGTCACTTGATCTTCGACAAGGGAGCCAAAACCATCCAGTGGAAGAAAGACAGCATTTTCAACAATTGGTGCTGGCACAACTGGTTGTTATCATGTAGAAGAATGCGAATCGATCCATACTTATCTCCTTGTACTAAGGTCAAATCTAAGTGGATCAAGGAACTTCACATAAAACCAGAGACACTGAAACTTATAGAGGAGAAAGTGGGGAAAAGCCTTGAAGATATGGGCACAGGGGAAAAATTCCTGAACAGAACAGCAATGGCTTGTGCTGTAAGATCGAGAATTGACAAATGGGACCTAATGAAACTCCAAAGTTTCTGCAAGGCAAAAGACACTGTCTATAAGACAAAAAGACCACCAACAGACTGGGAAAGGATCTTTACCTATCCTAAATCAGATAGGGGACTAATATCCAACATATATAAAGAACTCAAGAAGGTGGACCTCAGAAAATCAAATAACCCCCTTAAAAAATGGGGCTCAGAACTGAACAAAGAATTCTCACCTGAGGAATACCGAATGGCAGAGAAGCACCTGAAAAAATGTTCAACATCCTTAATCATCAGGGAAATGCAAATCAAAACAACCCTGAGATTCCACCTCACACCAGTGAGAATGGCTAAGATCAAAAATTCAGGTGACAGCAGATGCTGGCGAGGATGTGGAGAAAGAGGAACACTCCTCCATTGTTGGTGGGATTGCAGGCTTGTACAACCACTCTGGAAATCAGTCTGGCGGTTCCTCAGAAAATTGGACATAGTACTACCGGAGGATCCAGCAATACCTCTCCTGGGCATATATCCAGAAGAAGCCCCAACTGGTAAGAAGGACACATGCTCCACTATGTTCATAGCAGCCTTATTTATAATAGCCAGAAACTGGAAAGAACCCAGATGCCCCTCAACAGAGGAATGGATACAGAAAATGTGGTACATCTACACAATGGAGTACTACTCAGCTATTAAAAAGAATGAATTTATGAAATTCCTAGCCAAATGGATGGACCTGGAGAGCATCATCCTGAGTGAGGTAACACAATCACAAAGGAACTCACACAATATGTACTCACTGATAAGTGGATACTAGCCCAAAACCTAGGATACCCACGATATAAGATACAATTTCCTAAACACATGAAACTCAAGAAAAATGAAGACTGAAGTGTGGACACTATGCCCCTCCTTAGAAGTGGGAACAAAACACCCATGGAAGGAGTTACAGAAACAAAGTTTGGAGCTGAGATGAAAGGATGGACCATGTAGAGACTGCCATATCCAGGGATCCACCCCATAATCAGCATCCAAACGCTGACACCATTGCATATACTAGCAAGATTTTATCGAAAGGACCCAGATGTAGCTGTCTCTTGTGAGACTATGCCGGGGCCTAGCAAACACAGAAGTGGATGCTCACAGTCAGCTAATGGATGGATCACAGGGCTCCCAATGGAGGAGCTAGAGAAAGTATCCAAGGAGCTAAAGGGATCTTCAACCCTATAGGTGGAACAACATTATGAACTAACCAGTACCCCTGAGCTCTTGACTCTAGCTGCATATGTATCAAAAGATGGCCTAGTCGGCCATCACTGGAAAGAGAGGCCCATTGGACACGCAGACTTTGTGTGCCCCGGTACAGGGGAACGCCAGGGCCAAAGGGGGGGAGTGGGTGGGTAGGGGAGTGGGGGTGGGTGGGTAAGGGGGACTTTTGGTATAGCATTGGAAATGTAAATGAGCTAAATACCTAATAAAAAATGGAAAAAAAAAAAAAAAAAAAAAAAAAAAAAAAAAAAAGAAAAGAAAATGAAACAAATTTTTAAAAATTCTTTAAAATGCACTGTTCTAAACATATTTTGGACCGGGATGTCCCCGGTAGTCAGGGTCGCTGCTATTGGGCCCAAGGCAGGATGCAGCTCAGCATGTACCTGCAACCAATTTGTGCCTTCAAATCGCCTTTCTCATTTCAATTCAGAAAAACGCGTTAAGATCATGATAAAAGCAATTTTTGAATAACAAACTGTTTTCTTATTTTAACTGGTTTGAAAGTAAAACTGAATTTTAAAAAATGATCCGATATATTTTTATTTTAAATAGTTTCTTTCAGAGAAAAATTTTGTTTGGTATTTTTAATATGCTAAAATATTTATACTTTACTTGCCTTTGAAAAGGGTAACAGAAACAAGTAAGCTGGTAATGTTTAAATTTTTATTTGTATTTTTTAATTTATTCAATTTCTGAAGATTAACCAAAATTTATACCCTATCAAAGGTATTACAATAATCTTTCATAAAACCCACAGTATTAAAAAAAAAGCTAGTAAATACTTTAAAGTGAAAACAGAAACTTTAGTGCTAGCTGTTAAAATAAAGACATAAATAACGTTTTTCAAAGGGAGGAATACTCAAGAGGGGGGAAAAACCCAACTTCATCACATGAGTAGAGCAGGAGATTTAAATATCGCTTTAGTTCCTCATTGCCAGCATGGCATTTATGTCCCAGATGAGATTCCGTAATTGATCCATAATCTGCTTCAGCTGTTGATTCTTCTGTTTGAGTTTCTGTGAAAACAAAAGGATTTACCAACAATGTGATGTGAAATATATAGACTATGAAGTTAAAAGACTAAAGGGTAGCAAGTTAGGACCCTAATGATCCACACAGAAGCTAACCCAAATATTCTGTAAAACAAAAGGTCTCTGTCTTAGTTACTTCTCTATTGTTGTGACAAGACACCATGACCAAGGTGTTTACATGGGGCTAACAGCTCCAGAGGCTTAGAACCTGTGCTATCATGGTGGGTGGGTGGGGCGTGGGGGGCAGCAGGGAGGCAGACATGTTGCTGTAGCTGTAGCTATAGCTGTAGCTATAGCTGTAGCTGACTGCTCACTTCTTGAAACAGCCACTACAGGCAGAATGAAATGGGGAATGGGGAAAGGAGGGAAGAGACAGAGGCACACTGGAGGTGGCATGAGTCTTTTGAAACCTCAAGGTCCATCCTTAGTGTCGTCACTCTTCCAACAAGGCCAACTGCCCACACAGTTTTACCAACTAGGGTCCAAGTACTGACATCCATGAGCCTATGGAAACTATTCTCACTCAAACATCCCAGTTTCTACCCTGTTCTGATCTCAGTCTCTGGCAGATACCCTGATTTCTTACTCAAATCCAGAGAGGTCTCTGTCACCTGCTCCCATTGCTTCATAATAAATGTGACAGGCGGGGCAAGTGGATCATGCCACCAGGCAGAGGAACTGGTAAGGTTGAAGCAGGTTCAAAGCCCCGAGGAATCTCAATTGAGAATGGTAGGGATGGAACAAGCTCTCTGCCAAGCTCCATCTGTCCTGGAACATGTAGCCATGACATGCCACTGAGAGGACCATGACAACCAGTCACATAGAATAAAATCCTGGAGTTCTCCATGCTGGGTATCTAGATAGGCTCTGAGTGTTTAGCCAATAAGCTTCCCTTTCTGGGCATTCCTTCCCCAAAAACGTATTTAATCCCTGGCTCACCCTGAGTAAGATGTATGCTTTCACATCTGCCATAAAATAAAACAGTTTGGACAAGCAAGGACCATCTCCTTCATCAAGGACCACTGCATCGCTGCAGGGGAAGGTCTTCATCCTAAAGAGCCGTTGCCCACATCTCCTGGAGAAGGCCTTCTTCCTTTCAGCCCCTCAGTACTCTAAGCACTAACTCAGAACCAGACCAGATTCTGCCCCATCCTGGGCTCTGCCATCACCTTCCTGCCTGGCGTGTAGGGGAAGAGCAGACCTGTGGCCTCCGTTCTCAACTCCTGAGGTCCCCAGAGGGACCTTGGTCAGGGTACACAGGAGATTGTACCATCCAAGAAGTCGCTGTTTCTTCCCCGGAAGAACAAGGCCTGGGACCCCATCAGGCTATGCTCTGCCTCCCCTACATGGCTTGCCTGTACCCCAGTAGTGAGGCAGACATGCAGCCTGATAGCGACACATTTAGTTGTGATTATGAATAGAAGACACTGGCCAAACTGTTTCACCTCACACCCAAAGGATGAAGGTCATCACTGAGTCTACTCATAAAGAGTTCATGGTTCCATTTGCCTAAAGTATTGCAGTTGCTTGACACCAAAGTAAGCATTTGACACATGTTCATGATAGGCACAGAATATAAGTTGTCCATATAAAAAACATAAACTACAATAAAAATGCACTGCCCAATGCAAAATTAGTCTTGCAGAAATGTAGCGGGAGTTCCTGTCCTAAGGTGAGGCACAGCCTACTCTTAACTCTGTAGAGGAGAAGAAAGTGGCCTAGTGACAAGGAAGGCTCTTACCCTATGGTAAGATTTATGCATACTTCCCACATGTTCCTGCCTCTCTATTACTGGGCACCTCTAGTGTACAGCTCACGGGTATTGTAGAAATCCTTTGTTCACGTACTATGTGGTAAATATCAGCTTAGGTAACATGTGATACAAACAGAGACTCTGGTTAGTGTCCTCCCCAATTATTATAATAATAACTATTCAGTAACACTTGGGAAACATTGAATTGAAAGATACAATATTTTAATTAGATTATTTCTAAAGTACTCTATTTAATTGCTTCTATTTAATTTCAGGTAAACTATTACATGTACACCAGGAAGAAGTCTAAAGACTTGTTACTTCATTAAAAAGCAAGCGGAGATTAAGGGAACTGCTTTTATTACTTGTAACTAGATTCAGAAGTCACAAACAGGAAGAAGGTCACTAAAGGGGACATTAAACATTTTCACTAGGAAACAGAAGCAATTACAGACACTTTAATGATACTAGTGATACTGATTAAATTAATGTTTGAAAACAGGCTAGCACAAGACTCAGTGAAACACCCGACTGCACAGCATACAGGCTCGACTCTCTGAGGACTTCGAAGGCTATCTGGGAAGGAGGACTGGTAAGTTGAGTGTCCTGGCTCAGGTTTTCAGAACAGCCATCTCCCCGTGACTATGCAGTAGTCAGTCAGGAGAATGACACGCATACTAATAAAATCAAACACATTCTGGAGCAGAGGAGGATATATTCCTACCACAGAGACCAAGACAGGGACACATCACCTGGATGGACACCAGGCATGCGTTAGTTAAGCTTGCAATCTCAGTTGAAGTCTTTAGCTCTGTAACCTGTAATCTGATCTCACAATATGTTTCCTCAGTTTCCACACACATGAATGGGCTAGAGACTTAAGGTCCTGCCAGCCACATATAAAGTGATAGTCAGCCTCACAGACTTATGACTGAAAAGGACCGAGTTTGAGTTAGTAAGCTAACACATGGCTTCACAATGCTTCCAAGGTGGCTGCTCTTTATAGACACTCAAGTCTATGGCACACCACTGAACCATCACTTCTAGCTGTGAAATACGTTGGCTGGCACAGTTTCCTTTTTTATTTCCAACTTTTCAGGAGCTATGTAAGAAAGAGCTATTGAGAAAGAATAAAAGGTGAACAGTAATATGAGCTGATATTTAAAAAATACCTAATTTTGAAAATGGCCATAGCAGCTCACACCTGCATTCCCAACACCGGAGATGCTGAAGCTGGGTGACTGCTGCACGTCTGAGGTCAGCTTCAGAGCCACACTGAGTTCGTTGCATTATGGGACCCTTCCTCCAGATGATGACGATGGTGATGGTGATGGTGATAATTTGAACTAATAAGTCATAACATTATCTTGAAATGTGATCACTTTGAGAAGTTCAGAACCTGAGCATCAAGTATGAGAAAGGCACAGCCAGACTAGTAAGGTGGCTGATAAAGGATAGGGCCATTCAAAAGGCAGACCCAGCCTCTGACAGAAAAGGTCAGCAAACAAAAGTGTTTGCCTGGGATCTCCAAAAGCTGCCGACGAGCCAAGAGTAGAAGACCTTGGCTGGGCTGGTGGGTAGTGGAGACCGTTAAGTCTCGAAGGGCAAAACGTACAATGAAAACGAAAGGGGGGCTGCCTGGACACGTGATGTTCAGAGGGGTAGCAGCATGGACAGCCGAGAGCCATCTAAGACTGATCTGATGATCTAGCTCAGACTTCACATCGTCAATAAAAACAAAGGAGCAACTGGAAGAAATAACGTCATGTTCTTGGGTAGTTAAAAAACGGAATTGATTATAACAGTATCCAAAAAGCATTTGGAGAGGGCTCCCTCCATAGCACCGTCACTGGGTAAATGTGAGACCTCCCACTAAGACTGCTTTCAATAATACTCAGTTGAAATGAGTTTTGATCTGCTGGTCACACTAACTCCGAAAAATAAGGTGTACAAAGAATGGAGGGTATTTCCCAGCTAACACGAGAATCTGGGCAATGCTTTCTCTTTTTATTAAGTGTAACAAAAAGTATTTGGGTAGTTTTACTAAAAAATGGCCAGTTTTAATTAAAAAAGTAACACACAAGTAAAATATCTGGAGTCAAAACATGCCATGAGACTGTCATCAGTGAAACTGACGGTTATGCTTATTAGTGGTTAAACTGTAAATACATTTTCATGACATGATATAAGATTTAATATATACAGCCTTGCCACTGATTGATTTTAACAGAGGCTGACAGCTGCTATTTTCAAAATCCATCAGCTGTGCATAATTTGTTCCATTAACAGGTGAGCATGTAAGCAGTGTGGATTCTTACAAAGTATGTTTATGCTAAGTCATACCATGTAATTTAATATTCATATAAAGGCTGTGACACTTGATGAAAAATGCTTTAATTTCCAAATGCTTGGACTCGATTACATGTCAATCCTTTGACACTACCCAGTACCCCTCTCAATTTCATTGCCCATCAATAGAGCGCTTTTAAGCAAAATGAAAATTCTGATGTTTCAAAAACAGATAGTCTCAAATTAAGAATTCCTCCTTTCCTTTGGAAACCGTGCTTAAAGATCTCAAAAACAAGATGCAAACAGTGAAACATTAAAATAAAACTGTAATAAATAAGTAATAAAATCTGACTATTACAAGGCCATATAAACTGGGCCATTCCCCTTACTGATGATTTCTATCAGATGCTGAGGACCAAGTGCACAGCTCAAGGTTTCCTAGCAGGATGATGGGACTGGCAGCAGATGCCATAGCAACCACTCACCAAAGTCATCCTGCTGCTGTGCAGTCTCTGCTACATAACACAACATCTGAAAAGGAGCAGGCAGAGTAAACCAGGAGTCTAAGACTACTATGTTGTTTATTTAGAATAAAGACCATGTGGTATAATGACGTTCTGGATCTATTTTTAAGATGCTCTTACTGATTATACAGATCTATGAAGCATTATTTAATTTAAATGCCAGTGTACTAAACTACGGCATGATATTCTTTCTTTAAATTTTCTCCTAACGATGGCAGGGGCAGGGAGAGTCTTCCTTTTCCATCCACATATCTGCCATGCACAGGAGGGCAGGCCAAATCCTAGATTACTACACGGTAGGACACTCTGCAGTCAACTGCACGTGGCATACAGTAAGTGCACAGGTATTTGAATAATAAAAGGAAAAGTTAAAAATATATTCAAGAGAAAACTTTAAAAAACCCTCCTAAACAGACAACTAAAACTCCTTGGCGATCATTTCAAACCCTGTCTTTCTGTTTCACTACTGTCATTCTTTAATGTGATCTTTTTGCATTAAAACCAGACATGGCTATTCTTTTAAAGTACTCATTTTCATGTTTCATACTATCATAACAGGTAAGAAATATTTTGCATATTCTAGTGTTACAAGCTGCTACAGTTCAGTTAAGTACCTGCCAGAGCCTTGTGTGTTAAAGATAAGGTCCAAGGACCTGAATTTGATTCCTGGCCCCCATGGTGGACAGAACACATACCCCCAGATTGGCCTCTGACCTGGACATCCTTTCAATCTACTTGCTTTTTAGCAATGAATTTTATTCTCACTTATCTGGTTTGAAATTTAAGTGACTCAAGTCTTAGTCCCCTTTTATTTTTGCCTCTGATCAGCGCATTCTCTAGTGCTCAAAAAATAGGTCAGGGGCTGGGGATATCACATCGCGGGCAAGTACTTCTGTGTGAGCATGAAGACCTGAACTTTGTCCCAAGCACCCACATAAACATCAGGAAGGTCCATGTCCATCTCTAAACCTAATATGGAGGTGTGGGTCCCAAGGGCTTGCTAAACGACTGTTCTATCCAAAATGTCAACCTGCAGGTTCGGGTGGCCCCACCTCAAAAGAGTAAGGTGGAGGCCATATATGGTAGCACATATCCCTGTATTTGGGAAGCAGTGGAAGGCAGATCTCTGAGTTCAAGTCCAGACTGGTCTACAAAGAGAGTTTCAGGAGAGCCAGAGCTACATAGAAGAAACCCTGTCTTGAAAAACCAACCAACCAACCAACCAACCAACCAACCAACCCAGTAACCTAACCAACAAACCAACCAACCAAGTAACCAAAAAGTGGCCAGTGATGGAGTAAGATACCCATGATCTCTGGCGATATATGCACACATAAAGAAAAAACAAAACAAAACACAGGACAAAGAACTCCTGAAAAATCCAGAGAAGTTGGAGGTCATCAGATGGGCCCTGTCTGCAGCCTGTTAAGAGAAGATACACACTCCCTGTCCACCCCACATTCCTTTTTAAAAACTAACTTCCACACAGTTTGATCTCAAATAGGGAACTTAAAATATCTAAATCGTTTCCTCTTTGTAATAGCCTGCAATTCAATAATGTAACTATAGTACAGAGAATCTAAGTTAAGTCACTCAATATAAACCAGAAAACAAACATGGAAACATTGGCTATAACTGCAAAATAGACAAACTTTTGGGAATCTGTCTATCTACCTATTTGCTGGATTGTAAAAAACTTATTGCTGGAAAATATTGTGGTAAAAGCATGCATGATTATCTTCTTTTTCACAGCAATAAAACCGTTATGAACATAGAGAAAAGTGACCAGAAATAAGATAAGAGCTTGCTTACCCTCCCTCCCTCCCTCCCTCCCTCCCTCCCTCCCTCCCTCCCTCCCTCCCTCTCTTCCTCCCTTCCTTCCTTCCTTTTTGTGCTTGGTAGGCAAGTGCCCTACCTCTCACCTACATGCATCTCTAGCCAGGCAATTCTTGATGCATTAACATAGTTTCAAAACCGAAATTCCATTTCTCAGGCACTTCCACATTCCAGCCAATTTCATACTGTGAGTTTTTTGTTTTTTGTTTTTTTTTTTTTGTCAAAATGGTGACTAATTACATCTACTTTTGTTGGAAATGATTTCTTAATCCTCGCTCACCTTTAATAAGAAGTTGTGATCTATACTAGTGACCTGCCTACGAGAATACTCACTGATGCAACACTGGCATGAGTGCTGGGGGGGAGCCACCAGCTTCTGAGTAGAGTTAGGCTACTCCGTGAGACGGAGCCCATACTCAAGATTACTAACGAGGTCTGGGATCTGAGACCAGGAGAAACCCTACCACTATTCTTCTGTTTAATGAACACAGTGATAAACCTCTTAATGCTATATTGCTATAGGCACGGCAGTGCATCCTCAACCCTCATCCGAGAAGCTTCCTCTTATGTGGATGGTAATTAATACAGAGCCTCACAGCTGCACAATGTGTACAGTGAGAGACTCTGGACTACTTTGTCCTAAAATGAATGCATTTATCACACTCTTCTCGTCTCAGAGAAAGTAGCAGACACATTCTAAGCTTCAGCGTTAGTGTACTATAAGGAAACACCTTTTTCCAGACACAACAGGGCAGATGCACACATGAACTCACAGAGACTGTGACAGCATGGACAAGACCTATAAATGCTCTCACAAGACAAAGCCCAGCCCAAAGGATGGGAAGTCCCAGCCCTGGCCAAGAATCTATGCCAATGACAGCTTCTAGGAGAGGGAAAATCATTTTCTCCAATGGGTTGACACTGAGTGTATCAATCACACTACAGGGCAGGCCCCATGCGAATGATGAGTTGGTGATGCAAATCTCACTCCACATTTTCAGTGGTTTTTTTTTTCCTTCTGTTTTTAAGAAGGAGAAAGAATATGAAGTAGAGAGGGTTGCAGAGGAGGTCTGAGAAGATTTGGGGGCAAAAGAAAAGAAAATACTAACAATACATCATATGAAATTCTCAAAAATGCACTTCTAAGTTACAATGTTTAAATCTATCTCCTGTTTTTCTTTCTCTGACATTCTTGAGTACATTTTTCCTTTTATTTATTTATCTTTTTGTTTTTTTCAAGACATGGTTTCTCTGTGTAGCGCTGGCTGTCCTGAAACTGACTCTGTAGACCAGGCTAGCCTCAAACTCAAAAATCCACCTGCCTCTGCCCCCCAAGTGCTGGGATTAAAGGTGTGCGCCACCACTGCATAATTTATAATGCTGAAATTTATTTGCATATACAGTAGTGTAAAAGTTATTTAATAATCCCATTTCCTATTTCTAAAGATTAATTTTCCACATAATTTCCTTCCTGTCAGATTAGATTCTTATATTCACCAGGAAAGCTGTTTTTCTGGATATTATTTTACCAATCTGTTTATTCCTGGGCCAGAATTACATGCTTAATTATACTTTTATAAAATGTTTCACATTAATTTTAATTTTTGAAGTGAGCAGTCCTGCATTATTACTCTTATCTATTGGATTCTGAAGTATATTTCTGTATGTTTTCAGAAGAAACTCTCACTCTGGGTTTACTTGGCTTCCACCTAGCACTGTACTAAAGGCCTCCTATTTTTATTTATTAATTTATTTATGTTTGCACACTTTCAAGTTAAGTCTTATTAGGATTTGGATTATTCTGCACAAAATCGTGAAGTAATTAAGATTGGTATTTTGTAATATTTACTGTTCTCCCAAGAGCTTTATATGCTGCACCTGTGAACAGAGTTTGGCACAGCGTTACAATGGCCTGCAGAGCTATCTGCATGGTTTCAGTCTGGCACTAACCCCTTCTTTTCCGGAACTTGCATACACATCACTTGTCACTGGACAAGTAGGAGGGACTTCGGGTTGGACAGAGGAAGAGAGGGAGCAGGAGAGAGTTAGGTGTTTTTTGGATGGGGGCCAGCATGAGGACAAGATGTAGCTACGAGTGTCTCCCGGTTTCAATGGCGGATCCATCAGGATTCGCCACTGGAGGATTTAGATTTAATAAGGCTTACAAGATTAAGATTTTAGTTGTTGCACCCAGTGACTGAGTTACCATCATTTCTGAACTAAGTTTATGTTGTGTTTTCCTTCATGCAGCAGCTCGTCTGAGTTCAAGATAGAAAGGTATGGCAGTAAGGTGTGGGTTTGCCTGAGGTGCACCACAAAGGCTGTGGAGGATTTGAAGCATGGGGTTGGCATGGTAGTAACCTGCCAGTGGGAACTTAGTGAGCTGGGTGGAGACATTTTGGGTTGGCCATTGCCCTCCAGTGCATGAGTGGCCAGGCCAAGGGGGCAGGGAGTTGCCCGCAGTAGCATGGGAACTTTGAGTTCCTTTTTAAATATTTCCTGAAACACCTAAATAACTCACCTTATTTACTTCTACAATTTCTCGTCTCTCTTCGCTAGCAAAACGAGGTGGACCAGCCCGGTCGTCGTTCTTTGAGCCATCTTCATCCACATATGGAATCAGTTGCTGGAAGTGACAGGCAGAAGTATAAAGTCAAAGCCAAATCTCTGAATCAAACTACAGAGACTGCATCTGCTTAGAATCCAGTTTTCACATGGTTTTAATGCTTTAAAAATAGATTCTTTTCAGGCAAAGGCCTGAAAACATAGCTTTAAAAGTGTATCATTTTATTGTATTCTATGGGCCAGATGCCAGCTTAAGCATATATACAAACAATGAAAGAAAGAGGCCAGAGGTCATGGATTGAGAGGAAACAAGGTCATGGGAAGAAATGGGGGTAAGAAAAGAGGAAGATGATGGAATGTTTTTTAACTTCAACAATTAAAATAAAAAGATTAACTACCAAAAGACCTTAGTTTCCCAATAAAATTTACTGTGTTTAACTGAAAACAACAACAATAATGAAAGTCATCCTCCCCTCAAAAAACTACTGGCTGTCACATATTCAGTAATACTCTATTCATCCAGTCCGCAAATGTGCACTTGCTAGATGCTGGCTGACAATGGGAAGACTGGTGTCAAGTAAGCCTTAGCTCCTGTTCTGACAGACTCAGTGTATTCAGTCAGGCTTTCCTTTACACTAGAAGGAAGGACTTCCAAGGACATGTGTGATGCAAATGCACAGACGTCACTCGCAGTGGCTACACAGCTTTTTGTCTTAATTTCTTTTAGTAGTGAAAAAAAAAACCAAAAAACCATAAGCAATAAAGATTTTACAAAGCAATGACACCTCTAACAGAAATATACTTAATTATGGCCTATGATGATGCTTCCTGGAGGAGACCCCTTGTAAATGTGGTCAACATTAGGAATTTTTCTAGTGTCATATATTGTCATAAAGCAATAGTCACTGTACAGTCCACCCAGTGAATGGCTTTGTATTCTTGGCACACATATAACTGACCCAGATGGACAAGCAGCCCTCCTTGTCCATCCTCCCCTGCCACAGAGCTCTTGGAAGACAGCCTCCAACCTTGCATGGACTCCTCTGCTTCCTATGTAGCCCTCCAACCTCTCCACGCAGGCTTCCTCCTTTATCATTTTCATGCGTGCTGGTCTCTTGCAGAAGGCATGTCTCAACCCTTATTCCATCTCCCCTCCCAGTCACTGCTTTCCTCTCACTAATAATATATATTTCTTCAAAGACTGATCTCCAACTGCTGGCTTCAGCTCAATACTCTGTTTCATCTTTAATCAAGTGTTCTGACTTTTAGCTGATGAAGTTCTACTCAACTACAGCTTGTCCCAGCAATGGTTAAAAAGTTGCCAATAACAATTAAGTATTTCTTCTAAGAATAATAAAAGAAATCACTGTCATTAAAACCACAAAAAATTCATAAGCAAACACAAAATATCACTTTAAGCCTAGAAAACAAACGCTACAAATATCACTAATGAAAAAATACACATCTATATCTCTTCCCCAAAGTAAAACCCATAGTATTAAAACTGAGTAATATTGCTAAAGGAGATGTGCTGACCATACTTCACCACTGGCATGCATGCTCCTACCAGAGAAACTCACCTCAACAGGAATGGGGTCCATCCCACCACAGTTCTCATTACATTTGTCATAGACCAGTCGCAGCTTCCTGAAGAGAATAGAAAGTTGCCGAAGGTGGTCCTGCAGCTTTGTTAGCCGGTCTTGGTAAGTTCCAGTATGGTAAGTGACACCATTTGGCAGCTTGGCAGGTTAAAGAAAACAACAAAAATATTGAAGTTTTAACAATAACCCACATCAACTTATTAGCAACTTAGCTCAATGTTTCACTGCCATAAAAGAGCCTTAGAAAAGGCTTTGAGAAAAGACTGCTCACAGCTAAAATGCCTCAGTCCATTAATGTCAATAAATATATAATCTTAATACTACTATTACATAAAAGCAGAAAGTTGCTGAACTTGCCCAGGAACTAACTATATATATATATTATACATATTATATATATAATATACATATTATATTATATTACATACATATATCTAAAAGCATAGTTTTATTTTGTATAAATAAAACTATATACTCTCATATTTCCAACAGCATTTTAAAAATATCTTAACTATGACAGAGAGTAAGATGAACAAACTAAAACCTAAAACATAAACCACCAAAGTTCATTGAGAAAAATTAACGGAAGATAGGGTACAAGTCATATACTAGAAAATTATTAATAAATCACTGCAAATAACTACTATGATCATATCTATTCCGGGTCATCAAACCTCTTTAATTCGAAACTCAGCCAGGCCAGGTAGCATACGTTTGTAACCTCTCTCAGGAGGATCACACGTTCAGGGCCAGCCTGCTACATAAAGTGAATTCAAGGCTGGCTTGGGGAAATTTATGACGTCCTGTTTCAAAACGAGAAGTGAAAGCAGGCAGGTGATACAGCTCTGGCAAAGCATTTGCCCCACATACACAAGGCCCCAGGTACAACTGCCAGGGGCATAACTATTAATGCTAATTAATTAATGACATAATTTTCCCAAAGAAGCCCAAAGTATTCATTGAAATAATTACAAAGTCACACACAAATGGAATCTGAACAGGCTTGAATGATCTCTCCCTCGTTCCCACGGTCCCGTTTGTAAATGGTACAGCCTCTCAGCTCAGGAGACAGCGTCTGGTTTGTGAATTATTTCTAGGCTAAGGAATCCTCAGCATGGGTATACTTTAAAATGCCTCGGTGAAGCGCCGTAAAATACCAAGGGCTCTTTAGTTCACAGCATTTTAAGATAAGGTGGTACTGGAAGGGTTCGTGCTTCCATACTACAGATGTGAACAGGCACTGAGAATACAGAGGAGCCGTTACAGAACCCTGCTTTCCTGTCTGAATGAGAAGGCGTGGCGATGACATTCACCAGGCTCCTGCATCAGGACATCGTACTGGGCTTGTCACTTTGCCCATATGCTCTGCTTTGTAGCATACTTTAGCACAAGAGGTTTGGTGTAACACTCCGAATAATTCTAATGAGCACTTCACCCCTAGGACTATGCTTATGTGCTCACGAGAAGTCTACATCACGCACAAAAAGATTGATGACTCTTATTAGGAAGAAAAGCAATCCTGTTGAAATGCAGCGAATTCCGCACCTGAAATCTGCCCACGTAGTAAGGTTGGATATTGGTTTTTATACAACATCAGCTCACCACTCACCTTGCGTGTGTCAAGCATTGCTCTGGACGCAAGAGTGGCAGCGAACATGAGTGATGAGGCCTCCACACTCTACAGAACTTATGGTAATAGCACCTACCGTCCCTTGCTACATGCTGTGGTGCAGCTACTCCGCTGGAAAGCTCATCAATAACCATCTCCCTCATGAATATGGATGAAGCCTCATAAATATATCACACTCCCAGATACTAAAAAGGCATTCAACTAAATTCATCATCTATTCTTATAGTAAAATTCCCCATATATGAAAAACATATTTACGTTATAGAGCCAGCATCATGATTGATGGACAGATATTGGAGGAGTTCTCACTGAAGTTGGGAACAGAAAAAGGCATATACTAAGCTAAGACCACTGTTTCTGTTGATGCATTCTGTTGCAGAGGAGCTGGCCAGGGTGACCATAGAACAAAGGCGGCAACCCTAAAAAATGAAGAAATATGGTGACCACTGTTTACAAATGACACCATAAAAAGCCACTAATGGTAAAAGAATCCCATAAGGAGGTAAGTATAAAATTAAGAGAGAAACTCTTAAGGGCTTTGCTTTCATCTCTAAAGAGAAAATGGAAAAGAAAAGCAAGGACCTGTACCACAACAATTAAAAAAATCTAGAAATAAATTTAGAAAAGATAAAAATAGAAATTTAAAATACAAAATGAGAAAAGGACATTCCATGTTCTCCGTCACTGTGACAGTGTAAGGTTTTCTAGGCTGAAGAACCAATAACATCACTACAGGTTTTTCTATATCTAAGATGTATGTGGAAAAATAAACAAACAATACTTATTCTGAAATGAAAATATAAACACATCGGAAAAACTCAGCGAGTATTTGAGAATAAGGCATCAGAGAGAGCATCAAAGACAGCAGCTATGGGGAAAGAAGCAACAGCCAAGGTAGAACATCTGTAATAAGCTGTAACTGGACCAGCAGACGGGTGAGGTGAGCTTTCATTCTTCCTTTTATTCTTTACGCTTCTCTCATACAACACATCCACATGGTCTAACAGGTTACAACCAGACTAGGCACAAACCCTCACATCAAGCCTGGACAAGGCAGACCAGTTAGAGGAAATGGGTCCCAAGAGCAGGAAACAGAATCAGAGACAACCCTACTCCCATTGTTAGGAGACTTACCAACATCCCAAGCTTAACAACCACAACATGTATGCAGAGGACCTAGCATAGACCCGTGGTTCCTGCTTCAGACTCCGTGAGCCCCTGTGAGCCTGCTCAATGGAAGTTAGCTATTTCTAAAAGTTCCTCACTGGGTGCAGCTGCACCTGTGTGTGAGACTTTATCATTTGTTCCAGCATAAGAGTAAGAACTTTAAAGCACTCTGACTACTGTACTTCCTTGCAGTGGAATACTACAAAGGTAAAGAAAGAAAGGAAGAAAGAAAGAAAGAAAGAAAGAAAGAGAGAGAGAGAGAGAAAGAGAGAGAGAGAAAGAAAGAAAAGGTGTACGTTCTATACACATATGAATAAATTCCAAAGTCTATCCAATGAAAAAGACAAAGTACAAAGTAGTATGCATATCATACTGTTATCTGTGCAAAAATGAGGGATAAGACAAAATATACCCAGATTTGATTAAATACGCAAAGAGAATTTGGAAAAGAACTATAAACAGTGGTTAGAATCATTAACAAGCACTGCTTACAGACAGGGATTAGGTCCTAGCAGACAGGGAATAGAAAGGAAAACATTCTTTGCAGTTTTTTATTATTTCTAAATTACGAATATATTATGCAGTCAAAATATGAAATAAAAGATTAAAAGGATAACCAACAGAGTCAAAGCAATCCCATTTTCTACAGGGAATCTTAATCTGGTACTCAGGGGTATTTGGGGGACATATTTCTTAACACCTTGAATACTTTTCTTTCAAAATGTTTGCTAATTTCTTTCTCCTAAGGAAAGTCTACAGTTTTCCGACTCTTGAGCTAATACACAAAGAATGTTTTTTTCTCAAAGAAATGCTTAGAAGTAACTGTACCAGTGTGTAATTACGCATTTTCACGGACTAATGCAGACGATTTGAAATCTGGGTATTTTAAACAGCATGGGTAGTCCCGTCCCCCCTGCTGGGAGCTGGGTTAGATCCTCACTGGGCCAGAGGATGCCAGAAACTGTGGTATGATGTCCCTGTTCGTAGGGTTTGCCCCTAGGTATACAGGCAGAGTACAAGATTAATAGAAATGAAGCAACAACGATAACAGTGCGCTGTAATGAAAGCTCCGTACAAACAAAAGCTAAGTGCAAGCTGCATTCCTCTTCTGAAAATATCCACTTAAATATCCCTATGAACCATGAATAATAGAAATTGGATAAGCAGCCTATGGTTAATTGAACACTCATGTTGTTCACAGTTAAGAAAGTCTATTTGTATCATCGCTTTTGACTTTTTGGAACTTGAAAGCTGTTGTGGCTTTTTAGAGCCATTGTAAGATCCCCCAAGGAGTCAGAGATGAGTTTGGGCACTAACTGAAAGGCAGACAGGTAACTTGCAGCCCTTACAAACCAGTTAGAAAAACAGATCTACCTGGAGCTCGGTTATGGGCCGGGACTTTCAGAAAGTCTCTTTCTTGCAGGTGATGGACTTGAATCCTATCTGTTACTAAAAGAGATGGTTTAACAACAACTTAACGATGCAACAACAGGTTATTATAGTCATCTGTGACGGTGGGTGGTCCACTTATTCTCTCTTTGATCCTCAGTTTCCTTAACTGTAAAATAGGAATAAAAAAAATACCTCTTGAAATTGTTCTTACAATTATGTACCCGACCAAGAAGAGTAATTGGCGAGGGTTTAGTGTCTGTGACCATACCTGCTTCTACACACTCTAACCCAGCTGCTGGCACAGGGCAGGCTTAAATATAAGAAACACAGTGCCCGCTGAATTCGGAGACATCATACAATCCACACTCTAGACATTTCGTTATGAATCCATTCACTTGAAACTGCCAAAGAATTTCAAACTTCTCTTTTGAGTCCACTTATCATGGTACTATCTTTGTGTAACATTTCACACTGAGTTACTGATAGAGTGCTAAGAGAGTCCCACAAAACAGAAACACGTTTATAAAAATCGAAGAAGAAAATCTCAATTATCTTTTCTTAAGGCAAACAAAAGCCATAAAATACTCTTTAGGGCACTGTACTGGCTAGTTTTGTGTCAACTTGATACAGCTGGAGTTATCACAGAGAAAGGATCTTCGGTTGAGGAAATGCCTCCATGAGATCCAACTGTAAGGCATTTTCTCAATTAGTGATCAAGGGGGAAAGGCCCCTTGTGGGTGGGACCATCTCTGGGCTGGTAGTCTTGGTTCTATAAGAGAGCAGGCTGAGCAAGCCAGGTGAGGCAAGCCAGTAAGTAACATCCCTCCGTGGCCTCTACATCAGCTCCTGCTTCCTGACCTGCTTGAGTTCCAGTCCTGACTTCCTTTGGTGATGAACAGCAGCATGGAAGTGTAAGCTGAATAAACCCTTTCCTCCCCAACTTGCTTCTTGGTCATGATGTTTGTGCAGGAATAGAAACCCTGACTAAGACAGGCACCCATAGAAGTAAAAGATGTTAACAGGCTCCAGATATGGCATCAATTATACTATGCTGAGTAGCTTTGGGGCAGTCAGTTTACTTCGCTGACCCACAGGCTCCTCAGGAGTAGAACAAAGATGCTTTCTGCATCTTGTAATGTGAGGATAAGCAAGCTCTAAGAACGACTAACAAATGGTACTGTCACAATCTGGAGCCAAAAGATGAACTTAGACCCAAACGGATTGCCCATATCATCCCTTCAGAATCTAGCCAGGAGATAAACACAAGGAGAGATTCAAAGAGCAAAACTTCCACAGGAAACATCCATTGCTTTTTAAATTTTAAGTTTGATACCAAAAGCAAGAACTATGGATGAACAAATCAACAAGTAGGATGCCCTCAAAATGATAAACCCTCTGCTCCTCAAGAAGAAAAGAAATGAGTGGCCGACTTAAGTACCTGGGAAAGTAAAGAGAGACAACAGTAACAAATGACGATAAAGCAGAGGTAAACAAGGACCCTCAGAGATGGAGATTCAAATAGATCAGACACATTAAAAAAATTACACACACACACACACACACACATACATACATAATTCAGCTATTCCACTCTGAAATCAACTGAAACACATTCCCATACAAAAAAATCCATTAAAAAATTTTTGTCATTATTTACAAATTCGTTCATACAGATGAACGAATGCAAAGGCTGCCACGTAGTCACTCAACAAATTAGCAAGAGAAAAAAATAACATAAGTATATGCTGAAAGAACCTGGACCAATAGAGCTCACATGCTATGTGATTCTTATCACATACAACTGGAAAAACACTAACACTGGCTCCCTGGGGATGGAGGCAAACATGCCACGGGATGCAAGGAAACTTCTTGGATAACACTTGTTTTCACTCTTGCAACTATGATAAGGTCACAAGTATATTCCTAAACATATGCCATAACTTTACATTTGCACAGCTTACTGTAGTCTAGTTAAGTCTAGAAAGGGGTTACACTATTGTCTGAATTCTTCAGCTTCGGGGCATCTCCTTCAGGAGAAATTTTGCTCTAAAATTTTTAAAGTAATTTTAAAAAGCAAGTACAGCGTGATCCATTTGAACTTTGAAAAGCACGATGGGGTTGGGGGACAGATATGCTTGTGACACTTCTAGCGGTAATGAGCATAGCTAGTATAGGAGTCGCCTGGGGTGGGGGAGAGACGCATGCTGGGTAACAGTTCTGGGGAAAATAGGGGTGACCATGTCTGGAATCGCTCATGTCAGATGGCAGACTCATGCTGGGGACATTGGCATAACGGGGTGTCCACCCGTCGTAACCCTGAGCAAGAGATAGATGCACGGTGGGGACTTTGGGTATAAGGGGGTGTGTCCATGCCTGAGGGTTTTCCAGGGCGTGAGACAGACACATACTGGGAACCAAGGGTGTAAAGCAGGATGGCCAGCCTGAGGTCTTCCAGGTATGGGGTAAGGAGGAGGTGGGACCTCCACACCTGCGGCCTCTCAGGGCAAGGGGATACACGCTGAGGACCTGGGGTGTAGAGGCGACCCGGCCACCCTGAGGTCGCCCGCGGAGGCCCGCTTTCACCAGCTCTGTCACCCCAGGCGCCCACCTGCATGTTCCTGAGCAGCTGGAAGATCTCCATGGTGCGGTACACGATGTCCTGCACGGTCTCCTGCCCGATGCGGCACAGCGTGGCCGTGTTGACCTCGCGCGCGGCCTGCTGAGCCTGCGGGCCGCCGAAGGGCCCGGACGCCATGCCCGTGGGCGCCAGCGGAGGGGTGGACATGGCACCCCCGGCGGCTCGGGTCCGGCGCGAGCCCACTCGGCCGATTTCAAAAAAGCGGCGCCACTTCCGCCCGCCGCGATGCAAGCGCTGTACCGGAAGACTGGCGCCTCGCGGAGCCTGACGCGATTGGGCTCCGCAGTTGGGAACGGTAAGACAGACAGGAAATTACCCAATCAGAAGTAGAGTTCTGCCCAGGGGGCGGTACCAGTGATAGATGGGGTGGGCTTTCCCAGAGTTCTGTCTGTGCCCTAAGTTGTGTGTCTGGCTGGTTCTCTGCTTCTGTTGGGTTCTTGCAGAGCATTCTTTCTCATAACAAACCTATGAGACATGTCTAATTACAGATAGGATGCAGGTTCAGAGGGCTTGAACTAGTTGTTGCACTGGCAATCTTCTGTTCAAAGTCAGAAAACATGATTTCTGTTCTTGTACGCTTCTGGGTAACAAGAAACCCACCACCAGGATTGCTTTTGTTCCCTGTTTGAGTATTTTCCAAGTTCCTCTAAGTAATACACCTGTAGACATGCACTACTTTCTGATTGTGAAACTCCAGTAATAATCCCTCCCCAATGTACATCTGAAATTGCAGCCCCAGATACTTCTCTGCATTTCCCATACATGTCTACAAAATATTAATATGTAAATTAGACACAGTAAGACATTAATGGTAATGTAAATATAGCAATATATTACAGTTACTCCTAACTTGACTGTGCTAACTATTCCTAACTATGCTGTGCCCAGGATAGAAATAGCATAGTAAAAAGTTCAGTAGAAGCTGCCCTCATAGAGAATAAACATTAATTACTGTGATGACTGTGTTAGGATGAGAGCCCAAGGTCCTGACGTCAGGGTGCTCTTTAGTGGACCTTGTACAAGATGAAGGGAGTAAATCTGGGTCTTAAAAATAGATGAAAATGGAGCACTAATTACACCCAAATTGTAGCTTTGGAGACCCAGAAGCCATCACCAACACTTGAGGGAATGCTTTTATTATGGTGAGTATTGGGAAATATGATAGAAGACAGGTAAACAATGGAGGATCTAAAACCATGTAAGGACACTCTGACTGAGCGACAAAGCACATCATAGAAGTGTTTCAAGGAGACAGATCTAAACGTGAAATCTTCAGGACAGATTTAACTGGCTGTTCAGTGGAGAGAGGCTGGTGAATGGTGAGTGCTGCTTCCCTCCTCTTGAAGTTATTGATGCAGATGATCTGAATTAGTGAAGGACTCAGTGGGCGACTTGTTAGCGAAAATCTACAGAACCTGATGTTGTTATAGATGGGTGCATCTGGAGAAGAAGGAATAAAGAGAGCACCTACTTGTGACCTGAATAAATGGTGGAGCTTCTGCCATATCCAAAGAGAGGGAAGAAAAATCAAATTTCAAAGAAGCAGTTCATTCTGTTGTTTTCCTAATGCCTTGATAAAGCATTACCCCAAACTAACATTTTTAGAGCTCAGACACCCAAACCAACTTCAAGGTGGTGGCATGGCTGTGTTCTTTTCTAAACTACCAGGGACTTTCCAATATCTTGTCTTTTCCAGTTTCTAAGGGCTACATGCATTCTGGGTCTTACAGTTCCTTATTAGCTCAAAATGGATTTCTACCATATTTGAGGTCACCATACATTGCTACAAAAAGAGGAATTAGTCTTTGACCAACATTTATGAGAATGGAAAAAAATAGATCAAAACCATTTCCCCCTCAAGGTTCTCTTACAGTGAGTGCTACCTCTGCTTTTTTTCTGCTTCTCCCTTCTCCAGTCAAGGATCTTATGTTTGTGTTAAAATGACCCAAATAATTCAGGCTACCTTCTGATTTTAAGGTTAGATGTCCTGCAACTTCAGTTCTATTTACTACTTTAATCTCCAGCCTCCTTGTCATGTAATACATATTCACAGCTTCAGAGGATTGGGAGGTAAAAATTTTGGGGAAAGTGGCTGTGGTGGTTTGAATATGCTAGGCCCATAGGAAGAGGCACTATTAGGTGTGGCTTTGTTGGAGTAGGCGTGGCCTTGCTAGAGAAAATGAGGCACTATGAGCTTTGAAGTCCTATGCTCAAGCTCCATCTTTCATGGAAGAAAGCCTCCTCCTGGCTTCTTGTAGAAGACAGTCTTCTTCTGGCTGTCTTTGGATCAACTTTGTCTTTGGATCCTTCTCCAACTCTATGTCTGCCTATATGCTGCCTTGCTTCCTACTATTGTTACTACCTGCCGCCATTCCAAACTAGTGGTTTCAGAGGGATAAAAGCAGATAGGGGTGGTGGCTGGAGCACCAAGCTGAGAGTTCCCATCTTAAACCACAAACAAGGCACACACACACACACACACACACACACACACACACACAGAGAGAGAGAGAGAGAGAGAGAATAGCAACTAGAAATGGCATGAGTCAAATTCTCAAAGCCCACCTTTAATGAGACACTTTCAACAATAAGACCTCACTGCCTAAGTGTCCCCTAAACAAGTATCACCACTGTCCAAATTCCAAAATATGGGGATCCTCTTATTCAAAGCACCCAACAATGTATCAGCATTCAGTGGTTTCAAGCTGCAGAGATGTTTCCGTGAGTTCAAAGCTCAACACAGGTTCTGCCATCCCAATAATGCTCTGCATGCAATGTCATGCTTCCCCTAAGTCCTGGAGAATGTTTCTGTTCACATCACTAGAAACCCAGTGCCTTGTGTTAATAGGATGACCAATATCCACATTTTCTCACTGGTTATAAGACAGGCTGACAGAATATGTAAATGTTGCTTCCTCACCTGCCTCCAAAAGAAGGGCAACCTTCCAGAGTGGAGGTCCTGTGGCCTCCAAAGACAACTCTGTGAATCAAGAGTGCGGTTTTGCACCCAGAGACTGCCCCACCCGGGGATCCATCCCATATACAACCACCAAACCCAGACACTATTGCAGATGCTAGCAAGATTTAGCTCACACGACCCTGATATAGCTATCTCTTGAGAGGCTATGCCAGTGCCTGGCAAATACAGAAGTGGATGCTCACAGTCATCTATTGGATAGAACACAGGGCCCCTAATGAAGGAGCTAGAGAAAGTAACCAAGGAGCTAAAAGAGGTCTGCAACTCTATAGGAGGATGGCCTAGTCAGCCATCATTGGGAGGAGAAGCCCTTGGTCTTGCGAAGATCATATGCCCCAGTACAAGAGAATGCCAGGGCCAGGAAGTGGGAGTGGGTGGGTTGGGGAGCAGGGCAGGGGGAGGGTATAAGGGGCTTTGGGGATAGCATTTGAAATGTAAATGAAGAAAATATCTAATAAAAAAATAAAAGAGTGTGGTTTTGCATGGTAAAGAGCTGGGTGGTCACTCGGAGCTGGAGTAGAAAGACCTGGCAGAGAGACACAGAGGGAGCCCGGAACAGAGCAGAGATGTAGGCAGAGAAAGTCACGTGGAGAGCTCAAAGGACTGAGCAGTCCGGTTAAGTTAGATGGGCTAGCTGAGAGACTACCCCAGCAATCAGGCTAACAGCTCTAAACTATATAGATGGCGCCGTGTCTTTATTATTACTAAACCTCAACCAGGACCCCAAAGCCCCACAGTTGGCATTTTGTCTAGGCTCCGCCCCAGAGTTACCTGGCAATAGCCAGGTGTGCCTGACTTATTGTGAAATGGGCTTCTTGTCCCCTCCTCTCTTTCTTGTTCTTCTTACCCTCTTCCCTCTCTCTGCCTTCTCTCCCTTCCCCCTCCTCTTATCTCTCTCCACGTGCTCATGGCCAGCCTCTTTTCTCTCTCTCTCTCTCTCTCTCTCTCTCTCTCTCTCTCTCTCTCTCTCCTCTCCAACTCTCCTCTTCATGCCCTGAATAAGCTGTATTTTATACTCTACCATCCTGTGCCTGGTATAATATAGAAGGGATGCCTCAGCATGGGCCCACAGAGGCACCCGGTGTCCCCACACTGTACCGCACCTCTACAAAACACATCCCTAGTTTCTTTTTCTTTTATAAAACAACACCCACAATAATTGCGGGCAACACTATTCTCTGAGCAGGCCTCTATGAAACACAGAGAATGAGATAAGCACACGCATGCATACATTGAGTTCTTTGGGTTTCCTGATTGTGGGTGAATGCTGTTTGGTTTGCTGTTGGGACAAGGGACTGGGGTGCATGTTTTACATATCAAAGCAGACCTGGCCTCCAGGTTCTCCCAGAACCCCTCAGTCCTTACCTGGCATATCCTGGCCCAACCCTGAACTTTCAGCCCAGGGTCTGTGCTACCATTTCCGAAGAGGCTCTTCCCTCCATAATCCAGACGTTTTGCTCTCCCTCTCCCTGTCCCTCTCCCTGTCCCTCTCTCTGTCCCTCTTCCTCCTTCCTCTTCTTCCTCCTCCTCTTTTTCTCTTCTCTTTTCACATGCACCCCTTCTCTCTTTCTCCCCAACCCCTTCCCCTTTCCCCAGGGCACCTTCCCTGGCCTTGGTCTGAGAGGAGCGTCCCAATAAACCTGTTTTTAATCTAATCTAATCTAATCTAATCTGGCTTGAATTGGCTCATTTCATCGGAGGCAGAAATCTAACCTATTCGATGTGACCTGTTGTTCCAAGCTCATTATGCTGCCTGACTTCTCTGCCATGATGAGCTATACCCTTAGACTGAGAGCCACAATACATGACCTTTCTCTTAAGCTGTTTCTATCCGGGTGTTTTATCACAAGAAAAGGAAAATAAACCAAGCCAATAAAATATCACCTTCATGTCCAAAAGGTAGGTTTTCAGCAGGGAATTCTTGCCCAAAGTTCCAAAGATAGTGAGGAAATAGAACAGAGTATCTAGCATCCATCTGCAAAGAGAGAATACATGAGTTTTATTAGGCTATCTGGGGTAAAGGTCATATGTCTCAGGGTTCCTTGCATCTTGTCCAGGTTATCTCATTAAGGTCCTCCTAGTGAGTTATGAGTGACATATACCTGTTGGTACTTTACCTAAATGTAGAAGAAAAAAGAAAAACAACCTGTTTCTTTCTTCCTATTAAATGTAAGAGAAAAATCATGAATGTATCTCAAGTCAATCCTGGTTTAGTGATTTTGTGCTACTTGCATCCAAGTCTAATGCTTACTGCTGAAGCCAGCAGTTTGGTCACATTTGTCCTAAATACCACATGTTTGTGTCAGAAACTAACACAACCTCCCCAACACAGTGAAGTGACTCATCCCCTCTACCCAGTTTACCCAAAAGGCAAATTGTTTTTTCTTTTGGCCTTGTCCACTCTGCATAGCAGTGACGGTGGCTCTTACATAATTTCAGGCTAAGTCAGCAGTGTGCATGTTGTCATGGGAAATGCTAGCCTTTGCATTTTCTAACAACCTAGGAAATATGTGAACAATTCGGAGATGGTTTTGTGGAGACAGGTCACCATGATAGGTGATGTAGAAGGCCACAGGGCACCATTTATTTAAACTCAAGGCTGGAAAAAGCTGAGGAGGAGGATGACCCCATAGGAATACCAGCAGTCTCAATTAACCTGGACTCCTGAGATCTCTCAGACACTGAGTCACCAACAAGGCAGCATACACTAGCTTCTGACACATATACAACAGAGGACTGCGGCATCTAACCCTTGAGAGACTTTAGACATCAGGGAGTGGGGAGGCCTGGCAGGGATGGGGGGTGGGGATGGGGTGGGAACATCCTCTTGGAGACAGGGAGAAGGGGGCATGGGTTAAGGAACTGTGAGAGGGTAAACTGGGAGGGGGATAACAACTGGACTGTAAAAAAATAAAAGTATTTTAAAAAAAATAAAAGGAAAAGAAAAAGAAAGTGCATCGAGTAGAAAGTACCAGACTTTAGGGATAGAATAAGAAGTTATAAAATGGAGAAAGAGCTAAAAAACACTATGGATGGAAGCCACCCCACAGGTGACCATGGTAGGTTCTAGACTTGGTTTGCCATTGTATTACTTACTTTTCTATTCCCATGCTAAGATGCCATGACCAAGGCAACTCCTAAAGGAAAGCATTTGGTTTTGGGCTCTCTGTTTTATAGGGCACTGGAATCTATAACCATCAAGGCAGGAAACACGCCAGTGAGTAGGCAAACATGACACTGAAGCAGTAACTGACAACTTACATCTGATCCACAACCATGAGGCTGCCAGAAAGGAGGGAAGGAGGGAGGGAGGGAGGGAGGGAGGGAGGGAGAGAGAGAGAGAGAGAGAGAGAGAGAGAGAGAGAGAGAGAGAGACAGAGAGACAGAGAGACAGAGAGACAGAGAGACAGAGAGAACTAACCAGGAATGGCAAGGGCTTTCAAAACCTTAAAGCTCACCTCCAGTGACACACATCCTCTAATAAGGCCACACTTCCTAATCCTTCCCAAAGAATTCCTTCCAAATATATGGGCCTGTAAATCTATTATCATTCAAATCACTATAGTCATTAAATGGTTTGTTGTCCTGGACTGACTAATAACCCAAGAAGTCTTTCATATTAAGCTCTTGCTTTCTTGGTTAGATGGCATAAGTGTCTCCCCCCTCCCCCATCTGTATTCACTAGGACACATCATTTAAAGGCCCTGGCAAAGGAAAGAAATGAGAACAAGCCATTACTGTTGTGACCTTGGTCCTCTAGTAGTTGTGAACAAAATACTCCAGTTTCTGTAAAATTTATTCATGACTAAGAGCCTATCTTCTTTTTTCCCCCCAATTCAGCCACTCATAGACTATCCCTTCTGGACACAGAATTATTGAATTTTAACAAACACTTATTGGGCAGCTATAATTGGTCAAACTAACAAGCACTTAGGTTGATTTAGACTATTGCCTAGACCCAATTAGCATTCCAATTTAACAAACTGTGCTAACTGGTCCCTGAAGGTTCATTAGTGAAGGTTTCCTTTGCTTCCCAAATGCTCACTTAGAATACCATACTTAAGACATGCAAGATTTAAATCACAACTTCACGTTCTCGAACAGTTCCTCTTGAAAGTTTAGTGCCTTTATAAGCTTTCCTCGACTGTTTTGGATAATTTAGATGCCTAACATCTTTTCATTAATGTCATGGTTTTTGCCAACTGAAGTCCAGTATTTACAAACACTTAGCTGGGATCAAAAGATATTTGGAAACACCATTAACGAGGGCATCTGATTTAATTAAATAAACATGGTTTGGATGAAAGGAGACTTGCTGCATGGGAATTAGCCTATTGCTTGCGGTTGCTTCATTCTGTAACCACACATTCCGGTATGTGATGGGGAGGAGCTCTTTGTTACGCTAGAAGTCAGTTCCTCATCCTTTTTGCAAAAGGTTTAGAGACATCAAAAGAGCTAGTAAAAAAACACATTAAGTTCTTGTGATTGCTAATATTTTAAGAGGAGTGTTTATGAGACAGTGTAGAACAAATAATCAGTGCGTCATAGTTTCTGCTGTATTCTTTCATAACTCCTGCCCACCTCGAAGATCCCTGTTCTCATGATTTTTCATAGAGTCCTTTATGAAATTTATTCACCATTATTGTTAATGGCTTACAGAGTCAAGACTTACAATCTTGTAGAGGAAAGAAACTGCATTTGCTCACAAGTACCGTTGTTGCCTACGTTTCCCTTGTTCCAAACCAGACAAACTCTACGGCTTCAGAACGCAAGAGTTGAGATTTGATATAAGCCTTGTGGGCTCTTTAAAAGCAGAGACAATGATTGCAGAGGATATTGCTTTACTGATTTTATTTACATGGGATAGCGATGTTAGGTAAAATTTGTCTGTGTTGTAATGTATTTTTGGATTCTGGAGGATTAAAAGTGAAGGGTTGATAAGACAGGGTTTTCTCTCAAGAGGACCTCAAAGAAAGAATGAGATTTGGTTATATATTTTTTCTCCTGATTTTTGACAAAATCTTGCAGGGTACTGCTGTGTGTGATTCTGCACCAGTGTTCCCTTTGCTAAGGTGAGGGGTATATGTTCTCACCTTTGGCTTAAACAAACTTCTGAAGGAGGAGTTGCTGATAATGATGAAGAGGCTATATCTTGTATGTTGGCAGTGGATGCAGCTATCAAATCAAGTGGGAGGGTTCACAGGTATTTAAGATGGTGGTATGTATGTGCCACATGCCAAGTTGTTAGGAATGAGCTGTCCAGACCAACAGCTCCTGTTCCTCACTTGTCCCCCCATGTCACTGAGGTGATTTTTTTTTTTTTGGTTTTTCAAGACAGGATTTCTCTGTATAGCCCTGGCTGTCCTGGAACTCACTTTGTAGACCAGGCTGGCCTCAAACTCAGAAATCCGCCTGCCTCTGTCTCCTGAGTGCTGGAATTAAAGGTGTGCGCCACCACACTCGGCATTGAGGTGATTTTTATGATGAAGCTAAGGATCCCAAAAGTAGGCTACAGGGGCAGCCCCCTTTCTTGTTATTCCTCACCCATCCGGAGCCTTGGAGGAGGAAACCAGGGTTTCTGTGATCATTGTCCTAATAACCAAGAATGGAGGGTATATAAATGCTGAACTCTGAAGTAAACACCGGGGAACTGTAAAGGTCCATTTTCAACCACAGTTCTAATGTGCTTTAACAATTAAAGCTCAAAGCAGGCGTCTAGGACACAGGCTGTGCCATGACCACTGACAATAAGAATCACTGATTACTTTTGTATGGAAGAACTTATAAATGGCAAGGAGGCTTTGCGTATGCACTCAGAGTTATACCTACAATGTCATTACTTCTAATTTTCCAAATTCAAAATTATTTTCTTTCTCTGTATCTACTTTTGAGAAGTACTTTACCTTATTTATTGATCATTTTACCTTTACCACATTCCATATATAGACTATGGAACTCTTTTCTCATAGCTGCCATATATTCTCATTTAAAAACAATTACTGCTTACTATTTTGATAGTTTACATCTACTAAAAAAAAGCTGATATGTACTAAAACTACAAATATAAAGTATATAGTTTAAGAAGTTTTAGCTTTCTGTTAAGACAGAGTTTTGATATATAGCCTAAGTTGGGCTTATTTCAGCCTTCTTATTGATAGAAATGAAGACATGTGCCAAACACTGTGCCAATCTTTGACACATTTTTAATACCTAAACCTACAAGCACAATCAAGATGCCACACATGTCTACCATTTCCAAAAGTTTCTATGTGCATTTGTGCTTCATACCAGGTAACCATTGATCTATCCTGTCATTGTAGCTACATTTACAATCCCTAGGTTTCTACAAAAAAATGAGAACATATAGTGGGCTATCCTTTTTGGCCTGTATTCTTTTATCTGATATTAAAGTGATCTGTGTTGAATGTGTACTAGAGATGAACATGTCTTGGCTATTGGTTATAGTTGTGTTATATAGTTTGTACTCTTTTGTTTATATAGTCACTACTGATTGACATTTGGGTGTGAATGGTCACAGAAAAGATGCTTTGAATGATTTTGCAGGGTCTTTATGTGGATGTATGAAATTTTAGGCTGTTTCACCCCTTTTGCTCCCAATGGCAGTTTATTAGGTCACATTAACCTCAACACGGGCCATTGTTTAGTTGGTTAATTTTTATTATTCTAAAATGTGTTTAAAGGTAACATTTTTCCATTTTTCTTTTGATGATAAAGTTGAACTTACCATATATCTCTATAGTAAAGTATGTTATTTTAAAATTATATTTCATATCTTAGGATATTAATCTCAAAAATTCTAAACACTTGTAGTCACACATAGTTTAAGGTAATGGATTTGCAGACAAAAGTCTGCTCTTTTCTCACAATTTTATTTTCCTTTTAGTTATGTGCACATGTGTGTGTTGGGGGCAGGGTATAGAGGGAGGGCATGTGCACATGACAAGTTCAGGTGTTTACAGAGTCTGGAGATGCCAGCTCTCCCTGGAGCTTGGGTTATAGAGTGTTGTGTATAACTTGGATGTTAGGGTCCCAACTCAGGTCCTCTGCAAAAGTATCTCTTGCTCTTACCACTGAGCCACCTTTTTAGTCCCCATGAATGTGTTCCTTTTGTTACCAAAGCATTGCCTTTTGCTTGCTTCATCAACCTATCTCTCAGGCTCTAACTGTAGAATAGCATCTTTCTATATTATTAGATATGTCATATATTTCGATGACATAGGGAACTAGGAACCTCCTGAAGTGATACTCATTCATGTAATATATTTTGATGTCATGAACATTGGAGACTTACTCATTAGATAGTTCTCTTTTTATCAAAATGTAAATTCTAGGTATTTGCCCATACAAACTTGAATAGATGCTTTCTGAAATGAATTGAGTCCTTGGAAAGTGTTAGTGAGTCCAAGTGACTCACTGAATGAACCATGCCTGTTCCGAGTTTTACAGAGCTTACATCTATTAGCTCCTTCACATGTATCTTAACATGGGCACTGTAATGATTCAGAACTCATTAGGAGCTTGTGTTCTGTCTCTGATGATCAATGGATTGCCTTCATTTACAAGATTTTTATTTTTGGCTGTTTCACATAAGAAAAGATGAAGACTAATAGATAAACACATCAAAACTAGGAAGTTTTGTGCAGTCTTAAAATAATTACTATTTTGTACAGTTCAGTTTTTAATCAATGTTGAAAATATTATGAATTTTCTTATATTATTAACATAAGACTTACTAACATAATTCTGTTTGTAATTTTCTTAATTACAATAATTTCTTAGAATTACCCATAGTATTATTAGCATAATACTATATTTCTGTTTGTGTCTGTAAAATTGATTAGTCCCAAATGGCTTGTTCTTCCTTCTTTCATTCTTCCTTTCTTTGATCCGTTTCAATGTTCATTTACTAAACATTTATTTAGAATCTAAAATGTGGCACACAATGTTCTAGGCCCTGGGTCTACAGCAGTGAAGAAAATGAAAATCATTGTGACCCATGTGAATTGAAACAGTAGACAATAAATGATTAGCTACATACAATAATAACCAAAAGAGTAAAATATATATTGTTCCAGTGGTGATGAGGAATACGGAAAAATATACTACATTAAAAAAAAAAAACCTTGACCCTGTCATTTTAAGTAAGGTAGTTAAAGAAGAGTTTATACATAGCATAATAGCATATAAGCTTTGGGGAAAGGAGCTAAAAGATATGAGATCAGATTCTGGGGTCTAGGATAAAAATGCATCCCAGCGTACTGTAAAGGCACTGGCAACTTCCCATCTGTCTTATATAACCAGTGGATTGAAGAAGCTGTGTGATCTTGAGTAGAGAGTTTCAGCAGGAATATAAGTGGGAGTAGTGCAGAGCAGGGAAGGGAGCTGGAGGACAAGGAGAGAGAAAGAACCCTAAACCACAGAAAGCATTTATTCTGGGCAAGACACGAAGGTGGTCTGAGAAGAGAAAATAAAAGATCTAACTCTTGTTTAGCAGGACTTCTTGGAACATAAGCGATTGCAGGAAACTAAGCTCAGAGGGGGAAAGTAGATAAAACTTTTGGAACCATGGTAACAAAACATCTTAAAAACTCGGGCCAAGACAATGACAGGGGGGAAGATGATGAACAGTGCTCACACAATGGTACATTTTGAAAGGAGGGCTGAACGGACTTGCTGAATGGATTAGGAGATAATAGAGGAAGTCAAAGTTGAATCTAAAATTGTGGCCAGTGCAACAGCAAGAGCAGTAGCAGCAAGAATGTGACTGCATTGATGAAGACAGGAAAGGCTGTGATAGAATCATGCTAGGGGGAAAGTATTAAGAATATAGTTTTACATGTGAAGTCTTGGGTCTTCAAGTATCCAAGTAGGAGTGATGAGATGGAAGCTCGGTACAAATATCCAGAATTTAAGTTGACAAGTAGGCTCGAGATGTAACCTGGGAGTTTTCCGAATATAGATGTCATCTAATACCACCTGTATATGTGTTGTAGCTGTTTGAATGAGGATGGAATACTTTGTTCCCAGTTGGTAGAATGGTGTAGGAAAGATTAGAAGGTATCACTTTGTTGGAGGCAGGCTTTGAGAATTCAAATGGCCCATACCATTCAAATTAATTCCTTTTTCTGCCTCCTGATTGTTGTCTCAACATGAAAGATCTCAACAGTTCTTCATTCTTGTTCAGTTCTTCTTGAAGCAGTGGAGAAGGAAGAGTGTTGACAGAGGTGTGTGGTGGAGACTTGGTCTTTCGAGTTATTTAGGGTTGCTGCATAATAAAGCATTTACCCATCTAAGTCTAAAATACGTTGATATTATAGCTGACCTGCTTGAGTCCCTTTGAGGCCAGAAACTGCAATCTCTGGCATTTAGTACTTCATCATAAAACAGCAGGGTATTAAGTAAAAAATTAATTGATAGAGCCTTTTCCCTTTTGCCAAGATGTCTCTTTCTTGCATGCTAGGGGGAAGTTTGGAGCAATAAACATTTAGTGAGCCAGGAGAAGAGAATCATACTCGCAGAAGGAAATACTTTTACATAAGCAAATAAGCATAAACTCATAAATTCATATACAGACTCTCTCATGTACATTTATACATTTCCATGCAAATCAGTTGGATCTAGCTTATATACGTTCTCATAATCATATACTTACATACAGATTCATATTTACATATGCATTTGGAGCAAAAGACCAAGCACCAGTGCAGAAAGAATTCATTCATTCTGGATGAAAAATGAGCTCGAATCTTTTTTGCATAGAGAAAGAAAAACATTCTACACTTTTATTTAAAATGAATTAAACCCAAGTCTGTAAGAACAAAGCTTTGTTCTCTTTAATAAGACTAAGCCTACCTTTCTATTAAGAATTAAGAAAAGACTTGTTCTGTCCCATGGTAAGGAGAAGCCTGCCTGCTCCTTCTGCTCTCTCTGCAGCTTTTTCTTTTTTCCTCTTTCCCTTAGCATTCTGCATATTGCTCTCTTAGTTTCTAAGTTGCCTTACAGTTTCTAAGTTATTCCACTCTGCATTCTACTTCTAATCCTGCTCTCTCCTCCTGCTCTCATGTCACAATAATGCCCTTACTCTCAATACCATTATTCTCAATGCTATGCCTTTACTTCTAAGCTTTTCTTGAGTTATGTTCTATCTAAAAAGTTATCTCTTAAGTTCTGTCTAAAAAGTTCTCCTCAGTTCAGTTCTATTTATAAGGTGTTCTGTCTAAAAAAGGTATCCTCACCTCAGTTAGTTTCCTCTCTTTGTTTTCAGCAGGTACGCATCTTTCAGAATACATAATCACATAGCAAAAAGTTCACCACAAGTTTACACATAAATCCAAATCATAAATCAAATAAGAAGTTTACAACAGAGAATTTTTACATGCATATCCATTAGAAGTAATTATCTAGCTAAACATTCATCATCAGTCCTAAGCTCAACAGGTTCATGGAGAATTAAAAACCATAATTTTTTGACTAAGGATTAGTAGAGTTTTGTATAGATAAACCCAGTCAATATTTATCTTCTGTGCTAGCATCTATAGTAAATCATTAGTTCCCTTTTTATGACCTTTCATTAATGGTTTTACTACTTCTTGGGATGTGCTCTGAATAGTAGATGCCTGCTTGCTATCTCAGAAGCAATTAACTCACGATACTAAAGACTGGCATTATTCTCAATGCAGTTTTGATTATCAGAGAGAACCTAATAGCAGTCCCATGGTAAAAGAGCTTAATAATTACTAATATTATTTTAGGAATTCTTATAGGATCATCATTAAGGATTAAGAAACCATCTATTTGCTTATATAGCATCACTACAAGTACATCTTCTGTTGGAGACCATACCATGAGAAAGTGAGCCTTTCACAGTTTCCCACCCTGACAAGCCAAATGGCCTTGTGCTAAGGAGCAGGTCATCACTCCCTTCTCCTGTTCCCTTCCTGGCACCTGAGACTGTAAAAGCTAAATTATAGTCCCCTCTTCCTTATCTCTTCCTGACTCCCAAGACATCCAAGGACATGAGTTACATGCTGAGCCCAGCCTGACACCCAAGGCTGTTAAGGAGGATCCAAATTCCGGAGATAAGACACATAGTGCCCGCAGCCTGGAGCATGACTTTGGCCTTCATGTTCCCAGATGCCCACTTCTTTGTTCTTTGTTAATTCCCCCTCAACCCCTCCCTATTCCCCTTTATGCTTTAAAAAACCCAGCGTTTCAGCCTAATAAACGGATACCTTGATAGGAACTCTCTACTTGGTCTCTGCTCCTTCTTTCTCTCCCTCCCATTTTCTCCCAGGTTTGCGGTCCCCCTCGCACTCACGAATAACTGAGTCCTGCTGGACGGGACAATCTTCATTGTTCTGCAGAGATCTGTTCAAAAGGATAGGCTAATACCCAGTGATTCTTATATACATTTAATAATAACAGAAAAAGCATATTAATAGCAGGAATCTTTCCTAAAAATGGATTTCTCTTGGGCCTTTCCTACCAGAGCAAATCTGTCATAGATTTTATTCCAAGGTGGAACCATTTTGGTAAGATCAGATGCTAATTATTAGCTTCTACTTATCAGCTCCTGACATGCTGCCTTGATTCCCACTATGATAATTATGGATCTAACCCTCTAGAATCATGAGCCCAAATAAGTGTTTTCTTCAATTAGTTGCCTTGGTCATGGTATCTCTTTGCTCCAATTGAAAAGTAGCTAACACATGTATCCTTCTGACCCCAGGATGTTATAACATTGATAGGTCCCTGAGATGAGGAATGTCAGTGAGAGATGCTCTGAGGAGGTATGGCCTGTGAGTTGTGAGAATCAAAGGATGACATGATCATGTCCTAGACCCAAAATTTAGAAGAGACTTCAAGTGTTAGTAATTAATGTACTGGTGATTCTAATACATCATATAATCTAGAAAATATCAATTGTGAAAGGCATTGAAAGTCATTCCAATACCTGTCATGTGAAGTCAGTCCAATCAGAGTAGAGGGTCCAAAAGTTTGGCTGCAAACTTTCAAAGTTAATTGAAGGAAGGAGATTCCAGATGACAAATTTAGATAATACTTTTTCACACAAAGTGAGGAAGAACAATACAGAGTAGCTGAAGATAGATGGCGACTCAAAAGAGTTCTTATTTAATAAGACAGGAGAAGGCACAACATGTCTATGTGCTCCTTAAATTGATTCAGTAACAGAGGAAAGTGATTCTGGAGAGATGAAGTACGTTGGCTGAGCATGGGAGTGAAAAGAAATAGTGTCTGGTGCATAATGAAAGGGTTCAGATCACAATAAAGAGGTAAGTTTTGTATTCAGAAGAGTGAGAAGTGAGGCAGAATATTTTGACAGAGAATATTAAATTTCCTCTCAATTACCAAAAATCTTTGGTAAAAAGAAAAATTAAATGTAAAGTATTTCTGGCATATAATACAAATGCATAATAATTATTATTGATTTTATTGAAAAACAGAAAGCTAGAGATAAATTCTGTTACTTGTCAAAGTGAGGGAACTGAGGCCAAGAACTTATCAGCTAGGTGCTGGAAGAGTTAATGGCAGACATGTGGTTCCCTTCTCTTAACTTTGTGGCTTTGGCTAACTATTTATTTGCTGGTGATTAAATAATTTGCTGTTCCAACAGGTAAACACTATAAATATTAAATGGTTATTTAATTTATAAATTTACTTATGAATTAATAGATTTAATTATGAATATTAAATGGTTTTTTAACTGTATGTATGCATGTGGGTATATGTGTGGGTATGTGCATACATTCTTGGTCCTGGTATAGTTCAGTACTTCCTTCATTTTGACCTTCCTCTCTCCATATATGTTCAGGCAGTACCACAGAGGGGAACTGTCATCCTAATGCCTATTTACTTTCCTTCTTCTGAGTCTCTTATTTTGGTACAAGACTAGGTGTCATAATGTAGCATAAACAGCCAGTCATTGATAAATCTTTAAATCAGAAAAAGTTTTTAAATGTTTTCTATATACTGGACATTGTGCTGTGTTCTAAGTAAATACAATAGAATTTTTTTCCTTACAGAAACACTGTTGTATGTTTATTTTTGTTCATACAAATCTAACTACTAAATTTCAATAAGGTTGCTTAATCTGGAAATTCAGAATATGCATAAGTATTCTGCAGGTATTGATAGAGAATGCAAGGAACCAAGAATATTACAATCATATTTCTCTCTTTTTAAAACTTTTTATTAATTCTTTGTGGATTTCACATCATGCACCCCAATTCCGCTCATCTCCGTCTCCTTCTATATCTGCCCTTTGCCATTGCAACTTCCCCCCACCAAACAAAACCAACCAACCAACCAACCAACCAAACAAACAAACAAACATCTAACCCTGGAAGCTGCACTATGTCATGATGTTTCACACAGTAAAACATTTTACTGTTTGTCCAAACATCTTTTCTTGAAAAGATTCATTATAATGAGTCACTGGCCTGTCGGAGGCCTCTGGCTTGGTCTATATCATCAATACTGAGTACTCATTCGAATTTCTCATTGCCTTGTGTCATGGAGATCTTGCAGCTTTGGTTCTAGAGGACTAGTTTCTTCACTCCAGTAGTTTGTAGATGGGGTAGATGTTAGGTTGGTCCAACTCAAAGCCGAGGATCTAGACCTGAGTTGTAGCTGAGTTGGTCAGTTTGATAGCTCTAATGTACTGCTACCCAGGCAATGTGCAGTTCCCACTTTCCTGAGTGCTATAGATGGCAAAGAAAAGGGCCAGCTCTTAAACCCTTAGAGGGGGATCACCCATATTTCTACCACCATGGCCAGCTCTCCCATGCTACCCAGTTGAAGGGTGGGGGAAGCAAGGGGCAGGGCCAGTACATCATAGCCCTCAAACATCAACCTGACTCTAGATCACAGCCCAGACCAGGGGCATCCACATGACATTTGGTGGTTACATGAGCAATGAACATCAACACAGATACAGGCTGCCGCAGGGCCATAGACCCAGACATGGCCCTCAGTGTCAGCACAGACCAATATCTCATTGTGGTGTCAGGTGGCATCCCAGGCTACTCACATCAGCCTGTTGCTCACTACCTTTGATTCTCCAGTTCTGCTTTTCTTCATTATCGAAACACCATTATGCTTCTCTTTCTCTCCCATCATTTACTTGCTCATGGTAGTAGGGCCTGGGCTTTTTATGTATTCCACATAGCACCGGATATGAGTCGTCTCTGCTGTGTTTCCACAATCACATTTCTTTTTATTATAAATAAATAAATAAATAAATATTTAATTATTTATTTATTGCACTCCAGATTTTATTCCCCTCCTGGTCTACTCTCCAACTGTTCCACATCCCATGCCTCCTCCTTGTCCTTGTCTCCACAAGGATGTTCCCACCCTCCTCACATTTCTGTAAAGCACTAATCAAATGGGAATTAAAGAAAAGGTACAGGTACGTGGTGTAAAGCTATTATATTAATTTTCAGGTGTTTCTAATGAGGGGAGGTCTAACTACTCAAGGTCTTTCACCCAACTGGGAGCTGCAGGGACTGCTTGAGCTTAACCCTTACCCTTACCCAGTGCTTCTCTTATCTCCCTCCCCCTCCACACCAAAAGCTGCTACTGTGGTTTAGAGGTGTTGCTTTTCGCATTCGTGAAAAAAAAGAAAAGCACTCTGTTTGCTTTTTTTTTATTTTTTATTCTTTAAGAAGTTTTATGTCTGCTGACAACAGTAAAAAGAATTCAGCTCCTGTGATTTAAGATAAAAGCTGTGAAAAGAAGGGACCAGTTTGGGAAGAAGGAGAGAAGGAGGAAGAGAAGGAAGAAGAGAAGGAGGAAGAGGAGGGGAGGAAGATGGGGTGGGGGAGAAGAGGAAGAGGAGGGGAGGGGAAGGAGGAGAAGGTGAGGGAGAGAGGGGGAGGGGAAAGAAGAAAGGGAACCAAGGGCCAATGCAGGTGAGTATGGTCAAAGTATACTATATACATCTGTGAAAATGTGGGGAAACGCATAATTTTGTATAATGACTTACAATAATAACCTAATCCTAAGTATTTCCATTCTTCTTTCCCCTAACTGTGGTCATTGTCAGAACCATTGTGGGCTTGTGATAATGACTTCTTGAACTCAATAGGTTGCATTTATCTTTTTAAAATTTTAACATTTGTGGCTTACGCTGCATGTTTAAAATGGACAACCCAACTTGAAATTGCTGGTGTATACACAATTGCTGGTGTATACTGTGTGTGTGTGTGTGTGTGTGTGTGTGTGTGTGTGTATGTACACATGTCTGTGAATATGTTTAAATATATTTCCATATGGAGGTCATAGGTTGATGTTAGGTATCTTCTGCAATCAGCATCCACCCTGTGGTTTTAGGCAGTGTCTCTCACTGAACCTGATGCTCACTTATTTGACTTGGTTGGTGGTCAGGTTCCCAGGGGTCCTCCTGTTCTTCTCTCCCCAGTGCTAGGGTTATAGGACACTTCCTATGCCTGACTCCTTACCTAGGTATGAGTAATCCAAATACAGTTCCAGCACTTTACCAAATAGCCACCTTCCAAGGCTGTATAAATATAAGCTAGATGTATAATGTGTAAGATCCTTACACAATACAGAAAAATCTTGGACTCATGCTTCTGGTGAGTGGGAGAAAAATCAGGGAGGAGCATACTTGGAAACAGAACAGACTAACTTACTAACTAAACAACTGTAGCCATGTATATGTATATTTTAAAGAGCAAATTAATGAGTGGGAAATGTCTTAAATATTTCACTCTTAAGACATACACACAACACTAAAACATGAACATTCCTAGAGTAAATAACAATTTAATTTTTAGAAGTTCCCTAATCATAGCACTGTGCAATTACAGTTTTAATAAGTGACTACAAACTTTAATTAACTACTCTGTGAAATGCAAAGTGGCCTAAGCTACACAAGCATTATGTGCTAAATGGAACTAGCCACGTTAATTCCAGTAATCAAGTTACTACTTATAAGATTCATCTTGTATTGTCTTTTAATACACTTTATTAACAGTTCATGCGAAACTCACTCACATAAAGTGTGGACTTGCTTCCAAATTATGGGCTACAGTTCTAATTGAATCAAGAAGAGACAAATACCAATAAAATATAATCTCTGGGAAAGGAATCAGTATGTATGGCTCTAACATGGTGAAATGGAGCTGCTTGGTGTATATACCAGTTGTTCATGTCCCTTATTCTTCATATTCATCTTGAGTTCTATGTTTATTTTGAAGTTCAGAATGGATTCTGAGGACAGTGTGCTTAAAATGATGCAATTGAACTCATTGATAAGTCAGAAGATTTCATTTTCTTTTATAATGAAATTTATGTTAGTGTTTCAGTATAACTCATTATGACACTACAGTCAGGACATTGCCAAGAATCCAGCAAGCATTTAATAAATATTCATATAATTAAATTCAGCCCTGCATGTCTCTATCCAAAGCTCTGAATCTCCCTCCCCTTCCCTGTCTCTGGAGTCGAGCCTGTCCATATTGTACTACGATGTGCTATAAAGTCCTTAAAACTCAGTGTATCTAAAAAGAAAGCCATTCTCTCCTTCCCTTATCTGATTCATGCCAACAACATCTGTTTAGTCGTGCATGCCAGAAATCTTTAAAGTCAATTCTTTGTTGTTTATCACTTTCAATCCCAGTCTATATCTGCTGTACAAATGTTGTGGTACTTGACCTCTGTGTTTTTTAATGTCAGTTTTTCTGCACCCTGTTAAGAGGGGTATTTTTCTAAGGTAAGAGTTTCAGTATTTCCTTATTGATTACCTTTGCACACATACATGATGGGCCTTAAGTTCTTCAGTCTAATGGAAGAGAAACTCCCTTCCTCTAACATCCCTGAAGCTCACTGAAATTCCAGAGACCTCAAATTGTGCCAGAAATATCTATACATCTATTTCTCATTTCATAATCTTTTCTAGGCATGGGTGAATTTCTATTATTTTTTTTTCTTTTCTGCACAGGGATAAACATTCTGCTTTAAAAATACTATTCTGCATTCTATTTTAATATTTGTTCAGATAACCTGAATCTCCTACTGGTAGTTACTGTGGCTTTTGCATGACTTCCAGCAATGGTCACTTTTAGAGAGCCATGCCCAGGTGAAACTCCTGTCCTGGAGTTTGGGCAGAAGAAATAGGATCCACGTAGAAGCATTGCTTATAAGGAAAGGCTTGGTTTCTGCAGTGCTTTGAAGAAAAATGGTCCTTGTAGGCTCATATATTTAAATGCTTTGTTGACAGAGAGTAGAACTGTTTGGAAGGATCAGAAGGTGTGGCCTTGTTGGAGTCAATGTGGTCTTACTGAAGGAGATTTGTCACAGTGCTGGAGAGGGGACGTATTAGGGGCAGACTTTGAGGTTTCAAAAGCCACAGGCATAGTCTCTCTCTCTCTCTCTCTCTCTCTCTCTCTCTCTCTCTCTCTCTCTCTCTCTCTCTGCCTGCTACCTAGGGATCTAATTTTAAAGCTCTCAATTATTACTCCAGCACTATGCCTACCTACCTGCCACTATGATCTTTCCCCATGATGATAATATACAAAGGCTCTGAAGCTAGAAGCAATTTTCCAATTAAATGCTTAATTTAAAAGTTGTGGTGGTCATGGTGTCTCTTTATAGTTTTGGGACAGTTGCTAGGAGAATTTATCTCTTGAGTGTACACTACTTTCCCTCTGTTTCAGTTTCTGAGAAGAGACAGCCGCTGTGCTGTGTGCTGTATAATGCAACCTATACCACAAGAAATTGAAGGAAGTCTCAGGCTGAAGGAAGGCAGGTAAGCAGTGAAGTCCGAACAGCATGTGAAGAACTCAGTTCTATCCACAATGCCCTGGAAGAGCTTAGAAGAAACTCTTTATCAGTAATGGATAACCCCTGTCTCCTTGATACCAAAGAATATACTGTGTAATATAATTATTGCGTTTGTTTGAAATAGGGTCTCATGTATGTCAGGTTAGCCTTGAACTTGATATATAGCCAAGCACTTTATTTATTTATTTTTAACTAATTTATTCATTTTTATTCTTGTCTCATACAATATATCCTGACCACAGCCTCCCTTTCTTCCCTTCTCCTTAGTCCTCTCCCCACATCTCTTTTTCCCCAAATCCATTGCTCCTCCATGGCTGGTTGTGGTAGCCTAGGATTTAAACTCTTGGTCATCAAATCACCGCCCCCCAAATTCTAAGATTTCAAGCATATACAACTGCACCTGACTTATGACTCTGCTTTAAGTTTCATCTGAATTTTCCTACCATGTGATAATCCGGCACTAAATTAGGGAAGAAGTTCAGTAATAAAAGGGAGGGCTTCTGTTGTTCTCTGGCTGTTTTTCTCTACAAAGTTAATTCCTGTCTGTCTATAAGCATGGTCAGATTTTCACTGTCTTGTACAAATCACAATGAGGCATCAAAATCACTTTTCTCAATTGGTATTTTTCTCAAACTCTAATCATTTTTCTTTTCAGCACAAGAGGGTTCTTAAGGCAAAACAAAATATTCTCAGTGTGGCTTGGACAGAGTAAAAAAGAAAAGGAAATAGAAGACAGAAACTGGGGAAGGCACAAAAAATGGCCCATGGGATATTTTAGACCAGCATAGAAACCTTGGTTTTCTACCAAGCATAGCATCATTAGTGGTAACCGAACAGCCGTTTTATCCATTAGGCATTATGGGTACAGTGTCTAGATGAGTCTACCACTTTGTCATTGGAATTTTTAAAATGTGGAAAAACATACACTGGCTTCCAAATCGGGGTAAAAAAAAATCTGAAAATTGAAAGCAACACAAGTATAACTGAATGCCTACAGTGTAATATTAAATGAAGTGTATTTTAGTCCATCTGTGCTGAAATATGAACATTATAAATGTCAACCATGAGAACAAAATAAACATTTACCTTCAACAAAACTCATATTTAAAATTTATGGAAAGTCTAAAATGATAGAGAAATTATATTTAAATCTGATGTGAGTTTATGTTTGAAACGACATAGGCTAGAAGAGTATAAAGCCTAACACTGGGGGACTAAGACATCTCAAAACTGACATAGATGTACTTACCAATACTCAAAGGGAGCAAAATCTCTCAGGGGACAAGAATGAATTACTAAATAAGCAATCCTTATGTATGTAACTATCAGCAAAATAATAATCCTGCAGTTCTCTGGGCTAGTGAAATGTGCATCTGTGATATTGGCTATTAAATATTCAATATTATACGGTTTCCAGGCAGCTATGTTTTTCTTCTACTTCTACATAAGTAGCATAGAATCAAGACTCCAGCTGTAGTATATATGTCATTGGTGTACAGTTATGTCCCCTGAGTAAGGATCAAGTTTATTTTCAATGTCATAACAAGCTGTGTCTGGCAGTTCTTAAAACTAGATTCAATAAATATTTACTTGATATTTCCCTTGACAAGTGTCTGAGAATTTATTTCCTAGCAGACTAGCTGGCTGGTTTACTTTTTCTCCTTGTTAATTTTTATACCATATTGACTAGATACATATAAAACATGCACACTTATGTGCACAAACACATACCAACACACACACACACACACATATATATATATATATATATATATAATTTCAGAGATCAGGCATCCCAAATCTCTCAAGAAAATTAAAGTAAGACTTTTTCCTTTTGCTTTATGTTTCCTATATAATCTGGACCTTTGCCAGCTACACCAAAATTGAATACCATCTGTGAAATTAATTTGAAATTCACTACTGTTAATTTGCCTGCCTCTAAATCTGCCATGGCATCCCTCCAAATTTATTTTTCCAACTTTAGACTTTAATTTCATTCCAAAATCCTTCTCCTGAGTATATTTTGGTCACATTCACTAGAGAACTGTCCATTATAATCATTAGCCACTCATATTTCCCATCGCTCCAATATTTCAGCCAGTCATTTGCATCTCATATTTCTTCTGTATAGTTGAGGGAGAATAATGCCTTTTAATTACAGAAAAGGTAAGGGACAGATTTTCTCAGTCATTTATAAAAAATCATTGGTTACTGCCCTTAAAGATATGCAGATTTTAAGTTTAGAATTTTAAAGTTTTATAGTTTCTAAAACTTTGTGTTGAGAGTGGTGAATGATGATGAGGGATTTGTAGAGGATTTCTGAGCTTTTGACCCTGGATGGAGCCTTGAAGTAATTTTTAGGGATCTCTGCACAAACTATCCTCTTCGACAGCTCTATGTGCACTAACGGAATCAGCTGGTTGCGAATAAAATGGTCCAATAATAACTTCAGTGTTCTGACTACAGAGTTAACTCTTCCAGTAAAACAGATTATTTGATCAACTTATGACACATACTTTGAGACAGGTCCCTTTAATGTGCTCTAAAACCAATCATCAGGAAGGACAGGGATTACCATTTCTGCTTGATCTTGCTTAAACATCATTTAAATAGACTCAACCAATCTTACGACTAATTTGTTAAGTTTCTATTAAATGCAGCAGATGACATTTACAAGAGTATCCTTATCTATTTTCTAAACTAAAAAGAATTATGCCAAACTCAATCAAATAAAAATAAAAAGAACTAGGGGAGCTAGCCCGAGCTTTATTAAAAAAAAAAAAAAAAAAAAAAAAAAAAAAAAAAACCCACCACCACCAACAAAAAAAACTATTTCCCTTAATTTATTTTAATAGTTTAAAACACAGGACAAGAATAAGAAATTTCTGTTAAATAACTGACATGTAAAAATGAGTTTGAATTTTATTCAAATAGATTTATCATCATTTCCCTCATTTTAAATAGTTCTTCGAAATTTTGTTGTGGTATCATATTCACCCCTTCTCTAACTTCTCCAAATCTACCCCCATTCACTACTCAATTGTCTTCGTGTCCTTAAAAAAAAAAGCATCAAGTACAATTTGTGCTTCCCATGTATTCTTTTATGTGTGGCCTACCAATGAGATTCATCCTACCAGGGCCCACACATTTGCCAGCTGTGGGCCTCTGTATTAATTGATGCCACCTAATGCAAAAGAATGGTCCTCTGAAAAGGTTTGAAAGATGTACTAATCTAGGAATATGATGAGACTCTCTTAGGAGTCAGTTTAACTCTATATCTATTTAGCAGAGTAGTAGTAGTATGTCCTCTGCTAATGTCAATGACCTTTTTAACTAACCATGGGTTCATAGCAGAGTATGGGTTTAATCTTGTGGAGCAGGCTTTAAATCCAATGGTCAGTTACTTCTATGACAGTACTGCCACTATTCCACTTGTAGACCTGACTTGCCATGCTAGTCATTATTGTAGCTTTTTACATTCATAGATGGGTAACATGAACAACTATTTCATCCTCAGGTAGAGTACATAATGCCATTTAACATTATTAAAGCTTTCCAGTAAGAATAAAGCTTCCAGGTGAGTACCTAATTTATTTCTCCATGTTATATGATTCAAATACAGTGTGCCTTCAGCAATTGGATCTTACCATCAGGTTCTGTAAGGTAAACAAGAACACTGGCAATAGTTTGTCATGATGGTTATCTGAATATAAACATACCAAACATAAAAACACCTGATTTTAAGAAACATTATTATATCTGAAACATTAAATAAACAAAACCAGTAAGTATTTAGCCAAACTAGCAAAAGTAAAGTGTAGGAAGAAGAAAAAGAAGTTGGAGATTAAAAAGAAGCTACTATAGTAGATATAAGTAAGACCCAGTGGATCATTAAGAGACTATTTTAAAATCTGCAAAAAGTAGAGTTTGATACATTCTGGGACTGCATGACCTACAAAATCAAATCAAGAGTATGTAAGCAACTTACACAAATATGTATCAAGAAATTAAACTGAAACACTGATAAAAGTTCTCTAAACAAACAAACAAAAAGGCTAGGAATGGTAGGATTTACTGAATAATTTTATCTTATTTTTGAAGAACAGCAAATGTTCTACAACCTGTTTTGTCAAATAGAAAGGACAAGAACACATTCTATGGACGTGGAAACTGAACAACACTCTTCTCAATGATACCTTGGTCAAGGAAGGAATAAAGAAAGAAATTAAGGACTTTTTAGAGTTCAATGAAAATGAAGCCACAACATACCCAAACTTATGGGACACAATAAAAGCATTTCTAAGAGGAAAACTCATAGCTCTGAGTGCCTCCAAAAAGAAAAGAGAGAGAGCACACATTAGCAGCTTGACAACACACCGAAAAGCTCTAGAACAAAAGGAAGCAAATTAACCCAGGAGGAGTAGACAGCAGGAAATAATCAAACTCAGGGGCGAAATCAACCAAGTGGAAACAAGAAGAACTATTCAAAGAATCAACCAAACGAGGAGTTGGTTCTTTGAGAAAATCAACAAGATAGACAAACCCTTAGCCAGACACACTAGAGGGCACAGGGAAAGCATTCTAACTAACAAAATCAGAAATGAAAAGGGAGACATAACAACAGATCCTAAAGAAATCCGAAACACAATCAGATCCTTCTACAAAAAGCTATACTCAACAAAACTGGAGAACCTGGATGAAATGGACAAGTTCCTAGACAGATACCAGGTACCACACTTGAATCAAGATCAGGTTAATGTTCTAAACAGCCCTATATCCCCCAAAGAAATAGAAGCAGACATTAATAGTCTCCCAACCAAAAAAAGCCCAGGACCAGATGGGTTTAGTGCAGAGTTCTATCAGACGTTCAAAGAAGATCTAATCACAGTTCTTCACAAACTATTCCACAAAATAGAAACAGAAGGTACTCTACCCAATTCATTCTATGAAGCCACAATTACTCTGATAACTAAACCACAAAAAGACCCAACAAAGATAGAGAACTTCAGACCAATTTCCCTTATGAATACCAATGCAAAAATGCTCAATAAAGTTCTTGCTAACCGAATCCAAGAACACATCAAAACAATCATCCATCCTGACCAAGTAGGTTTCATCCCAGGGATGCAGGGATGGTTCAATATACTGAAATCTATCAACATAATCCAGTATACAAACAAACTCAAAGACAAAAACCACATGATCATCTCGTTAGATGCTGAGAAAGCATTTGACAAAATCCAACACCCATTCATGATAAAAGTCTTGGAAAGACCAGGAATTCAAGGCCCATACCAAAACATGATAAAAGCATTCTACAGCAAACCAGTAGCCAACATCAAAGTAAATGGTGAGAAGCTAGAAGCAATCCCACTAAAATCAGGGACTAGACAAGGCTGTCCACTCTCTCCCTACCTATTCAACATTGTACTTGAAGTCCTAGCCAGAGCAATTCGACAACAAAAGGAGATCAAGGGGATACAAATTGGAAAGGAAGAAGTCAAAATATCACTTTTTGCAGATGATATGATAGTATATATAAGTGACCCTAAAAATTCCACCAGAGAACTCCTAAGCCTGATAAACAGCTTCAATGCAGTAGCTGGATATAAAATTAACTCAAACAAGTCAATGGCATTTCTGTACACAAAGGAAAACAGGCTGTGAAAGAAATTAGGGAAACAACACCCTTCTCAATAGTCACAAATAATATAAAATATCTTGGCGTGACTTTAACTAAGGAAGTGAAAGATCTGTATGATAAGAATTTCATGTCTCTGAAGAAAGAAATTAAAGAAGATCTCAGAAGATGGAAAGATCTCCCATGCTCATGGATTGGCAGGATCCATATAGTAAAAATGGCTATCTTACCAAAAGCAATCTACAGATTCAATGCAATCCCCATCAAAATTCCAACTCAATTCTTCACCGAATTAGAAAGGGCAATCGGCAGATTCATCTGGAATAACAAAAAACCTAGGATAGCAAAAACTCTTCTCAAGGATAAAAGAACCTCTGATGGAATCACCATGCCTGACCTAAAGCTGTACTACAGAGCAATTGTGATCAAAACTGCATGGTACTGGTATAGTGACAGACAAGTAGACCAATGGAACAGAACTGAAGACCCAGAGATGAACCCACACACCTATGGTCACTTGATCTTTGACAAGGGAGCTAAAACTATCCAGTGGAAAAAAAGACAGCATTTTCAACAAATGGTGCTGGCACAACTGGCTGTTATCAGTAGATAGTGGCTGTAGAAGATTGCGAATTGATCCATTTCTATCTCCTTGTACTAAGGTCAAATCTAAGTGGATTAAGGAACTTCACATAAAACCAGAGACACTGAAACTTATAGAGGAGAAAGTAGGGAAAAGCCTAGAAGATATGGGTACAGGGGAAAAATTCCTTAATAGAACAGCAATGGCTTGTGCTGTAAGATCGAGAATAGATAAATGGGACCTCATAAAACTGCAAAGCTTCTGCAAGGCAAAAGACACCGTCAATAAGACAAAAAGACCACCAACAGGTTGGGAAAGGATCTTTACCTATCCCAAATTGGATAGGGGACTAATATACAACATATATAAAGAACTCAAGAAGGTGGACTCCATAAAATCAAATAACCCCATTTAAAAATGGGGCTCAGAACTGAACAAAGAATTCTCACCTGAAGAATACCAAATGGCAGAGAAGCACCTGAAAAAAATGTTCAACATCCTTAATCATCAGGGAAATGCAAATCAAAACAACCCTGGGATTCCACCTCACACCAGTCAGAATGGCTAAGATAAAAAATTCAGGTGACAGCAAATGCTGGCGTGGATGTGGAGAAAGAGGAACACTCCTCCATTGTTGGTGGGATTGCAAGCTTGTACAACCACTCTGGAAATCAGTCTGGCGGTTCCTCAGAAAATTGGACATAGTACTACCTGAGAATCCTGCAACACCTCTCCTGGGCATATATCCAGAAGATGTCCCAACCGGTAAGAAGGACACATGCTCCACTATGTTCATAGCAGCCTTATTTATAATAGCCAGAAGCTGGAAAGAATCCAGATGCCCCTCAACCGAGGAGTGGATACAGAAAATGTGCTACATTTACACAATGGAGTATTACTCAGCTATGAAAAAGAATAAATTTATGAAATTCCTAAGCAAATGGATGGACCTGGAGGGCATCATCCTGAGTGAGGTAACACATTCACAAAGGAACTCACACAATATGTACTCACTGATAAGTGGATATTAGCCCAAAAACTTAGGATACCCAAGAATTAAGATACAATTTGCTAAACGCATGAAACTCAAGAAGAACGAAGACCAAAGTGTGGACACTTTGCCCCTTCTTAGAATTGGGAACAAAAGACCCATGGAAGGAGTTACAGAGACAAAATTTGGAGCTGTGACAAAAGGATGGACCATCTAGTGATTGCCATATCCAGGGATCCATCCCATAATCATCTTCCAAATGCTGACACCATTGCATACACTAGCAAGATTTTGCTGAAAGGACCCAGATATAGCTGTCTCTTGTGAGACTATGCCAGGGCCTAGCAAACACAGAAGTGGATGCTCACAGTCAGCTATTGGATGGATCACAGGGCTCCCAATGGAGGAGGTAGAGAAAGCACCCAAGGAAGTAAAAGGAACTGCAACCCTATAGGTGGAACAACAATATGAACTAACCAGTACCCCGGAGCTCTTGACTCTAGCTGCATATGTATCAAAAGATGGCCTAGTCGGCCATCACTGCAAAGAAAGGCCCATTGGACTTGCAAACTTTATATGCCCCACTACAGGGGAACGCCATGGGCAAAAAGGGGGAGTGGGTGGGTAGGGGAGTTGGGGGTGGGTATGGGGGACTTTTGGGATAGCATTGGAAATGTAAATGAGGAAAATACCTAATTAATAAAAACGTTTAAAAAAGTAAGGTACTTATACATATAGATAAAAGATATATGGTAAAAAAAATAACATTATAATACAACATCAGAAATTTTTTAAAATATTTTTTATTATTATGTATTTTCCTCAATTATATTTAGAATGCTATCCCAAAAGTCCCCCATACCCTTTTTAGATCAATTTCCCCATTGAGTGGATATGCAGCAATTATTGATGAAAAACTCAATAAGATAATTTAACAGTACATGAAAAAAATCATACATCGTGTTCAATCTAGAATAAAAGAAATGCAAGGATAGTTCAGCTTCCTCAAATCATTAAGAGTTCTATGGCACATAAGTAAACCCAAGAACAGAAATAGCATTATTATCTCAAAGGGCCTTTGACAAAGTTCTTTATTGATCTTTTCTAAAAGCCCTGAAATATTAAGAATAGAAGGGATATATCTTAATATAATAGAGGCTACACTTTGACAAGCCTAAAGCCAGTACATACTAAAAGAGAAACTGAGAGCATTTCCTCCACAATCAGGATCGAGCTAAACTGTCCATCCTTTCATGGTTATTCCATATAGAGCTTGAGATCTTAGCTAGGGCAAAAAAAGATGAGTAAAAGAATAAAGGGGATACACACAGAAAAGAAAGAAAATTATGCTCATTGAAGATTATAAGACTTTATAGTTTAAAGTATGAAGGGACTCTCCCCCCCCCCCAAAAAAAAAACAAAACAAAACAAAAAAAAACCTCATAGGTCTGATAAACACTTAAGCAAAGTAGCACCATATAAAACTAAATGCCCAAATCAGTATATTTGCTACATAAAAGTAATCAGCAATGGACTTTCTATGAAAGAAATCAAGAAAAATGCCCCTAATAAAACAAGTTTTTAGTAAAAAATAAAAATACCCCCAGTAGTTTAATAATGCTGAGGTCTAACCATAACCAAAAGGTGACAGATTTCTGTATAGAAAACATTGAAAGACTGAATAAATAAATTTAAAAGGATGCTGAAAGATGAGGCTTCCCATCCTCATGGATTGAAATTAATACCATAAAAGTGACTATATCTAAAAAAGAAAATATACAGGCTCATTGTAATTCCCATATAAATGCTAATGACATTTTCAAAGAAAGAAAGAAACAGAAACTCTAAAAAATCATATGTCAGTAATATATCAACCATACTCTTGGATAGACCTCATGAGTACTTGGCTAACAGAAAACAGACTCCATTGTTTTTGTGTGCTTTTGTTTTGTTTTTCTCATTATTTTGTTTGTTTGCTTGTTTTGTTTCGTTGTGTGTATGTTGTTTTTTTTTTTTCCCCAAGAGAAAAAAAAAAATGAAGTCAGGCGGATATGGAGGGTAAGCATTTGGGAGAAATTGGGAAAAGAGCAAGAATATAATTGAAATATATTGTATGAAAAAAATAAAAATAAAGATAATTTTAAAAAATGGTCAGTAAAGCTAGGGAAAAAGAGCAGTGTTGAAATTTCACAAATCCTAATGTTACCCTCCAGTGCAGTAGCACAATAGCAAACCCTTTCCAGTTCTGCCACAACACAGGCAAAATAGAAAGAATGGACAGAACAGGCTAGAACAAAACGAAATAGAAAAGAGGGCATAAACATAACTCCACATGGCTGAATGTTAACACAGTTGCCAAAAATATACATTAGAAAAGAGACACCCTCTTCAACAAATGGTGATTAAGAAACTGGATATCGAATAATGAAACTGCATCTCTGTCTCTCATGTTTTACTAACTTCATTTCAAAATGAATCCAAGGACTTAATTAAAAAAAAAAAAAGCCCAAAACCGGAAGTATGTGCCTTTTAAAGGGAAAAAATCTCTTCAACATAATTGTTTAAGCCAGGATTTCCTTAAAAGGCCTCCACTGTCTTAAGAACTAATTGGAAAATCATAGACAAATGGATCTCTATGAAATTTGAAAGTCTTAGAAGAACAAAGAGCAAGTATGAGAATGGAGAGACCACCGAGTATGTGAAAAATCAACCATACATCTGACAGAAGAGCAATATCTATAAAGAATTAAAAAAATAATCACTAGAATAAAAGAATTTTACCCAATCAATAAATCTTCAATTTAATTTAATATACAACTCTCAAGAGAATTGCTTGAAACCCAAAACTCAATTTCATTCAAATCAGAATGGCTACCATTTAGAACACAAAACAGCAACTGCTGGCAAGGATGAGAGACTAGAAATGGAACCCCTATACACTGCACATGGGAATGTAAACTTGTATAACTGTGGTAGAAATTGGTCTGGTCTCCTCAGAACAAACAAAATAAAACTCAAAGTGAAATTACAGTACAATCTATCTATGCCACATTTGGTATGTGTGGTGATTTTGAATATGAATAATCCCAGTGGGCTCATATTTGAATGCTGAGTCATCAGGCAGTGAATAGGAGCCTTGTTGGAGAAAGTGTATCATTGGAAATAGATATTGAGGTTTCAAAAACCAGAGCCAGGTCCAGTGGCTCTCTCTTCCTGCTGTCTGTGGATCTGAATGTAGATCTCCCAGTGATTATCCAGGACTATGTCTGCCTGTGTGCCACCATGTTCTCTACCATGATGATAGTGGACTGAACATCGGAAACTGTAATCCAGACCCACCTAAATGCTTTCTCTTATAAGATTTGCTTTGGTCATAGAGTCTCTTCACAGAAATAGAACATTAAGGCAGTTTGTATCCAAGGGAATTTATTCAGTATACTAAATAAGGCTTGCACAGCCATGCTCAGTGCACCACTATTTACAAAAGCCAAGATATAGCATCAACCAAGATGTCAATCAATAGATGAATATACAAAGAAACTGAGATATCTATCTATATATCTATTTATCTATCTATCTACCTATCTATCATCTATCTATAATCTATCTACCATCTACCTATCTGTTGATACATCATCTCTGCTTATGTGAGATGAAAGCAAAAAGAGGACTATTCAGAGGAGAGGGACTGGTAGGCATCAAAGTAGGGGCACAAGGGAGTGAATGTGAGCAATATATAATGATACACACACTTGGAAATGTCATGTTAATCCTACTATGTTACATGCTGATCAAAAGTATAATAAAAAGAAGAAACAAAAAGGATTTCTCAGTAAGCACAAAGGGTGTGGTTAGCTGACAGTCTTTAATAGTCTTCATTATGAGGTATATCACCTCTTGTCTTAGTGCTGTGAACAGGCACTATGACCAAGGCAGATCTTATAAGGACAACATTTAATTGGGACTTGCTTACAGGTTCAGAGGTTCAGTCCATTATCATCAAGGTGGGAACATGGCAGCATCCAGGTAGTCATAGTCAAGAGGGAGCTTAGAGGTCTACATCTTCATATGAAGGCTGCTAAAAGAATACTAACTTCCAGGCAGCTAGGATGAGAGTCTTATAACCCACACCCACAGTGACACACTTACTCCAATAGGGTCACACCTTCTAATTGTGCCACTCCTTGGGCCAAGCATATACAAACCAGCACACCTCTTTAATAAAGTTTACATAGTTTTCAGACAATCTCCTGACCGATATCTATGTATGGTGTTGGCATAGTCTGTCCATATTCATTATCACAACACTCCTTAAATGAGTGATCTTTGCTCCAGATATGGACATTGGACTGAAAATTTTGCAAGCATCTCTTTCTTAGTCTAGTGGGTCCCCTGATTGCAACTAGTTTATTCCTTCAGCAATAGTCACTTTTCAAGAAACTTCTTGAAAAACCCATAATGGCACAGTTGGTACGCAGAATATTTAGATGGGATTTTGGAACTCGACACTCACTGGCTTACTGCTAATGATGAACACATGCCTCACCATACAAGGTCTGATTGTTAAATTTTCACTCACAGTGAGATGACATGTTTAGTAAGGGTGGTGTCCTAGAAGAATATATGTACTGGACAAGGGATTCAATATATCTTAAAATAACAAGGGTCAAGAAAATAGAAAATGCAATCAGATGGCAACGTTTCACTAAATATTTGTGATTCCTAAAGAAGTCCTTAGCTTATATAAGAGGTATATAAAAGGATGAAGATCAAACGCAAGTTTTGATAGAGTGGCTGAATTCCAAAGATGGATGAATGTTCAGGTGAGGATGATCAATTCTGTGAAATTGCAAGGAAACACCTAGCAATGTGGCACATAGTATTGAAAAATGTGGCTGTAGATTCCATCTGATTTTCTGAGGTTGGAGAAGTCGGCAACATTTCTCCTAAGACCTAGTTTATCCCTCCAAAGTCAGAGACAAGATAGTAGATAGCACAGAAGACGCTTCTATTGCTTTTCTACCTCCAGGTTAGGTGAACGTGCATCTGATGAGGGAGAGGAAGCAATCTGCTCAAAAGAAGCTGTGGGTCTTAACAGTAACGTTCCAGGAGGGCCCAGGGTAAAACCATGGAGGCTGCAAATGCTGGATGAAGGAGATTGCCATTCATCTATTCTGCCAGTGAGAAAGCATACTCATCCAGCACCTCCATAGTCCTGTGCAGGCCAATGTTGGCTATCACTCTGGCCATGTCTTTTCTTGAAAAATAAATATTATTCTGTGGCCAAATCACATGTTCAGCTGTAACATATAGGATGCACTGTTGAAAGAAACACCAGTATCATTATGGAGTTCTGTGCTTGCTCTCTTCTGTAGACTAAGAATGGAGGCAGAAAAAAAAAACCATTATAGAACCCAATTCACTGAGAGGAAAGGATAGAACAGATTCCTAAAGCAATAAAGGTCAGTAAACAGGTTTTTTGTTTGTTTGCCTTTGTTTGTTTTGTTTAAAAAAAAAAAAAGACCCAATTATGGCTGTTAACACACTAGATCTGTAGGCTTGTAATGGTCACCCAGGTCCTAAATGTATCATTGAGAATGACATAGTATTTTGATGTTTATAATTGAGACTAACATGTTGTAATTTTTACATTTTGTCTTGGTATTATAGCATAATCACCATTGTGCTGAGTAAGTTTGAAGTTTCTCTTTATGCTTTGGCCATAATCATAAATAAAAAAGATATTGCACTTAGGGGGCAGATGTTGAAGATAATTATTTTTTTAAGTCTAAAGAAGTCTGTGGTGGTGATCTCAAATATATTCAAGCTTCATTTCATTTATCCCATAGAAAAACTACATGGATCTTAGAAAATAACTATGGACACCAAAAGTCATTCATGCTGTAGAAGTGATCATAACTACTGCGCATGGCACTGTTTCATTGCTAGAAAAGATGAATGTGGACCTGCTGACAGGAGTCTGATATAGCTGTCTCCTGAGAGGCTCTCCAGTGCCTGACAATTACAGAGGTGGATGCTCTCAGCCAACCATTGGACTGAGCACAGGGTCCCCAATGGAGGAGCTAGAGAAAGGACATAAGGAGATGAAAGGGTTTGCAGCCCCATAGGAGGAACAACAATATGAACCAACCAGTACTCCCAGAGCTCCCAGGGATTAAACCACCAACCAAAGAGTACACACTAAGGGAGGGGCCCATGGCTCCAGCTGCATATGTAGCAGAGGCTGGTCCTGTTGGTCTTCAAAGGGAGGAGAGGCCCTTGGTTCTGTGAAGGTTCGATGCCCCAGTGTAGAGGAATGCCGGGACAGGGAAGGGGGAGTGGGTGTGTTGGTGAGCAGGAGAAGGGGGGAATGGGATCAAGGGTTTTCAGAGTGGAAATGAGGAAAGGGGATAAAATTTGAAATGTAAATAAAGAAAATGTCTAATAAAAAATAAATTAAAAACAAAACAAACAAAAAACAGTACAGTTCCACTGATACAGTGAATATGTTTTTGTTTCCCTTTTAGCTAGGAAAGATGGCCAGAAAAAAAATTTCTTCCACAGGAAAACAGACACCTATTTTACCTATCGTTTTTTGCCTCAGGATAGAATTTTCTCAGCCCCTGTAATGGTGAAGGAAGCAGTACCTATCAAGTCATCAAGACACTATGCCAGTCATTTACATGATGGAGTGTTGATGGGTAGACAGGGTGAGCAAGAAGGGGGCAGCATTTAGAGACCTTGGAGATAAGAGATAGCCCATTTGAAAACTTAAAAATCTGCCATACTTTATAGATCTTTGGGACCAGGGTAGAGGGTGCATTGGGTCATTTCCTTTCAAGTAAGCTGTTGCATCTAAAATTCATCTTGTGTCACAGGAAGCATAATGGTTGGTCAGTCTGAAATCAATACCTTCTAGTTCCAGGAATACCGCTGCGGTTTTAATTAATTAATTTATAATCCTCTCTCCGTCCCCCGCCCCCTCCCCACTCTGTCTCTCTGTGGCTGTGTGTGTGTGTGCATTTATGTGATAATCTGTGCCCCATCACATGCCCCAGTGCAGCTGTGGAGGTCAGAAGACTTGGTTCACTTTGTGTAGCTTTTAGGAACTGAACCTCAGTTGCCAGGCTCACAGCACAAGAGCTGGTACCCACGGAACCATTTCACTTGGAACCAATCACTGTTCTGATTCTTTTGACATGAAGAGTTGCCATGCAGTGAGATGCAAACTAGGAAAAGGGTTTGTAGTAGGTCCAGGTTGGAGGTACTTGAGCAGCGTATGATCCAGTGGGCCATTGCACAACCTAGCTCATGGAATAAGGAGGCAAAGACAAAGATGGGGCAGGATGATGATTTTCAGTGCTCACCTAAAAACATGGTCATATTTTTATAGGTTATCTCCATTGCCATCAATTTCATTTAAAAATAGGGTAGCAACAGAATCTAGCATGGGCACTGTAATAAGGTCACGTGGGTTGGAAAGACTAAGGGATCTGGAAGATGAGTTAATTGTTTACACATCCTCGTTCTACTTGTGTCCCACATTTACCTAGAGAGGGTCTGGAGAAGAGGATGGGTACCAGGCTGTGGTGATTTTTGCCGGTGTGGTTTTAGAGCTAATCCCGGACCTCCTCCCCTTCAACCCTACTAAATTTGAGGAGACTCATTCAGATCCACGCCCACCTTGTATTTCTTGAGGAACCCTTCACAACTGTCATTTACTAGTGTGCATCGTAAGTTCCATGCTGTCTGTAAAAGAGCCTTGAGTTCCTTGGAGACCTCTGTTATTTACTTATGTTTGGCAAATCTTATAGAACCTTTTAGAACTATCTGCTCACAAGGTACCAAATTATTTTCTAATAGGAAACGTGATGGAATTATTTTTAGGCCTGCCTTAAAAATTCAGGTAGACAGCAATAATACTTTCAAATGGAATTATAACAAAACAAGACAGACCTTTGTAAAACCAAATTTGCTTTTACCCTCAGGATACCCAAGTTAATTCTTTGGTCCTCTCAATAGCAAACATTTATGGAATTGATAAAGTGGCTGTATAGTTCACGTTAGTAAACAGAAACACAGTTTACCATATAAACCTTAGCAGATGAAAAATATCACACCATCCTCTCTAGCATGCAAACATGTCCAGAGGCAGCTTTGTGTGTTGGTGATACTTGTATTTTTCTTAAGCATAGGTAACCAATGTCAAAAATTTCAGTGTGTTCTCAGACTGAAGCCAGTTTAGCTCTTAAGTAAGAGCTCCCTCCACTGGAGTCTGAATTTGACACTCTGTTCCCACTTTCCTTCCAGATTTCTCCCTGAACTCTGCCCAGTGCTGGGGCAGTGAAACCAGCAGAGCCCTGAGGAACGTCCTTCAGGGAGGGGGAGGGGAAGCTTGTTTGTCAATCCACAGTGGCTGAACTGGAAAGAAACAGAAAGACCTGCAAAGCTCCCCCTGTCATTCCTGAAGCTGTCAGTGCTGTGGAATGAGTTCCTGGAAGCTCGGAGCATAAACCGACTGGAATCACATGCCTCCAAGGTCGCGGCCCAGTTTTTCATCAAACACACATTTTGATGAATTACTACTTTCAAGGAAAAGTTGGAAATTTATACCTCAAAAAAAAAAAAATCTAACTCAGGGCTGCTCTGCTTTCCAAAAGTCACTTACATATTTGGGCTGTATTTCTAAACTATGAAGACTAGGGCATTCAATACTGTTTTAGGGCATTTAGGTTAATGAAATATCCTGGCTAATCCTGAACGTCCCCTTTTATTATCCTTAGATTGCATATTTTCAATGAATTGGAATAAAATAAGACTGGAAAATTAACACAAACGGTGTAGGTCACGTTGAGCTATTCTTATGAGGTCTAGAGTTCACCGTTATGAATATGCATTGTTGGCTGCATAACCTTTGTTAAGTTACATAAGCATTTGAAAATGTTTACTAATCTAAAAATGGGCCTATTAACACTTTACCTACCTCTAGCACTTACTTCAGAAAGTAGGTGAAATAATGGACATAAAAGTGATCATGGAAAGTGATGTTGAAAATTGGCTGTGAAGCTGAGAGAGACGTATAGGCTGACTGGCTGGCTGTATCATATGTGCAGTTGATGCTATCATTTTGGAGCTATATTTCATACCAAAGACTGTGGAAATACTGGTTGACGGAGGTGGCCACAAAAGTGCCAGTAGAGCCATTAGAGACAGAAGCCATTGTCTCTTGATAAAATGGAAAACACAAAAAGGATTTAAAACCCACACTTTTTTCTTCCAAATTCATTCTTTCACATTTATAGAAAGAGATAGAGAGAGAGAGAGAGAGAGAGAGAGAGAGAGAGAGAAAGAAAAAAGAAAGAAAGAAAGAAAGAAAGAAAGAAAGAAAGAAAGAAAGAAAGAAAGGAGAGAAGGAAGGAAGGAAGGAAGGAAGGAGGGGGAGGGAAGGAGGGAGGGAGGGAAGGAAGGAAAGACAGGAAAGAAAGAAAGGGAGAAAGAGAGAGGGAGGGAGGGTGGGAGGGAGGGAGGGAGGGAGAAAGGAAGGAAGGAAGGAAGGAAGGAAGAGGAAGGAAGGAAGGAAGAAAGGAAGGAAGGAAGGAAGGAAGGAAGGAAGGAAGGAAGGAAGGAAGGAAGGAAGGAAGGAAAAATTTCATCTTTGGAGACTTACTGTAGATTTCTTATTTTAATGAGTAAACCCCTCAAAATTATAATAGGTTGAGAGAGTCAGAGAAGTTTGGATATTTTTTAAGGTGAACCACCAAAGTTGATATATATGCTAATTAATGCATACAGTCTTCCAATACTATTAGATTATAATTACAGTGCTTTGCAAATTCACAAATATCCACAGTGATCAGCCTGATGATCATATTTGATTCCATACAATATTTTGCCTTTAACCACAATAAATCCAATCAAATTATTATCAAATTCTTATTCCTTATGAACTGGAAATTATTCTAATTTGTTCAATAAATGATGATTATGTTTGAGAACTTATTTTGTTTCTTGTGCCCAATGCAGATGGGAAATAAGCAATCCTTGAAGGTTGGGATTCACTCTGGTTCACTACCTCCTAGGGCTCTTTGTTTTGTCTTGTAGATTTATGTGCTGCTTTCTCCGTGTTCAAACAATCCTTTGTATATTCTACTTCATATTTCATTTTTCTTACCTCTTTTTCAAGAAGACGATGAACTCGTTGGTGGTGCATTTTACATCGTTTATATCAATCCCAGTGCCCTCATGTCACCACCATAAACTCTAAATATACTGTTGTATAATGGGAGGGTAAGAAAGGAAACTACCTTGATTTTTCTCTCCACTTTGTTCAGATCCTTGACAAGCTATAACATCATAGCCTCAGGAAATATTCATAAGCACACAAACCACCTTTCAATTTAACAATTTGCCTATAAACTCTATAAAAACTCCTAAACTTCCCAGAGGATGAAAGTAAATAATAATTTGGGGAGGTTCTTTTGTTTGTTGTTGTTTAGGGCTGGAACATTTGAAGTGAGCATCTGGGACTATCTCCTCCTTGCACTTTGTTCATACATAAGGAGAAATGAAAATTCTGGAAAGACATCTGTATTGTAAATCAAAATACATTGCTGAAATCAATGCTGAGTTGACATTCTGCTTGCAAATATTCTTTTGAGATTGGTTCTTGTAAATCTCTTTCCCATCTGGTTTTTATGTCTGCTCTGGGACTTACATGCACAGAGTTGTCTAGGGCCTGCTCAGAATGTTGAAATAAAGTGTGTGCTTTTTAATGAAAGGTTGGATTGGGCAGAGGAAGATACTCTCATTTAAACTGCTTGTTTATATTGTAACTCAGCTAAACTTTTAGGAACTTTGGGAATTGTTTTCCTAGAATAGCACAGTTTATTTGAAGCTGTGAGATAGTCCTATCATGCCACCTATATTTTTGTAAAGAACATTTGCTAGAAGGATTTTTATTTTTATTTTTAATCATAGGAAAAGTGAGCAACAGAGAAGCATTCGTGATTGCAATTTCTTTGCTTTCCATAATTGCACCATTCCCATTAAATTAATGATGGAGAAAGGTACCATTGTTTATAGAAAGGGGCTTTCTTTATTGGAAGCTAGTTAATTTGGGAATGTTAATCTCTCCTTAAATGGCAAGTTCAGTGGAGGAAAAGAAAAACTCTCGATCTGAAATGTGCCATGAGAAATGAGCCCTGGATTTTGACTTCACATCTGGAATTGATATCCATCCTTGAGCTTTATGAGGGAATGGCCATATGAATGGGAACATAATCACCACCCCTATCACAGCACATTTCCTCAGCTCTCGTCTTTAATCACAGGCCATCTGCTAATTGCTACACAGAAATCTAGTATGGAGTCATACAAGAAATGGAGCCATCATCATCTTCCTTGGTAGGATGAAATTGGCCCTTATTACCATATGGAAAACTCTGTGTGTGTGTGTGTGTGTGTGTGTGTGTGTGTGTGTGTGTGTGTTAATCTGTCCCAGTGGCAGATGTGAAGAAAAGGGAACTTGAAAGCTGCTGGACATGACCCTGAATGTCTTACCTTTTTGGAAACAAGTGTAAGTAGGCCCTCTACAGCTGGAAACTTCTCTGTGAAAGATGGGGATGATAAATACCTGACCTTAAGTTGTTTATCTGTTCCTTTTCACTCATACAAGTCAGAATAAAGAAACACAGGAAGAGTAAAATTATCTAAACCCTTTACTTCTTATAATTTTCCAGCGATCACTGTTGTGTCTGGGTCTCTCACAGTGGAGTTGTCTCATTCTGGCAATTATTGCCCTATCTTCTTCATCCAAGACTTCATAGAAATGAACAAATCGGCCAGTGTACTATTTCATGTTCAAGTTTTAAAGATTTCATTTTAATATAGGGTAGGGTAAGCCATTAGCAAAGTAGAACATTGCAAAAACTCTGCATCGGTCCCTCATTAAGCATTAGGGATTTTATAATTATGTTTTAAGACTGGATGGTTTTCAGGGATTGGCATCTGAATTTAGAGTTCCTTTTCCTTTCTTTAGTGTAGATCAGTCGTTTTCGAAAGCTTTGTAATTCACCACAAAGAGCTTCTGTCGAGGGTAATTGTTTATAAACATCCTTTTATACTTTTACTGAAAAGAGACTCCTAGCGCTGCTTAATCTACAACTCCCTTGAAACTGCTCCCTCAGGCTTTGACCTGGCACAGACATTTGCCAGAATGTTCATTCCCAGCACATCTTAAGGAGAGGCTGCTGATTATCTGCTACATGAAATCATGGGTCCTGCATATCTGCACACAGAGCTCATGTTCTTCCCAAATGTGTATGATCAATGCTAGTTTTTCTCAAGCTTTGTGGATGCTCAGAATTGGGTAACCACTCCATTCTTAAAGCCGAAGACAAGGATCTCATCATATGCATTATATCCCTTACAACTGTGTGTTGTTGACCAAGCTTTTCCTGGGGAGATGTGAGATGCATGTCTGCTCACCCCAGATAAGAATCCCGTGACAGACCAAAGTAAGGATACCATCAAAGGCCAGTTTGGTGAACCAATGGGTTTTATTTGTATTACTTAAAGGAATATGGGTGAGAGGTTGCTTAGAGGAGCAGAAATGACTCATTGACACACAGTTGTATCACCAAGGCCCAGCTTTGTATTGGTAACAGTTCATAAAGATGAAAACCTAGAACGCACTGCTGCTTTTTTGCTTCTTTCAGCCAGCTGGTATGATCTGAGCGTCTGCTTTGTATCTTGATTCTGCTGGTCCGGAAGGCACTTTCAGCTTTTATTACTTACTCTGAAAGGGAGAGGCCTAGAGAATCAGGTAAGTTTCAGGAACTTCCTGAATCTATTTTAACTTGTTTACTTTCCTGTTTAAGGAGATACCCTGCAAGATGAGATATTTCAATCGCAGAAGAATATGTTACATTACACTTGGCTATACAATATCACTGAAAATTAAACCCAGCTGGGCATGGTGGTGCACGCCTTTAATCCCAGCACTCGGGAGGCAGAGGCAGGTAGATTTCTGGGTTAGAGGCCAGTCTTGTCTACAAAGTGAGTTCCAGGACAGCCAGGGCTATACAGAGAAACCCTGTCTCAAAACAAACAAACAAACAAACAAACAAAAATTATACCCTTTAAGGCATACGTGTAGCTTGCAAATGTTTTCAATTAAGATTCTCCAATATCATGGAAGTTCAGATTTAGTAGCTAATGAATGCCTATTCCTTCTGATTCCTAAGCACTTCTGTTTTAGATGTCTTTGCTAAGACTGAACATTGTTGTGGTGGTATATTCTAATTCTTCATTATCAGTTTGTCAGATTGATGCTAACTCTGTAGGATACTCTGTGTGGCCCTCCTCCCATGCCTCATCCACCATGTCACTTGGAGATGTCTTTAATTTTCTATTAACCATTATGAGGAATCCTTGTTCCTTGTTCAATATTCTGAAACTAAATTGAAAGGAAATATAGCTGATTCTCCTTAGTTATTTCATAACCAATTTATATAAAATCAGAGTACTCATGAGTTTTAGCTGTAATGACTAAATATTTGACTGTTTATATATATGTGTCTTCATGTCCATGTGTATAGAACATTTTGTTAGTATGTGTCTATAAGGTTATTAGTGATGCTCTAAGGCAGAATCCATGCCTGGCCATCTCAGGTGTTGTTTGCTATAAAATTTGCACAAACAAGTCATTTTACTGCCAAGTACCTTCTCTATTACACTGAGGCATTGCCCTATTAAGATGGCTGTAAAGACAATAAAAGCTAACTTAGCATAGATCATGTCACTTCTGAAGTTGTCTCTGAGATAATAGGAACTTCTCAGGCCTATAGAGAGGAACTATCAAGCAATAGAAAATGATGCCAGTAGCTTACCTCTCTTGAGAAACTGATTTAATTATTTTTTTAAACGTATACAGCAGAGGCATATCCTCAAATACAGCAGGGTAAAGTCTTTATAAAGTAGACCCACTTGGGAGCTTTGCCCACATCAGTAAATAGATAGTCTAGTCAACTGAATCTCAAGAACCCAATGAAATGGCTAAATTGGTGAGAGTTAGAAGATAAACAGTTATTTGATCATTCTTCCAAATAGGTTTAAAAGTCAGAGATTGCCATCTAAGAATTCAGCTGCTACAGTATTTGCTGTTGAGACAGAATAATGAAATATAACAGGAAATTAATACGTGACTCATTAGACAACTAGACCAGCATTAAAACTAACAACATAAATGCAGGTAAGCTTTTCAAAATGCTTGTTCTAGTTGATATTGCCATCTTTATCAAGATACTGTGGTAAAGATGCAAAGGGTACCCCTCCTGCTGGAAAGAAGAAATAGTTAAAAAATAAAGACAGTTGCTTAAAGTATCTCAAAAAGTTCTAGTATGGTTGCTTTGCAGGGTCTATGTACATGGTCATATATGCATACAAATGATCATGCATGCCCATGTGATTATTCTTCTATGGATTTTAAAATATTTAAGATTAAATTAATGGTGACAGATAACCAAGTAGACTGCCTGCAGACCCTCTCTTTTCTCTATTCCCCCAGACCCACATCCCAGACTCATTCTCAGCTTTGTAGCAGAACCCCTTCAGCAGAACAGCCTTCCTTGTCCTCTGCTCCCATCTCCTGTAGATGCCACAGATCCCCTTTCTAACATCCCTGGGCCTACTCATTTTTTAGTCTCATCCTGAAACCCCAATGAACACCTCCTGTTAATCCCAGGACTGTTCCAGTCTGGGCAACAAATAGGCTGAAAGTAGATCCACAACTCTCCTTTCCTACTAAGATCCAATCCCTAAGTCTCATCTCGATCTGCAGCAGAAATTCTACCAACTCTCCCCTTACTCTCTGACCCCCATGCCCCATGGATCACAAATATCTTTTCCCCCAACCTTCTTTCTCCCAACTCACTCCAGTTTCCCAACCTTCAACACCAGGAGACAATTACTGGGGACACACCAGCTGAGTGGGGCCAGGCAAACAGGTAAGCCGACTGAAGACTTTAATCCCTCCCTCCCTCCTTCTTTCCAAATCTAGTCCCCCAGTTTCTTTCCCAGGTCTGCAGGAGAGTACACCTGGCAGGCTTTTCTGGCTCCCTGTTCTTAACTCCTGTGGATCCTACAGATCTTTCTCTTCTAACCTCCCCAACACTTGCCACAATATCTCAGCTCCCAACCCCAGAAGCCATCCCGTGCTACCTACCCCACAGGCCACACTTGCCAGAAAACCAGGTAGACTGCCTACAGATCTCTTCTCCCTCTGTCCCCCTGATCCAGTAACCCAGGCTCATCCTCAGCTCTTCAGCAGAACACACCCGCTGCAGCCTTCCTTCCCCCTCTATCCATATTTGCTGTAGAACTCATAGACCTTCCCTAGCCTAGCTTCCTTGTCCCATTCTTTTTTTCTATCTCTGCCTCCAACTCCAGCAAGCAATCCTCAGACTGTGGAGAAATCCTGCAAATTAATTGAGACTCTACCATGACCTCAGAGCTCAGCACAAAATGCTCTTTACCAGCAGGGTTTTCCTTTCTCTGAATTTGTCTGGGGATTCTGACTCCCCACTCCCTCTACCTGGGTAAGGTTGAGTAGACCTTGGCATACTTATAAATTTTCTCCCCCTCCGCCCAATAAGAACTGGTCCAGCAAGTACCTGGAATTCCTGGAATGCCTCTCCATACACATGAGTCATTCACAGAACTTTAAACTCTATCTAATGATTTTAATTTGCCTTGAAAACGCCATTCCACTTTCCAATGTTCATATTCTGGTTTACCCTGAATAAAGTGTATGCGTACAAGCTCACCCTGAATAAAAGTGCCACTTGCTAAGTGCCAAGATTATATGTGTGTGCCACCATACTAGTTAGATCTGAAATAGGTCTCAATTGTTAGGTACACAAGTGAAAAATGTCACATCTTTATTTCAAAAGTATAGCGTATTTTTGTGTAGAATAGTTGAAAGAAGATAAATCTTGGGAGGTTGTTTGTGGATGATGGTTCCTTGACCTTGGGTGATAGGAGTGGAAGCACTGAGAAGTTGTTAAGAGGTAAGACTAAAAAAAGCACCCATGGACTAGATTAAATGTGAAATTAAGAAATGGAAAGATGTCATGATCTAGGTTCCTGGAATGAACATTGGATGGAAAAAAATATTTAACAGTGAAGCAGAATATTAGTTGTGGTGCAGGTGAATGTTTAAGAAGAAACAGATTTATCTCAGAACACTTTACAGTTGAGATACCTGTGGGATATCGAAGAGAGTGGTGGAGATAATTAATGAGGACAAAAACAGACCCAGAGTAGAAGTGGTAGAAAGAGAAGGAGGATGACTGAGAGAGAGAGACAGAAAGATACATGAAAACACACATATACGGGGGGGGGGGGGCGAGCTGGGGTGAGAGGGGAGAAGGCTAAGACCAAACTTTAAACTACCTCAAATCTTAAGACAGATTTCCAAGTTGAAGTTGAAGTTTCCAAGTGAATTTGTTTGCAGTTGGAGAACATGTAGTTGGAAAAACCAGGAGAGTATTCTCAATAGGAAATGTTGATAAAGAAGCGCCTATAAGGATTGCAGATGTATGTGGGATGTAGCAATCCGGATGGAAAGCAGATGTTTATAGCCTTAGCAAGGTCAGATTTGGTTGAGCCATGGGAAGAGCCACCAGAATTCAGCCACATAACCTTTGCTTGATCCCTAGCAATGAGAGTCAAGGTCTTGAGAACTGAGAGGTGGTGAAAAGGGTCAGAGTGAAAACTTAGTTGCCAAGAGTGAATGTGAAGTTAAATAATGGGAAGATGGAAGGCTCTGGGTTCGTAGAATAAAAATTAGAGGAACACTCTGAAGCAATGGAGAAGTGTATTTGTGAGGCAGGTAGGTGTGATACAGAAATGAACACTGTGGAGATACACCTTCAGAATAAAAGTTGGTATTACACGGAAAGAGACAGGTTAGGATCTTATGAGGCAACTGGGGTGGGAAGGGCTGCTGTTGTAACATTGTTTTTTTTTTAATGGGGAGGCAAGTCATGTAACGGGTATCAAGGGAAGGTGATATTTTGATGATATTATCACATTGTAGAGAAAACACAGATATAGTTGGCAGGAAGACAGATGCCAGGAGAGCAGCAAAAACATACTGTAGGTGTGCCAGGACAGAGGGGCAGACACCAGAGAAACAGCAAACCACCTTATGTGAGAAGTGCCATGGGAGAATACAGATGCCACAGTAACAACAGCAGCAACAACACAGCCCAGATGTGCCAGACAGTGCTATCCAATTCTTTTATCGATTATGTTATGTATTTACTTTATATCCTGATGGCAGCTTTCTCTCCCTCTCCTTCAAGTTTCTACCTTTGACCTCCCTCCCCCCATCTACTTCTCCCCTTCTCCTCAGAAAGGGAACATTTCCCAAGGATATCACCCAGCCTTGGCATATCAACTTATGTCTTCTATTGAACGAGAAAGAGATCCAAACATGGGCAGCAGAGTCAGAGCCATGTCCTGCTCTCACTTTAGGAGTTCAACATGAAGACTCAGCTGCACAACTGTTACATATATGCAGAGGATCTAGATCCATCCTGTGCATGCTCTCTAGTTGGCATTTCACTCTCTGTGAGCGGCTATGGGCCCAGGTTAGTTAATTCTGTAGGTTTTGTTGCAGTGTCCTTGGCCCTTCTGGCTCCTTTAACCCTTCCTCCCTGTCTTCCACAGGATTCCCCAAGCTTCATTCAGTGTTTGACAGTGGGTCTCTGCATTAGGTCTCATCAGTTGCTGGGTGAAGCCTCTCAAATGCCAGTCATGTTAGGCCCCCCTCTCTGCAAGTATAGCAGAATTTGGGGTGGTAAGAATGGGTTCGTATTTACGGCTTAACTGCTCTCAGAAGCTTGTAGGAAAATAGCTATGCCTCCCGCTCAATGTCATTGTTATGTACTTCCAATAAATTTGTAACATGATAGGTGTTTGGATTTCTATAAGATAGAGAAAAAGGCTACTTCTAAAAAATACATTGTTGGGTCGCCATCTTGGTCCGGGACCCGCCGAACTTAGGAAATTAGTCTGAACAGGTGAGAGGGTGCGCCAGAGAACCTGACAGCCTCTGGAACAGGCAGAAGCACAGAGGGGCTGAGGCAGCACCCTGTGTGGGCCGGGGACAGCCGGCCACCTTCCGGACCGGAGGACAGGTGCCCGCCCGGCTGGGGAGGCGGCCTAAGCCACAGCAGCAGCGGTCGCCATCTTGGTCCGGGACCCGCCGAACTTAGGAAATTAGTCTGAACAGGTGAGAGGGTGCGCCAGAGAACCTGACAGCTTCTGGAACAGGCGGAAGCACAGAGGCGCTGAGGCAGCACCCTTTGTGGGCCGGGGACAGCCGGCCACCTTCCGGACCGGAGGACAGGTGCCCGCCCGGCTGGGGAGGCGGCCTAAGCCACAGCAGCAGCGGTCGCCATCTTGGTCCGAGACCCGCCGAACTTAGGAAATTAGTCTGAACAGGTGAGAGGGTGCGCCAGAGAACCTGACAGCTTCTGGAACAGGCAGAAGCACAGAGGCGCTGAGGCAGCACCCTGTGTGGGCCGGGGACAGCCGGCCACCTTCCGGACCAGAGGACAGGTGCCCACCCGGCTGGGGAGGCGGCCTAAGCCACAGCAGCAGTGGTCGCCATCTTGGTCCCGGGACTCCAAGGAACTTAGGAATTTAGTCTGCTTAGGTGAGAGTCTGTACCACCTGGGAACTGCCAAAGCAACACAGTGTCTGAGAAAGGTCCTGTTTTGGGCCTTCTTCTTCGGCCAGGAGGAGGTCCAAATACAAGATATCTGCGCACCTTCCCTGTAAGAGAGCTTGCCAGCAGAGAGTGCTCTGAGCACTGAAACTCAGAGGAGAGAATCTGTCTCCCAGGTCTGCTGATAGACGGTAACAGAATCACCAGAAGAACAATCTCTAAACAGAGTCAACTATAACTACTAACTCCAGAGATTACCAGATGGCGAAAGGTAAACGGAGGAATCTTACTAACAGGAACCAAGACCACTCACCATCACCAGAACCCAGCACACCCACTTCGCCCAGTCCAGGGAACCCCAACACACCTGAGAACCTAGACCTAGATTTAAAAGCATATCTCATGATGATGGTAGAGGACATCAAGAAGGACTTTAATAAATCACTTAAAGAAATACAGGAGAACACTGCTAAAGAGTTACAAGTCCTTAAAGAAAAACAGGAAAACACAATCAAACAGGTAGAAGTCCTTACAGAAAAAGAGGAAAAAACATACAAACAGGTGATGGAAATGAACAAAACCATACTAGACCTAAAAAGGGAAGTAGACACAATAAAGAAAACTCAAAGCGAGGCAACACTAGAGATAGAAACCCTAGGAAAGAAATCTGGAACCATAGATTTGAGCATCAGCAACAGAATACAAGAGATGGAAGAGAGAATCTCAGGTGCAGAAGATTCCATAGAGAACATCGGCACAACAATCAAAGAAAATGGAAAATGCAAAAAGATCCTAACTCAAAATATCCAGGAAATCCAGGACACAATAAGAAGACCAAACGTACGGATAATAGGAGTGGATGAGAATGAAGATTTTCAACTCAAAGGTCCAGCAAACATCTTCAACAAAATTATTGAAGAAAACTTCCCAAATCTAAAGAATGAGATGCATATGAACATACAAGAAGCCTACAGAACTCCAAATAGACTGGACCAGAAAAGAAATTCCTCCCGACACATAATAATCAGAACATCAAATGCACTAAATAAAGATAGAATACTAAAAGCAGTAAGGGAAAAAGGTCAAGTAACATATAAAGGCAAGCCTATCAGAATTACACCAGATTTTTCACCAGAGACTATGAAAGCCAGAAGAGCCTGGACAGATGTTATACAGACACTAAGAGAACACAAACTGCAGCCCAGGCTACTATACCCAGCCAAACTCTCAATTATCATAGAGGGAGAAACCAAAGTATTCCACGACAAAACCAAATTCACGCATTATCTCTCCACGAATCCAGCCCTTCAAAGGATAATAACAGAAAAAAACCAATACAAGAACGGGAACAACGCCCTAGAAAAAACAAGAAGGTAATCCCTCAACAAACCTAAAAGAAGACAGCCACAAGAACAGAATGCCACCTTTAACAACTAAAATAACAGGAAGCAACAATTACTTTTCCTTAATATCTCTTAACATCAATGGTCTCAACTCGCCAATAAAAAGACATAGACTAACAAACTGGCTACACAAACAAGACCCAACATTTTGCTGCTTACAGGAAACTCATCTCAGAGAAAAAGATAGACACTACCTCAGAATGAAAGGCTGGAAAACAATTTTCCAAGCAAATGGTATGAAGAAACAAGCAGGAGTAGCCATCCTAATATCTGATAAGATTGACTTCCAACCCAAAGTCATCAAAAAAGACAAGGAGGGACACTTCATTCTCATCAAAGGTAAAATCCTCCAAGAGGAACTCTCAATTCTGAATATCTATGCTCCAAATACAAGAGCAGCCACATTCACTAAAGAAACTTTAGTAAAGCTCAAAACACACATTGCGCCTCACACAATAATAGTGGGAGACTTCAACACACCACTTTCACCAATGGACAGATCATGGAAACAGAAACTAAACAGGGACACACTGAAACTAACAGAAGTGATGAAACAAATGGATCTGACAGATATCTACAGAACATTTTATCCTAAAACAAAAGGATATACCTTCTTCTCAGCACCTCATGGTACCTTCTCCAAAATTGACCACATAATAGGTCACAAATCAGTCCTCAACAGATTCAAAAATATTGAAATTGTCCCATGTATCCTATCAGATCACCATGCACTAAGGCTGATCTTCAATAACAAAATAAATAACAGAAAGCCAACATTCACATGGAAACTGAACAACACTCTTCTCAATGATACCTTGGTCAAGGAAGGAATAAAGAAAGAAATTAAAGACTTTTTAGAGTTTAATGAAAATGAAGCCACAACGTACCCAAACCTTTGGGACACAATGAAAGCATTTCTAAGAGGGAAACTCATAGCTATGAGTGCCTTCAAGAAAAAACGGGAGAGAGCACATACTAGCAGCTTGACAACACATCTAAAAGCTCTAGAAAAAAAGGAAGCAAATTCACCCAAGAGGAGTAGACGGCAGGAAATAATCAAACTCAGGGGTGAAATCAACCAAGTGGAAACAAGAAGAACTATTCAAAGAATTAACCAAACGAGGAGTTGGTTCTTTGAGAAAATCAACAAGATAGATAAACCCTTAGCTAGACTCACTAAAGGGCACAGGGACAAAATCCTAATTAACAAAATCAGAAATGAAAAGGGAGACATAACAACAGATCCTGAAGAAATCCAAAACACTATCAGATCCTTCTACAAAAGGTTATACTCAACAAAACTGGAAAACCTGGACGAAATGGACAAATTTCTGGACAGATACCAGGTACCAAAGTTGAATCAGGATCAAGTTGACCTTCTAAACAGTCCCATATCCCCTAAAGAAATAGAAGCAGTTATTAATAGTCTCCCAGCCAAAAAAAGCCCAGGACCAGACGGGTTTAGTGCAGAGTTCTATCAGACCTTCAAAGAAGATCTAACTCCAGTTCTGCACAAACTTTTTCACAAGATAGAAGTAGAAGGTATTCTACCCAACTCATTTTATGAAGCCACTATTACTCTGATACCTAAACCACAGAAAGATCCAACAAAGATAGAGAACTTCAGACCAATTTCTCTTATGAACATCGATGCAAAAATTCTTAATAAAATTCTCGCTAACCGAATCCAAGAACACATTAAAGCAATCATCCATCCTGACCAAGTAGGTTTTATTCCAGGGATGCAGGGATGGTTTAATATACGAAAATCCATCAATGTAATCCATTATATAAACAAACTCAAAGACAAAAACCACATGATCATCTCCTTAGATGCAGAAAAAGCATTTGACAAGATCCAACACCCATTCATGATAAAAGTTCTGGAAAGATCAGGAATTCAAGGCCAATACCTAAACATGATAAAAGCAATCTACAGCAAACCAGTAGCCAACATCAAAGTAAATGGAGAGAAGCTGGAAGCAATCCCACTAAAATCAGGGACTAGACAAGGCTGCCCACTTTCTCCCTACCTTTTCAACATAGTACTTGAAGTATTAGCCAGAGCAATTCGACAACAAAAGGAGATCAAGGGGATACAAATTGGAAAAGAGGAAGTCAAAATATCACATTTTGCAGATGATATGATAGTATATATAAGTGACCCTAAAAATTCCAACAGAGAACTCCTAAACCTGATAAACAGCTTCGGTGAAGTAGCTGGATATAAAATTAACTCAAACAAGTCAATGGCCTTTCTCTACACAAAGAATAAACAGGCTGAGAAAGAAATTAGGGAAACAACACCCTTCTCAATAGCCACAAATAATATAAAATATCTCGGCGTGACTCTAACGAAGGAAGTGAAAGATCTGTATGATAAAAACTTCAAGTCCCTGAAGAAAGAAATTAAAGAAGATCTCAGAAGATGGAAAGATCTCCCATGCTCATGGATTGGCAGGACCAACATTGTAAAAATGGCTATCTTGCCAAAAGCAATCTACAGATTCAATGCAATCCCCATTAAAATTCCAACTCAATTCTTCAACGAACTAGAAGGAGCAATTTGCAAATTCATCTGGAATAACAAAAAACCGAGGATAGCAAAAACTCTTCTCAAGGATAAAAGAACCTCTGGTGGAATCACCATGCCTGACCTAAAGCTTTACTACAGAGCAATTGTGATAAAAACTGCATGGTACTGGTATAGAGACAGACAAGTGGACCAATGGAATAGAATTGAAGACCCAGAAATGAACCCACACACCTATGGTCACTTGATCTTCGACAAGGGAGCCAAAACCATCCAGTGGAAGAAAGACAGCATTTTCAACAATTGGTGCTGGCACAACTGGTTGTTATCATGTAGAAGAATGCGAATCGATCCATACTTATCTCCTTGTACTAAGGTCAAATCTAAGTGGATCAAGGAACTTCACATAAAACCAGAGACACTGAAACTTATAGAGGAGAAAGTGGGGAAAAGCCTTGAAGATATGGGCACAGGGGAAAAATTCCTGAACAGAACAGCAATGGCTTGTGCTGTAAGATCGAGAATTGACAAATGGGACCTAATGAAACTCCAAAGTTTCTGCAAGGCAAAAGACACTGTCTATAAGACAAAAAGACCACCAACAGACTGGGAAAGGATCTTTACCTATCCTAAATCAGATAGGGGACTAATATCCAACATATATAAAGAACTCAAGAAGGTGGACCTCAGAAAATCAAATAACCCCCTTAAAAAATGGGGCTCAGAACTGAACAAAGAATTCTCACCTGAGGAATACCGAATGGCAGAGAAGCACTTGAAAAAATGTTCAACATCCTTAATCATCAGGGAAATGCAAATCAAAACAACCCTGAGATTCCACCTCACACCAGTCAGAATGGCTAAGATCAAAAATTCAGGTGACAGCAGATGCTGGCGAGGATGTGGAGAAAGAGGAACACTCCTCCATTGTTGGTGGGAGTGCAGGCTTGTACAACCACTCTGGAAATCAGTCTGGCGGTTCCTCAGAAAACTGGACATAGTACTACCGGAGGATCCAGCAATACCTCTCCTGGGCATATATCCAGAAGATGCCCCAACAGGTAAGAAGGACACATGCTCCACTATGTTCATAGCAGCCTTATTTATAATAGCCAGAAGCTGGAAAGAACCTAGATGCCCCTCAACAGAGGAATGGATACAGAAAATGTGATACATCTACACAATGGAGTACTACTCAGCTATTAAAAAGAATGAATTTATGAAATTCCTAGCCAAATGGATGGACCTGGAGGGCATCATCCTGAGTGAGGTAACACATTCACAAAGAAACTCACAGAATATGTATTCACTGATAAGTGGATATTAGCCCCAATCCTAGGATACCCAAGATATAAGATATAATTTGCTAAACACATGAAACTCAAGGAGAATGAAGACTGAAGTGTGGACACTATGCCCCTCCTTAGATTTGGGAACAAAACACCCATGGAAGGAGTTACAGAGACGGAGTTTGGAGCTGAGATGAAAGGATGGACCATGTAGAGACTGCCATAGCCAGGGATCCACCCCATAATCAGCTTCCAAATGCTGACACCATTGCATACACTAGCAAGATTTTACTGAAAGGACCCAGATGTAGCTGTCTCTTGTGAGACTATGCCGGGGCCTAGCAAACACAGAAGTGGATGCTCACAGTCAGCTAATGGATGGATCACAGGGCTCCCAATGGAGGAGCTAGAGAAAGTACCCAAGGAGCTAAAGGGATCTTCAACCCTATAGGTGGAACAACATTATGAACTAACCAGTACCCCTGAGCTCTTGACTCTAGCTGCATATGTATCAAAAGATGGCCTAGTCGGCCATCACTGGAAAGAGAGGCCCATTGGACACGCAGACTTTGTGTGCCCCGGTACAGGGGAACGCCAGGGCCAAAGGGGGGGAGTGGGTGGGTAGGGGAGTGGGGGTGGGTGGGTAAGGGGGTCTTTTGGTATAGCATTGGAAATGTAAATGAGCTAAATACCTAATAAAAAATGGAAAAAAAAAAAAAAAATACATTGTTTTTTCCTAGTTAGCAGCTAACAATTTATATATTTTATTCTTATTGTATTCCTGTACTTCAATCCTCAAGCATTAAGTTAAACAAGGAAAGAAATAAATGACAGTCCTTGTTCTCCCTAGTCAGAAATTTCTAGTTAGTTAAATGTGCACAGGTTTTTGGCCTCTGTACTCTTTTCTGGTATAATCCAATGACAGTTTTCCTTGAAGTGGAAATGGTCTCATGGGGTCTTCAAGAAGAGGAATTCAAAGTTCAATACCAGTTCTCCCCCCTATCCTTATGTAAGTGTGTTAACTTCCTTAGTCTGTGCTTCCACATTGTAAAGTGAAGTTTCTAGTAAATCAAATTTATTTATTCAATTTTTTTTTATTCCTTGTAGGATCTAAGCACTTATTTGACCCAAGATACAATACTGGACAAGATAGATTATGCTACTGTCTTTATGCACCACACTATATGGTAGGTGAGAGAAATAACTAAAACTCATGTATTAAAATTTGAAATTGGCCGGGTGGTGGTGGCACACACCTTTCATCTCAGCCCTTGGGAGGCAGAGGCAGGTGGATTTCTGAGTTCAAGGCCAGCCTGGTATACAGAGTGAGTTCCAGGACAGCCAGAGCTATACAGAGAAACCCTGTCTCGAAAAACAAAAAAGAAAACAAAACAAAACAAATAAAATTTGAAATTAATATATCAATGTGAACATGCTCCAAGATCCCAAGTTGTTGACTTCACCAATTTTCATATTTCTTGACAATTATTTGCATTTCTTCAAATCATAGCTAATAATTACTTGATGTTCTATTGCCTCTGTGACCTTAAATATGCTTCCACTTCTTAGAACGGCACTACCTTGTTGATATCTACTTAGTCTTCAAGATTCATACTCAGTCATCCCATCCAGGAATATCTCTGAAACTACTGGTTTTACACTAGAGCCATCCTTGATAATCTCTGGCACTCAACTGTATCCTGCAGTCATAATACCTTGATTCTGTTTGTTTGCCAATGCCACTGTTAAGCATTGAGCTCAGGATGTGCTTCATCTTTTGCTTTTTATTCCCTGAATATAGAGTTATGTTTGCTAGCTGTTCTATAAATTGGATGATCATAGGAGCATCACCTTAACTCAGTCCCTTCTATTGGCAGGTGATGTGAAGGTATTTATATTTGTAGGCTTTTAAAAGTTTCAGAATCACCTTGTATTGTTTTTGTATAGTTTCTATCTCTCTTTAGAGATAGAGAAACCAAGTCTCCCATGAGCTTGGTAATTTTCTCAAAAAAAAAATGCGGATAGAAAGATAAAATCTGAGCTTGAAGCTGATTTTGCACAGGTTTCTGTTTTATTCTACACTAGCATGAAGAATGCAGGTTTTACTGTATAATATTTGTATGTGGGTCATAATATTTGCAAAAGCGATACCTCCTCTAAGAAGTGCAAGGCTGATATTATACAATGATTTTGTTTTAGTTACCTTAGGAAATAGACTAGAAATAGAAACTTTCTGTTGTTGTAATGAAACACCATGACCAAAAAGCAAGTTAGGGAGAAAAGGGCTTATTTGGCTTACACTTCCATATTGCTGTTCATTATTGAAGGAAGTCAGGAAAGGGACTCAAAAAGGGCAAGATCCTGGAGTCAGGAGCTAATGCAGAAGCCATAGAGGGGTTATGCTTACAGGCTTGCTTTTCATGGCTTGCTCAGTCTGCTTTCTTACAGAAACCAGGACTACCAACCCAGGGATAGCACCAGCCACAATGGGTTGGGTCCTCCCCCACTGATCACTAGTTGGAAAAATGCCTTACATCTGGATCTTATGGAGACATTTCCTTAACTGAGTCTCCTCTCTGATGACTTTAGCTTGTGTCAAGTTGACACAAAGCCAGCCAATACAGAGACATATGTGCACTTTGGGGCATTTGATTTCATAGGTGGAAAAAGAACATACTTCTCCAAATGAATGAGTGAATATGCACAGACATCTCTGTTTAGGAAGGTCAGGGTGTGCCTAATCGTAACTTCTCCTTAGGTCAAATGCATACATAAATGTATGTATATACATAGTTTATAGATATATGTATATATCTCACCAAGACAACTCTGCATATCAGATTTCCTAGAATGCTAAGAAGAAGCTGATAAATACTAGGTGAGCTCATATCTAGGATCTTGGGAATGTTAAGATAACTCTAAAACAAAGACTGCTCCACAGTTTTCAAGAAAAGGTATGCAATTAGAGCAAGCTTCAAATACAAACTTTGAGGTTATGGGCAATGTTAACTCTTAGAAGATGTGTGGAAGTGACTAGAATATGTCTCCATTGACCAGATTTAAAAAGCAAAACAAAACTCTCTTAGTTTAAAGGCAGAATTCTCAAGTTCCCCCTTGACTAGACTCAGCTTAGAGGCTGAAGCTCAGCTTCCCTGAGGTGTGGGAAGTAATCCCTGAGCTCAGCTCACACAGGAGTTAGGTGCCTGGTTAGGGTTAGAGGGTTAGTGGCTCAGAGGTTGTGGTTAGGGTGAGGTTTAGTGGGTCAGAGAATTAGGTTAGGGTTAGATATGAGTCAGGATCAGGGTCAGGGTCAAGGTCAGGATTAGGGTCAAAGTCTGTGTTAGGCCGTTGCTTTCAGGGATTCCCAAACATAACTAGGTCACAGAGACAAAAACATTGGTTCTTTTTCATCTAGAGGTAGTTGCATTTTGTAGAAAATATTGGTGTTTCTCTCATAGAGCCAAGATCTGTGCTCTGTGTGAAAACTCTCACATTGTACAACACAGAACAATCAAAGTAGCAAGACTGGCAGGGAGATAAAGAATGCAGGAAGATGCTCAAAACTGTGCAATTTGGAAATAAGATCATCATGTCAACAAAAACCCAATGAGAAGGACAAACATTCCCTGAGAGTTCTGTTAACATCCTTCCGATTCACTACCATCTGGTCAGAGACGCACTTCACCATCAGTAGCCTTAAACCACGGAGTTCTCTGTATTCCTCGGAGATGTAAGGATGCCGGTATGAAGAGCTTTATAAGCTAAAAATAAGACCTAAAATGTAGCCTTTTTCATTAATCCTTCATTCTAGTGAAGGGATTAAATTCTCTTAGTCTGTGTTGGCAGCTTCTAGTGAGTTTACAGCAGTTGAAACTGGCCCTGAAGCACAAGACAAACGTGCTTGTGTAGACGGTCTACAGTTTGAAAAAGAACCTTATGCATTATTCCCATAATTATTTAATTATGACAAAGCTTTCTCTGGATTTCTTAAAATGCTAGTCATTGGGAAACAATACATTAAAGTCAACATTATTTCTGTGCATATGGATATCTTTCCCTACTCACATACACAATAAACGTGCATCAAAACAAACAAACAAACAAAACAAAAACAAAACAAAACAACAAAGCTGGCTATTTTGCAGGAGAGATCATGTGAAAACAATGTTAGTTTAGACAGCATAAAGCTGACTGACTTACAGTTTCCAAGACCCACATCCTAGTAATCTGTAACAGTGATGTAGAACACAAGCATTAGGAGAATTCTCATCCCGAAAGTTCTTGCTGCAAATGCCCGAGGACTACAGTTTGGATTCACAGCATTGACCTAAAAAAAAAAAAATTCCTGTAACATACATTTTTAACTCCCATGCTGGTGGGCGAGGGATTTATGAAGTGCATTGACCAACCAACCTAGCTGAATAGAAGAGGTCTGTGCAAGGTGGACTGAGTGACAGAGAAAAGCACTTGGCTTTTAACCTCTGGCTTCCTGATGCACATTTGTGCAATGCATCTTCTCACATAACACACAAAAGGATAAGTACATCTTACACACACATGAGAGAGAGAGAGATAGATAGGGAGAGAGAGAGAGAGAGAGAGAGAGAGAGAGAGAGAGTGAGAGAGAGAGAGAGAGAGACCTTGGTCAATGTCAATATGACCTTGTTGGTGGAAAAGCAGCATAACTAATGCAGGTATATTTTTACGATGCAGTGAAGAGAAAAAGATCAAATGACCTTGATAAGACTAATGACTAGTTTTTACTGTGTTAGTATACTCAAATCATTGATTTTAATGTCTATTCTCCATTGTCTTCCTCTCTTCTTTTTTTTTACCTTCTTCTCCCTTTCCTTACTTTCTTTTCTTCATCTTTCTACTCTTCCACTAGTATTTTCTTCTTTATTCATTGCATATGTGGCACTAAACGTGTGCCAGGTTCTAAGGATAAAGTGATAAAGAAAACACCACTTTGGGGTGCATGTAGGACATGGTAACATAAGATCCATCCTATAAATCACTGGGTAGTTGGCTTCACCAACTAGGAGTGTTTCCTTAAGGAAATGACCTCAGTGGAATGAGAGGGATTAAAAAAATGAAGTGAAAGGCATCGCTGATGGGGGTGCTTGCTTTTGAGAGGAACCTGCTATCTAGGTGCGCAACCTACTTTAGAATAAGGGGAAGAAGACTATATGGTAGAAAGATAGCAGCCACTGAGGTTCTAAAGGAAGGGGTTTTGAGGACTGCCTGATCATGGCGGGATGAAAACACACTTCTAACCCCCAGACAAACAGAAATTAATGAAATGTACTAAGCCAGGACATGGAAGGTGTGGCTGAATTGGCATTTTACACATGTATCTGTAATCATAGTATGTGCATTTTATATTTGTTGCAATTTACATCTTCAACATATTATCCCTAACAGTCAAGAGCAGCCCTAATGTTTGCATTCTTTTTTTTTTTTTCCATTTTTTATTAGGTATTTAACTCATTTACATTTCCAATGCTATACCAAAAGTCCCCCATATCCACCCACCCCCACTCCCCTGCCCACCCACTCCACCTTTTTGGCCCTGGTATTCCCCTGTACTGGGGCATATAAAGTTTGCAAGTCCAATGGGCCTCTCTTTCCAGTGATGGCCGACTAGGCCATCTTTTGATATATATGCAGCTAGAGTCAAGAGCTCAGGGGTACTGGTTAGCTCATAATGTTGTTCCACCTATAGGGTTGCAGATCCCTTTAGCTCCTTGGCTACTTTCTCTAGCTCCTCCATTGGGAGCCCTATGATCCATCCATTAGCTGACTGTGAGCATCCACTTCTGTGTTTGCTGGGCCCCGGCATAGTCTCACAAGAGACAGCTACATCTGCGTCCTTTCAATAAAATCTTGCTAGTGTATGCAATGGTGTCAGCGTTTGGATGCTGATTATGGGGTGGATCCCTGGCTATGGCAGTCTCTACATGGTCCATCCTTTCATCTCAGCTCCAAACTCCGTCTCTGTAACTCCTTCCATGGGTGTTTTGTTCCCAAATCTAAGGAGGGGCATAGTGTCCACACTTCAGTCTTCATTCTCCTTGAGTTTCATGTGTTTAGCAAATTATATCTTATATCTTGGGTATCCTAGGATTGGGGCTAATATCCACTTATCAGTGAATACATATTCTGTGAGTTTCTTTGTGAATGTGTTACCTCACTCAGGATGATGCCCTCCAGGTCCATCCATTTGGCTAGGAATTTCATAAATTCATTCTTTTTAATAGCTGAGTAGTACTCCATTGTGTAGATGTACCACATTTTCTGTATCCATTCCTCTGTTGAGGGGCATCTAGGTTCTTTCCAGCTTCTGGCTATTATAAATAAGGCTGCTATGAACATAGTGGAGCATGTGTCCTTCTTACCTGTTGGGGCATCTTCTGGATATATGCCCAGGAGAGGTATTGCTGGATCCTCCGGTAGTACTATGTCCAGTTTTCTGAGGAACCGCCAGACTGATTTCCAGAGTGGTTGTACAAGCCTGCACTCCCACCAACAATGGAGGAGTGTTCCTCTTTCTCCACATCCTCGCCAGCATCTGCTGTCACCTGAATTTTTGATCTTAGCCATTCTGACTGGTGTGAGGTGGAATCTCAGGGTTGTTTTGATTTGCATTTCCCTGATGATTAAGGATGTTGAACATTTTTTCAAGTGCTTCTCTGCCATTCGGTATTCCTCAGGTGAGAATTCTTTGTTCAGTTCTGAGCCCCATTTTTTAATGGGGTTATTTGATTTTCTGAAGTCCACCTTCTTGAGTTCTTTATATATGTTGGATATTAGTCCCCTATCTGATTTAGGATAGGTAAAGATCCTTTCCCAATCTGTTGGTGGTCTTTTTGTCTTATTGACGGTGTCTTTTGCCTTGCAGAAACTTTGGAGTTTCATTAGGTCCCATTTGTCAATTCTCGATCTTACAGCACAAGCCATTGCTGTTCTGTTCAGGAATTTTTCCCCTGTGCCCATATCTTCAAGGCTTTTCCCCACTTTCTCCTCTATAAGTTTCAGTGTCTCTGGTTTTATGTGAAGTTCCTTGATCCACTTAGATTTGACCTTAGTACAAGGAGATAAGTATGGATCGATTCGCATTCTTCTACACGATAACAACCAGTTGTGCCAGCACCAATTGTTGAAAATGCTGTCTTTCTTCCACTGGATGGTTTTAGCTCCCTTGTCGAAGATCAAGTGACCATAGGTGTGTGGGTTCATTTCTGGATCTTCAATTCTATTCCATTGGTCTACTTGTCTGTCTCTATACCAGTACCATGCAGTTTTTATCACAATTGCTCTGTAGTAAAGCTTTAGGTCTGGCATGGTGATTCCGCCAGAAGTTCTTTTATCCTTGAGAAGACTTTTTGCTATCCTAGGTTTTTTGTTATTCCAGACAAATTTGCAAATTGCTCCTTCCAATTCGTTGAAGAATTGAGTTGGAATTTTGATGGGGATTGCATTGAATCTGTAGATTGCTTTTGGCAAGATAGCCATTTTTACAATGTTGATCCTGCCAATCCATGAGCATGGGAGATCTTTCCATCTTCTGAGATCTTCTTTAATTTCTTTCTTCAGAGATTTGAAGTTTTTATCATACAGATCTTTCACCTCCTTAGTTAGAGTCACGCCAAGATATTTTATATTATTTGTGACTATTGAGAAGGGTGTTGTTTCCCTAATTTCTTTCTCAGCCTGTTTATTCTTTGTATAGAGAAAGGCCATTGACTTGTTTGAGTTTATTTTATATCCAGCTACTTCACCGAAGCTGTTTATCAGGTTTAGGAGTTCTCTGGTAGAATTTTTAGGGTCACTTATATATACTATCATATCATCTGCAAAAAGTGATATTTTGACTTCCTCTTTTCCAATTTGTATCCCCTTGATCTCCTTTTGTTGTCGAATTGCTCTGGCTAATACTTCAAGTACTATGTTGAAAAGGTAGGGAGAAAGTGGGCAGCCTTGTCTAGTCCCTGATTTTAGTGGGATTGCTTCCAGCTTCTCTCCATTTACTTTGATGTTGGCTACTGGTTTGCTGTAGATTGCTTTTATCATGTTTAGGTATGGGCCTTGAATTCCTGATCTTTCCAAAACTTTTATCATGAATGGGTGTTGGATCTTGTCAAATGCTTTTTCTGCATCTAACGAGATGATCATGTGGTTTTTGTCTTTGAGTTTGTTTATATAATGGATTACATTGATGGATTTTCGTATATTAAACCATCCCTGCATCCCTGGAATAAAACCTACTTGGTCAGGATGGATGATTGCTTTAATGTGTTCTTGGATTCGGTTAGCGAGAATTTTATTGAGGATTTTTGCATCGATATTCATAAGAGAAATTGGTCTGAAGTTCTCTATCTTTGTTGGATCTTTCTGTGGTTTAGGTATCAGAGTAATAGTGGCTTCATAAAATGAGTTGGGTAGAGTACCTTCTACTTCTATTTTGTGAAATAGTTTGTGCAGAATTGGAATTAGATCTTCTTTGAAGGTCTGATAGAACTCTGCACTAAACCCATCTGGTCCTGGGCTTTTTTTGGTTGGGAGACTATTAATAACTGCTTCTATTTCTTTAGGTGATATGGGACTGTTTAGATGGTCAACTTGATCCTGATTCAACTTTGGTACCTGGTATCTGTCCAGAAATTTGTCCATTTCGTCCAGGTTTTCCAGTTTTGTTGAGTATAGCCTTTTGTAGAAGGATCTGATGGTGTTTTGGATTTCTTCAGGATCTGTTGTTATGTCTCCCTTTTCATTTCTGATTTTGTTAATTAGGATTTTGTCCCTGTGCCCTTTAGTGAGTCTAGCTAAGGGTTTATCTATCTTGTTGATTTTCTCAAAGAACCAACTCCTCGTTTGGTTAATTCTTTGAATAGTTCTTCTTGTTTCCACTTGGTTGATTTCACCCCTGAGTTTGATTATTTCCTGCCGTCTACTCCTCTTGGGTGAATTTGCTTCCTTTTTTTCTAGGGCTTTTAGATGTGTTGTCAAGCTGCTAGTATGTGCTGTCTCCCGTTTCTTCTTGGAGGCACTCAGCGCTATGAGTTTCCCTCTTAGAAATGCTTTCATTGTGTCCCATAGGTTTGGGTACGTTGTGGCTTCATTTTCATTAAACTCTAAAAAGTCTTTAATTTCTTTCTTTATTCCTTCCTTGACCAAGGTATCATTGAGAAGAGTGTTATTCAGTTTCCACGTGAATGTTGGCTTTCCATTATTTATGTTGTTATTGAAGATCAGTCTTAGGCCATGGTGGTCTGATAGGATACATGGGACAATTTCAATATTTTTGTATCTATTGAGGCCTGTTTTGTGACCAATTATATGGTCAATTTTGGAGAAGGTCCCGTGAGGTGCTGAGAAGAAGGTATATCCTTTTGTTTTAGGATAAAATGTTCTGTAGATATCTGTCAGGTCCATTTGTTTCATAACTTCTGTTAGTTTCAGTGTGTCCCTGTTTAGTTTCTGTTTCCACGATCTGTCCTTTGAAGAAAGTGGTGTGTTGAAGTCTCCCACTATTATTGTGTGAGGTGCAATGTATGCTTTGAGCTTTACTAAAGTGTCTCTAATGAATGTGGCTGCCCTTGCATTTGGAGCGTAGATATTCAGAATTGAGAGTTCCTCTTGGAGGATTTTACCTTTGATGAGTATGAAGTGTCCCTCCTTGTCTTTTTTGATAACTTTGGGTTGGAAGTCGATTTTATCCGATATTAAAATGGCTACTCCAGCTTGTTTCTTCAGTCCATTTGCTTGGAAAATTGTTTTCCAGCCTTTCACTCTGAGGTAGTGTCTGTCTTTTTCCCTGAGATGGGTTTCCTGTAAGCAGCAGAATGTTGGGTCCTGTTTGTGTAGCCAGTCTGTTAGTCTATGTCTTTTTATTGGGGAATTGAGTCCATTGATATTAAGAGATATTAAGGAAAAGTAATTGTTGCTCCCTTTTATTTTTGTTGTTAGAGTTGGCATTCTGTTCTTGTGGCTGTCTTCTTTTTGGTTTGTTGAATGATTACTTTCTTGGTTGTTCTGGGGCGTGATTTCCGTCCTTGTATTGCTTCTTTTCTGTTATTATCCTTTGAAGGGCTGGATTCGTGGAAAGATATTGTGTGAACTTGGTTTTGTCGTGGAATACTTTGGTTTCTCCATCTATGGTAATTGAGAGTTTGGCCGGGTATAGTAGCCTGGGCTGGCATTTGTGTTCTCTCTATAACATCTGTCCAGGCTCTTCTGGCTTTCATAGTCTCTGGTGAAAAGTCTGGTGTAATTCTGATAGGCCTTCCTTTATATGTTACTTGACCTTTCTCCCTTACTGCTTTTAATATTCTATCTTTATTTAGTGCATTTGTTGTTCTGATTATTATGTGTCGGGAGGAATTTCTTTTCTGGTCCAGTCTATTTGGAGTTCTGTATGCTTCTTGTATGATCATGGGCATCTCTTTTTTTATGTTTGGGAAGTTTTCTTCTATTATTTTGTTGAAGATATTAGCTGGCCCTTTAAGTTGAAAATCTTCATTCTCATCAATTCCTATTATCCGTAGGTTTGGTCTTCTCATTGTGTCCTGGATTACCTGGATGTTTTGAGTTAGGATCCTTTTGCATTTTGTATTTTCTTTGACTGTTGTGTCGATGTTCTCTATGGAATCTTCTGCACCTGAGATTCTCTCTTCCATTTCTTGTATTCTGTTGCTGATGCTCGCATCTATGGTTCCAGATCTCTTTCCTAGGGTTTCTATCTCCAGCGTTGCCTCGCTTTGGGTTTTCTTTATTGTGTCTACTTCCCCTTTTAGTTCTAGTATGGTTTTGTTCATTTCCATCACCTGTTTGGCTGTGTTTTCCTGCTTTTCTTTAAGAGCCTGTAACTCTTTAGCAGTGCTCTCCTGTAAATCTTTAAGTGACTTATGAAAGTCCTTCTTGATGTCCTCTATCATCATCATGAGAAATGTTTTTAAATCTGGGTCTAGATTTTCGGTTGTGTTGGGGTGCCCAGGACTAGGTGGGGTGGGAGTGCTGCGTTCTGATGATGGTGAGTGGTCTTGATTTCTGTTAGTAGGATTCTTACGTTTGCCTTTCGCCATCTGGTAATCTCTGAAGCTAGCTGTTTTAGTTGTCACTGTTAAGAGCTTGTTCTTCAGGTGACTCTGTTAGCCTCTATGAGCAGACCTGGAGGGTAGCACTCTCCTTAGTTTCAGTGGGCAGAGTATTCTCTGCAGGCAAGCTCTCTTCTTGCAAGGCAGGTACCCAGATATCTGGTGTTCGAACCAGACTCCTGGCAGAAGTTGTGTTCCACTCACTAGAGGTCTTAGGATCACGTGTGGAATCCTGTGTGGGCCCTTGCGGGTGTCAGGCGACTCAGCTGGCAAGGTAGCCGGGGCTCGAGTGGAGTGGAAGGGGTTTGTGCCCCAGATCAAGCCCGGGTAGCCTGCTTCCCTATGTACCGCAGTCTCAAGTTCCACGCGATTGGATTGGGGTAGGCGCTGTGTTCCACTCACCAGAGGTCTTAGGGTCCCGTGGGGAGTCCCGTGTGGGCCCTTGCGGGTGTTGGGCAAGACTCTGCTGTCAAGGTAGCCCGGGGCTCGAGTCTCGAGTCGAGCGGAAGGGACTTGTGCCCCAGATCAGGCCCGGGTAGCCTGCTTCCCTATGTACCGCAGTCTCAAGTTCCGCGCGATTGGATTGGGGCAGGCACTGTGGTCCACTCACCAGAGGTCTTAGGGTCCCGTGGGGAGTCCCGTGTGGGCCCTTGCGGGTGTTGGGCAAGACTCTGCTGGCAAGGTAGCCTGGGGCTCGAGTCTCGAGTCGAGCGGAAGGGACTTGTGCCCCAGATCAGGCCCGGGTAGCCTGCTTCCCTATGTACCGCAGTCTCAAGTTCCGTGCGATTGGATTGGGGCAGGCACTGTGATCCACTCACCAGAGGTCTTAGCGTCCCGTGGGGAGTCCCGTGTGGACCCTTGCGGGTGTTGGGCAAGACTCTGCTGGCAAGGTAGCCCGGGGCTCGAGTCTCGAGTCGAGCGGAAGGGCTAATGTTTGCATTCTTAATGTTATGTTGTTGGTAGAAGGAAGGCCCCAAGGAGGAACCATACTTTGTTTCAGTAGGTTTGTGTTTTTACCCACTTTTCTTGCATGAGATATTGCACCCTGTGAAATCACATAATAGCTGCTAAACAAAGCCTACAGATAAAATAATTTGACATTTCTTTGAGCATGAGTCCCTCATGTTGCCTACTCTCTTTCTGGAGACAGCGTCTCCTTCCTCCTGAGCCCTCATTTAGAAGTTACTTCTGTTTCAGTTACATTGAAGGTATTTCCAGGGTTTTCTGCCTCATTAAATGCACAAATCTCTAAGATGTATCATCAAAATGAAAACTTTGAAAGGCGAGATCATTAGAATTGGTAAAAGAATAAAAAGAAAAGAGTTACAGTTTTGGCAATAGACCATCTACCTGAGGCCACATGGACTCTTTCCCTTGGCAACCATTCCCAGTCCTAAAGATTCTGTTCTGAATAATGCAAATATAATGCAAATCTCCCTCTTTTCATGTTTCATAAGCCACCCCAAGGTAGCAACTGAACAGTTTGTTTCTTTATGTAGGAGTTTCAGGTCAAGCTGGTGATGCTCCCTCATCCTCTTCTCTTGCTTAAGCCATGGCAACATTTTACACACACACACACACACACACACACAGTGGAATATTCAACCTAGGTGAAATCCTACAAGACCAAGAGAACATCACAAAGAGAAGGTAGGAAGACTGTGAGAACTGGAGGGTCAGAAGGAGTTCTATGGTACAGTACCATCCAGACATGTTAGGGCAGCTGCAGTTATGAACACATAGCAGCAGTGGTTGCTTACCCAGAGCTTACACAAGATTGAACCCTTCAACATTCCACCATGGGTAAGGCGTCCTGAGGAGCAACTGGAAATCCAGGTATACTGGGAAGGGTTGTTCTTTTCTTCAGTGGTGTAAGCACTGGTGAGTTCCAGGCTCATCTAAACTTTGGAAGATAACAACTATCCAAGATGATACAAGCAACCCCAATTAAACTTAATGGGTCTAAACCAGAAGGCATGAATAAAGGTCAGAGACTAGCTGGGAAGAAGAAGGTTGGAAGAGAGGGAGGAAGGTAGAAGAGGATAATGGTGGTGAATAGAACAATTGAATATGTGTGCATATATATGTACATTTGTATCTCACACATTCTACATAATGAGCATATCTTTTTATTGTCATTAATTTTTGCTCTCTGACAAGTTCTGTCATACAAAATACATATACACATACATATATTGCATTTTGGTTATTATCACTCATACCTTCATCTCTCACTTCTGTTGTCCATTAAAAGTTCCCTTTAATATATATGCAAATAGAAATATACGCTATATGGAAATATCTACTAATAAAATACAAAGGATAAAGAAAAATGAGAACATTATGAGTTATGTGTAGAATTTAATGGAAACACTGAATACTTCCTGGTGACATGTTTATAGAATTCTCCCCCCAAGTTTGCTTTGTTCCCGTCTCTAATGCTATCTCCTTCTGCTCCTCGAAGTATAATTGCTATGAGAGCATCACCTTACTGAGCATGGTTTCTGTACCACTGATGGTAATAGTCTCCTCAGAATTCTCTGTCTGCCAACATTCCTGAAGTCAGCAAAGCAGCTCTAAGTTTTCTAGTAGCCCGATTGACTGTATTTTAGGGTCTCAAAGTAGGGTGACTGATTCAGAGGAATGGCCATATCACAAAAGTGTATGAAGCAAAAACTTGGTCTAGAATCTTGTCATGATGAAATCTTGGAAATTTCCAGATCATAAAGGGGCACCATAAAACTTATATAGTGCCCAACCATATTTTTGGTTAAATAACATTCTGTTATTTTCTTTCTTTACTGACAATTATTGTATTCTTCTTTCATATAATACATCTCACCTCAACCACCTCCCTCCCCTCTTCTCAGATCCCCCTTCCCTCTCCCCCATATCTGCTGCTATTCTCTTTCCTTTTGGAGGTTGGTGCTCAATCATACTGAATTTAAACGTTCATGGTCATACAGATGGACCTGGTTAAAGTCAAGGATCACAAAACCAAACAAAAGACCATGAATGTGAGAAAGAAACTTGTAGAGGGATGAATAGGAGTAGAGGGGATGGGAGAGTGAGAGTAATGATATATATAAATAATATTTTGGTTAAATAAATTATATATAAATATATAATGTATATTATTATATAATTATATATAAATAGATAAATAAATATTTTTGATAACTAGTATATAAAATGTATATAAATTATTTATGTATATTACATATACACATACATATATGTGAATTAGCAATGAATAAACTTAAGAAAAATAGAAAAGTCTCATGATTTAGTATATGCATATACTTGTACAAACACACATGCCATTTAATCAAATGGTAACCAAGGCAAAAAGAATGCAGTCTTGGCATCAGTTTCTTGATTGGAAAGTATTCGTCACACATGAGGTAGTGTTCTGACATAGGTAGAGAATGAAGAGGTTTGGAAACAGTTTAGAGAGTCATACATCATTCACAAAGCCACAGAATGATTTGGAAACAAACACATAAAAACAAGACAGACTACAGGAATGAAAAGTGAGTACTGAGAAAACGTCAAGCAAGGAGTAAATGCATGAGGAAAAAGTGAAAGAGAGGAAGCATATAAAAATACAATTTTTAAAGCAGCCATAATTATAAGGGCTTGGACCGGAGAACACTACACAATAATCCTAGATAAGGAATGAACCAGGGAATACCCTACTCATTTATAATGTATTGTCGCTAATATACTTGTAACTATGAGTTTTTAAACCTTTCCAAGAATGAAATAAAACATGAAAAAGTAACTGGAAACAGAAGAGAAACAGCTTATTACAATGTCGAATTATATTAGAGGAGAAGGGATGTGAATAAACCCCCAAACTTACAGAAATAGAGAGAACTGAGGAGAGTTATTGGGGTGAACTTCCTCCAGGGGTACAATAGATTGAGTTTTTAGGTTCTTGTTTTATAAGACAAGATGGGAAGTGAGTTTTGCCATATCGCAACTAACATCTATCTAAGTATATTAATTTTCTATCATGAACTTTACTTTCTTGCATTAAAATTGCATATATGCCATACAAGGTGAAATAATTGATGTTAATTTATTACAGTTTCCTAATAAGAAACAAGGGAAGAAAGAGGGAAACACTAAAAAAGTGGGAGAGAATTCTTATAATTGCATTGTATGATTATATAGTGCATATTAAAATCTATGGTAGCACTTTCCCTTAAGTACTTCACTTGAACTTCAAAAACAGCCTTATAACTTAGCAGAGGTGCAAACAGTGATTGTTTTTACAGACAATTCAAATAGAAACAATGTGATTTTTATCAACTAGTGGATACTGTACCAAAATGTAGACCCTCCACTTCCCATCCAGTTTTGTCTTCTCTAAAATGACGGAACAGAACCCCCACTTCTTTGTTCTTGTTAGATTGCCTTAGAATTACTTTCAATACTTTCCATTGGGGTATACTTAGAGTCTATTAATTGTGTTCACGTAAGATATTTCATGTGATGATTTGTTACATTGTGAGATGATCATCAGGACAAAGCTAATTAACACTTCTATCATTTCATGTAATTACCATTTGGGGGATGTGAGCACTAGAGGCACTCTTTTCATAAATTTAAAACATGCAAAGTATTATTTACTTCTTCATTACCTCACTACATGTGAGATCACCAAGTCATATTCAGTTCCTAGCTAAAGATTTGAACTCTGACCAACATCGCCCCCTCCCATGTATGTCCAATCCCATCAGAGACAGCCACTATTCCATACTCTGTTTCTGTGGGTTAGCTTTGTTAGATGCCACATTTAAGTGAAAACCTGTTATCTTTTGATACTTGGCTCATTTCACTTAAAGGCACAGTGCCCTCTGGGCTCATGTATGCTGCCCAACATTTAATTTCTCGCACTGACATTTTTAGTGTTATAAAACATTCTTGTAACAGTAGTACTATTGTAAATGGAAATATTTTGTTAAGTTCCTTTGGAGAAATTGTTCATCAAATCCCTAAACCTAAATATTTTCACATTTAAACTCGGTCAGAGATTTTATCCTTACAAACTGGATAATAGATAATAGATAGATAATAAAAGAAAGACTTCCAATTTTACTTTATGATACTATAATTAACTGGATACCAAAAGCTTACGAATGTATTATAAAAATAGTTACACACTTCTTGAGTTCTTTATATATTTGGATATTAGCTCTCTCTCAGATGTGGGGTTAGTGAAGTTTTTTTCCCAATCTGTAGGTGGCCAATTTGTTCTATTAACTGTGTTATTTGTCTTAAAGAAGCTTTTCAGTTTCATGACATCCCATTTATCAATTCTTGATCTTAGAGCCTGAGCCATTGGCATTCTGTATAGGCAATTTCTCCACCCCCCACCCCATGCCATTAAGTTTGAGGTTCTTTACCACTTTCTCTATTAGATTCAGTATATCTGGCTAACCTCCAAAATCCCAAACAACACAATCAAAAAAATGGGATATAGAGCTAAACAGAGAATTCACAATAGAGGAAAATTTTAATGGCCAAGAAGCGCTTACAGAAATGTTCAAAGTCCTTAGTCATCGGGGAAATGCAAATCAAAACAATCATGAGGTTCCACTTTACACCAATCAGAATGACTAAGATAAAAGCTCAGGTGACAGTATATGCTGGTGAGGTGTAGTCGCTCGAAGCTACATGAACCAGGTTCCTGAAAGGGAGCTGGGGCTGTATGGGAATTTCGAGAGAAGAAGAGACCAAGACAAAGATACTGATCAAGGCCCAAAGTTTACTTAAGAGTCTGAGCTTATAAAGGGGAAGGCCCATCCCCACCACGCCAGGCTCTTGTTGCTTTGTCTCAGTCAAAAATGTCACCAGGCTGTTGCTTATTCAGGATCGCCTCAGGAAGACAGGTTCAGCCTCTTATCAGGTAGCATCTTGGAGAAAACCTCAGAGGTGGCAGCACAATAAACCTATCTGGGTTGGAAGACTCCACCCTAGGTGGGCTAGCTGACAGTGGCAGAACAGGTTTGAGCCAGCCTGCTGGGGGAGGCTATAGTGAGGATGTGGAGAAAGAGAAACACTCCTCTATTGCTGGTGGGATTGCAAACTGGTGCATCTTCTCTGATAGTCAATCTGGAGATTCCTTAGAAAATTGAAAATATATCTACCTGAGTGCCATACCACTCTTCGGCCCAACCATACCACAGGGATATGTGCTCCACTACGTTCATAGTGGCCTTATTTGTAATGACAAGAAGCTGGAAACCACCCAGATGTCTCACAGTGGAAGAATGGATACAGAAAGTGTGGTTCATTTACACAATGGAATACTACTCAGCTATTAAGAACAAGGACATCATGAGTTTTTCAGGCAAATAGATAGAACTAGAAAATATTGTCCCAAGTGAGATAACTCAGATCCAAAAGGACATGCATGGTATATACTCACTAGTAAGTGGATATTAGCCAAAACATACAGAATACCTAGGATACAATCCATAGAACTCAAGAAGGTTAACAAGCAGAAGAGCCCAAGTGAGGATTCTTCAATCCCACTTGGGAGAAAGAAGAAAATAGTCACGGGAGGCAGAATGAGGGAGGGATCTGGGTGGGAGAGAAGTGGGAGAGCAAAAGGAGAGTACAATCAGGTATGGGGGTGAACAGGAGAGAAGCCCTGAGGGCCAGTAGAATGAATGAAAATATGCAACCTTGGGGAAGACCCTCTAGAAAGTACCAGATATCTGGGAGGTGAGAGAGTCTCAGGACCCAAAGGGAGGGAGGGACCTTAGATGAAATGCCCAATAGTGGGGAGAGGGAACTTGTAGAGTCCACCTCCAGTAGAAAGACAGGACATCAAGTAGAGGGATGAGGGTTGCCATCCCACAGTCAAAAAATCTGACCCAGAATTGTTCTTGTCTAAAAGAACTGCAGTGACAAAAAATGGGGAAGAGACTGAAGGGAAGGATCCTAGTCCAGTGATCAGCCTAAATTCGGATCCAGGGGAGGCTCTAAGGCCTGACACTATCACTGATGTTATAGTGTGCTTACAGACAGGAGCCTAGCATGGCTGTCCTCTGAGAGGCCCAGCAAGCAGTGACTGAAAAGCAGAGATACATCCAACCAATGGACTGAAGTTGGAACTCCTGTGGTTAAATTAGGGAAAGACTGGAAGAAACCATGGAGGAGGGCACCCCCATAGGAAGACCAAAAGTCTGATCGCTTGAGATCTCTCACAGACACTGAGCCACAACCCAGGCAGCATACACGAGCTGGTCCAAGGCCCCTGACATTGCCTGGTCTGGCCTCGGTGGGAGAAGATGCACTTAGCCCTTGAGAGCAGTGAGGCCCCAGGTAAAGGGGAGACCTGGCAGTGGGGGGCAGGACATCTTCCTGGAGACAGAGGGGAGGAAGAATAGGATGAGAAACTGTGAAAGGGTGACCATGAGGGCAGCAACAGCCAGACTGTAAAAAAAAAACCATTAGTTATACACTAACATCCCATCATATGTACTAAAATGCTTAAAATATAAGAAATTCGGCTATATTATTGTGATCAAGGGAATTTTATTTTATTTTATTTTTTTTATTTTTTTATTTTTTGGAATTAACATCAAGTATAATTAGCCCCAACAAGAGAATTTTATTAAAAGAATGTGAGATTTCCTTTTTAGAAACAGAATTCATTATATCACTAGAATAAAAAAAACCAACATATAGTTAGATAACAGATAATGAAAACGGAAACAATACTCATTTACCACCATCATAGCAAATTAGAAGCAGAGAGATTTTTCCCACCTGAAAAAGTCTGTTTATTAATTCTTCAGCTAACATCATACTTAATGACGGACTCTTTAACACTCTATACGCAAAGTCTCCATTGCACTACCCTTCCTATTCATTGCAGTGAATCTGAGGAGAGTAATACGAGACACAGCAAAGCAAAAGCCTGTTTCCATTTGTATATTACATTATCATATAATTAGAAAGCTGTAACAGGTAAATCAAATTTCTACAAGAATTAGTGTCTGCTCTGCAAAAAAAAAAAAATAGGATGTGAGATAAAATTTAAAAAGCAATTATATTTTATACTTTGGAAGAAAACAACTACAAAATTAAATTAAGAATGATTCCACTATTTTATCAACAGAACATCCAGATAATGAATACCTTTTAACAAGTTGAACAACGTACCCTGTGATGAAAGGAGCTCGGTAGTGAGGATAACACACGTGTCCTCAAGACAAAGAAGACTTAAATAGAGACAGATGCTAAGTTCATCACCTACTAATAGTTCATGGTTATATAAGTAAATTATCTTCTTGTCCTTTGAGATTCTAATATTATAACATCATTTCCCCTTCCTTTTCCTCCCTCCAAGCCCATCTATGTATCCCTCCCTGCTCTTTTTCAAATCCATAATATTCTTTATTGTTATAATAAGCATGACATGAATATTTAATATATTTAAACAAATATACACGAATATTTTATATATATTTAAACATATATATTTTCAAGATTTCAGCTCATTTCTATATTAAATAGTGTCCCAGTTATAGAAATAGCAATTTTCAAGCTGATTCAGGGTCTTTATGGAAAGTGAAAACTAGCTAGGATAGCCTAAGCTAACTGAAAAGAACCATGATTAAAGACTTATGCTATCAACTTTGAAAGTTATTCCATTTTTTTATAGCAATCAACTCCTTATGTTACCAGCACAAAAATCTACAATAGACCTGAGCAATACTGCAGCTAAGGGATATATCCACGCATAGTAACTTGATTTTGAGGAAGTTGTCAAGGCAATCCAATATGGGAGGAAAATGCTTTCAACAAATTGTACTAGTATAAGTAAACAGTTATACTCCAGCCATGTCCAGCTCCTTCCTACATGCATACAAAGAAAGTTAAATAGAGATGTATAAAGACCTGAATGTAAGCAAAGAACTGTAAAATGCACAGGACTTTTATGTAGCACACTGGAGAATTCCTTCAGGCCTTGGAGATGCATAGAGCCTTTTTATTTGGTTATGGGAAGAAATAATCACAAAGAAAAATACCAATAAGACCTTAGCAAAACAGAGAATGTTTTGTCCAGTAAAGGAAACCATTTAGCTGGCAAACATCTGTAGTCATAGCACTAGAGAAATAGGGGCAAGCTCATCTTTTTGACTCTGGTCTACATAATGAGTTCAGGGCCAGTATGGGATATAAAGTAAGACGAGAGAGAGAGAGAGAGAGAGAGAGAGAGAGAGAGAGAGAGAGAGAGAGAGAGTTCATTAGGATTATGGTAGGTTCACTAAATAATAATAAAATTCTATTTAACATTTTGCTGGAATTCAAAGTATACACAGAAGTTCATAGAACTCAAAAATAAAAGGATGTCTAGCCTAGTGCAAAATGGGGGAAAAATCTCAAAGTACATTGCATAAAAGAATACATATGTTATAATCATATGAAAGTGTATTCAACATCAGTCATCATGAAATTCAAATTAAAGTCATAATAAGATAGCACCACATGCTCACTACGATGGCTAAAATTAAAAGGACTGAAAATACCACATGTTGGTAGGAACGTGAACAAATGGAACTTGCATGTGTTGCTTGAGGGGATCCCAAAGCTTTGCATCCTCTTCAGGAGACAGACTGCTAGGTTTTTATTTTTATAAAACTTAATTCATCTCTTTTTGCTTGTATTTTTTTGTTGACAGAGTCTCACTGTAGCCAAAGTTGGCCTTGAACTCATGATGATCCTCCTGCTTCACGGTTCCATGTGTTGGGATGATAGTATCTGTTCATTTTGTTTTGACTTTACAGAGAAATAATTCAGATTTCCAGCGTGTATATATTTCATACACTCATCACCAAAATAAACAGACTACCAAACAACTCACCCACCACTTCCAAAAATTCCAGTGTGCTCTTTAGGATTCTGTGGGTTTTCTGAGAAGGGAGAAATAGCACTTGAAAATGTGTTCTGGCGTATTTAAGTTGTTTTGATAAGCAGCATGTTATTCAGTGAAGCTCTGAAACTTTCTCTACTCATCTACCACCAATCAAACACGTTTACATCTGGGATGAAACTATTTCCTTTGCAGGAATGGTGACACACTCCTGTTATCCTGGCTCTCAGGAGGCAGACACAAACATATTGACAGCCAATGGTCTCTAAATAGCAAGTTCTAGGCCAGCTAGCCACCAAACACTACAGAGTGAGACTGTCTCAAAAAGCCAACGGGACATTGAATCTGATGATGACTTGATCTGGGACTACCCTCAGAACTGTGAGAAATACATTTCTGTTATTTTCAACTCACCGAGTCTAAAATTTTTTCTTTTACAGAAACAGGAGTGGACTGAGACAGACAGACAAGCAAACAAATAAAAACAAAACAACAACAACAACAGCAGCAGCAGCAAAATATCCCACAAAACCAAAACCAAAGCCCAGGCAACTGCAACCTTCTCTATTTGATTGTGATTTCGAACCATATCTATTCTCTGACAAACTTTATCACACAATGTGCCCAAGAGTTTGAACATTTCAAGATGTGAGATGAGGTGTAGTGGTTCTCTTTACTTACAGATGTTTGGTTTATTAAGTTGTGAGTTTTCTAACTATGGATTAAATTTCATTCTTCTTTAATCAGCTCCCAGGTTCAGTCCGCTATGGGTTCATATACAATCTAGGCTGCACTACAGACAACTCAAGAGAATATATTATTTCACTTACTATATGTTATTCTTTGGTTTTAGCACCTATTTGCAAAGCTTATTTCAAAGTTTTCCAGTGAACTTTGTGAAACGAAACCTGCTACCTCTCCTAGGTATGTATGGTGCCGTGGTCTAGATTATACTATTTTCTTAGTGTCTATAGCAATTTCTACTACATAATAGTTAGATAATAATGCTTATTAAATAAGGTAAGCAAAAGGATGTATTTAAAATGTTAGAAGTGTTTGTCTGAATTGTATATTTTTATATAGAGATATTTTATAAACCACATTTAAAAAAAATACAAGTTTGCCAGAGCTCTCTGAATATTATATATATATATATACATATACACACTGCAGAAAATCTAAAAGTTTATAAACATGTCTACAATCTTGGTTATAGGTGTTTTTATTATATAACATTTTCTCTGTAATAGAACAAATGTTGCCAGTTAGTAGTTTGGGGAAAATAGATGCCTCATAAAAATAAGTCATTTATAAAAGTCAGAGATATAAATAACAATGCCTAACTTAACCACGAATCAAATTTCCAATGATCTCAAAACAATCATAAATTTTTAAGTAAATGAAGCAGCCTGTGAATAAAGACAAAGAAAAGGCATAAATCTAAAGCACTTTATTCCAAGAGTAAAATATACAGTAAACCATTGACTTGAAGTGCTGAAAACCTGGCTTACGTACAGAAGTCTGTTTTATTCTAGAAAATTTCAGACTATGTATAACACAATATTGGAGAAACAACTGCCTTGTTAATAGTAAGAATGAGCATAATTAATCTTAGTCTCACGGTTTGGGAGCAGTTATCAGAAAAATAAAAGCTCTAGGTAGAAATGTCCCCAGGGATCATTGAAGGTAATAGTAACTGAAGACACCAGTGGAATTAATCTTGTGAAAGATTATTAATAAAGGACCTACTAAGAGGCCTTTTGAGATCACTCTTGACTTTCTTCCTCTCCTGTGAGCTGCCTCTTATTTCCATCTGCAGTCTTTTGGCTTTACACCAGTCTTTTGATTAAGGGAGGTCCCATTTGTCAATTGCAGATCTTCTTTTCTGTGCCCATGGAGTCCTACACAAAAAGTCTTTACCTCTCCCTACAGGTCAAAGTGTATCCTTTACCATTTCTTTTAGCAGTTTCAGGATTTCAAGTATTATGTCATGGGTCATCAATCAACTTACAGTTGGTTTGGTTCAGGGTGAGAGACAGAGATCTAGCTTCATTCTTGCTTCTTGAAATCTATGTTCCCAACACCATTTGGTGAAGATGTAGCTCTCTCCAATGTACATTTTAAATAGCTTTGTCAAAGTTAATGTAGCTGTAGTCCTGGGGCATTGTGGTCTGTATTCTGCTATGGTGATTGATGTGTCTATTTTTGTGCCAGGATCATGCTGTTTCCTTTACTATGTCTCTGCAGTATAAATTGCAACCAGACCTGTGGATATGTGTCTCAGTGTTCAGTTTGTCAGGGTTGCTTTTAGCAGGATAGATATTTTCACAATATTAATTCTTCCAATCCATGATCAGAGGAAATCTTCCCATCTTCTGGTGTCTTCTTGAATTTTTTCTTCAGTGTCTTAAAGTTTTCACTGTGGATAGAAGTCTCTCATATCCTAGGTTAAGATTATTCTCATGTATTTTAAGTATGTTTTGGTGGGAGTGTTGAATGAGATTGCTTCCCTAATTGCTTTAATTAGTATACTTGCAATTGCTATGTAGATGGGCTATTAAATGCATTGTAAAATCTAATATTACACACACACACATATATAACAATATATTCAAATTATATATTCAATTCATAATTATTCAAATTATATCATATATGACTAGAGCAACCTGGAAAGTAAAAAATTTCTAAAAACATATATTTATTTATATTAGTACACTGTAGATGTCATCAGACACACCAGAAGAGGTCATCAGATGGTTGTGAGCCACCATGTGGTTGCTGGGAATTGAACTCAGGACCTCTGGCAGAGCAGTTAGTGCTTTTAAGCACTGAGCCATGTCTCCAGTCCCCCCAGAAGTAAACTTTTTATTTTTTTAAATTTACATGTGAGAGGCCATATATGAGCCCCATTTAACATATTATATAATTCAGGGCTAGGAGTTAAAGAGTGCTATGTACCTCCTCTGAAGAAAGCGTAGACCATGTTGTAGCAGTTTTGACTTCTTTGTCTCTTCTACCTAATCTATTTTTTTTTCATTATGGCCTTTATTAAGAGGATTCTCAGCTTTCAAAATTTAGAAAGCAGCCATCTTCCCTTAGACACACTTTTCTCAATCAACTTGGATGAATTGATTTTTTTTTTTTTGTTCCTTATAAGCTTATTGCTTTTCTTTCTCTGAAACTCTCCAAGAGTATGTGACAAAATGTCTCTTGTAAAAATGAGCTGATTTATGTAACAGTGCCTGAGGTATTGAAAATGAAAATTGGAAATTAACAGATTCAATTCTGGCGTGTGACCAATATGTGCTTGCTACATTATCTATAACACTTCATTTTGTGATTTTTTTCTCTTAGATTACAAATTCCCAAGACTGGAGCATGTTGATTGCATATTTGGTCCCTTAACATGAAGACAGAATCAAGTGTAATGTCATTACACCAATTAGTGATACATGAGTAGGAAAGAAGGGGAATAGAATCCCTCCCAACCTTCAGTTTTTCTTTGATCTGAGTCATTTCCTGGGGCATGAGGGACTAAGGCTGGACCGTTTCTGGTGCCTTTGCATTTATATTCTGATTATGCAGCTTCTGATACTTTAACCCTCAGTGGGCAAACAGTCAATGATTATGGTTTACAGAATAAAACTACTCTTTCATATTGCTTTTATTCCTCTGGGACTCTCAGAAAGTATGTGACAAAATGCCCGTTGTGAAAACAAGCTGATTTATATACTAGAACCTGAGGTAATAAAAATGAATCTTGGAAATTAACAGACTCAATTCTGGCATATATAGCATGTGACCAATATGTTGGATTGGGTCAATTTCAGTGACATTTCATCTTAACAAATGGACATAAAACAACACCTTGTACAGTTTATAGAGAGATTTGAATTAATTAATGTTTCTGCTCATATTTCAACAGTATTTCCTGTGACTAAAAATAAAGTCCTTTGCTGGTTGCTACTCTGTTGAATAAACTGCCAGAAGTGCAGAGTTGTCACCTTTTTCTAGTACATTCTATTTATTCCTACAGTGGTCTGTGCTTCTGCAAGAAAGACTCTCTTGTATACATGTCTGCTGGCAATCTATTCCTTCAGATTTCACATTTCTTAATTTTTAAAAAAAATTATGGTCTGTATTTCCCTTTTGGAGGGCTTTCAAGGCTGCCACTCCCAGTGTTTATTAGCCTCCATAGCTTCTGTTTACAAGTTTACTATCACTTTTATTGTTGCTTGTTTGAAGTTAATTTGTCTTCCAACCCTTAAAATTGAGGCTTACTCTTCTGTTGGTTAGAGTCATTTGAATATATTTAAATATATATGGACTCTTAAATCCTGCATGGGCATTGCTAAATGTCTTAAACTCAGATGTTGCCTTCTATCAGTCTCAAATGTTCTCATTCAGCATTTATTCAAACATAGACTATTTTTCTTCTTTTCATTGGAAACTTTCATCAGATGAATCCATCTCAAACACTTGTTAGGCACACCTCAGATTTTTTTCTCTTCCCATTGCTCATAATAAAATGTTTTAGAATCGGATAGATCTTTGATTCATTAACCTTACCTTCTATTATGCCATTCTTCCTTTATGCAATGAAATTTTAATTTTATATATTGTGATCATATATCTTTAATGTCAATGATTCATTTTTTTTACTATTACAGTGTTAAAATATTTCAGATTCTTACCCAATTTGTCTCCTTTTTGATATCATGTAGGCGATTAAGTGGTCATTTTAAAAGACTGTTCACTAATGGTAGTATTTGTGAGGTTTCTGAATACCCACCATTGATTGTGTTAGTTTTGATTACTGCTTAGTCAGGGTTACAATTGTTAGGATGAAACTTGTCTCTATTGAGGCTTCATCCTGTCTGATGACTCTAGTGTGTGCCAAGTTGACATAAAACTAGCCAGTAGAATTACTATTCTTTGTTTCCTATGCTTTCTTTTTCCTGGTGAGTTTTAACTTTAGAGTATATGCTAAATTTTAGAGACTCTCAATTATCTTATCATACTCTAGAGTAGTGATTCTCAATCTGTGGTGTCATGGGATTTTGAGGGTCAAATGACCCTTTCACAGTGGTCACCAAGATTATCAGAAAACAGATGTTTACGTGTTATGATTCAGAACAGTAGAAGAATTACATATATGCATGAAATATTAATAAAAATAATTTTAGGTTGGTGGTCATCACTACATGAAGAACTGTATTAAAAAGTCACAACATGGGGCACAAGTCCCTTCCGCTCGACTCGAGACTCGAGCCCCGGGCTACCTTGCCAGCAGAGTCTTGCCCAACACCCGCAAGGGTCCACACGGGACTCCCCATGGGACCCTAAGACCTCTGGTGAGTGGATCACAGTGCCTGCCCCAATCCAATCGCACGGAACTTGAGACTGCGGTACATAGGGAAGCAGGCTACCCGGGCCTGATCTGGGGCACAAGTCCCTTCCGCTCGACTCGAGACTCGAGCCCCGGGCTACCTTGACAGCAGAGTCTTGCCCAACACCCGCAAGGGCCCACACGGGACTCCCCACGGGACCCTAAGACCTCTGGTGAGTGGAACACAGCGCCTACCCCAATCCAATCGCGTGGAACTTGAGACTGCGGTACATAGGGAAGCAGGCTACCCGGGCTTGATCTGGGGCACAAACCCCTTCCACTCCACTCGAGCCCCGGCTACCTTGCCAGCTGAGTCGCCTGACACCCGCAGGGGCCCACACAGGATTCCACACGTGATCCTAAGACCTCTAGTGAGTGGAACACAACTTCTGCCAGGAGTCTGGTTCGAACACCAGATATCTGGGTACCTGCCTTGCAAGAAGAGAGCTTGCCTGCAGAGAATACTCTGCCCACTGAAACTAAGGAGAGTGCTACCCTCCAGGTCTGCTCATAGAGGCTAACAGAGTCACCTGAAGAACAAGCTCTTAACAGTGACAACTAAAACAGCTAGCTTCAGAGATTACCAGATGGCGAAAGGCAAACGTAAGAATCCTACTAACAGAAATCAAGACCACTCACCATCATCAGAACGCAGCACTCCCACCCCACCTAGTCCTGGGCACCCCAACACAACCGAAAATCTAGACCCAGATTTAAAAACATTTCTCATGATGATGATAGAGGACATCAAGAAGGACTTTCATAAGTCACTTAAAGATTTACAGGAGAGCACTGCTAAAGAGTTACAGGCTCTTAAAGAAAAGCAGGAAAACACAGCCAAACAGGTGATGGAAATGAACAAAACCATACTAGAACTAAAAGGGGAAGTAGACACAATAAAGAAAACCCAAAGCGAGGCAACGCTGGAGATAGAAACCCTAGGAAAGAGATCTGGAACCATAGATGCGAGCATCAGCAACAGAATACAAGAAATGGAAGAGAGAATCTCAGGTACAGAAGATTCCATAGAGAACATCGACACAACAGTCAAAGAAAATACAAAATGCAAAAGGATCCTAACTCAAAACATCCAGGTAATCCAGGACACAATGAGAAGACCAAACCTACGGATAATAGGAATTGATGAGAATGAAGATTTTCAACTTAAAGGGCCAGCTAATATCTTCAACAAAATAATAGAAGAAAACTTCCCAAACATAAAAAAAGAGATGCCCATGATCATACAAGAAGCATACAGAACTCCAAATAGACTGGACCAGAAAAGAAATTCCTCCCGACACATAATAATCAGAACAACAAATGCACTAAATAAAGATAGAATATTAAAAGCAGTAAGGGAGAAAGGTCAAGTAACATATAAAGGAAGGCCTATCAGAATTACACCAGACTTTTCACCAGAGACTATGAAAGCCAGAAGAGCCTGGACAGATGTTATAGAGAGAACACAAATGCCAGCCCAGGCTACTATACCCGGCCAAACTCTCAATTACCATAGATGGAGAAACCAAAGTATTCCACGACAAAACCAAGTTCACACAATATCTTTCCACGAATCCAGCCCTTCAAAGGATAATAACAGAAAAGAAGCAATACAAGGACGGAAATCACGCCCTAGAACAACCAAGAAAGTAATCATTCAACAAACCAAAAAGAAGACAACCACAAGAACAGAATGCCAACTCTAACAACAAAAATAAAAGGGAGCAACAATTACTTTTCCTTAATATCTCTTAATATCAATGGACTCAATTCCCCAATAAAAAGACATAGACTAACAGACTGGCTACACAAACAGGACCCAACATTCTGCTGCTTACAGGAAACCCATCTCAGGGAAAAAGACAGACACTACCTCAGAGTGAAAGGCTGGAAAACAATTTTCCAAGCAAATGGACTGAAGAAACAAGCTGGAGTAGCCATTTTAATATCGGATAAAATCGACTTCCAACCCAAAGTTATCAAAAAAGACAAGGAGGGACACTTCATACTCATCAAAGGTAAAATCCTCCAAGAGGAACTCTCAATTCTGAATATCTACGCACCAAATGCAAGGGCAGCCACATTCATTAGAGACACTTTAGTAAAGCTCAAAGCATACATTGCACCTCACACAATAATAGTGGGAGACTTCAACACACCACTTTCTTCAAAGGACAGATCGTGGAAACAGAAACTAAACAGGGACACAGTAAAACTAACAGAAGTTATGAAACAAATGGACCTGACAGATATCTACAGAACATTTTATCCTAAAACAAAAGGATATACCTTCTTCTCAGCACCTCACGGGACCTTCTCCAAAATTGACCATATAATTGGTCACAAAACAGGCCTCAATAGATACAAAAATATTGAAATTGTCCCATGTATCCTATCAGACCACCATGGCCTAAGACTGATCTTCAATAACAACATAAATAATGGAAAGCCAACATTCACGTGGAAACTGAATAACACTCTTCTCAATGATACCTTGGTCAAGGAAGGAATAAAGAAAGAAATTAAAGACTTTTTAGAGTTTAATGAAAATGAAGCCACAACGTACCCAAACCTATGGGACACAATGAAAGCATTTCTAAGAGGGAAACTCATAGCGCTGAGTGCCTCCAAGAAGAAACGGGAGACAGCACATACTAGCAGCTTGACAACACATCTAAAAGCCCTAGAAAAAAAGGAAGCAAATTCACCCAAGAGGAGTAGACGGCAGGAAATAATCAAACTCAGGGGTGAAATCAACCAAGTGGAAACAAGAAGAACTATTCAAAGAATTAACCAAACGAGGAGTTGGTTCTTTGAGAAAATCAACAAGATAGATAAACCCTTAGCTAGACTCACTAAAGGGCACAGGGACAAAATCCTAATTAACAAAATCAGAAATGAAAAGGGAGACATAACAACAGATCCTGAAGAAATCCAAAACACCATCAGATCCTTCTACAAAAGGCTATACTCAACAAAACTGGAAAACCTGGACGAAATGGACAAATTTCTGGACAGATACCAGGTACCAAAGTTGAATCAGGATCAAGTTGACCATCTAAACAGTCCCATATCACCTAAAGAAATAGAAGCAGTTATTAATAGTCTCCCAACCAAAAAAAGCCCAGGACCAGATGGGTTTAGTGCAGAGTTCTATCAGACCTTCAAAGAAGATCTAATTCCAATTCTGCACAAACTATTTCACAGAATAGAAGTAGAAGGTACTCTACCCAACTCGTTTTATGAAGCCACTATTACTCTGATACCTAAACCACAGAAAGATCCAACAAAGATAGAGAACTTCAGACCAATTTCTCTTATGAATATCGATGCAAAAATCCTCAATAAAATTCTCGCTAACCGAATCCAAGAACACATTAAAGCAATCATCCATCCTGACCAAGTAGGTTTTATTCCAGGGATGCAGGGATGGTTTAATATACGAAAATCCATCAATGTAATCCATTATATAAACAAACTCAAAGACAAAAACCACATGATCATCTCGTTAGATGCAGAAAAAGCATTTGACAAGATCCAACACCCATTCATGATAAAAGTTTTGGAAAGATCAGGAATTCAAGGCCCATACCTAAACATGATAAAAGCAATCTACAGCAAACCAGTAGCCAACATCAAAGTAAATGGAGAGAAGCTGGAAGCAATCCCACTAAAATCAGGGACTAGACAAGGCTGCCCACTTTCTCCCTACCTTTTCAACATAGTACTTGAAGTATTAGCCAGAGCAATTCGACAACAAAAGGAGATCAAGGGGATACAAATTGGAAAAGAGGAAGTCAAAATATCACTTTTTGCAGATGATATGATAGTATATATAAGTGACCCTAAAAATTCTACCAGAGAACTCCTAAACCTGATAAACAGCTTCGGTGAAGTAGCTGGATATAAAATAAACTCAAACAAGTCAATGGCCTTTCTCTATACAAAGAATAAACAGGCTGAGAAAGAAATTAGGGAAACAACACCCTTCTCAATAGTCACAAATAATATAAAATATCTTGGCGTGACTCTAACTAAGGAGGTGAAAGATCTGTATGATAAAAACTTCAAATCTCTGAAGAAAGAAATTAAAGAAGATCTCAGAAGATGGAAAGATCTCCCATGCTCATGGATTGGCAGGATCAACATTGTAAAAATGGCTATCTTGACAAAAGCAATCTACAGATTCAATGCAATCCCCATCAAAATTCCAACTCAATTCTTCAACGAATTGGAAGGAGCAATTTGCAAATTTGTCTGGAATAACAAAAAATCTAGGATAGCAAAAAGTCTTCTCAAGGATAAAAGAACTTCTGGCGGAATCACCATGCCAGACCTAAAGCTTTACTACAGAGCAATTGTGATAAAAACTGCATGGTACTGGTATAGAGACAGACAAGTAGACCAATGGAATAGAATTGAAGATCCAGAAATGAACCCACACACCTATGGTCACTTGATCTTCGACAAGGGAGCTAAAACCATCCAGTGGAAGAAAGACAGCATTTTCAACAATTGGTGCTGGCACAACTGGTTGTTATCGTGTAGAAGAATGCGAATCGATCCATACTTATCTCCTTGTACTAAGGTCAAATCTAAGTGGATCAAGAAACTTCACATAAAACCAGAGACACTGAAACTTATAGAGGAGAAAGTGGGGAAAAGCCTTGAAGATATGGGCACAGGGGAAAAATTCCTGAACAGAACAGCAATGGCTTGTGCTGTAAGATCGAGAATCGACAAATGGGACCTAATGAAACTCCAAAGTTTCTGCAAGGCAAAAGACACCGTCAATAAGACAAAAAGACCACCAACAGATTGGGAAAGGATCTTTACCTATCCTAAATCAGATAGGGGACTAATATCCAACATATATAAAGAACTCAAGAAGGTGGACTTCAGAAAATCAAATAACCCCATTAAAAAATGGGGCTCAGAACTGAACAAAGAATTCTCACCTGAGGAATACCGAATGGCAGAGAAGCACTTGAAAAAATGTTCAACATCCTTAATCATCAGGGAAATGCAAATCAAAACAACCCTGAGATTCCACCTCACACCAGTCAGAATGGCTAAGATCAAAAATTCAGGTGACAGCAGATGCTGGCGAGGATGTGGAGAAAGAGGAACACTCCTCCATTGTTGGTGGGAGTGCAGGCTTGTACAACCACTCTGGAAATCAGTCTGGCGGTTCCTCAGAAAACTGGACATAGTACTACCGGAGGATCCAGCAATACCTCTCCTGGGCATATATCCAGAAGATGCCCCAACAGGTAAGAAGGACACATGCTCCACTATGTTCATAGCAGCCTTATTTATAATAGCCAGAAGCTGGAAAGAACCTAGATGCCCCTCAACAGAGGAATGGATACAGAAAATGTGGTACATCTACACAATGGAGTACTACTCAGCTATTAAAAAGAATGAATTTATGAAATTCCTAGCCAAATGGATGGACCTGGAGGGCATCATCCTGAGTGAGGTAACACATTCACAAAGAAACTCACACAATATGTATTCACTGATAAGTGGATATTAGCCCCAAACCTAGGATACCCAAGATATAAGATATAATTTGCTAAACACATGAAACTCAAGGAGAATGAAGACTGAAGTGTGGACACTATGCCCCTCCTTAGATTTGGGAACAAAACACCCATGGAAGGAGTTACAGAGACGGAGTTTGGAGCTGAGATGAAAGGATGGACCATGTAGAGACTGCCATAGCCAGGGATCCACCCCATAATCAGCATCCAAACGCTGACACCATTGCATACACTAGCAAGATTTTATTGAAAGGACGCAGATGTAGCTGTCTCTTGTGAGACTATGCCGGGGCCCAGCAAACACAGAAGTGGATGCTCACAGTCAGCTAATGGATGGATCATAGGGCTCCCAATGGAGGAGCTAGAGAAAGTAGCCAAGGAGCTAAAGGGATCTGCAACCCTATAGGTGGAACAACATTATGAGCTAACCAGTACCCCGGAGCTCTTGACTCTAGCTGCATATATATCAAAAGATGGCCTAGTCGGCCATCACTGGAAAGAGAGGCCCATTGGACTTGCAAACTTTATATGCCCCAGTACAGGGGAATACCAGGGCCAAAAAGGGGGAGTGGGTGGGCAGGGGAGTGGGGGTGGGTGGATATGGGGGACTTTTGGTATAGCATTGGAAATGTAAATGAGTTAAATACCTAATAAAAAATGGAAAAAAAAAGTCACAACATTGGCAAGATTGAGAACCAATGCTCTATAGAGAGTTAAGTTTGATACAGATAAGGGAGAAGCTATTGGGAGCTATTCTTCATCCTTGTCTGTTTTCTAACATCATTAGGTTTACACACACACACACACACACACACACACACACACACACACACACACACATATATATATACATGATATCCATAGTGAGTATTCCTTACCCCTGGTGTATAATTAGTTTGAAAGCATTGTCTCTCTCAGGTTTTAACTGAAACCCTGAGATATTTATGAAAGTCTCCTTTCATTTGCCCCAGTAAACATTTCCTTAGCACTCTGAAGCCTTGAGATTTCTGTTCAGTTCCCCAGCTTCTGATATTACCCCTAGCAAGGTGTGGTGGTTTGAATGAGAAACCTACCCCCCCCCCCATATGCTTGTAGATTTGAGTTTTTGGTCATTAGGTAGTAGAAGTACTTGAAAGGGATTAGGATGTGTGGCCTTCTTGTTGGAGGAAGCATGTCACTGGAGATAGGTTTTGGGCTTCTACTGCTCAAGCCAGATGTTCTCTCTCTCTCTCTCTCTCTCTCTCTCTCTCTCTCTCTCTCTCTCTCTCTCTCTCTCTCTCTCTCTCTCTCTCCTCCTCCTCCTCCTCCTCCTCTTCCTCCTCCTCCTCCTCTTCCTCCTCTTCCTCCTCCTCCTCCTCCTCTTCCTCCTCCTCCTCCTCTTCCTCCTCCCTCTCTCCCTTCCTACCTGCTGTCTGCTAAGATGTAAAACTCTCAGCTGACTCTCCAGCACCATGTCTCCATGTCTACCTGTGCGCCACCAAGCTTCCTACCATGATGATAATGGACTGAATTTTTTAATGTAATCAAGCCCCGATTAAATGTTTCCTTTTACAAGAGTTGCCATGGTTATGAGTTCTCTTCACAGCAGTAAAACTTTATGACCTAGTCTTAAGTCTTGCCCTATAAATGTGCAGGGTAGGAGATCGTCGAGAGTCATCAAGAGAATGCTTATGTAGGCTTTGGCAAACCTTTCCTTTGATTTGTCCTATGTATAACATGTCTTATAATCTAAGCATCTTGGTAGCTTCAGATTCTAGTCTATTTGCTTTTTCCAGTGAGACCTTTGTCCTTGTCTTTATTTATGTGGTGTGAGTTAGAAAATCAATGTGCTAGTTACCTTGTTCTTCTTCTGTCTTAGTAAACAGACCCCTGTGTTGGTTATGGAGCAAGGTCCATAGGCAAATATTTTAGCTTTTTGCATACCTCTTATACCTCTCACACTCCCCTTCCCTCTCCTCTCTTTCTCCCCCTCCCCCTCCCCCACTCTCTCCTTTCTCTATCTCTTTCTGATAGGAGAATGGGTTTGATATCATATTCTCTGTCTTCACCAGAATCAAAACCCTTCTTGACATTTGCTCCTTCTGTGATTATTCCCTGACAATGCCACAGGCTCAGGTTTCTCTTCTTTCTTAACTTCTTTCTTATCCCCAGTAAGAATGTGTAGCTTACTCTCAAGAACAAAACCATTCTTCCCATATTTTCTAAGAATAGGTAACTTCAAACAACTTCTCAAGCCAATTTTTGTTTGCTCGATTGAAAAGTCAGACCTAGTAGCCAATACAGAATGTGGGGTGTTTTCCAAATGGACTTTACATGTCGGCAATGGTGGTGTTGTCTGAAGAAAAATGATTTAAAAAAAATCATTTTATGAGAACTTTTGAATCAGAATCTCACCTTACCCAGCTCTGGGAAATCTACCTCACACATCTACACAGCAGGGATGCGCTCCTGTAGCCTAAAGCTGAGAAGCCTGGGATACGATTGTGGCAAAGATTAAATGAGTCATATTTTAAAGCACCCAGACTTTAGTGCTTACTAAGTGTCAGTTTTATTACACTATCACCTCTCTTCATGCACTTTTTAGAAAAATTAACTTTTTATTGATTCTTTGTGATTTTCACATTATGAACCCCAATCCTGCTCATCTCCCCTATCCCTCATACCCACCTTCTACCATTGCAAGCTGTCCCATAACAGAGGAAAATTGTAGAAGCTGCAGTGTGTCACAGTGTGTCCCACAGAATAATCTTTTGCCCATTTCTTTACTTTCAAATGTTCATTGCAATGAGTCCTTGTTCTGGTATGAGACCCCTGGCTTCTGCTGCTCTATTGATGCTGAAACCTCATTGGCTCTCCTCTCAGAGATCCTGTTGTGGCCATGAGTCTTGAAGATCCTGTAGTTTTAGACCCACCTCTTTAAAAACTCAGAGGTTTATTTGTGGGGTTGATGGTGTGGGTTAATTCAAAGTCCTGGATCTGGGCCTGAGCATTATCTAGGCTGCTCTGCTCACTAGCTCTCATTCAGAACTGACTTATCTACCACCTCTGCTACCAGGGCCAGCTCCATTCTGCTGCCTAGTAAGGTTTGGGACCTGATCTTCCAAGTGTTATAACCTGTGAGGGACATGGCCAGTCTATTGTCCAATTCTCATGACTCAGGGGCCAGCTTTCTTGCCTGTATAGATGGTGAGGGACAAGGAAGGGAAAGAAGGCATCTCTCCCTCATTATTAACACTACCCAGAAGACAAGAGGTAGGGCTAGTTCTCCCACATTCACATGCTTAAGACTGACTCATGTGCAATACCCACATCCATGGCCAACTCCACTATGAGGTACTGAGCCAAGGACTGCTCTCCCAAGTGCTGCAGCAGGTGAGGAGCAGGGCCAACTTCCCAGCTTTGATGACCTCAGTGCCAGCTCTCCTGCCTTCTATAAGTGGCACAAAAGTGGGGTTGGGGGGGCATGTGCCACTTGTTTATGTCACTGGGGCCAGTTCTCCCATGCTCACACCCTCAGGGCTAGTTCACTCATGCCACTGCCATCAAGGTCTGCTACCCAGGCCTGCTTTCCCATGTGCTATAGCAAGTGAAGGGCAGGGAGGGACTGTTCTCCTGATCTCATGACTTCACCAACCCAGCTCTCTGACCAGCAGCTGACATTTGTGGTGAGGACAAAATGGAAGGGAGAGGATTTCTTCCTGTTGATGCCTCTGCATAGCAGACAAGAGGCAGAGCTCTCCCACACTCATTCCTTTGGAGTCACTTACTCACACTCCCCACATCCAAGTCCAGCTCTACTGTGTTGCCCAGGCTCAGAATGAATTTTAAAATAATACTTCATTTTAAATTTCCGTAACTAAATTTTAAAATTGATGTGCAAAGTACTAGGTTACCTTTTGATACGTACGTACGTATGTATGTATGTATGTATGTATGTATGTATGTACTACCTATGTATGCTTTGTTCTTATTCCATCTTTGATTATTCTTCCCTCCCCTCATTCCTCTTTTTAACTATTGTTTCTTTTATTTTTTGAGACTATACATCATTACATCATTTCTCCTTTCCTTTGTTTTCAGCAAACCCTTTCATACAGCCCCCTTTGTTCTCTTTCAAGTACATGGCCTCTTCTTTACTCATTGTTTATATATTACTTATATGCATGGTTTTACGACTGACCATTCCATATTGGAGAACTGATTGGCATGGTCTTCCCTGGGGAAGGCGATTTCTCCTATTCTCAGAATAGAATCTAAGAATACCACAGAACACTTTCTGTTCTTCTGGCTCTTAAAATCTTTCAACCCCCAAGTTTTGCAATGGTCCCTGAGCCTTGGGTGCAAAATTATACCCTTTTTTTGGTTTTCTTCTTCTACAATAATCTCTCCCGCTGTGTTCATGTCATCCGTATTCCATTATATGATCTTTTTTCCATCCTCCCTTAAGATCTGTTCTTCCCCTCTCACACTCTTCTAGAAAGATATTTTAAATTGGTGTCAATATGTGAAACATTTTGAACCTATTCAGAGAAGAATTACATATATTCAAATCACTAAAATATACCACGATCCAGTGTTTCTAGTTAGCTATTGAAACACTCAGTGAAATAGGTCATCTATAAGCTTGATGAGAAATATCGAACTTGAAGTCCTTTTAGTGGTCAAGATCTGTCAAAATTTCACTGCTTTGTGAAAGATGGTGAAGGGTTACTATTTCTTCCTTACTTCAGAAATTCTGAATAAGAAACTTAAGCTCAACAGGATCATGCACTGTATATGAAAAAAAGAGAACTAAGAACACTGCTGTTCTGGTGTCTGCTTCATCAAAGGGAATCAGAAGCCAAAAGAGGTCTCAACATTACGGTCCACAGACAGTTAATTGTCTTAATTGTTATAAGTGATTTAGAAACTCTTAACATTTATTGAAGTAAAATAAAAATGAATAGCCCCCTAAGTCTTAGCCTCCTTGACTAACTGGCATACAGAATCAATTGTGTATGGCATTTAACATGCATTTTTAGAAAATTGGCTTCCTTTTTAGAAATGACAACCAAGGCATAGCTGCAAGGCAATCACCATCAATTACCTGATTATTTCTGTTTTAGTAATGGCATAGTTCTCAGAGGAAATAGATTGCACCATTGGCTTTTAAGGGTGATAATTAATCAAATGTCTTCTGCCCTCCAGCATAAGTTTGGAATCAACTGAGAAAATTTCTAGAAGATGAACAGGGATCAAACTCTAAGCCTTATTTTAGCAAGCATAAATTGGGGAAAAAAATCTTTAGATCTCAGGCGACAACTGTACTTTCCACTACCTTTACCCTGACTCAAACTGTGGAGCTAAACGTAGACCTGTCGATAAGTACAGTGGTGACTCTTATTAGCAGTGACTAAGAGGGACAGGATACAAAACTGCATGTTCAGAAATGTCCATCCCTAATCTGTATTGGTTAGGGTCAACAAGGCATGACCAGAGCAGAACTCAGTCCTGGTGGGCAGATGTGAAAGAGAATTGGCAACACGCAAGTCATGCACTAGTATACATACATTAGTATAAAATTTTATTTTAGGGTTCAGATGAGAAGTTGAGATAAAGGATGCTGTGACACTTAGGGTCATACAAAAATGTTCCTTAGGGATGTTTCTCTGTTCTTTATATGATATAGAACTATATATTTTTGTCGACCTTTACTATTTCTTCAGATCTCCCATCCCAGTACAAAATAGTACAATGTACCTATTGTATTTCTAAAGCTGGTATGTAAATGGATACATGTCATAACTTCCAAGCATGTATGTTGCTCAGATATAAACTAACCAACCTTTGAGTTTCAAAAGGAGCCTGGCTCTAACTTTATATACTGAACTCTAGCAGCCTCTACCTGTGTTCATATACTATTGGATGGTATGGTCTGAATAATGGAGGGTCAATGTCTACATCCTCTTATCCACCTTGGGTACCCAGATCTTGCTTCTGAACCAATAGATCAGTGTCAGAATTATCTTTTTCTACCAGGTACACTGTCCCTATTTCATGATACAGATACTGAGAAATCTCTTCCTTCTATTACCATCAAAAAGAGAGAAACAAAAGCACTCCTGCAGGGCATTTGCTTGATTCTGTGTTGTACATTTTACTGAAATTTTGTGGAGATAGGGATGGTGTCAGCAAGATCACAAAAATGAAAACATTCCTATTCTTTTATACAGTGTGCCATTATCCATGTGGTCCTTTCTACCCCATCCCTCTCCAACTTTCCCTTTATGATGACTTTCCTTACGAATTAACTTGGCTCCCAGACTATTAGCATTTCTTTCTGTGTTCTCCATTCCCATTTTGAAGTTTATCACAAGGCTTCAAGGTTTACAGTGTGGGCCCTCTTTGTGGTTTTGTTCTTCCTTCCCTGAGCTGTGAGTGTGTGGAAATAGAGGGGCTGCATAGAACTTATATCCCCGATGAGAAAAAATGTACAATCAATATTAGTAGCATCTTCCATCTATTCTAGTCTTGAATATTAATATTTTGTCTTCATTAAGCAGAAATTGGATATCTGTCTACATATTATCTGTTATCTGTCTTTCCATTTATCAGCTGTTCATTTATATATTGATTCTTACCTATCACCTATTTCTATCTTTACATTTAAAAGCTTTACTTTCCATGTGCATTTTAAAGTTTTGTAGGAATTTGATTTCTCACTGAGTTGCAGTTATGTTTTTAATGTATATTGTGTGGTTTCAGGATATTTAGTATGCCTACCTCTTATAGAGTTAATGGACAAAATTTCTCTGTTTGTCTTTGTAACTCTTGACATTTATACAGTTATAACTAAATTATTTTTATTTCATACATAAATGACCTAAATTAATACAAACACAGCATACTGTATTTTCCTCAAGATAGTTTTTGGTTAGAAACTAGATGGAAAAGACTACAGTCACTTTGAATGTTTGAGAGTATGCTTGTACTCAACAAGCACTCAAGCTAAGTTTTATAATAACACAATCCTTAATGTAGCTGTCGAGCAGCCATGGATGAACTGGGTATTACTGGGTACTTGGAAGGGAAGCTGGAAATGAAACAGGATGGGGGGCGGGGGGGAAGAAGGATGAAGCCAAGACAAAGGTTTCTGATCAAGGCTCAAAGTTTAGTTTTCAGCACTGTGTTTATATAGGGAGAGTCCACAGACCCATTCTTTGTTTCAGCTGGTTTGAGTTGCAAAGTAAGCTCAGGAGGTGATCAACCCCTTCTCAGAGCTCTAGTAGAAAACTGCAAATGCAGCAAGGCCAGGCAACTCAAGCTAGGTTGTAAAACCTACATGGGTTTGTTTAGCCTACTCAAGACTAGGGGAAGGGCACACTTAATATACTTTAAAGGTGAAAGATCCATAAAAAATTCTCTAGTATACTTTCTGTAAAAAATGTCTCTCAAACAAGAACAATGATACACTCCCTCAAGCAAGTACATTTAGGACGCCATTAAATGCTACTGTTTGTATGTATCACAGCCATGGTGTTTGCAGAGATATATGTAGAAAGCCTGTCTCTAATAAATGAGGATAGTTCTAGAGAGAGTTTGAAAGAAATATGGGAAGCCAGTGAAGAAAACTAATATTCATGTTTTTAATTTTATAATTTTAATTGTGGAGACTCTCCTTTAAATTTAGCTCTTTGCTTCTCCCAAGTACACTTTAATTTCTTTCAAGACATGACATTAGCGCCGTGCTCTGCATCATAAGCCCTAATGTAAGGTTTGACACATTTTTTTAATGAATGAAAAAAAATGATTTAATAAATGCAAGAATTTTCATGTTAAATAGATTTAATCCACTAACTCCCTTGGGTGCATAGGTATGGAAAATTCTTAGTACACATCTAAATCCAGCAGCATACACCAAGTGAAGGGACTGTAAAATTGAGACCCAGACTGTAAAAATGAAAGTCATGAGGTGACAGTTTTATGACAGTGCCTGTACACATTCAATTCTATTGCCTAGACAAGTGAAAATTTCCCCAGCTGAGTCTTTGTTTCAAATTAACTTTAGTCTCCAGTAACAGGAATAATTATTTAGACCTGCATTTAGAGGCAGAAAAAGGAAAGAGATTTTTCTTTTATGCCTCATTAGGTTGCAGAATAAGTAACACAATACAAATGTCCCTGAAAGGATTAATGATACAACTCAAGATAGCTACTATTTGTTCTCATTGGAAATACGATCATCATTTTCTCTGATCTTCAGATCTAGGGATGAACAAGGATCATGGATGAACAGCAACTAAATAGGCAACTGCAAAGACATGAAATCAGCCTCAAATCAGCTATTTCCACCTCCAGTTCATCCAGTACTAAGTTTTTCATGTCATTAATGCGCTAGCCATGGAACTCTATGGGATGGTTCTAGTATTATTGAGGGGTAAGCTCTTGTTCTATAGACTTTAATTATAAGATTATATTATATTAATCATATTATATATACATATTTATATAATAATAAAAAGCTTGAGCCAATATTTTTAAAAGTTTTAGAAAATCCCTATAGAGATGCTGGGAGCCCAAACAGTTATATAAACAGTGGCATAACATATTCTTATGTGATCTACTTCAATTCTTAGCATCCCCATTTAGCAGAAAAAAACTAAAGAAACTTTTTGCTTAAGACAATTCATTATATTTTATAAGAATAATATTGGATCCAGGCACTGTGCTATTACTAATAAAACAAAGCAGGAAGCAACTGTAGTTATCTATTAGCTATCCTGTTATCTCTACAAGTGCCATTGACAGATCAATGAACATTAAGTCTTGGTCTTCTACTGGCTTACATGATAAGATACAAATATTTGTCATTGTTGTCTTTCATTGCTTTCCTTTAGTAAATGAAGATTATAGTACTCCCTTCTTCGTGTAGTTATTATGAGAATTACATGAGTTGATTTGTATCAAGTGCTACAATATTTTGTATAGGGAAGACTATGTTGCTTTTTATTTTTTATAGAATATTTAAACAGAACAACAAGGATTCTTTTCTGCTAAATTATTTGCTTCATTGTTAGTATGATGTAAAAAATAGAATGCAGTCTGTGTGAGCATAACACATGCTAAAATTGATTACCATTGTTCCCTTAGAATCCAGACTGACATCTACTGGGAAGTAGGTAGCCAATAAATACTCCTGAATTAACGTGTCAAGTCGAACCTATGAAATCCAGATATATGATCACTCATGAACTAGAGAATGTTACATTCCTATAGTATAAATAAGCAGGTTGAAGACCCGGGAAGAAGGGCAGCCAATTTCAGATCTCAGTAGAGCTAACTCACCTAACAACTGGATGACCTTGAACAGATTCATTTTCTTTTATAGTTTGAAGATGATGCATTCTGCCTCCAACAGTTGCTTTGAGAATAAAATAAATAATGCAGGTGACAGTGACTTGCCCATAGTAAACAAAACATTGTTCAGAAACAAAGTAAATTCTAACATTAATATAGCACTTTAGAACTCCCCAAATGCAAGTCTCATCTCATTTGTTCCTTATAACAATAGGGAGTAGTGTGGATAAAAGAGAGTTTTTCTGTGCAGGGATAATTATTCACTACATGGGAACATACTTAAAACTGCAACAACAATTTTGTGGTCTGAAAAAGAAAAAAAATGATTCAATTAAGGCTTTGTCTTTTAAAAAGTAAGGTAACAAAAAATAATGTGTTTTTTTAAAGCAACTTTTAGTTATAATGACTATGAGTGCCAACTGTTGAAAATAATGGGTTTTATTAAAAGAACACAATTTCTGGCAACACTTTTTAAGAACACAGAGCAACATGCTTTCATGTTTAATTAACTTACAACACATCGTGTGGAAGGAGATCACTTTTGAGCAATGGACAAGGTTTAATCGTCTTTCCCAAGGACTTTCATTATTCTGATATTTAAATCCTTTTGCTTTAAAATTTCCACCTTGTCACCAGCTTTATCTTTTCCCTCTTCTAAGTTTTGAGCTGCTTAAGTAGGCCAAAACCACGTATGGCAGTTGCTCCGTGTGTGATTCATACTGTTCTCCATTTCTGCCACCTTATTGCTTAAAATTCTGAAGCCTATCTGAGACTTAGCATTTTATTTGACAAAGGATTTGCATGATATTTATAGACTAATGATCAAAGACATTGATTTAATGGTTGGAGAAAGATATGAATCTTCAGAGGGAAGGGATGTGGAGAGCAGACTAATTTTATAAATGATCAACTCATTAGAGCATTAGAGGATATTTTCATGTTATGATGGCTTTTACTTCCTTGTGCAGCCTCATTATGGTGCAGACTCATAATAAAACTAAGATAATGAGGAACCTCTGTATTATTACTGTCTTCATTTTACAGATGATTAAAATGTAACTCAGAGAAGTTTAGTGACTTAAGGCTGCCCAGCAAGTAAATACTCTTAATCCGTGCTCCTTATGCAAAGAAGTAGATATGCAAGGGGTCAAAAGAAAATCTGCTCATTCTCTCTCTTGCCCCCTCCATCCCTCCCCAACACCCTTCCTCCCTCCCCCTCTCTCCCCCATCTCCCTCATCTTCTTCTCCCCCCTCCCCTCCCCCTCTCCCTCTCCCTCTTCTCTCTCCCTCTCCTCCCCACCCCCCCCTCTCTCTCTCTCTCTCTCACACACACACACACACACACACACACACACACACACACACACACGCACACACTTTGGATTTGTAAGTCACAGAAATAACGAGTCTTTTCAAAGAACCCATTGCTTTGAAGAGATTTTAGGACTTCTGAGTGTACTCTGTTCTCCTCTCAGTTCTTTTCTTCTGAAGTTGAATTTGTCCTCCACAGAAAAGGACCTTAGGTCCCATGTCTAAGGGTTTTCACTTGAAAAAGATTGGGAGCAAATATAAAAGAAATGTTGAAGTGAAAGTCACAACATATGAGTTCTAGATTTTTTTTTGAGTTCTAGATTTTTGCTCTGGTTTTGAGAATTGTTAAAATTAAGTATGACCTCATACATATATTTTATATATTTGTAAAAGAAATGTATTTGAATTGGAAGAAAAACCCCAAGTTTGAATTTGGCTAAGAAAATTTCTCATTCTGAATCTAATTTTCTTAAGTTGTATGATGCGAACCCCTTGGTCACTAAAAACCTTCTCATATAAAGAATTAAAAAATCAGGGAGGATTGAAAAAAAATCTCAGTGATTAAGAACATTTGATTCTTTTTTTGGCTGGTAGACTATTAATGACTGCTTCTATTTCTTTAGGGGAAATGGGACTGTTTAGATTGTTAACTTGATCCTGATTTAACTTTGGTACCTGGTATCTGTCTAGAAATTTGTCCATTTCCTCCAGGTTTTTCAGTTTTGTTGAGTATAGCCTTTTGTAGAAGGATCTGATGGTGTTTTGGATTTCTTCAGGATCTGTTGTTATGTCTCCCTGTACCCCGGAGCTCTTGACTCTAGCTGCATATGTATCAAAAGATGGCCTAGTCGGCCATCACTGGAAAGAGAGGCCCACTGGACAGGCAAACTTTATATGCCCCAGTACAGGGGAACGCCAGGGCTAAAAATGGGAATGGGTGGGTAGGGGAGTAGGGGGGGAGGGTGTGGGAGGCTTTTGGGATAGCATTGGAAATGTAATTGAGGAAAATACGTAATAAAAAAAAAGAGAAAAAAAAGCTAAAAAAAGCTAAAAAAAAAAAAAAAAAAAAAGAAAGAAAGAAAAAAAAAGAACATTTGATGCTTTTGAAGAAGACCCAAATCAGGTTCTTAGATTCCTTATCAGATGACTAGCAACTCTCTGGAACTCCAGTTCCATCGCATCTGATGTCTTATTCTGGCCTTTGGAGGCACCCATACAAATGTGTAGTGGAGATAAACATGCACAGGGTTCCATTTGTGCTCAGTGAGAAGTCCCTGAGAAAAGCACTAATATGCTGACATCTAAGTCAGCATATCTTAGTGACCTTGGACTTCATGTCACTGTTTACTTCTCTTGTTAATCTCAGAAAGCTTGTTGGTTTTGTTGGCAAAGTAATATAAGGGACCAGATCTGCCTCTGAAAGCATTTTTGAGTGTTCTATTATCCCATCCTGCTCATTGGTCCCCTTCTGGTACCCCTTCCCACAATCCTTCTTCTCTGAGAGGGTGGATAACTCCTACCCTGGCATATTAATTCTCTGTGTGGCTAAGTGCATCCTTTCCCACTGAGGCCCGACAAGGCAGTCCAACTAGAAGAACATATCCCACGTACAGGTAACAGCTTTTGGGATAGCCCCAGCTCCAGTTGTTCAGGGTCCACATGAAGCCCTAGTTGCACATTTGGTACATATATGTATGAAGACCTAGGTCCAGCCTGTGTATGCTCTTTGGTTAGTGGTTCAGTCACTGAGATCTCTAAGGGTCCAGGTTAGTTGACTCTGTTGGTCTTCCTGTGGAGTTCTTATCCCCCTCAGGACCTTAAATCCTTCCTCCAACTCTTCTATAGAGGTCCCCAAACTCCATCAACCCTTTGGTGGTTGTAGGTGTCTGCATCCATCTCAATTAGGTGCTGTGTAGAGCCTTTCAAAGGATAGCCATGTTAGATTCCTGTCTCCAAGTCAAGTTGATGACATCCTTAGATGAGCTGATCATATTAGATGACCCTTGATCAATGTTCATATCTTCTAGAAAAGTTTTGGCAATCAAGTTTCATATCTATCTATGTATCTATGTGTCTAGGTATATGTCTATGTATATATGTATGTATGTATGTATGTATGTATGTATCTATTTATCTATCTATAATCTATCTAGTGATTAACTGGTCTACTAGTATAGCCACTAAAAACACTAATGTTAAATATTTTCTTGATTTTAGATCTAAACTGAATTTCTCAATAGATTTCCAGGGTAAACAATGAACAACTATTGTAGTGATTTTGTCCAATTATTTTTCCAGTTATTTCCCAGTTCTTTAATGAAACTATTTTGACATTCTAGGAGTATTTTTTATTGTTTGAACACACACACACACACACACACACACACACACACACACACACACACACACACACGATAATGAGGGAGGAGATATAGAGAGAGGTTCCAAAGGAAATGATGATCATACTTTACTGACGTGTGTCCTTTGGCCTCCCTTCTATGCATTTTCATGTTCTTTAAATGATATTTGTTTCAATTACAAATGCAATCTAAATGTGAGTAAGTAAATTACATATTTTTATTCCCTGTTTTGTTCCTTTGAATAAAAACAATTTAAAAAGCTTAGTGTCTTTTAATGGCTCACTTGTCTGTAATTATTGCACCTATAGTTTTTTAACAGACTATAACTTGATTCTCTGAACTTTTTCTTGAACTCGGGATAAGACATGTTACGAACTTCTGGGAAAGAAATTTTACTGATAAGGTTGGTATGCTTCAAAAGGTAAAGATGCTTGTTAACTGGTCTGAAGACAACTGGGAGTTATCTTTAGCAAACCAAGGACCATTAGAACAGAATGCCGAGGCCCAAGTGTTATCAACAAAGTATCAGCAACCAGTTAAATCCAGTAGAATTCAAGCCATCCCTACTTACCTATCCATGGCTGTCAGTCCATTTCTGCTCGAAGGTTGGGTTCTGATAAGGCACCACTAGTGATAAAATTCCAGTGATCTTCCCTTTCTTTGATTTCAATAGTCACTAGTGTGTGTGTGGGGGGGGGGGGGAGGAGTACCTAGAGTGCAAAGCTATCTTCTAATTGTGTTGCCGATTAGCTGTCAAATTCCCTCATGGCCTGTGATTTATTACCCCAGGAGAATTTGGAACTCTTACAGTTTGAAAGATAGCACCACCTATCACCCCTGGGGTAAAGTCTCTCCCAGAGTCATCCACAATTCATCAGAGGCAAAGCTTTCTTACGCTTCCCCATCTTGCCTCATGTTTAATTAAAATTCTACTTAATGAAATTTTTTCATGTTGTAGGCATTTGCATATAATTTGATGAGATTCAAAATTTGAAAAAATAATTGAGCTCCTCTCCCCAGAGCTCAAATGTTATGCTTTCAGAAAATAAAAAAGCTGTCCAGACAGAAGAATCCAAAGCAAGGCTAATCTCTAGATATGGTCATTTCCACTTTATCTATCTCCGTGACTCTGTGATGAGTCTGACAATAACAGAGGAACAAATATCCTTCAGAATTTAAGCCCCAAAGCCAGGCTGGAATTAAGCTACTGGCAAGTGAACTACTTATGTATTTTGTCCTAAAATTTTGAAATATTGAACATTTAAGAATTACTTGTAATGAAAAGGTAGTCAAGAGTTAAGAGATGGACCAAAGATTTTCAAACACAGGTAGAACTCAGAAGTCAAACATGGGAGAAGGCGATGGATTTTAGGTACATAAGACTTGTCACTGAAATATATGTATTGTGTGACACCCTTGATGTTTGGAAGCTGTTTATCTAGGTACCTATGGCAATTATTTCAACTATTAATTAGTTGTTATTCACATGTCCAAGGAATTTAATAGAATTTACATTTTTAACACTCATGATACCAAAAGATAGTCCATTCAGTAGTAATCTGTTTGTTTGTTTGTTTTATGCAAAAAGTATTACCTCATGGTGATTCAAATACAGGAGATTTTTCTAAATTTCAAAGAGGGAAATTATTGCCACATCATGAAGTTGTATAAGAATTTGCCAATGTTTGGGAAAGTACATAGAACAAAGATTGTGGTCTAGTTAATTTTAACTATTTAAGAATAGAAGGGCGTTTCAACTGAGGAAGTTGTTCAGATGAGGCTGATCTGTGGGTATATCTGTGGAGTACTGTCTTGAATTTTAATTAATATTTAAATATCCAAGACCACCAAGGGAGGCAGCATTCCCTGGACAGGTGGTCCTGGGCTATCAAAAAAAGGTAACTAAGGGATGAGGTATTTGATGATGCAGCTGCCTTTGAATCATCCATGATCTTGTAAGTCCTCACCCATACTTCTGTATGTATCTCAGTGAACTCACTGGTTAACTAAAAATGAAGAAGAAAACTGGCTAAATATGAGTGTGCTAGTGAGCCAACAGCCAACATTCCCATGGTTTCTATTTCCAAGTCCTGCTTGTGTCCCTGCCCTGACTTCCCTCAATGACAGACTATGGCTTGGAAATGTAAGCCAAGTAAATCCTTTCCTTCCCTAAGTTTCTTTTGCTCAGAGTGTTTTATCATAGCAACATAAACAATATTACAACAGCTAATTGGTACCAGAGAATTAGGTTGTTGTTGTGATAGACTTGCCCCCTGTGTCTTTTATGACTTGTATTCTTTGTGTGTGTGTGTTTTGGGGGGGGGGGAGACACATAGAAGTATTTGGAGCTTTTATCTTTAAAAGCCCTTGAGTGCTGTGGGTAGAACATGATGAGCTGTTTTCATGGGAACCTAGAAGATAAGAAGAATGAAAAAAGGCAGACAAAGCAAGCTTGGCTCATGATGTTTCAGAGGGAAGCAAGAATTCTGTCAAGATGAGCATGAGAGGCAATCAGTTTGTTTGTACTGATCATCTGGGGCTGAAAAATTAACAGTGATTAATAAGAGATCAGCAGAATTCAGGGGAAATCTGTGTGCTTTCTTGAAGCAGAAGGAAAATATTCCACCTGGCAGATGTGCTTGGCAATGTGTGAGAGTTGCCCATGTGGTACTTATTTTGAAGGAACTAAAGACACAAGATTGAGGGGGTCATAGAGAGTGGCTGATGACTGGTACTGAAATTCAGGGTCATAGTCCCTGAGAAGAGGCCAGGAAAGGATATTGATGAAGCTCCTATAGAAGCCTCAGGATATTGGAGACGCTGGGACAAGGTGATGTTTGACTGAAACAGCAGCAAGTATGAAGTGGTAGATAGCAGTTTGGGCCAAAGCTACAAGGTAAACTGAGTGTCCTGGGGATGGTACACTGGAGAACTGGGGTTATTCAAGACTTTTGAAGCTCCACAGATCATGAGTGACACCAGGCATTGAACTGTAGCATTTTGATTTGCACCACTGGACTTTAGTTTTGATCCAATTGTTTTTATGGCTCACTTCTCTTTTGGAATAACAAACTATATAGCTTGGTTTTGATTTTACAAGAGGCAGGTACTTGAATTTTTAAAGAGACATTGGGCTTTTAAAATGTTGACAACATTTTAAAATGTTAAAAAGTTTAAATGTTTAACAACTTTGAGACTTTTAAAATGTATTTTATGTTGATATTAATATGAGATCATGGGGACAAAGGATGGAAAGTTATGGTATAAAGGGGAGTCCCACGCTCTCAGAGAAGAAGGGGAGGGAGAGAGAGTAGAGACTCTGAAGGGAGGACTGTGCCAGAGACAACGTTTGGGATGTAAGTAAACAAATTAATAATAATAATAATAATAATAATAATAATAATAATAATAATAATAACAGTAATAAAGTGATGTGTTGATATGTCAAGCTAACAAGAAGCACAGACTCCTAGTTAGCGCTAACATGACACAGCATATAGTCACTCAAGGAAAGAAACTCAATTAAAGGCTTTCCCAGAACATACTGTCCTGTGTGCACGTCTTTGGGGTTATTGAAATTGTTAAGATATAAGAGGGCTCAGTCTGTTGTGAGCAGCTCTGCTCCCTGGGAAAGTGGTCCTAGGCTGTAAAAGAAAGCAAGCAGCACAACTCCTTGGTTATTGCTTCAGTTCCTGCCTGGATTTCTACCCTGACTTCCCTCAATGATGGATTGTAACCTGGAAGTGTAAGCCAAATAAATCCTTTCCTCCCCTAAGTTGCTTTTGGTCAAAGTGTTTTATCACAGCAACAGAACAGCAACTAGAAAAGATAGTATTTCCTTCTCTTTTGGAAATTATGACTCCTGATGTATACTTTGAAACTCATAAGCTTCTTTTATAGACATCATTTTGAATTGAGATGATTAACTTCACAATGACGAGAACAAACCAGAGCAGTCTGTTCCCAAACAATGATGCTTTCTCTAAGACACACTCTGATGCAATTAGGAACTTTACTTGATCAATAATGGCTTCTCTGAAAGTTATTAGCCTAGAACTCCATGGATTGCCTTTAGGTGCTTCTTGGCACTACACATCTGTCACTTTTCTTTGACAATCTGCAAGGTGTGGGTACAGCATCTGTACATACCAGATTAATAATGCTGTCCTGGTTTGTTTGAGAATCCCCATGGTGAGAATGTAGACTCAACACAGAGCCTGCATATGCTTAGCATACTAGCTGGAATTAAATACCTCATTTACAAACCAAGACATAAAAAAGAAAATAGAGTAAGTCCCTAGTTTTCAATTGCAATGCAAATAGGACTGGGTTAGGCTTATGTGTAGAATTCTGCTTGGGTTGTTCTGAATCCAAATGGTTCATCTCTAGCTAAAGAGTAGCTGGGGTATTTTGATACTTGAGTGTAGCAAAAAAATGCAAAGTATGTTTGACAATTTAACAAGTATGTATTGAACATCTAGTATATGTTGCAAATGATGCCAAAAATAAGACATACGAATGTTCTGTCCCCATGGAATCTTCATCCTGGTGGTAAAAACTGATAACCTTAATAAGTCAATATATAAACATATAAAGAAATTCCATCAGTGAATAACAGTAACTCTGACACTACAATATCTGATACCATTATCATGAATGACAATGATAGATAATTTATGTTGGAGGTTGAAGATGGTTCCAATGTAAATCACAAATGACCTCAAGGACAAAAGAACCTAGGAAAAGATGTCAGGTTGATGAAGTGTGAAGAAGGCTTAGTCTTCTGTGATGCTGTCTTTGACTGTGGTGAAACAGGGAAATGATCCATGTTGTATGGACAGCTGGAAGAAGCTGAAGAAGAGAAAGTAGTGGATTCTATACTAGAGTCTTTGAAAATAAAAAGGCAGCTAGACAATGCTGGCTTTAGTTTATTGATATTTAAGTTGGATTTCTGACCCACAAAGTTTTATGTTGCACAAACTACTAAACTTGTGGCAATATATTATGATGTGAATAAAATATAAATATACACTAGTTTGTATTAGGGACAGAATGTGCTAGTAAAAGTAGAAACATGGAATCCTATCGGGTTGTCACTTTGACTTTACAGTGCAGAGAAATGGAAAGACCACGGTGTGTTTGGGGAGGGACAAAGTTGTCAAATTTGGGACATATTTTCAAGATTTTAAAAAAAAATTGTTTTGTATAATTCTTGGAAATTTGGTTCAAATCCATTAAGATTTAACATCCAGATAAGTAGTGTATTTGCCAACATGGGAAAGACAGGAAAAGTTGTGGGTAGAAAAGCAAGAGTTCTGATTTAGGAATTTAAATTTGAAAATTTCTCTTGATATCCAAGAGGAAATGGTGGTTAAGCAGCGGCATTAACTAGTTGAAAGTTCAGAAGATAGGTCAGGAGTGGGGATAGAAGTGTAAGGGGGCAAAGCTGCCACTGAGAAAGGACTTTGGTTCTGCACGTTTCAGCACTAGTATCCCTACCCCAGCTGCTCACATGTAAAAATTAGATACTTTTTCTTGTCAAGGGTCTTATTATTTGAAATCTTCTAGCTGCTGAACTGCTTTCCTAACAGCACCCCCCTCAAGTGTTTAATCACTTCATTGTCAATATAATGTGGACAACCAAAATTGCTCAAATTGAGTCTACGAAGAAGTAAAATCTAGCTTATTTTGCTGACTATTTAGGGACATATCCATGAATGTGTCCTGATCATATGCTCTTGTCTGAACTTGCTGCTGAAAATTGGGTCAGAAGACATCTGTGGTTTAAGCAGAGTAATGGGTGTAGTCTTTGTTTGTACAGTTGAAAACATTTCAAACATAAGACTAACACATGAAACATGTTAATGAAGAAAGACAAGAGAGACCTACCATTTCCTTATTAGTGCATGATCTTACATTTGCACACATCTCCTCTATTCATAATCTCTTGTTCATAATATAATAGCCAATATCACTGAAAGCATTGTTAGGCCTGGATGCCTTCAGTGTGGCTGAGATTTGGGAGTCAGTAGTAATTCTGACTCTGGTCTACCCTAATATTCTTATGTACCCTTCTCTATGCTTTGAAAATACACACAAACCTTCTCTGAAGGTAGCAACCTAATGATTACTTCCAACTGAGTGCCTCATGCTTCCAGGTAAACCACAGTCTCTTTCAAGAGGAGATGGTATAGTTCCTTGTCCAGTATACTGAAACCTAAACAGCTTATTATGTTACCTTTCATTCATGAGTGCCAAGCCCTTTTAATATAGGTACACACACACACACACACACACACACAAACACTTGTAAAATGTCATACTTCATTACATAATTTAATTAAAATATTTGAGAATGTTATGCTCAAGTACTGTATTTACACAATTTGCATCTCAACCTCTCCCTTCTCTCAATCATCCTACTCCTTTTCTAATTCATGACTTTTTCTTTATAGCATTACATACATGTACACAAGCACATATGTATTAATAGAACCTACTGAATACAGTTAGTATTGTTCATGTGTATATGATTTTAGCCCTGATTACTTGGGATTGAATAATATATCAGGGGCTCATACCCAATGAAAATGGATCCTCCTTCTCTCTGCAGCCATTGATTGATTATTTTTATTCAATCTCTTAAAATTCATATATCTATACAATGTATTTTTATCATACCCACCTATCATTACCTCTCTAGTGTTTTGAAAAGGTTTGGCCCCCATAGATTCATGTATTTAAATGCTTGGCCCACGGGGATTGATGGTATTAGTAGGTGTGTCCTTGTTAGAGTAGATGTGGCCTTGTTGGAAGAAATGTGTCACTGTGGGAGTGAGGTTGAGGTTCAGTACTTAAACTCTACCCAGTGTGGAAGACTCAGTCTTCTCCTGACTGCCTTTGGAACTCAAATATGTAGAATTCTTGACTCCTTCTCCAGTACCATGTCTGCTTGGATGTTGCCATGCTTCCTGCCATGAAGATAATGGACTAAATAGCTGAACCTGTAAGCTAGCCCCAATTACATGTTGTCTCTTATAAGGGTTGCCTTGTTCATGGTTCTCTTCTCACCAATGGAAGCCCTAAGACACTCTTCAACCTTCACTTGTGCTTCCAATTCTTTGTGCTTCCAACTCCTCCATCCCAACTTTATGCCCTCAATTTTTTGCTTATCAATGCCCCATGAATTTTTTTATATTGCAATGTTACATTGTTATCTGCAAAATTCATTTTCATGAGCCATATAATTAACTTTAAAAATGGAAAAACTATCTCAAAGTGTTTTAAGTTTATGGTTTCATGTTTACCTGTGTTCATAACTACTCTTGGCTGCATACAGCACACAAGTTATGAGTTGGACTCAACTGAAATCTTCATAACTGCAATTAAAACCTAGAAACAAATTCCCATGTCCCTTCACACAGAAAAATGAAGGTCATAATGGGCAATCTGAAGGACTCCTGTGTAAGTTCAATAGGACTCCTGTCACAAAGGACACTAACTGAGACACTTATACAAGAGAACCAGACTTTTTTACAGTGCTGGAGGCTAGAAATCTGAAGCTGTGGTATTGATAAGTTGTACTTCTCTGATGCTTCTTACCCATGCTTACACTTAGACTTCCTATTCTCTTTCCTCTGTGTACATTGCTGGTTTCTCCTACATAAAGGACACATGAAATTCTGGTTGATTGCTTACCCAAAGAGCTTCAATTTAAAGTATATTTGCCTCCAAAGAGTCAAATATAGTCACATATTGAGGTCTTAAGGGGTAAGGTTTCACCATGGCATCTTAAGGGAGATACATCTATTCTGTAGTAGCCCTTTGTTTTTGAAGTGGAATAAACTCCTTCTTTAGTGCACCTGGCATCATGTCTTCCATTTTCTTGGCAGAATTTTTTATGCTTCTCCTGGAGATCAGACCACAAGGAATATCCAGTGAAGTAAGCTAAATGAACGAGGCAGTTTCCATAGGTACTAAATCTAAGGGACACTCACACATAATGTACACATGTGCACACACACATACACATATACATACACATATGGTACATGCTTACAGAACACAACAATTTATTTTCTAAAAACCATTTGCATATTACCACTGAGTGGCAGGTTAGAGTTTGAACCCTGGCTTTCATTTTCTTACAATGCTATTTTTGGGACATTTTCATATATAGAATATATTTTGATAGTATTCATTTCTCATTATCCTCCCTGATATCCCTTCAATATAAAATTATTTTAAAGGGATATGTTAAGAAACTAGAATGACCAAAAGTTTTGTGATGAATGAACTATCAGTTTTCAATAAAGATGGCATCAGTATCACTGGCTCCTCATGTTGCCTCAGGCTCCAATGCCACAGGTACTAATCTTGTCATAATTTGCATTTTAAAGAATATATTATCACTGCAGAATTTTGTGTGGATTTTACATTGTGAAATAATCATTATTAAAATATTATCTCAATTACCGACTCTATGCCATCTTGAAGTTTTAAAGGCCAGTACATTAATTCATTTATCTTATCTGGTGCCTTACCTGCCAACTGATAGTATATTTGACAAGATCATTGGCTATTACTGCTGTCTTTTCTTCTGGAAATTTTTTTCTTATCTATTGACTTCTTTCATTGTGTTCACTTAAAGTGGACACAGGAAAGAATATTCTCCCTAGGGGTCCAATCTGCTAGTATAGGTACAAAGCCCTATAGGATTTCAGGGTGCAGAAACTTCAGGTAATCTGCGTTTCCCCCTATATTTGGTAACATAATTCCCTCAAAATGTGATTCTACTTAAGTCTATTTGCACTTAATCAATTCCATGGCCAATGGTCTTGTCAAATCTACTTATCAAGCATGACAAATTTAGTCTTTAATTTTCTCTACTCTGTATACTGACCAATTTTTTACTGGGTCTTTTCTCTAAGGTATCCAATGCCTTAATCCATTAAGAAGAGATTTTTATGAGAATGAAATATCCTTTTTAGGATGTGTGCCACAGTGTCTTTGTCCACTGTCTGGAAGAAAAGATGGACTGGGAAATGCCTGAGTAATGCTCACTCTGCCAGCTTGTCTCCTGATGAGACTAATTCTTCAGAGTCATCAAAGTAGAGACTTAGATGTTAATTCTTCAGTCCTAAAACTCTGGGATCAGAATCCTGGTCCACACCAAAGGGAAAAGAAAGGAAAAAAGAATGCCTACATACACAGTGCTAGAATTTCCTTCTTGTCACATTTCAAATAACCAGACTTGTTACAGTTTGTTTTCTTTATCATTGTTATATACAGATGTGGGACTGTGAAAGGTAGACTTGTTCTCAGTTGAGCTAAGGCTAGAAACCACGGTGACCCTGAAGGGAGGTAGGTAGGGCACCAGACCCCAGATTTGTGGCCTCCAGTCCTTAAAGGGCAATGCCCCCAAGCCACTCCACAGGTAGAGGATGTGACCTGTGGTCACATAGGCTCAAGACAGATCTCCATTTTAATGAGGTACCTAAAGGCCTGGAGGACTTAGCCAATAAACTCTCCTTCCCAGATACTCCTCTCTGAAAAGGGTATTTAATCTCAGGTCCATCCTGAGAAGTGGGGTACAGTTTTATTCATCCACTTTTCACCATGACAATAAATGCCTTAAAACCATGAACTGCCTCTTTTCAATGGGATCCGATGCGGGGAGCCATGGAGAAGGCCTTCACCTGTAGAGCTGCCATCTAATCTCTGGTAGAAGGCCTCTCTGTGCTTCCAGACATGGCTGATACCAAGACTACCCCTCACTGAGCCAAGAACTCCCCACTTGGGAACAGCCAGAGCTTCCCCTTTACCCCTAGCCACAGGGTAGATACAGCCTGCGGGGCCCCCTACTCCATTCTTAGCTGTTCTGAGGCTCCCATTGGAGCCTGGGTGTCGGAGAACCTGAGAACCAGATGGCCCTGGCTTTGACAAAGGCCTAGGGACCCCGAATCAGCTCCAGTGATCCTGCACCTCAGACTGCACTTCCCCAACCCTGGAGTGGTGTCCCAGGGCTTCCTTATGACACAACACTCTCCCAGCAACAGCGTAGGGTAACCACGGTCAACATCCCAAGACATCCTGCCTCCCTGAGAGGCTGAACCCTGTGGCAGAGTGGATGCAGGATTCCATAACCCTACATACAGATATGAAAACATGTAATATGTTCCCCCAGTGGACTCAGAATGGGCTCTAATTTTCCACTTGTTTCTGGAGAAGATGGAATAGACAAAACTATGCCCCCTGCAACAAAGAAGTACACACCCCCATCCTGAATACTGTGTTTGTATTACCTCAAGCAGCAAAGAGGAATCATGGAAGCAGATGCAATAATGTGACTCATTAGTTGGTTGAAAGATAGAAAACTGATCCTGGTTCTTCAAGGTTAATACACTATAAGCACACATCCTTTCAAATATAAATGAAGTAGACAAATAAAAGATTAACATGATTGGACAGAAGACAGATTGGATATACTACTGTCTCTAGCCTTGAGGATGGAAGAAAAGGCCATGTGCTTAGATTGCAGCAGGCCTATGGAGTCCATACAGACAAAGACATGATCACTCAAAGCTAAAACAGAACACAGGCTTTTGAGCACTATGATCCGTTTTGGAATTTGGATCTCTAGAGCTGTAAGATGATACATTTGAATTGATTTATCTGATACTAACTCGTGTGGCAGTTTATACAATACAATACAACAAACACAGGAAACAAATGTGGTGTTTTACCTAATGTTTTGATATCAGAACCCTAAAGTGAAAATTTCACAAGCTTTCAGCACACTAGCCACGAAGCTAATGCCGTGGACGTTCAGTTGTGCCGTATCATTACTCAATTTAAATGTTCTAGATTCTGATCAATAAAAGAATCTTTCATGTTCCTGAAAAGAGAGAAAGTATCTCACTGAAAAGAGTTGATGTGGGTATGTGTTGGTTGCTCATTTAAGGTTCTCTGACATTTCTCACTATCGCTAAGTATTATTTGCATCCCATACGGAAGCTTTTGTTATCATATTTTAGTTACTGGGATGAGGAAATTGTAATAGTAAGGCACACACCTTGTCTTTGGGGTATAACTTGGACATTACGTACATTGTTAATGTATTAAGTTGGCCTGAAACCAGCCATGTACCACACCTAACTGCACTGAAGACTAGCAAGCATAATCAGTATTTTGCTACCCTTGTGCTACACTGATATTAATCGATTTATTACACAAACAAAAGAACAATGAAAATACTAATTCCTGCTACACACCGGAGGTGATGCTGCGTTGTGCACAGGAGATATTGATTTCACCTTGTACTCTAAATAGGAAAAATATCTCTACCAATTGACTTCAGAAGCCTTAACATGAGCAGAAGATTGCGTGAAGTCTTTGCAGAGCCAGGAAGCCATACAAGGAGAGCATAAGTATAGAAGACAGTCTTGAGTCAGAGACTGGTAGCTGCCCAGTACACTGATAAGTACGTGAGAAGATCAAGTAAAACTCTCATGTGTGGACTCTAACTTGTTAAAAACTTTCTACTCCCAAAAGTGGATATCCTCAAGCCAATCAAATGATGGGCTTAGAAGACCACTCTGGAGACAGGATTCCTAGCCACTGTGGCAAAGACTTAACGTCAAACTACCTTGTGATGAGAAACTAGAGATAATTGCTAGAATCCGACTTGGATCATTTATAAGTGACACCATCAAGTATAGGATTTAAGTAATACGTGGGTCTTATTCTTGTCATTCCCAGTCAGTACTTTTGTTGTTAACATGATGTGGTAACATGTTGTGTTATCACATACCATTTTTTTTTTTGAGTGGTTAGAACATTCATATTCCACACAGGATTAAGGAGACCTGAAAGGGAAAACCCGGCTAAGGTGGTTGGTTCACTGTGAATCTCTGGATGTGTCACTTAGGAACCATCTCATTTATGAATCACTAGAAGGTAGTGTCTGAGCATGTTAACTCGTGGTGGGTTTTTGTTTTTTATTCCATGGTTCTGACATTTGTGCCAAGCCTCATTGGCTATTTTATCACTGTCCTGCGAGAAAATACAGAAGCACTTCAGTGTCACAAGACTTAGGGGCCTGGTCCTTCTCTACCTGTTGTCCCCTTACTGCAGCTGAAAGAGGAAAGTAATTTAGAGAAAGTGGGGAAAGTTCATGCTAATTGCTAAGTTATTGACTGTCATGTCTTCAATCCTTTGGCTCCTACTCCATTATTCTTTCTGTTGTGCTTGCTTCTGTATTTGATCTACCTTCCTTTTCTATTTTCAAAAGCTTTCCAAGTACCACATGTGTTTACTCTCTTCGAAATATGACATAAATAAAGTCCATAGGGTGGTTTTGGTTTCCCAACATCTTATAAAATAAGAATTCTGAGGAGCTGAATATCCATGGCCTCTAATGAATGACTGTACACAGGATGTATACTTTGAAGAGCACACAGGAGAGATTACTTCAAGTTTTTAAAAACTTAGTTATATAAATTATTCCATTCTATAAACATTGTTCTAAGTTTTGTTTTCATTTTCATAACACCATGTCTTTTTTATATACTTTTTTATTATGTATTTTCCTCAATTACATTTCCAATGCTATCCCAAAAGTCCCCCATACCCTCCCCCCCCCCACTCCCCTACCCACCCAATCCCACTTTTTGGCCCTGGCGTTCCCCTGTACTGGAGCATATAAAGTTTGCGTGTCCAATGGGCCTCTCTTTCCAGTGATGGCCTACTAGGCCATCTTTTGATACATATGCAGCTAGAGTCAAGAGCTCAGGGGTACTGGTTAGTTCATAATGTTGTTGCACCTACAGGGTTGCAGACCTCTTTAGCTCCTTGGATACTTTCTCTAGCTCCTCCATTGGGGGCCCTGTGATCCATCCAATAGCTGACTGTGAGCATCCACATATGTGTTTGCTAGGCCCTGGCCTAGTCTCACAAGAGACAGCTATATCAGGGTCCTTTCAACAAACGCTTGAAATATCTTTATGCTCTGTCTATTTAGTACATAGATCTAAATCTCTCCTTTTAGTTAATGTCTGATCCTTCATAATTCCCCAACTCAAACATATCATATTTTATTTATTGGACTCATTTAGCCAATTCTCTCTTTTTATACATTTCATTTGTTTCCAATATTTATTTAAATTAATTAAGTAAAGGTATTTAATGGTCAATGTTTTAAGAACTACTGAAAAATCATTCTAAAAAGGGAAGTTGAATTATGTATGGCCTAAGGAAAAAGATGATTTTAGTTTCTTAATTTTATATTAAACTCTTAGGAGCCCTAAAGTAATAAATTTATAGAATTAGAAAAAATATCCATGGTTCTCAATTTTCTTTCTCTCCTTTTTATAGAAGAAACAAGAGTTGTAAAGTATTTAACACCCTCTGCCTCAGTTACAGGATCTTGATTGATGATTTGTGCTTTTTAATCATCTGTCTCCTGGGTAACTTACCCTGTCATCGTCTAGGTGTCTTGTCTTTGTATTTTGTTTTCCACTTAAACACATTTCTTCCAAGAAATCTTGAATGGTATTAGCTCCCAGGTCTTATTTCAGCACTCAAAACCACTGCTATATGATGCAAACCATTACTTTGTAAAATAAAACAAAATCTCTCTCACTCATTATCTTAGTTAGGGTTTACTGTCATGAACAGACACCATGACCAAGGCAAGTCTTATAAAGGACAATGTTTAATTGGGCTAACTTACAGGTTCAGAGGTTCAGTCCATCATCATCAAGGTGGGACCAAGACAACATCTAGGCAGGCATGATGAATACAGAGCTGAGAGTTCTACATCTTCATTTGAAGGCTGCTAGTGAAAGATTGGGTTTTAGGCAGCTAGGATGAGGGTTTTATAGCCCACACCCACAGTGACACACCTACTCCAACAGGGCTACACCTTCTAATGGGCAAAGTAACCCTGGGCCGAGCATATACAAACCATTACACCCATGACTAAGAAATGGCTATGACATTTTTCTTTTCAGGGAAGTCTTTAGAATCAATACAGACCCCAGGATTTTCCTCAGGATGGCAAGAGATGGGCATCATGCTTTTCAACTTCTATCTGAAGTGCTGGCTTTCTCAGGACCTGTGTTTGTATGAGTCTATGTAACTTCACTTTCCCACACTTCTATAATATAATAATACTTCAGCTCTAAATATTCTTACTCTCACCAACCCACCCACATTCCACTTCTTTCCCTTTCACAAATCTGAAAATCCTTCTTGAGTTACTGTCTCCGCTATGAAGTCAAGGCTAAGATTTCTTTCTCTACACTCTCCAATACCAAGATGTCTATAATATATACTGTGATAGTAGATTTTTTTAAAAATCTAAATCATCATTTTATTACATAATCTCCTCAATAAACCTTTAGCAATTCTAAAGTCACTTATTCTTTTACTTATTTCATATTCACTGATCCCTACAAATATGTCTCAAGAGTCTGGTGCTCAGATTACTTGCTTGTAGCTTGCCCGTGCTAGACTACTCAATGGATTTACTAGAGTTACCAGGCTCAGAATGGGCCAGTGGGTGTTCTTGTCCCAATTTTTTTCTATCTTCATTTGTGTGACATTAACACTCGTGATGATTTGAAAGAAAACTCAAGAGTTATTGATCTAATATACTTTTTTTCATTAAAACAATTGTTGTTCTTATCATACTTCTAAGGCTAAGTTCCTGGAACCTCATGAGTAAAATCAGAATTTTTCTGTGTAGGTAATATATGAGTTTAGTAATGTTTCCTGAGTAATGTATATTACTCATAATAATTATTATAATTGGTCAACAAGAGGTTACTGCATCTTCCATGGCTATAAAATATTGTGAGAAAATGGCAATTGATGCCTTGATACTTAGGTATGAAGCTAGTGCGCTTGGTTATCTTACCAGTTTTCATTGTAATTTGACTGAATATTATTTTGGCAAGTCTTTTTTTCACATGTTATCATATGTTTTCCCTCTTGGTGATATCAACACAGCTTTTTAAGTAAAAAATAATGACCTACTAAATATCCCTAAAATACATGTGTCTTTAAGCCACAAACACAATACTCTCTTTCCTATTAAATTTACTAATTTATATATATATGTATATATATTATGTGTATATAATATATTATACAATATACACAATATATTATATATATTGTAAATTAGCAAATTTTAATGTAATAATGTAATATGTAATACATATTTTACAATATATATTACATTGTATATATTTTTTACAAAATATATATATGTTAATCATTTGATAATATTGATTGAATTTTCAGATCTTTAAGAATGTAAAAATGATACTCTATGTAAATTATAGAGTGCAGAAGTTGGTGAGCAGGAATTGTAGCAGAAATGCTGTAGAGGACTTTTAAAAAGATGAGGGCAAAGAGAATTTGACACTCAAATGCCTATGTTCATTTTTTTTCCCCTGGAACAAGTTCTCATGTATTTCAGGTCCACCTTTAACAGAGGCTTACCTTGAATTTCTCATTCTCTTGCTGATCTTACAGATAGGGATGCAACATCCTGCCTGCTATGCTAATGATTTTAACATAGTGGAAATGGAAGAAAATAGTACCACATGTAGTGAAGGGTTGAATGCAAGAGGAGCCAAAAGTGGGTATTTGAAGCTATGACGTTATGGGAGCATTAGAAGCAATGGAAAGGTTCTGAATAGCAGGGGAAAAAGACTGAACGTTGGTAAAATGGTTGGCAAAGGTGAACATTCACTTTAGAATGAAAAACCATTAACAGCTGGAGGATTAAACTTGGAGTATTATCAATGAGGCTCTATAGTTTTGCTTAGCCATTTGTACTTTCAATACCCTTTAATAGTATAACTATACCTTTTACAGCCAGAAAATTTTATTAGGCATCAGAGAATGAGTCAATGGAATTGTTAACTGACCAAACAAATGCAGTAATTTCAATATCTGCTAACAACACCCCTGTAATGAAATATTGATTCCAGACTTTGGCAGAAAACTGTTTGGCAAAACAATAACATTTCTCATGGCTTGGCATGAAACTCTCTCCACTATGTTTCACCAGGCCAACTCCACACTTAAAAACAGATGTAAGCAAAAAGAGAGCTGTTCTCAAAAGAGATTTCCTGTATTGGAACCACAGAGGAAGAATATGAAGATAAAAATTTGAGGACTCCTTTTTGTTAGTAAATTCCCTTGTGGAATGAATATTTACTGAACATCTAATAAGGGCCAAATAACACTGAGTTTGAAGAATAAAGAGCTTATTGGTATTTTAGAAATTACAGTGAATTGCTCTAAGAATTGGCAGAGCATGCCTGTTGAACAAGTCTATCACTGCTTTTTTTTTTCTTTTGCAGCTTATTGGCTCATTTATTCACATTGTCTATATTTCATACTATAGTTCAATAGCAGGGACAGCGACTGTGTAGCCTTGGAAATTAATATATATATATATATATATATATATATATATATATATATTTGACATTTATAAAAATAACTAGATGAATTCAATTGCTATAATGGAGTTAAGTTCAAGATCATTAAACTATAAACACAAGGACCCAGGAATATTAATAGAAACTTCCAAGAAGAATTGATATGTGACATTTGTTTTTATTTTTTAAATATATAAAGGAGTTTCAAGATACAAAGAAATTAAGGTCGTACTTTGATAATTACACAGATTTAAGATAGTAATAAATAACAGGTGAATGAAGGAGCCTATTCACTGCTGTTCTGGCATAAACAGAGTTTGAAACGTGTGACCAATAGAAGAGTGAAGACAATTAGCCTGTAAAGCCCACCTCTGGTATGGAATGGCCTTGTGTTGAAGACTTGGTGGTATGTACCCCAACTTCTGGCTTCTTTTCACTCATCTTCCTCCTCCCCATTCTGCCCCTCATTTATTCTTACAAGACAGACTAGATATGTAGCCAAGACAGGCCTCCAATTAATGATCCTTCTATCTTTAGTCTCTAGAAAGCTAAAATTTTAGGCCTGTAGTAACACACTAGTTTAAATTGAATGTATTCTGTATGGAAAGATATTCCAAATTAATAGAATAGTGTTGCCCCTACTAAGCCCAACCTCAAATAGAAATAAATATTTAGTAAAACTTAGGACATAATAATATATATCACATACAATAATAATAAGTGTCTTAGTCACTGTTCTATTGCTGTGAGGAAACATCATGACCAAGGCAAATGTTATAAATGAAAATAATTTAATTAGGGACTTACTTACAATTTCAGTGGTTTAGTCCACTATCAGCATCGTGTTGAGTTTGGCAACATTCATGATGCCAGAAAAGTAGCTGAGAGGTATGAAGTAGAAGTTTCTAGATATGTTTTATGATGCAGACTCAAGTTGTGCTTTGCTAAAGCAGACTCATGTTTTGTTTTGCTAAGGCAAGACACATGTGAGGATGTGATGTTTAGAGAGAGCATAAATAAGACTCAATGGACAGTGGTGGAACACTTGCATAGGTAGCTTTGCAACACTTAGTTGGTCTGGCTTCTTCATCTTTACCTATTTTCTTTTCAGTGAAAGAGGCAAAACAGAAAACTTCTCCTGATATCCTGACTGGTCCTAGTCATTCCTGCTGACTCTTGCAGATTTGACAGAGGCCTGGAAGTTTCTTCTGGATTGTGCTACTGTTGCCAATTCCTGTTTTCTATGCTGACACTACTGAACTAGACTGCTGGTATCTTGACAAATATAGATTGGAATCACCCCAAAGAACTACTTATAAACAGGTCCACATCCTATTTAACCATCTTTCCTTCCCTGCCTTTGGATGGTGGGCTAGAAGCAGGGTGGAAGCCTTTGAGAACCTTCTCCAAAAGGTTTTTAAAAATCTAAGCTTACAGAGCAACATCTTGATCTGTTGGCTAAGAGAAAGACTCTGGGCTTCACATGGGTTTTTGAAACCTCAAAACGCACCCCTAGTGACACACTTCCTACAACAAGGCTACAACTTCTAATCCTTCTAATCTTTCTAAATAGTGTCACTGCCAGTGACTAAACATTCAAAAATATAAGCCTATTGGGACCATTGTTATTCAAATGACCACAGAGGAGATTTTTTTCCTTTAATAAGGAAAATTATAACTGGTTGTTGGATTAGAAAAATAATTGATAGTAATAATGTGTCTTGAAGGACAGCCGAGAGCTAACAGGTTATTTGGAAATGTAAGCAGACATTGAGAGAAGAAAAATGTAGAGACAGAAATAAATGCTAAGGGATTTGGGGTAGAAAGAAAACTCATTTTGCTAAATAACAGAACTTGTGGCCATAGGGCAGTCTTGGTGAAGCGGAGGGTATGGATAAAAAAATATTGAGCAGAGATAGAGGGCATGGAAAGATTAAGGATTTCTTCCTGAACATATTGTAGAGCAAGGACAGTGGGCTACTACAGGTTATGTGCTATTATCTGGAGAGTCTATGAGTTTCTCTGCTGCATAACATGGAAGGGAGGAAGAGAGAAGAGACATCTCCTTTCCTTTGCCTTGTTCCATTTGCTAAACTGCTCTGGTGATAAATGCAGAATTATCATGTCTGCACTCTCAGTTCTGCACTCAGCTCTCCTGAGATGGTATCCATTCACTTTTTCAATCTGATCAGATCTGTCTCTCCTTGCTAGTCAATATTAAAGGTAGAATTCTGCTGTTTGACTGAATGTGGATGTAGCAACCATGCAGGTATGGCTTCATTATCTTAGGGATAGTTCATATTTTTTTCAGGGGCCATCCAAGATAGGAAGCAACTAAACAGGTATGTTGACATATATTGTATATATTTCCAATATTGTAGTGTAAACACAAGAGAAGCTATAACATCTTATTGGAGATACTGAATTCTTATTTGGTATCAAGGATTTAATTTATTAGCAAACAAGCATTAGATAAAGACTTTTCAGAAGGATATATCTGTTCAAAGGTGTGGCATACTGTGGTAGTTTGGAAGGATGCCTAATAAAGGAATGGTGTACATTGGATATACAGCATCGTTTCTTAATCCATGGTGGGTCTTGACTCCTGTGGCAAACCTCTACCTCCAAAAATATTTAATTAAAACTCATAAAAGTAGCAAAATTACAGTTGTGAAATAGCAATGAAAACATTTTGTGGTTGGGGGTTGGGCTTCTATTGCTATGAAAATATACTATGGCCATGATAACTCTTATAAAGGAAAATATTTCATTGGATTTGCCTTACAATTATTGTCATTGTAGGAAATATGGATGTGTGCATGTAGACATGGAGAGGGGATGAGAGTTCTAAATCTGAATCCACAGACAGCAAGAAGAAAGAGTGGGCCACTGGGCAGGTTGAACTTCTGAAACCATAATGCCCACCTCCCTCTATGCCTCAGGCCATATTTTCTCCAACAGAACCATCCCTGCTAATAGTGCCACTCCCCATGGGCCTATGAGGACCATTTTTATTCAGAACATCACAAGAGTCACCACAGCATGAAGAACTGTATAAAACTACTGCAGCATTAAGAAGGTTGAGAACCACTGCTTTGAAGCAAATGCAAATAGAACACAAATTCTGAACTAGAAAGAATCTTAATGAAAGGGTTAATTTGCTTGGGTTTTTTTGTTCTTTAGTTTTGTTTTGTTTGTTTGTTTACTCATGTCTTTGCCATTTAGAGAGGGAAGGACATAGGACAGAAGCTTTTAAAATAGTTTTCTCTCCAGATTTCCATGCAGTTCATCCTCCTCCTCGAATGGACAGAACAGACACATTTTGTCCCAAGAGACAAAATAGCTCTCATGACTGTCTATTTCTAAGCAGCGGGTGAATTTTTCATGCTTATAAACATAATCAATCACTTATTAAACTATTCATACACAAAAGAATCCACTCAGCTCTTATTTTCTGATCTAGAACCTAGGAAGGGGAAGACTCGATCATTCGTCGTCCACTGAGAAGGAGAGACTGAACTACATAGGAGGGTAGGAGAGAAAGATGTGAGAAAGATGTAGTTTCTCCAATGAGTGCGAATGGACTTCATCTATTCTAGCACCTGCCATGGCTTAACCATGAAGGCCCTAATGAAAACTTCTACAGCCCATCAATGAGTCGGCATACTAAACTCTAACCCCTAGCCTCGGGGAGAAGAGGACTTAATTAATAGGAATTTGGTTTCATGGAGGGAAATGGTTGCAATTGTTCTTGAAGGTTCTTTTGCTGTTCTCAAGGACAATTCTAATTATCTGTGGGTTCAGTTCCTTCTTTATTGAGACCAGTACTACTCCTTTAGTGATGGAGATTAAAAACAACAGCAACAACAACAACACATATTTAAAACCATAGCATCCAGAGTCTGATTAATTTCAATATGCAATTTTTAAAAATTTCAGCACTCTTAAATGTAAGATTTAAGTTTTAAATTTTAAAATTCAAAAAAGAAACAACATAATCACATATCCTGACACTAGAGTTCCTGGATTCAAACACTGATCTTACTCTAACTAGCTAGCTTAAGTCAGTTTTTAAAACATTTATAGGAGAACTAGAATAGTTGTCTTTTAATAAGGCCGCTGAGAGGATTAAATAAAATAATGTATGTAAATTCTTAGTGTAATTATTTTCAGAGCTTATCAATATTACTACAGGAAAGTAATCTCTTATTTGTAATTCTTAAATCCCCAAATCCTGAAAAATCCAAAGTTGTTTTGCAAAGCATTTGGCGGCGAAACATCATCTGAGGCTATTTAGACTCGTATATGTCATGTGTAGGCATGCTAGCTTCATCTTTATCCTGAGTTGGAGGAATTGCTTATGCTTCACTATAGAAATGGGAAACTGGTTCATCAGATGTTATAAGTCCAGGCCAGATTGGTCTGGGTACTGTATTTCTAGTTTAAAGAACCCTATTTTTATGGATTTCAGATGCACAGGGTACACTTGGATTAGTGGTATAAATGAGAATACAGGGATTAGCACGGATTGTTCATCTCTATTCTACAATTAAAGCATATTAAAGTTCTTGAAAACTTTTCATTTCTCTCAAAACACAATTCAGTGGATAAACTTTTGGAAACTGTGTTATTTTAAGTTTTGATATGAAAGAAAAATCCTAAGAACATCCCCACTTTGGTGGGGTTATAAAGCTGAACAACTGGAGGAGTGAGTCTGGATCAAGAGTGAGGTCAAGATGTGTCCAAACTTGGACAATCTTGTCCTGAGACAGGTAGGAGTTAGACTGTTAACACCCGGACCCCCTGGCTCTGGGTGTGAATGCTCTGGTGTAAGAGGTCTGTACAGTCCCCACTTCAGCCACCCTCGAGGTAGGAACTTAACCTGGTGACCAATTAGAGGTCTAAATTCCTCTCTTTCTAGAAGTGCATGCCCAGCATGCTCCTGGAATTCTTCATCATGCAAATGAAGCATTCCCAGCACTTCAGTACCTGAAAACTCCCTACCATGTCCCCAAGGTTTATATAGCCCTTGTTGCCCCAAATACAGGAGAGCTATTTCACTAAAAACCTCTCTGAGAAGGCTATTTTGTCCCAGCACTCAAGCCTGGCAAGATCCTGTGAACCCACCCCACCCAAACAGGCACGGTTCCTTCCAGCCCTGCTTGGTGTGTAAAGGTGTCTGGATATCCCCAAGGGCAGAAGCAAAACCCAGGCATCACACTTTGGCTCTATTCAGAGCCTACTGATGTAGGACAGGTACTTACATCCTCTCACACTGGAGAACTGTTTGGTGCTCTGTTAAGACTACACTCTTGGAAGCTCATTTGGACTCAACCATGCATGGCTATTAATTCAGCTATGATCATGCAGTAGAGAAAACTTTATTAAAATTTTCCCATGAGAGTTTCTTGATTTATATCCTGGTGGGATCTATTTTATTGTAAAATTTTTAACATTTCTTGTGTCAACATAGAGGGAATTAAAATCATCCCCTCAAAAAAGCCACATTAAATCATGTATCATTTAGGTTCATAATACCTAGTTCTTTTCTTTTGTGTTTCAAACAGGGATTCTCTTTGTAGCCAGGGCTGTCCTGAAACTCACTCTTTAGACCAGGCTGGCCTCCAGCTTGGAGATCACCTGCCTGTGCCTCTCCAGTGCTGGGATTGAAGGTGTGTATGTATCACTACCACCCCTGCATCTGGTTCTACTTAAAAAAGAATCAGTGGAGCCATTCAAAATGCTGCTAAGCAAAAGCAATTGTAAGAACCTGGCTGCTCTACTTTTGGGTCCCTAAGTGCTGCTGTTTGTCTATTTCAAAGATGGATGATAGCATAATTCTTTTGGCTTTTGTTCAAATAAACTGTAGTTATGATGTTGGATACCAGATATGTCTTTTTCTCAGCCATGTCAAATTTGGTATTAGGGAGATTTCACTCTAAAACACTTTTCTGTGTTTCAGCCTCTTAGTTAACTATGCCACCAGGATTCTAGTTTCAGAAATACCTAATTTCTACTTAAGAGCTTTGTCTCTCATTCTATAAAATCTCACAGCTTTAAAAATCATTCTGAATTATGTTTTTTTAAAAGATATGAGACACTCAATGATTGTTTTCTTAAAATAATTTATGGTCAATTCTCCAATAATCTTAGAATTCCTCCTTGAATGTACATTGACTGTGTCTCAAATATGTTCAGCATTAGTCCTCCCAAAGCTAGAAAGCTAGAAAAATGTACAGATATTTTCATAAGAGAGATCATATTGGGACTAAATCTTTAAGAACATAATTTTCACTCTTTATCTCTTTATGCTATAGTTTTTATGTTGCAGTTTTGGAGTTCACTAAAGAAGAATACTTGGTAAATATTGTACAGTGAGAAAATTTTGGTGGGGTGCGTTCAAGTTTTAGGTAGCATATTCCTTCTTGTTGATGGACCTCAATCCACTGGGAGAAACAAAGAATTATCACATGGAGATTTAAATAATCTGTTCTTGGTGGAGAATTGTTGCAAAGGTAACACTGGGGATGAGGCAACAGTGATCTCCTAATAGTGAGATTTATGACATACAGCTTTTCACTTCAAGCCTATGAGTAATGCACAGCCAGAAACCTAATCCCCAAAACGGGTCTGTTATTATGAAACATGATGAAAAGGGGTATACTTTCCAAAAATTAGATGCATTCAAAGAAGGAGGAGATTCAGTCATGGATGTCAAGATTCTGCTACTAAGTTTACTAATCATATAATATAATTGTCTTCACCGGAGAAATGTTAGTGAGGATGTAGAAGACATCTAGAATCTAATGAAAATAGAAAGGGAAAGGAAGTAATATTCAATGGTACCCAGCCCAAAATAATGAAAAGATGCCATTCAATGTGAGTTTTAGCGTTCCTGCCTCTGTTCTGACCATCCAAGGATATAGGAAATGTGGCTTACAAGCAGCTCTTTATCTTTTAGGAAAGCCATTGAAGGTTTTCTGAGCAGATTGCCACGGTTTTCAGGTAATAGAAAGAGTGGCTACCACAAGTGAAAGCTTCTGTCATTCAGAAGCTTAGTAGTGTGAGTCATTTGTCACATACTTTAGGATATTAAGACCTCAAATATAAGCAGTGAATTCTGGTTTTCAGTCTACATGACACATACTTTATCAAAGTAACACCACAGATGAACCAGAGAACCTCAGTAAAAACTGTTTTGTGATTTGAATTGGAAGCCATTACCATGGCCCCTACAAAAGATACTTATATATACTATGTGGGAGAAGAACATGAAGCTCGTATACATACGGTTAGATTGAAACTCATTCTTCCCAGAGCTGGAAAATAGGGCACTTCTTTGGCATTTGAGCCACATCAACAAAAGCACACAGGAAGCAAAAAGCTCAGTAGAAAATGGATGTTCTCCTAGTTCCTACATGATGGTATCAGCATCTTCATCTTCTACCACCACTGATACACTTCACACATAATATAAGCTACTACAATGGATAGTAATTCATTCTCTATCACACATAATATAAGCTATTACAATGGATAGCAATTCATTCTGTAAGACCGTGGAGTTGTGACCTCAAAGGACCATGAGACATGTGTTTGTGTTGGTGGCACTTCAGAGGGAAGTAGGAAGGAAAGACACATAGAAAAGAGGGCATGAATAAAGTGTTAAAGCTTAAAGATACAAACACTGGCAAAACCATTATGTCAACTTTATTTGACTCACAGATACCATGGCTGAGAGGAATAAGAGTTCTTAGAGATATAAGATTGGCAGAAATGATATCATTCCATTCTAAGATGATTGTGTTGCAGATTAATACAGAATAGACACATGAAACAAAGCAATTTCCCATAGCAGGGTTTGTCATGTTAAGGACAAATCTATTCCAGGATTTCAGTGTTTTCTGTTTTGTTCTACACATAGTAACCCATTCTCTGGTTATATAAAGAATACATCAATTCTTTAAAAATAAGTGGAAGACTTTCTAACATAGCAGTACACTAGACATGGTAGGTAAGTTCTTGGAAGATAACTTTCTGAAAATTGTCTTTTATAAGTACTATGGTCTACTTTAACTTTTTACTTCTATTCACTGTAAACAGACAAACAAACAACAACAACAAAAACCCTGAAACAATGCCTGACATATCTCATTCCCTAAGTAAACATATACAGTATATCCTTGGTCAGCAGGTGTGCTAGCTTCCACTTCTGAACCAAGACTCCTAAGATGCTGAGAGTTTTAATAAGATCCCAAGGTAGGTTGCCAGTCTTGCTCATCAGCACATGTACAGTGTCTGTTGGAACCAAGTCTCATATGTCAGGTTGGAAGTCCACTATCAAAACCATGTGCCTTTTGAAGCACCATAGTGCCAACCTGATTTAAGACCTAGTGTATCAGGAACAAACCCCAAGGGTTGATGGGACTCTAAAATGGAACCTTTTATTTCCTTTCACTTAGGTACGTTATCTTCTTCCTAGAAGAAGGTGAGTTTCTGTAGTTTTTGTTTTCTTCCCTTAGATTTTGTGCAATTTTACTGTTTACTACCTTCATCTCATTTAGGGCACTTCTCTGAATTCTAGTCAGCCTTTTTTATGGTTCTTGGAAGAGTTCTTTCCCAAAGCTGAATCTTTTCCCTTGTGCTTTCTTTAAAGGTAAAATATCCACAGAGATCAACATAGAGCCTTTCAGAGTTCATGATTACTGGTGTCTTTACACCAGAATGCTGCTGACCAGATAGATAGTCATAAGTACCTGAGTTATCTCAGTTCTTGATATTTCAATTCACACTGCCTATGCCCTTATCACATTGATTTTATTGAAGTCTTATTTCCTCCTTCTCTATGAAATAGGCAAGTGGAGCATTTGCCTTGTCTTCAATACCATTGATTTTCAGACCAGGACAAAATGGACTGAGCATAAACCTAAATAAGGATTGAGAGGAGAGGAGAGGGAAGACCCATGACCCATGACTCAAAGATGTCAGTGAGTTAAACCTAAGTCTCTAAAACCTAAACAAGTTGAGAGTTTGATTTTTCTTTGTCGTTGGCTACCCAGATTTGCAATTTCATCAGTATTTTATTCATTAGATTTATTATATTCTGTATTCTGAGCTCAGAACTTTTGTGAGACGTGGAATAAGAAAATTTCAAAGGCCTCCAGGCCACGAGTCAGGAATTGTTTCAATTACTTCTTTTCTTGCTGAAATCCAGGATATAGTTCCTGATGAAGCCTCATCAGCACTTTTTCTGTTTTCCTTACAGAACAAATTACCAGCAGGATTCCTGTTTATGAGGGTAGGCATCACTGGTACAAATTTCCCTCAAGAGTTCTGATAGGAAGAGTCTCCCTGCTAAAGCAAAAAACTCACTGTGCTTCTGATTGTGGGCATAGAGCCAAAACATATCTGAGTTCCCTTAAGCCCATCAAGATACCCTTCCCCTTATCTGTACATTTGATTTGTTTGAGAAACTGCAGTTTATTTCTATAATTATCTCAGAAGGGAGACGTCAAAGTCTGTGTAATTATGCTGTTCATGCATATTGAGGATTTCTCTAGTTTGAATGTCAGCAGGGTGCCCAAGGCAAGGACTCAATGGTGAGTTAAAGTGTTGAGACCACAAGCAGCGAGCAGTGGAGGAGGACACATAATGACCTGCCAAAACCCAATTCCATACCGATGAGTGCAGCCTGGGGGGGAGGGGACGGCTTGGAAGGGCAGAAGCTGCAGCTGCAACAGCAAGGGCCATCCTTCTCAGGCTGTTTCACTTTGAAAAGAAGTATGAATGAATGAGGAGTCTTCCAAGGTGACATAAAAGGTTGGAACAGCAACACTCAGAGTAAGTAAGTTTTCACAAACAGCACACAGTGCAAAGGAACAATTATAGTGCAAATGTGTCCTTTAGTGAAAGATACTGAATGGAACTCTAGGTCCATAAATCAGACATGTAGTAATACAAAGGGAAGCACAGAAGACAAAGAAAACTAATGCATATGTGGAGTAAATATTAGTTCATTTAAGTATGAAATGATACATCATCAAGGATGAGAGAGACGATGTGATCAAACTGCTACAAACTGACAAATCTCTTTAGGAAATGGTACCATATCAACAGAAGCAATGTTGGTGTTTGTTGGCAACATGAACAGCTGGTGGCAAAAAGAAGCTTGTTCTGTCTTGATCAGGGGACCCCAACTTTGAGTCAATGTATACCCTTTATCTATGACACAATGGCTACTCAGTTCATGAGTCCATTGACTAATTATAGGGTTTACCAAGGATAGAGGCTGGCTGACAGCCAGTGGATGCATTATCTTGTATTAAGCCTTTCTATGATTGCCATTCTCTAATGGACATTATTACTAAGAGATTAAAAGATCAGCATGGTTTTTGATCACTTCCATCGGTACATCCACTGCTTCGTTCACAGATGCCCTCATCTCTGATCAAGTAGTGTTCCTTCTAAGCCCCTGTTCAAACAGACAACATGTCAGGATAGCTATAAAATTCGAGAATAATCCTCACCTCAAGGCAATATCCTATTCATTTAAAGATAATGATAAATTCTAATGCCCAGACTTCTTCTCATTTGGAGGTTTTTCCTCATCTATAGTCATAATGCCAAGCGGTTCTGTATCTAACTAGTAATTTATATTTAGCTCAAATGAGTAAAGAAAGAGCAATAGCTCAGGTTTTTGTTATGTGTCTCTCATTCTGTCATAGAAATTTTCTCCTTGCTCCCCTACATGATTAAGGTAATAGAAATCCATTTTGGTGAAAGTATAACTAAAGGGCATTATCAAATAACATACTTCTATCATTGGCTTGGGTGTGATTCTGAATATATCACTTCTATCATCTACAGCAGTGGTTTTCAACCTTCCTAATGCTGCAGCCCTTTACTTCTGTTCCTTATGTTGTGGTGACCACAAACCATAAAACTATTTTCATTGCTACTTCATAGTTGTAATTCGAAACACATGGATCACATGTAAGTCGTGTATGTTATGATGATCTTAGGTGACCCCTGTGAAAGGGTACGCCGTGGGTGTGGGGAGAGGAGTGGGAAAGAACCCGTCCAGCCAGAGTTCTGGTGCTCTGGGCAGGTGGACTCACAGGACTCGGGAGGACTGCCGCAGGCTTTCCATGTGGCCCTGGGTGGGTGTCTGGCTATGTGAAGCCACTGACCCGACTTGGCCGGTGGTGGACAAGGGGCAGTCATAGGCACCAGGTTCCCAGACTCCCTGGCATCCCACACTGGATAATGTGGAGGAGCTGAGAACAGAATGGAGGCCTGGGGGTGGGGTTGGGGGCTCATCAGTCCCGGGGTCGAAGGGAGGAGATAGCAGGGGGATAGGGCGCTTGATGGTTCCCACGAGGGCGAGAGTCCTTGGTTGGTCTGTGGCTGGAGCACATGATGGCCTTCTGGCGGGAGGTTAGAAGCAGCTCATTAGAAGAAAGCTTATCCCATCGTTCAAGCAAGGAGGGCCTTGATGAGCAGAGACAGACTATGGTTTAAGAGCTTTATTGTAGAAAGGCAGGGAGAAAGAGAGAAGGTAGAAAGAGAGAGAACAGCCATGGCCGCATGGGGGGTTGGGGTGGGGGGGAGAAGGAGGGCTAGAGAGTAAGGAAGGTGAGGGCTTAAAGAGAGCGAAGAAGGGCCAAGCAGTCCCTCTTATAGTGGTCTGAGCTATCTTGCAGTAGCCAGGTAATTGTGGGGAGGAGCATACCTGGCTATAGTCAGGTAACTGTGTGGGTGGAGTCTAGCCAAAATGCCAGAAGCTTGGGACATTTTCTGTGTGACTTATAGTCACAGAGTTATGGAGTTGGGAGCTCTGTGGTTTCAGGCACCTGATTCTGGGAACATGGCTTTTGTTTTTCTGTCCCTTGTAGAGTTCTCTACTGGGTCGCCAGAACAAGCACCATTCAACCAAAATGGGCTGCCTATCACAGTCCCACACAAAGGAATCACAACCAAGAGTTTGAAAACTGCTGATCTAGTGGATCTAGTGGACGGTTGCTTTGTGTATCCAGTATTAGAGTAATCTGATAAATCCAAGCTTATGATGGCCTCCCTTATTAGTAACTTTTGGTTACATGCTCCATCTGTACAAGGATTAACACCACAACAGTTTCCTTTTTATTTCCTGGTCCTCCCCCCCGCCCCCCAGAAACCCCCTCTGCTTCTATGAGGGTGTTCTCTCACCCACCCCCACTCCTGCCTCCCTGTCCTCATATTATAGTTTCCTTTTTAAATAATCCTTCTTTGCTATAGAAATAATCTGGGACATGCTACTTCTACTCATTTTCAAGGATTGTAGACAACATCCTTATCTATCACAGAGCATCTTTATCAGTTCATGGGCACCATGTTTCAGGTAGCTAGGCTAGTCCTGTAGTCTAGAACTACTGCGGGTCTTTCCCCCATGACTATCTTCTGGATCACATTCAAAATGATAGAATGCTTAAGATGCCAGATAGTTTAATTTGAAAAATATTTTCAAATGCAGTCATTATGCAGTATCCAAAATCCAAACTGGTTGATTTCTTCTTAGTAGTAAGAGATACAAGATGTAAAAATTACCCATCTTTAGAATGTGCTTCTCACCACATCTTGAGTCACTTTTCTCCTAACAAGATTATTAGTACAGGAGACAAGATACAGTATATAGCTAATGCTTCATGTTGTTAATCTCCATCCCCCTTGATGTCTACTTATTCTGAGAGACCTAGAATACTGACTCCTGTTCATCAAATATTACTAGAGTGACACCACACTCAATGTGTGCCTACTCAATATCGGCTAGAATAACATCTTTTTAAAAATTATTATTGTATGTATGTGCACAATGAGTTGGGGGGCACACATAACACATGTATGTGCAGGTCAGAGAACAACTTTATGGATTTGGTTATCTGCTTCCACTCTGATACAGACTCTAGAGATTAAACCCACACACTTAAACAAAGATTCTTACCCACTGGGCCATCCCATTGGCCCTAGCATGGTATTTTGGATAGTGTTAATGTAATTAAGAATCCTGATGACTACATTATGACAGATAGCAAGAGACTTGAAGAGTCCCTGAGAGGGCTGCTGAGACGATTCAGAATATAAAATCACTTGATAGCAAGACTGCTAATGCTTTTATCCCCAGGACGCATGTGATAGAGGAGAGATTTGGCTCCTGCAAGTTATCTGACCTCCACATATGCACCATGGTACATCTCTCTTCTAATCAATAGGTACATGTAATAAAACTTTTAAAGTTGGTATGATACTCCTTCCTGGTAGAGTTGGAGAATTAGACAGAGCCTTGTACATAAGACCAAAGTCTGTGCTGATCTGTATCATCAATACTTTAAACAGAGCTGAGTTGAGAGAACCATAACCCTACAGAAGTTTACTGCCTTCCACCCATAATGATCAACTTCCTTTTACAAGAACTTTGTATATGAACTGAATAGCAGCTATAGATCTACCAGCCTTCTATTATGTAAGTATTTGGTAGCAAGGTCAATCTTTTTTTTTCTTTATTCATTTTTTATTAGATATTTTTTATTTACATTTCAAATGTTTCCTAGTTTTCCCTCCTAAAATCCTCTATCTGCTCCCCTCTCCCCCTGCTCCCCAACCCACCCACTCCTGCCTCCTGGCCCAGGCATTCCCCTATAGTGGGGCATAGAACCTTCACAAGACCAAGGTCCCCTCCTCCCACTGAAGACCAACTAGGCTATCCTCTGCTACATATGCAGCTAGAGCCATAAGTCCCTCCATGTGTTTTCTTTGATTAGTGGTTTAGTCCCAGGGAGCTCTGGGGTTACTGTTTGGTTCATATTGTTGTTCCTCCTAGGGGGCTGCAAACCCCTTCGGCTTGCAAGGTCAATCTTAATTGTCCTAGAATTAAGTGTTATTTACATATCTTTGGTACATGGTGGAGCCAATCTCTGGAATGTGCAATAATTTTAACTCACATTCTATAGTTCAAGAACAATAACAATGTCCTGTCCACTATTAATATCTATGAATTGTACACTTGAGAATTGAAATTTGTCTGTAAACTCGGCATATAGTCTGAAGGACTGACATAGTTCAAAATACACCTAAAAGTACATGGCTTTCACATTATCTGAGGTTACTGGCTTCAATTTTGGAACCTTCATATCAGTACCAGATTAGACTGCATTTAGTTGTGCCTGAATATCTAGGTGTTGAATTTTCCTTTTGCATTGTTACTCCAGAATGTAGACTTAAGAAATATTTTTTGGGTGCATAGGTGATGGCATTATTGTTGGTTTTTTTCTAAAGGGAAGCAAGCCTCCCCTTCATGTCCTGGATATCCCAGTCCCACCACCTGAAGCTTTGCATGGATGTCAGCTAAGTCTTCTTCAATAATCTCTGAATCTAGAGTAAATAAGGTGATTCAGTGTGTAAAAAGAACTTGTTATGCAAACCTGATGATTTGAGTTTGATCCCCTGAACCCACAATCAATGGAGAGAACAGAATCTTAAAGTAGGCCTCCTGTATTTCATGTGCACGGTGGCATACATACATCGACCCTTACCCTTAAGTGTACATATTCTCTCTTCTCACATACATGTGCATGCAAACACACACACACACACACACACACACACACACACACACACAGAGTAAGAGAGGCATACAGTAATGATGATGGTAGTGATCTTGATGATGATGTGCTAATAATTAAAATTAAATAAAAAGCAGCCTCTGACTAAATAACAAGGGAGTCTCTGGAAGGGAATCATGGCTATCCCTGAAAAGGAAAAGTAGAACAAGCTTTGTGGGTGGACTGGGGAATCATAGGGATGGAAACAACAGGGTTCATGTGGAGACAGGAGCAAGTACTTAGAGACACTACTGGAATTGAGGAACATTCGGGATGCAATGTGAAAACTTACTACAATGAAAAATTTTGGGAACCTAGGAGGGTGACCCTAGTGAGGATGCCTAGTAATGGAGGATACAGAGCATGATCCGTCCATCTTCTCTAACCAGGCAAGGCTTTCAATGGTGGGACTGGAACATCCACCTAACCACAAACCCTTTAATCTTTGCAGTCTGCAAGATGTGCTGAGGCAATGGTAGCTCAGTGCCTGTGGAATTGACCAACCAATGGTCACTTGGGTGATATAGAGATCTAGGGTAGAACCAAACCCATTGATGTAAAAAAAAAATGGAATAATTCCTAATGATATCCTGTTATACTCATAAATGGATGCTGACTCCAATTGTTCTCAGCGAGGCTTCACCCAGCAACTGATGGAAACAGATGCAGAGAGCCACAGCCAAACATTATGTAGAGCTTGGGAAATCCAGCAAAATGGTCAGGGGGAAAGATTATAGGAACAAAAGGGCCAAAGACACCACAAGAACATTGCCCACAGAATTAACTAACCAGGGGCTCACAGACAGAAGTGACAGTCAGGGAGCCTGTACGGATATGAGATAAGTCCTCGGCACACATTTTATGGTTGTGAAGCTTGGCATTCTTATGGGACTGCTAAGAGTGGGAGGGAGCAGAGGCTATCTCAGACTCTTTTGCATGATCTTGGGCCTCTTTTCTTCCTATTGGGTTTCCTTGATCAGCCTTGATATGAGGATTTGTGCCTATGCTTAGTGTAACTTGTGAAGCCATGTTTGGTTGATATTCCTGGGAGGCCTGGTCTCTTCTAAGAAGAAAACAGAGTAAGTGTAGGTCTCAGGAAGAGGGTAGAGGAGGGTGGAGCTTGGAGGACCAGAAGGAAAGGAGGCTGCATTGGGATGCATTGTATGAGCAAAGAATAAACATTTAAACTAAAAAAATAAGGGAAAAAAAAACAGATCTGAGCTTATAAATTACTTTGGAGCCAGAAATTGAGTGAATGGCAATAAGTTTACTATTGTCTTATTTGACAACAGGCAGCTCTTGATTTTGGTGAAGTGTGTGGGGGGATAGGGAATTATAGTAATTCAAGTTGAACAATATTCTCATGGTGTCCACCTTGCTTGTTTCTTGGGACATTCTAACAATTTTGTAGATTCCAAAAGGTCAAAACAATTTGGTTGCTCCCTGGCTCTTTGCAGTCTGATAATTACATCTACCTTGCCTCTGAAGGTTAACTGCAGTCACTTGGTCTTTGTTATTTGGCATGATTTCATAGTCCTCCAATAAACACAAACCGAAGTTGTGCATTTGGCTGCCATGACAATAGATAAAACCCTTCCCTGAGCTCCTCATATTGGTTCTCCATCATCATTAGATTCTTTATTAAAGCCCCCATAAGGCAGTATCCCTAGTTTCTTCCAGTATGTAGTTCACTGTATTGACTGCTCTTAACTTTTAAACCTATTCTAACATCCTCACTTCCCCTTCGCCCTTTGACTTTTTGAACATTCTGTCTAGCATTCCTAGCATTTCCATCTCGTTTACTGTATGTAATCCATTACTTTGTTCCACCTTCAAGAAGCCATCTAAGCACTATACCAGATATCAATGCCAGGAGAGCATTGTGCAGGCTGTACTGAGACATGACCCAAGTTATTGATATTGGGGAAAAAAGGTGATTGGTAGGATTGCTAGTAAGCATAGAAAAGGAAAAGAGTGCTCCCTTGTGTTGCATCTTCTTTATCTTGCTTAAATGAGCATCTTCAAGGTACCTAGGTAATGGTAAATGTGCACAATGTTTAACTGACACCATAGTCCAAGTTGTTTTCAATGGAGACTACCAGTTAGACAGTTAAGCATTGTGCACATTTCTGCAATAAGTAGAGTCAGTGTTCTCAATACACTATATGAAGCACAGCCCAGACTCAGTCTTATTTTGCATGAATTTGTATCTAAACATGACAGAATATTGGGCTATCCCATCTGTAAACAGAGACCTAAAACCTAACAATGAATGGCAGGTTTCTGGGAACATGGAAATAACTCCTTGTTGTTTTATCTCTTTATGTCTTCTTGTAAGCCACTGCAGATGCTATTATTTTCATTCATTCATTCATTCATTCATTCATTCATTCACTCATTCATTCATTCATTCATTTGTGTGGAATTGAATTTAATGCCTGGCATATTCTAGGGAAATGCCCTATCACTGAGCTAACTCCAAGTCCAGCTCATTATTTATTTTTCGAAACTCTCACTTCTCCTTGACATTTCATGTTGAACATCACTAGTTCCTTTCTTCAAATCAGAAAGGGACTATGATCATTTGGGGGAATATTTTATTTGAAGTTAAAAGGACCAAGATTACAATGGAGACTATCAGTTACTATCTATAGCATCATGGGTAGAGGATGGGGGCCTCTTTAGTTTCCTATTTTCTCATGTATGAAAAAAAATGATATAATAGTGTTCCCTGTCTCATGGACTTGCAGTGAATGTATATAATACAGATATGTAAAGCCCTTATAATAACATGGAACCATAGAAAGCATTTGATAAATGTTAACTGACAGCAACAAAAGCTCTCTTGGAATTCCTTTGTTATGTGTCCCCCAGGAAACCTTTTCTCCTTCAAGTCTACTTAAAACTGTTGGGCTCTGTGTCTCACACATTGTGGCCTTACCCACTGTGATAGTATCAGTGCTGATATTATTATTTACGTTGATATGCATACAGGAACTCTCTTGTGCTTATTATTCAATAAATTCTGACTGAACATGTGCCTATGAATAATGTGCATATCCTCTGTGCATTAACCTTGACCTCACCTGCAGCCATCACTGGCTCCTTGCAAAGTGAGACTTCTAAAGCTTAAATTGTTAGAGAGACTGTTGTGTTGCAGGTATCAGAACACAGAGAAAAGCTTGAAATGAATGCCTCAGCTGACTGTTTGTTTTGGAGGCTTTGTATGGGTGGGAAGAGATCTGAAGGTTTGACTCTACAATCACTGTCTGACATTATTAACAAAATACTGGGCTTGGAAGTAAAATTAGAGTTTGGAGTGCACGGTTAGTAACTACTGTCTCTTGAAACTTGAGAAACAGGTTTGGTATATGTCTTAGTCAGGGTTTCTATTCCTGCACAAACATAATGACCAAGAAACCAGTTGGGGAGGAAAGGGTTTATTCGGCTTACATTTCCACATTGCTGTTCATCACTGAAGAAGTCAGGACTGGAACTCAAGCAGGTCAGGGAGCAGGAGCTGATGCAGAGGCCATGGAGGGATGTTCTTTACTGGCTTGCTCAGACTGCTCTCTTATAGAACCAAGACTACCAGCCCAGAGATGGTCTCACCCACAAGGGGCCTTTCCCTCTTGATCACTAATTGAGAAAATGCCTCACAGTTGGATCTCATGGAGGCATTTCCTCAACTGAAGCTTCTTTCTCTGTGATAACTCCAGCTGAGTCAAGTTGACACAAAACTAGCCAGTACAGTATATAATTAACATAACTTTTCTAAAATGCCTGCTATCATAATCAGCACATATGTAACTTACTACATAATGTTTTTAATATTTAATGCAATCAATTAACTGCCTGGTTACTGAACACCACCTCCTTCATAACTCTGGTCTCCTAAAACAGCAGTTCCCAACCATTTGGGGGTTGCATATCCAATATTCTGCATATCAGATATTTACATTACAATTCACAGCAGTAACAAAATTGTAGTTATTAAGTAGCAACAAATATAATTTTGTGATTGAAGATCACCATGAAGCACTATACTAAAGGGTTTTACCATTAGGGATCTACTATCCTAGATTGTAATGAGGACTTTCAAATTCAAAACTTCATAAAATTCTTCACTCTTCTTAGTGTTCAGTGTAGGAGACCAATGTGCATTTCCAATTCTGAAATCTTATGACTATGTTGGCCAGATAAAATTGTCTTCCACTTCAGAGATCAGTATAGGATAAGAGTGGCCACTTTAACCATTCAGCAATAAATTGTGATGTTGTTAAAATCTAATGGGTGAGTTAGAGAGTGTGCAGCTATGACAATTTCACCTGGAGAAGATTCTAGAAGGTCTCAAACATTATGGGTTATTGAAGTTAAAATTGCTTCTTTCACACCAGTTTTACACAGACTCTTTTAGTATACTTGGCCAACCACTGCTAACTTGTCCTTTTCATATCATTTCCCCTATTTTTTAGAGTATTTATTGTCTGGAAGCAGTACCAGATGAGTGATCAACAGCAAATAAATCTGACAACTTTTTAAAAATCACTCTTTCTCTCCCTCTGAGTGTCTCTCTCTCCCTCCCTCCTTCCCCCCCACCCCTCCTGACAGTCTTCTCAGGAGTCATCTCATGAATCATGATGTTTCCCCTGAGAATATTTGTTCCTTGAAGCTTCCACCCCTCTGGGGAAGTTCCTGGGTGAGAGGTGGATAGTATAGATCATGAAAATAATTTACCCTCAATGGAGGGAGCACTATGCAAACCTCAGTATCACCCATGTCTTTGATGTTTAATGCAGCTATTAGGACCTTTCAATCACTCTTGCATATTTTCCATAATTACTTTCTCTTTCAATAACAATTCAGTGTTAATCAGCACCATAACTTTAGTTGTTCAAATGTTATTTGATTTACTACTTTCTTTAAATGTAGATATTAAAAAGAATGATGTATTTCTGTATCTGACATCTTGTTGATACATTTCTCTAGGGATACACCATATTAACATATTATATATACATATACACCTTTTATGGAAATATTATTGGGATTCTTTTATTAGTATTATCCAGCACTGGGCCTTATTATGTTTCACAGTAGGTCTTGGCTTGTTTTCTTTCTGGCTCCACATGGGAAGAACATGTCTTAGCTAACCTCTGGTATAAAGAATATGAGAGTCACATAGAGAACTAACTGACTAGTCATTAGCTTAAAACTGTAAATAGAGTCCCCTAGGTAAGCCATTGATTGTCTAACATAGATCAGTCAACTTTTGGTGAGTGAACACTATGTCCAGCTGTATTCTTCTAAACTACCCACAACCAGCTTGCAGAAACAAGAATGAAATTCTTAGATTAGTTAAGGATGCCATAAAAAAATACCACAGTCTGGGTGGCTTGGGTGATAGAATTTTTATATTCCCATACTACCAGAGGCTAGAATGTGGGATTAAGATGACAGTGGGTTTCATCTTTCTCTGAGTTCTCTCACCTTGGCTTGCAGGTGGGTGGGATCTCTTTTTATTGGGTATTTATACAATATTTCCTTCATATGCACACATGTTTTAGCCTGTTCTTCTTACAAGAATACCACTCATATTGGATTATTCTTATCTCTGTGACCTCATTTCACCTTTATTATTTTCATTAAAAATTTTCAAAAAGTATTCATACTATGAAAATGCTGGGCTTAGAGTTTCATGAACGCTAATTTGAATGGCTATAGTTAAGCTTATACATGCATGTCCTTAAAAGTTTACCTTCTATGTAATCTAGCATTAGCCAAATACTACAAGTGAGAAGGGCTTTCTCTATGTACAGAGACTAGAAGATTTCTGAATGTAAATATCTATAGGGAGTCAGTCCTTTCCCTCAACATTAAAAGTTACTGAAATATCTTTAAATAGTCACCTTGGTTAGGAGGGCATCCTAACCAAGAGGAAAGGCAGCAGGAGCTCTGAGATACCTGCATGAAATTAAAAAGAAACAAAATGATTGTACTATAATCCAAGAGGTACAGACAGGTGCAACAGGGACAGTGGCTCTGTTCCCATGTAGTCCTACCCACACAGGCAGTAGGTATATGGCTCGAGAAAATATATTTTTGGTAACTTTTGGACCCAATAATCTGAGAAGACAGTTTTAAATCTGATGTAAGACACTCATGCCTAAACATAGCACCCATAGAAGGAATTTTCTGAGCTTAATTTTCTAGTAGCAAGAACATCCAGAGTTTGTTTCTTGTGGCAAATAAACCCTGCAAGAGACTCTTAAATATATACTGGAAAGGACTTATTTGTGAGAGAGTAGAGTAAGAATAATTTGGACATTTAGTGATCTCAATGGTTATACTACAGGATGTGTCCTTGAGTAGACTCATTTGGTAACATAAAGTACAACCCATGAATTTGTTATGAATGCATATGTGCAGGCTTCAAACTACCCAACTTCTGAAATCAGAATCTAGATTTTAACAAGATTCCTTTGGTCCTTAGCCTATTGAAATCCTAGAATGATTGCTGTAGAGACCATGGTTGGAAACTCAAGGGTCAGATATCACTCTAATTTCAACAACACATCAAGATTGTCTAGTAATGTCATAATGCCTCTACAGTCCTATTTGATCTAGAAATGTAATTATGTACTGGTGTGATGAGGGGTGTGATGATGGTGTATGTGGTAACTTAGTTTAGAAACTGTCCACATTTTTTCAATCAATTACCAATCTTTGAATCTCTTCCTTCTTCCATCTGCCATGAACATGCTAAATTTGTCCTTCACTTCATATGAGTCAGTTTTTCCCCCATGCTTCTAGTTAACATCTAAATTGAGTTTGCATAACCTTCCAGTTGTTAGTCAGGATGTTAAGCTTTATATCTGAGAAGAGTGTTCCCACATAACACAATTCCTTTTCTCCAGGTTTGTTTTCTTTGTTCTTCGTAGGACACCTTCTGATCCCAGTCTCGGGCACACATTTACAATACATGCTATGAAGGGGTGACTGCTAGGAGAGTAAGTCACTTTTCTCCTTCACAAGCATAAAACACTTTTAGTGAGGCTGAAGAATGACTCAACTCTAGTTCTTGTTCCTGTAGTCAAAAAAATGAGGGGGTAAAATGTCATGAGTAGTCCACACACTGGGAAGAAGCCAAATGCCTGTAAAACCTCTTTTGGAAAGATGTGGTACGTTCTCTAACCAGGTACTTTTGAATGACTATCATGTATGATTCTTATTTTCTCCCTTGGCCCTGTCACCCTCTCCAAGATGAAGGGGAGGTAATGAGCTTCAGTAGTAGGAAAAGGTGACTATTTCTGGAGGCTAGAGCATTCAAGGTTTTCAGATCAATCTACTCATATTTCTCATTTGTCATTGAAAGCTGAATCTTTTTTGTGAGTTGTTCCCATGCCTAAGTGCTAAGCTTGAATAGTAGCTTTCAGAACTCCCAGAGGTAGAGAAAGTCTTTGTTATGCTACTAAGGAGTCTTTCTAAGATTCACATTGAGATTTTATGTGATGATTAGCAACAAGGGATTTAATAATTATGTCTTTTCCACACTATCAGTGAAGCTTAGAAATACTTTTACAATAGCCACTCAGTTTTATACTTTAAAGTTTCTATCTCCTTCATTATACTCAAATTACTAATAACTTAGCAATTAATGGACTCTTATCAACCAATAAAACACTGAAACCAATTATGAAGTCAACTTACTACTGTGAATATGGCCATTATTGACAACCAGCTGGCTAGAGCAGTCTCAAGCTACAAATTGTCTTGGTTGTCTGTAAGATATTTCTTGTAAAACACTACAGATATTATCTAGGGTGTAGACTCAAAAATTGAAAATGATGTGCACAAGCAGGCACTTTTTTTTTTTTAGAATCAAAACCTTTTGGAGAGAAGAAAGCAGGATTGTGTAGTAAGAGAAATTACGAGGAGATTCAGACCTAGGGAAGGTCTCAGCCAATGCCACCAAATGCTTAAGGGTAAAAATGGTTCTTCAGTATCATATGCTTCTAGGAGTGGGGCTGGGCTTCTGTGCTCTCCTGTCAGTCATTGGGAAAAGACAGAGTGATGTCATGGCTTTCATCAGATAATGTGAATGCTGTTTTGTTGTTTAGTATATCCGCTACCTCAAAAGACTTATTTGATTCTGAGAGTTGCCTACACAATAAGAAATTAAAAATATCCTCCATTATTTTTGTTCTTACTTGATTTTTAATTATTAATAGCTCTAACTAGTCCTACTTCTCATTTCTCTCTTTGAAAACTTTCACAAGATATTTTTCAATTGAATGAAATTTTACCTCAAAATTATTTGTATAAAGAACTTGTACAATATTCCTTGACTTGTCAATACCTACAACATGGAGGCTTGAGGGACAACATGAACAGATTGCTCACATTTTGATATTTTTTGAGCTTAAAAAGTGGTTGAGTCATTATTGTCTGTCTTTTCATGTTTCTGTAGAGATATGGTAATTTGATTGTCTGTCTTTTGTATAGATGGTTTGGTTTTATTTTGTTTTGTGAGCCATCAGAACTTTAAAAAATGTAACAGTTGTCTCAAGATATCTTGGAGATAAATAATTCAGATCAGATTGGAATTCATTAATGGGTCTTTCTAATAATTCCAATGTCTTCATTTCTGGAAAACATTCTTGGATTATGGTATAAAAAGCTGTTCTGTGCCCTAAAGACCCCAGTTATTTATAAATTTATTTCTCCTTCCCTCTGTCAGTTCCATCTCTAAATGCCATGTCCTGCTCTGTCCTGTTTTCATTCTCTTGATTGTCAAGTGGTCCTCATTAAATTTCACTTCAGTATGTTTCCATTAAAGTAGTTTGTAACACTAAAATTAATAAACACAATAATTCAGAAGGAGGAGATCTCATTGAATCCCACCCCAGACCAAGAATTTCAGGCAACTAAAGACTGCGGGGAGAGAATTAGCCTCACTGCGGATGACCTCAGTTCTTGGTTATCCAATACAAAGGGTTCAGTCTTGAAATCATAAACACAGGCTCCATGCTACATGAACTCTGCAGAAGTACTGGAATTAAAGGTCTGTGTCATCATACTGAGAATTGTGTAAAAATTTTTAGCTGCATTTTAAAAACTCATCTTGCTCATATTTTTAGTCTAATTTTATATGGATGTCACCTATGATTTTATTTCAAAATAAATATTTATTTTCAAAATATCTACTTCCCTAGATTACACTTAGCCTTGTTTGCAAATTGTTCTAGAAATATAACTAGGCTCTTAGCTCAAGATTACCATCAGTTGGTATTAAGTTCAGTTTCTGAAGCCAATGATGGTATTTTTTTAATTACATTTCTCTCTCTGTGTCTCTCTGTCTCTGTCTCTGTCTCTCTGTCTCTCTGTCTCTCTGTCTCTCTGTCTCTCTGTCTCTGTCCCTCTGTCTCTCTGTCTCTCTGTCTCTGTCTCTCTCTCTCTCTCTCTCTCACACACACACACATATGTATGTACATTTTAAATTTCTCCTCTCGTTGCTTTTCCTTTTTCTATTTAGGTACCAAGAAGATATGTAACTGTTCCTAAATTGACTTCTTTTCCTGCAGAAAATGGCTTTTTTTCCTGTAAACTTTATTGTCTCTCATGTTTGATAGTTTCAAACATGAAGTTTAGTCCTTTCCACCTTGTCACCAAGTCTGATACCTGCTTCCTTTGGCTGTTGAAACTGCCCAAGTCTGTCAGCTACTTCCCTATCTTGTGGGTGTGATTGTGGCCCAGTGATGTTAACTAGGGTTGCCTGTGTGAGCAAGGGCAGTCCCCTTTCCTCGGTGAAGTGCATTCATTGATGAGTTGCCCATGCTGCTGTAAATAACCTCACCCCCAAGCTTTTTTGTCATTTATTTCTTCTTTTTGATCATTTATTTATTTATTTTTATTTTATATTAATCATTTTATTCGTTTACATTTCAAATGATATCCCTCTTCCCGGTTACCCTCCACCAACTCCCCTATCCCACCCCTCCTCGCCTCCTTCCCTTTTGCCTCTATGAGGCTGCTCCTCGACCCATTCACCTGCTGTACCTCACCCTTCTAGCATCCCCTACGCTGGGGCATCAAGCCTCCCTCTCCTCCCATTGATGTCAGATAGGGTCATCCTCTGCTACATATGTATCTGGAACCATGGGTTCCTCCATGTGTATTCTTTGGTTGGTGGTTTAGTCCGAGGGTGTTCTGGGTAGTCCAGTTAGTTGATATTGTACTTCCTATGGGGTTGCAATCCCCTTTAGCTTCTTCAGTCTTTCCACTAGTTCTTCCATTGGAGTCCCCAGGCCCAGCCCAAGGGTTGGTTGTGAGGATCTGCATCTGTATGGGTCAGGTGCTGCTAGAAGCTCTCAGGGAACAGCCATACAAGGCTCCTGTCAGTAAGTGCTTCTTGGCATCAGCAATTGTGTAGGCATTTGGTATCTGCAGATGGGATGGCTCCCTAGGAGGGGCGGTCTCTGGACGGGTCTTTACTTCCGTCTCTGCTTCACTTTTTGTCCCTGTCTTTCCTATGGACAAAAACGTTTCTCAGTTAAGTATTTTGAGAGGCATGGGTGGTCCCATACCTCAAATGGGGGCCAAGTCTATCTACTGGAGTGTAACCTTTCTAAGGAAGGGTTCTTTTTTTATTAGATATTTTCTTTATTTACATTTCAAATGTTATCCCAGTTTCTGGATTCCCCTCCAAAAGCCCCCTATCTCAGCCCCTGTCCCCCTGCTCACCAACACACCCATTTCTGCTTCCCTGTCCTGGCATTCCCCTACACTGGGGCATAGAGCTTTCACAGGACCAAGGGCCTATCCTGCATTGATAGGCTCTTTTGTGTTCTTTTGTGATTGTGTTATCTTACTAAGGATGATATTTTATAGTTCTATCCATTTGCCTAAGAATTTTATGAATTCATTGTTTTCAATAGCTGAGTAGTACTCCGTTGTATAAATGTATCACATTTTCTATATCCATTCCTCTGCTGAGGGACATCTGGGTTCTATCTAGCTTCTGGCTATTATAAATAAGGCTGCAATGAACATAATGGAGCATGTGTCCTTATTACATGTTGGAGCATCTTCTGGGTATATGCCCAGGAGTGGCATTGCTGGTCTTCAGGTCTACTATGTTCAATTTTCTGAGGAACTGACAAACTGATTTCCAGAGTGGTTGTACCAGCTTGCAATTCCAACAGCAATGGAGGAGTGTTCCTCTTTTTCCACATCCTTGCCAGCATTTGCTGTCACCTGAGTTTTTGATCTTAACCATTCTGACTGGTGTTGAGGTGGAATCTCAGAGTTGTTTTAATTTGCATTTCCCTAATGATGAAGGATGTTGAACATTTATTTAGGTGCTTCTCAAATATTTGGTATTCCTCAATTCTTTGTTTAGCTTTGTAACCCAATTTTAACAGGGTTTTTGGTTCTCTGGAGTCTAACTTCTTGAGTCCTTTGTATATATTTGATATTTGCCTTCTATCAGTTGTAGGCTTGGTAAAGGTCTTTTCCCAATCTGTTGGTTGCTGTTTTGTCTTATTGATAGTATCCTTTGCCTTACAGAGGCTTTGGAATTTTGTGAGGTCTTTATTGTCAATTCTTGATCTTAGAGTATAGCTATTGGCATTCTGCTCAGGAAAATTTCCCCTGTGCTCATGTGCTCCAAGCTCTTCCCAACTTTCTTTTTTATTAGTTTCAGTGTATCCAGTTTTATGTAGAGGTCTTTAAGCTTTGTACAAGGAGATAAGGATGTATTGATTTGCATTCTTCTACATGCTGACTGCCAATTGAACTAGCACCATTTGTTGAAAATGTTGTCTTTTTTTTCTACTGGATGGTTTTAGCTCCTTTGTTTAAAGATCAAGTGAACATAGGTGTGTGGGTTCATTTCTGGGTCTTCAATTCTATTCAATTGATCTTCCTGCCTGTCTCTGTAACAATACCATGCAGTTCTTTTATCACAATTACTCTGTGGTACAGCTTGAGGTCAGGCATGATGATTCTCCCAGAAGTTCTTTCATTGTTGAGAATAGATTTTGCTATCCTGGGTTTTTTGTTATTCCAGACGAATTTTCAAATTGCTCTTTCTAACTCTATGAAGAATTGATCTGGAGTTTTGATGGGAATTGCATTGAATCTGTACATTGCTTTCAGCAAGATGGCCATTTTTACTATATTAATCCTGCCAATTCATGAACATGGGAGATCTTTCCATCTTCTGAGATCTTCTTCTATTTCTTTCTTCAGAGACTTGAAGTTCTTGTCATACAGATCTTTCACTTGATTAGTTATAGTCACACCAAGGTATTTTATATTGTTTTTGATTATTGTGAAATGTGTTGTTTCCCTAATTTATTTCTCAGCCAGTTTGTCCTTTGAGTAGAGGAAGGCTACTGATTTGTTTGAATTAATTTTTCATCCAGCCACTTTGCTGAAGTTGTTTATCAGATTTAGGAGTTCTCTGGTTGAATTTTTGGGGTCCCTTAAGTATAATATCTTTTCATCTGCAAATAGTGATATTTTAACTTCTTCCTTTCCAATTTTTATTCCTTTGACCTCCTTTTGTTGTCTAATTGTTCTGGTTAGGACTTTGAGTACTATATTGAATAGGTAGGGAGAGAGTAGGCAGCCTTGTCTAGTCTCTAATTTTAGTAGGATTGCTTCTAGTTTCTCTTCATTTAGTTTGATGTTGGCTACTGGTTTGCTGTATATTGCTTTTACTACGTTTAGGTATGGGCCTTGAATTCCTGATCTTTCCAAGACTTTTATCATGAAGGGGTATTGGATTTTGTCAAATACTTTCTCAGCATCTAATGAAATGATCATGTGGATTTTTTCCCTTTGATTTGTTTATATAGTGAATAACATTGATGGATATATGTATATTGAATTATCCCTGCATCCCTGGGATGAAGCCTACTTGATCATGGTATATGATTGTTTTGATGTGTTCTTGGAATCGGTTGGAAATAATTTTATTGAGTACTTTTGCATTAATATTCATAAGGGAAATTGGTCTGAAGTTTTTTTTCTTTGTTAGATCTTTGTGTGGTTTAGGTATCAGAATAATTATGACTTCATAGAACAAATTGGGTAGAGTACCTTCTGTTTCTATTTGGTGGGATAATTTGAAGAGTATTGTTATTAGCTTTTCTTTGAAGGTCTGATAGAACTCTTCACTAATTCCATCTGGTCCTGGACTTTTTTTTTTTTTTGGTTAGGAGACTGTTAATTACTGCTTCTATGTTTTAGGGGTTTTGGTACTGTTTAGATCATTTATCTGATCCTGATTTAACTTTTGTACCTGGTATGTGCCTAGAAAATTATCCATTTCATCCAGGTTTTCCAATTTTGTTGAGTATAGGTTATTGATTTTTTTGATTTCCTCAGATTCTGTTGTTATGTCGCCCTTTTCATTTTTGATTTTGTTAATTTGGATACTGTCTCTGTGCCCTCTGGGTAGTTTGGCTAAGGGTTTATCTATCTTGTTGATTTTCTCAAAGAACCAGCTCCTGGTTTAGTTGATTCTTTGTATAGTTCTTTTTGTTTCCACTTGATTGATTTCAGCCCTGAATTTGATTATTTCCTGCTGTCTACTCCTCTTGGGGTAATTTGCTTCCTTTTGTTCTAGAGATTTTAGGTGTGCTGTCAAGCTGCTGGTGTATCCTCTCTCCAAATTCTTTTTGGAGGCACTCAGAGCTATGACTTTTCCTCTTAGGATTGCTTTCATTGTGTCCCATAAGTTTGGGTATGTTGTGGCTTCATTTTCATTAAATTCTAAAAAGTCTTTAATTCCTTTCTTGATTTCTTTCTTGACCAAGTCATCATTTAGTAGCGTGTTGTTCAGGTTGCATGTATATGTGGGTTTTCTATTGTTTATGTTGTTATTGAATACCAGCTTTAGTCTGTGGTGATCTGATAGGATGCATGGGATTATTTCGGTCTTCTTGTATCTGTTGAGGCCTGTTTTGTGACCAATTATATATTCAGTATTGAAGAAGGTACCATGAGGGGCTGAGAAGAAGGTATATATTTTAGGATAAACTGTTCTATTGGTGTCAGTTAAATTCAGTGGTTTCATAACTTCTTTTAGTTTCACTCTGTCTCTGTTTAGTTTCTGTTTTCATGATCTGTCCATTGATAAGAGTGGGGTGTTGAAGAAATCACCCCCTATTATTGTGAGAGGTACAATGTTTTTTTTGAGCTATAGTAAAGATTTTGGTTTTGGTTTTGGTTTTTTAATGAATGTGGGTGCCCTAGCATTTGTCGCATAGATGTTCAGAGTTTAGAGTTCTTCTTGGTAGATTTTTTTCTTTGATATGGTGTGTCCCTCCTTATTGTTTTGATAACTTCAGGTGATTTTATTTGATATTATAATGGCCACTCCAGCTTGTTTCTTTGGATCATTTGCTTGAGAATTGTTTTCCAGCCTTTTACTTTGAGGTAGTGTCTCTCTTTGTTACTGAGGTGGGTTTCCTATATGCAGCAAAATGTTGGGTACTGTTTATGTAGCCAGTCTGTTAGTCCGTGTCTTTTTTGGGGGGAATTGAGTCCATTGATATTAAGAGATATTAAGGAAAAGTGATTGTTGTTTCCTCTTATTTTTGTTCTTAGATGTGGAATTATGTTCTGTGGCTATCTTCCTTTCGTTTTGTTAAAAGGATATTATTTTCTTGCTTTTTCTAGGGTGTCGTTTCCCTCCTTGTATTGGAGTTTTCCATTTATTATTCTTTGAAAGGCTGGATTTGTTGAAAGACATTGTGTAAATTTGTTTTTTCATGGAATATCTTGGTTTCTATATCTATTGTAGTTGAGAGTTTTGCTCAGCATAGTAACCTGAGCTGACATTTGTGTTCTCTTAGGGTTGTATGACATGTGCCCAGCATCTTCTGGCTTTTCTAGTCTCTGGTGAGAAGTCTGGTATAATTCTGATATGTCTGCCTTTATATGTTACTTGACCTTTTTTCTTTATTGCTTTTAATATTTTTCTTTGTTTTGTGCATTTGGTTTTCTAATTATTATGTGACAGGAGGAATTTCTTTTTTGGTCCAAAGTATTTGGAGCTCTGTAGGCTTCTTATATGTTCATGGACATCTCTTTCTTTAGGTTAGGGTTTAGGTTTTCTTCTATAATTTTGTTGAAGATAGTTACTAGCCCTTTAAATTGCAAATCTTTGTTCTCTTTTATATCTATTATCCTTATGTTTTGTCTCTCGTTGTGTCCTGGATTTCCAGATGTTTTGGGTTAGGAGCTTTTTGTAGTTTGCATTTTCTTTGACTGTTGTATCAAAGAAGATACCATGTTTTCTATGGTATCTTCTGCATCTGAAAGTCTCTCCTCGGCCCATTGGACTTGCAAACTTTATATGCCCCAGTACAGGGGAATGCCAGGGCCAAAAAGTGGGAATGGGCGGGTAGGGGAGTGGGGGGGTATGGGGGACTTTTGGGATAGCATTGGAAATGTAATTGAGGAAAATACGTAATAAAAAATTTTAAAAAAAAGAAAGTCTCTCTTCTATCTCTTGAATTCTGTTGGAGGTGCTTGCATCTATGACTCCTGATCTCTTTCCTAAGTTTTCTATCTCTAGGGTTGTCTCCCTTTGAGATTTAATTATTGTTTCTACTTCCATTTTTAGATCTTGGATGGTTTTGTTCAATTCCTTTACCTATTTGGTTGTGTTTTCCTGTAATTCTTTAAGGAAGTTTTGTGTTTCCTCTTTAAGGGCTTCTACCTGTTTAGCTGTGTTATCCTGAAGTGTCTTTAAGGGAGTTATATATGTCCTTCTTAAAGGCCTCTATCTGCATCACGAGATGTAATTTTAAATCCAAATCTTGCTTTTGTAGTGTGTTGGTTTATCCAGGACTTGCTGTGATGGGAGAACTGGGTTCTGATGATGCCAAGTAGCCTTGGTTTCCATTGGTAACAAACGTTCTTGCCCTTGCCTTTTGCCATCTGGTTATCTCTTGTGTTAGTTAGCCTTGGTGTCTCTGGCTGGAGTTTGTCCCTCCTCTATGTCTGTAAGCCTGTGTCAGCACTCCAGAGAGACCAGCTCTCTCCTGGAGGGACCTCTGTACAGTGAGATGTGCAACAGCCTTGGCTCTGGGTACAGATGGTGATGGGAAGGATCCTGTCTGTGGTGTTCCACTGTTCCTGTGCCCTATTCCTTCCTGGATGATCCGGTTTTAGACAGTTATTGGAGAGAAAATGGCTATCTCACCTCTGAGCCAGGAGGTGAGAGCACTCCTGGAAGACCAGCTTTCTCCTGGCGGGACCTGTATACAGAGGGCTGTGGAACAGTCTTAGCTCCAGGGTCCAGATGAAGCATTGCTTTCTAAACATGCTACTTTGGGTCCTGATTGCATTAATTCTCTCCTTTGCTGATTCTCTGTTGACCGGTGTTTGAATCTGCCAGACCTTTGATTTGTTTGCAGTACTTTGTAACTCATAGTAAGAGTTTTTTTATTTGTTTGGTTTTGGCTTTCTTTTTTGACGATTACTTCTACCTTTAGCAATTCCATATTACTTTCCCCCTATACTAGCTAAAAATGTTCCCTTGTTTTCCCAATACTTTCCAGTAGCTCATAGTATTTTCTTTTCTGATCTTCAGATGTGCAGAAATGATAGGTTTTATGTGTTTGTTTGTTTGTTTGTTTGTTCTTGTCCCTGGTGTGATTTATCCAGACTGGTTTGGGGGTGAATGCATATGAGAGAAGAGATGGAAGTCACTATTGTTTTATGTCAACTCTGAAAAGCTGTCTAGCTAAATTTTAAATAGCAGTATATATCAGCTATACGATTTGGAAAAAAACTGAAATTGTCATAGAGCTCCCAAATATGTTGAGATAATTTGTTCCTGGCTTGGGAACAACCAATCCTGTAAGATTCCAGGACACCCCCTATGACCCACCACAGACATGTAGACTCCACCCTAGCTTATGAGGCATGAGATGTAGTAAGAATCTGACCTCATTACTCACTGCAGCTTCTCACCTTCTCACTTTGTCTCTTTCTGGGATAATACAGTGTCCCTGGTATACTTGGGCATCTTCAATAGCTAATTTTACCTTTAGATTCTTTCTCAGTATGCTTTTGTCCAGGAAATTTTCTCATGACTTAATGCAAGCTGGTCTCTCAGAAATTTTTGTGTAAAACCACACCAAAATGTGCACATTTCCATTACTGTGCTCGGTATGCTTTTCTGCTTGTGAAGATATGTCCACCTGCGTCCACAGATGGCTTCATTGTGACCGCTTCATCCCAGCATGTTTTAGGGTAATTCTAACCTGAGATTTAGGAAATGCTCATCAGTGGAAGGACTAGTGAGATAATTAAAGCAAAGCAAATGCTTTGGAGTTGTCTGCACTTTGAATGGTCCCAACCAGTAGGGAAATGGCATTCATGGTGTTTTGTTTTGTTATGGTTTGAACTCCTTCTTCTCTAGAAAATAGTTTTATAAGTTTGTAACACTGGTCATAACATAGGGTTATTGGAGACTAATTAGTAAACAGACTTGCCAATGGTGCCAGTAAGTGGAAAGCATACTGTCAGATGATCTTTCTTTTCTTAACTCCACCTATGTGATATTTAGGACAAATATGAATATATCAGCATTATGTAAAGCCCACTAGTAATGGCCAATACCTTCTCAAGATCACAGGATTGTGTTCATGTATATGGAGAGTAGTACTTAAGTACAGCTCAAGTCCTTTGTATGATCTTTAATTGTGTTAGAGAAGAGTGTGTGGAAGTGAAGGAGTAAATACTTAATGGAAAATTATTATAAGATTTGAAATCTTAAAGCCTCTTCTTCTTCTCTAGAGAGATGGAAGACTATAAGAATCACTAAAACATATATTTTGGACTAGAAGAGACTGTGGGATCATTTAACCTCATCTGATAAATACTGATTTGCCCATAATTCTAGTAGCAGAATGAAAGGTAACAAAATTCACAATCACCCCTTCCCCACTTCTCTTCCCTCTTTTCCTGTTAAAGTCGCTACAATAGTAGTCTCACTCAGATGTCCTATAACATATTTTGCTTAGCTAAGGGGTCCTTGGTTGCAATTTAGAAATCTCTTGATTACTCTACATTGCCATGGTATTACAGGTGTTATTATCATGTATCACATGATATTACATTCATCTCTCAACCTATCTCTCAAAGCCTAACAATAATATATATAACAATAATATATATGCATATTTTTTCTCCCCCCCCCACATAGAAAAGGTTGTAAAATGTGAAAAGTAGGTAGGAGCCTGCCCAGCCAGGCTTTGCTATGATGTTAATCAATTATCCATCAGGGAACAATTTTCTTTTCCAAATTCTTCATTGGGAAAAACAATTAGCAGTGGATTTGGAGCCCCTTTCAATAATCTACAAATTCAAAAGCTTTTCAATGTAGATGATAAAGGGATGGTTCTATTTTCTCTGATAGCAGAACAATCATTCACAATCCTGGTCTTACTATATCCAAAGGTGTCTTTGACCATACAGTATTTTCAAGAAACTTAAAAAAAAAACAAAACTGAAATTGAAACAATAAATCTCTGCCAAATCTTCAGATGGTCCAGAAAGAGTATCTTATAAAACAAAGCAACAAAGGGAGTGCCCAAGAAGGTGGGAATTGTTGACCCCAAGAGAAGATGAAAATCCCTCCAGCATTACCCATGTATTTGAGATCTCACAAATTTTAGGAGAAAAAAAATCAACCAGAATAGTCAAAACAAGAAGTAACATCTAGCACGTCAGGGCCCTGCACAGCATATCTGACAGTTTGAACACCAGCTAAAGTTTTTTATAACACCAAATTTATCATGCACAGGCTTCAGATCTGTCACCAGAAGCAGGGTGATGTCAGTGAGAAAATCTGGTGTTGTTTCATTTTCGCAGGTTTTTTAGGATATGAAACTGAGCTGTGGGTTGAGAGTGTCACCACAAAGAGGGGGTAATAATTAGCAATCAGTGAAACAAGGCCTGCTGTGAGGTTAAGAATAAAAATCATGCTTATTAACAAGCAAGTCTGCCATAGGGAGGAGGAAGTGGGACACACATGCTGTGCAACACTCGGGGGCTCTGGTGTTTAGAAACTTTGCGATTCTGTTTTCTGGGCCATGCATGTGGTATTTCATGAGCAGCGCCAATCTCGCACTTCAAGGGAATGCCAGTGGAATGCTGGGAAATCTGTAGTGACGTGGCACTTGTGTCTTCTCCGTCACTAACATGGCCTCTCACGTTTAAATATTGAATTGAGAAATCTGAGAGCTCAGTTGTATTAAGAAGCTTTTGAAATCTTTAAAGCAGCATTAAAATTTCGAGGGTTTTTAAAATTAGTTTGTGCCTGGTCTCTGGCCCATGTTGAAGGGTGATATTATTCTCTATTCAGTATCTTCTGCCAGCTTAGTATGTAATTGTCTTAGAATGGCTGCATGTCTATTAGTTTGGAGAATCCTGAGTTGAAAATTTTGTGGTACATACTGTAGCAGCAGTTAACCCTGGGGAAGAAATTGCTAGTAGCCTTTTGAAATCAAGTTGCTCCTTTTCATTAGTAATGACATACTGGTTTTATTTGGATGACAATGATCCATGGTTGGGAAAACTTATTTATTGTGGCTTTCATTTGGTGCTCTGTAGCCATGAAATTGGTTCTTTATCTTGATGTGCTAAAAAAGAAAGTTACAGGAAGGTAGACTAAGTCTCAAAATGGCATGAAGTCACAGACAAGTCTGCCCCTTTAATGCAACCTCTCCCTGCACCTGGCATATGCTTCTGATGGCTTTTGCTCTCCCCAGTTGACTTGATTGATGTAGTGATTGGTGTAATGTATTAAAACTTGCCAGAACCATGGGGTATCCAGATATTGACAAGATGTTATTCCCAGTACACCTGCAAAGGTGTTTTGGGATGAGAGGAAAGCTGATGTTGGTAGATTGAGTAAAGCAGAATCCTTTCCCCCATGTAGGTTACCCTCAAGTAACCTAGAAGGAACAGAACAAAGGAGATGATGTTTTAGAGTGAAAGCGAATTCCTTACTTCTGCCTTTCTGAGCAGGCCTATGATTATCAGAGTGCCTCTGGACTCAAACCAAGACATCAGCTCTTTTTGTGTCTGAAGTCCTGTGGGCTTTAGACTCATACTTACTTTTGGCTGTTTTTGGCTTGCTACATACAGAATTTGTGACTTCGTGGCCTCTATAACCCTTTGAGCCAATTGTCCCTCCATTACCCCTTTCTGTTTCTAGGAAAGAATTTTGTTAATCAAGCCAAATAAGTAACTTTAAAGGTAGAAACATGTTCAAGGATACTGATAGGAAAAGAGCAGGAGACTGGGTTTGGAACATTCATAGAATGATTATGCAAGTCCAAGATTGATAAAAATCTTACTTTCCAAGTTATGCAAGAAAATAAATAACTTGCATAAGTACTTTTAGTTCTGCTCTGTGTTACTGCCAACCCAATGCAATTCTTAATTAATATACCCCTATGCTACACAAACACAGCAAAAGCCAGAAAGAGAATTTATGCTTCTTTGTTTTACCCTTAGTGATAAAATGCAAAGCTTTGCCCAGGGTGGAAACCATTGAGAAGTTCATAGAATGTTTCCTTCCGTGTACCTGAGCTCAGTTCCTAACATGATCTCAGCAATGTGTTAACAGGAAGAAAACATAGACTCCTTCTTTGAGAGCTCTTATAACTAACCTGACTGAAACACTATAATGGATAAACTCCTGTCCCTCTTTTCTTAAAATGTATAAGCATCAATGCCCATGGCACTTGGCTTTTGGTCAAATAGACAGTACTTTGTTTTGCTTCTGTCTTTCTGATCTCATGTGTTCGATTTGAGTGAGTTTTGTTTATACAAAGGCTTGATTATCCTACCTGGATGTATTATTATAACTAGTTAATTATTATATAGCCAGTACAGTGTGAATGTACAAAGAAATGAAATTGCTCTTTGTATGAAAATTATGCTGATTTGTACAAAGTAGATTCACTGTATTAGATTAGTTATTTTTTGTCACTATAACTAAATATCTGACACAGAAATCTTGCAGAACAAATGGTATATACATTTTTGAATTATCATTTTTGTGTCTGCAACCTATATACACAGTATATGATGTTGGCAGAAACATGTGGACAGCTGTTCGCATCATATCAGTCAGAAAGCAGAGAGCTCAGCACAAAGGAATCGTGGAAATTCTTCCCAAACTTATACCCCCAGTGACCCTACTGCTACCAACTAAGCTCTGTCTTTTAGTTCCCATGGCCTTCCCAAAGGCTGTGTAAATGAGTGCAGGTCTGTATATTATTTTGTAGTGCCTCATTTTAAATAAAGTTTTAAATAAACAGACTATTACACTCTGTTACCTCTGACTATGAGCATTTTTTTCTATTAAAAAAAATCACAGTTTTGATGTTAAGATATTATATCTTAGTGTCAGAATCAGATACTTACACATATAGTGATGAAATGACTCAAGGATTTATATTAGCAACTTTTAAAAAATACCATTCAAGGGACTTAAAAGGATATTTAATCCAAGGTCTCCCAAACCAAACTCCAGAAGCAGCAATTGATCATTTAAGAACATGAAACCAGTTAAGGAACTACAGAATTATCTCCAGTATTCTGATATATACTTCAGAGATTTTTGTGCTGACTAACAAAACCAGACATACAAGTGACATACCCATCTACAAGTCTAAATAAGCTATCTGAATCATTTAAGTTGGAAAAATAGTTTATTGACTCATCATGTGAAGACCAATGGTGAAGTCTTCAGTTTATCTGTATTGTCAGATATATTATTACTCCCTAACTGTGCTTATTATTGATTCTATTTGCTCTTATGAAGAAAAAATTTATTTAGCTCAGTTTTAGAAGCTGTGAATTAAAACAGCATGGCACTGGTTCTGCCTGTACCACACCATGGTGGGGCCTTTGGGTATCCTTGTGTCAACGGTCTCTCCTCCCTCCTTGTTTTCTCCTTTATCTAACAAAGCTACCAGGACCCAGTCATTGGTATTCCAATGAGCTAAACTAATCATCTTCCATTTGCTTTTCATTCTTCTAAAGCCTTTTGCCTTCATTCTTCCATGCTATATAGGAAGATTTTCTTTGGGTGTTTGGAAAATTGGATAGCAGCATCTTCAAGTGGGCATTGTTGTCAAGGAAAGAGGAAAGAGGAAAGAGGAAAGAGGAAAGAGGAAAGAGGAAAGAGGAAAGAGGAAAGAGGAAAGAAAGAGGAAAGAGAATCCCCTTTTCTTATTTAATGGTCCTACACATTTGTCAAATGGGTGGCCTTTCTTCTTACAGTTCTTAAGAATAACTATAGAGAGTACTGAAAATGCAACACCCTGATTTAAGAAGAGACTGGGTGGAATAACAAGGCTCTATTCTCTCTCTCTCTCTCTCTCTCTCTCTCTCTCTCTCTCTCTCTCTCACACACACACACACACACACACACACACACACACACACACACACATTTCCCCAAGCAGTCCATAATGATCATACGCTTGTGTTCTTCCATGCTGGTCATCTATCTGTTGAAAAAAAAAAAAAGAGCATCATACAACTTGTATATAAGACTCTCCTTTTCACTGGCCTGATTAATCAGTACACAGTGAGCCTGTTTCACAACAATCAATGTGAAAACATTTGGCTTATCTGACATGTCACTTCTGATTTACAGCCATACCAGAGTCCTTTTGGGTAAAGGAAGTGCGTCTTCAGTCTCCCTAATGCTTCAGCGGTCTACTCTGCTCCACCTTGGAAATACAACCCTGTGCATTTTTAAGCCTCTTTCTGCCCCACATGTGAATGCTAGCACTATATGGAGTTTTACTGGTTTCTTTTTTGGCTATTGGGTGTTTTTGGATTGTATATCATTGAACCTTGAGAAAATCTTGTAGCTCATTGTAATCTTTAGAGTTCACATTAGATTTTCACTGTGTCCACATTTAGCTTTTAGGATATTGGATTTGATATATTTTTAGGAAGATTTGAATTCCAAGTTCTACAGCTGTGAATCTACACTTGTACTTATGACATATTTCCATGTTCTTGAATTATTTTTTAACCAGTGAAAAATTTACATACAGAAGTGCTCCCTTTGACAGTTTGGTGCTCTGCATCATTCTCACGATGATAGGACAGGTAGAGTACCTTTATTCAATTCCAGTATATTTATTCAACAAAAACAGACTACCTCTCATTTATAGAAACACTATGCTTCCTAACGACCTTTAAGTTAAAGAGGAAAAAATATTAAAGAAGGAGGGACTACAGGAAATTTTATCAAAAGTGATTGTAGATGGAGAGAAGGAACCTAAGGCAAGGAAATGTTGAAGAGACATGTTAATCTGGAAACACTTTAGATCAATATTGGACTATTTTGAAATAACAGATGAAGAAGAAAATACTAGATACTTCATGCTAGGTCCTTCACTCAGTTCTATTCCTGGCTTTTTTCAGTTCCTTCTAATGACACCATTGTAGGGGTTGTCTTCATCATTCAACCACTTAGGTGAGAAAAGGATGCATTTGTATATGAGTGACACAGGTTAATTAGCAACTGATGGTAGCAGTGAGGTTCTTACTTAGGGTCCCCCCCCCATCAGGGGCTGACCATACAGAGAACCCGCTTTCTGGTTGAGAATCTTTTCTACTACATTTCTTCACTGTCATTTCCCCCAACCCCCTGCCACTTCCTTTATGTTTCCTTTTCAAACTTTGAACCACAGTGGAGGAAAGCTCTGCACACACACACACACACACACACACACACACACACACACACACACACACACTCAATAAGAATGTGAAATCCAGTGAAGAGCAGCTACTTCATGAGATTTAAAGGAAATTAATAGAGTTTGCTTGCAGGTCCTACAACAAGGGATGGAGAGAGGGAGTCTTGTTGATAACTAAATGGTCTCTTTGGAGTTTATTAATATTTCCGCAGAAACTATTTTAAAAGAAGGAAAGAATGTGTCCACACGGCATGTGCTCTCCTGTAAAGTCCATCTGGGATTTCACAGGTATACATGCCAAATTATACGATTAAAATAACACTTACAAAGGGCTGTTCCTTTTATAAGTTGAAAATCTGTCTGATTTTTCACACTCTTACCAAATCAATGTCTAGGGAAAGATTTTATAAATAAAAATATGTTCTCTGTTGCTACTGCTTCAAGTTAACTTAGGATTAAATTAGTCTAGCTTGCATTTGGAAGTTTTACACTTTTTCCCAGTTGTGAATTGCCAACCATAAGAACTCAGTCCTCTGTAGGGAAAGATATTTAAGTCTTTTCCTCCTGCAGATTAGCAAATCTTTCTCCACTGCTAATCTCATAATCTCTTTTTATAATTGCAAGATTCCACATTCTTGAGACCACATCCCAGGACACAGCATTGCACTATTGGGAGCTGCCCTGTTCCATTGCTGTAGAACATCATAATAATTTTTCTACTTGGGGACTAAACACTTCTTCAGAAAGTCTCCTGTTCATCATCATTTCATGCTGAGTGTATAGGTGTCTTGTATACAGATGATACCACAGGTTTAATGGTGCGTTGAAATGGTTGTAGGAGAAATTGTGTTACAAAATCAGAATGCCCAGAGAACTTCAGAGCAGAGGCATAGTCATGGCTCAGAATACAACTAATCTTTAAAGACAAATATGAGAAGAACCACATTAAAGTGAGTAATCGACTTAGTATAGATAAAAACTCTGCCTGTAACATCTGTCACTATAGGAATCTCAGGAAGCCATCACCCAAACTGGTGGTATAATTCTTTACTTCATAGTTCAGGAATATGGGAGTGTAATGGTAGGAGGAGAAAAATAAAATTTCAGTTGAACCTGGGAACAATTGTTCTTTATTATTTTTGTCAAAAAGATTGTGTTTGGCTGATGGGCATACAACTAAAAAGAGTCAAGTGAAGGAATAAGCCAAACCACAATAATTTTGGAATTTTCAGTTCAAAGCAATTCTTGGAAGCATCATATTGGGAACAATGTTAAGAAGAGCCCTCCCACCCCCACCATCAACTCCACAATTCCAAAGTTATTTCAGTGCTAAAGATTCTTGACTCACATAGGCAGCTTCCAACCATGGGATGGCAACTGAGAATCATTTTCCAGACTTCATATTACCTAGGCATATATATTTTTTTTTGCTAATTTAAATGTCATTATAAAACAACCTTCCTCTTCTGCATTGTTTTCTAAATGTCAAATGCTATTATAATGTATATCAAGAGGCAGCCAATTCTTCTGGAGTAATGTAGCTTTGAGATCAAATATGTTTTCTCTGGATTAAGAACGTGTATAATCAACTAGGTTTATCTCTGCTGCCCACTGTGTGATTCATCTCAGATAAATAATTAAACTATTCTAAACATTCATTCCCTCATTTGTTAAATCATATAAAAGAATATATGTAAAGCCCTGAAATGTATTAGATATTCAACAGGTGCTACTTTTTCTCTCATAAAAGGAAAACATACTTGAAATGAGCTCTGTGTAGCCTAATAGCATCTAGTCTTTTAGCAAAACAATTTCTTATCAATATTCTTCTAATAGCTTTTAGTCTTTTAGCAAAACAATTTCTTATCAATATTCTTCTAGATAACCACAACTCTCACCCTTACTATATACTATTTATATATATTTTTTAGTTGATGTGAAATCACATAATCAGAAATTAAGCTGATTTTTAGCAGTTGTGATGACTCAGCTTTTTTTTTATTTGAAAATTAAGTTAAATTTCACAAGTGACCTCATTTCAAGTAGTTAATTAGTGCTGCCTTGAAGTTCAGCATCTGTGAGAATAGAGAAAACCATCTTTTTCCAAAATAACATCAACATAAGAAGAAAATGTATTGCCTGGCTTCTACACTAAAGACACTGCATAACTTTTCTGTGTGAGAACTAGGTGTCTTGAGGGTATTCAAAAGCCAGGAAGAAATGCACACTGGCTGGCAGACAGCAATGGTCAACGCACAGTAATTTCTCTTCTTTTAACTTTACATCCCTGAGGGAGCATTGAGATTCTGGATTTTAATATGATTCTCTTCCCTGTTTTTTTTTTTTTTTTATTGTTGTTGTTGTTGATTTTGTTGTTGTTGTTCCAAGAAGAAAAGGTCTCACAAAGTAAAGCTGGTACTTATAATAAAAGATCCACTGTTAGAGTAACATTGTGTGAACTCTCTCTCTCTCTCTCTCTCTCTCTCTCTCTCTCTCTCTGTGTGTGTGTGTGTCTCTGTCTCTGTCTCTGTCTCTGTCTCTGTCTCTGTCTCTCTCTCTCTCTCTCTCTCTCTCTCTCTCTCTCTCTTTCTCTCTCTCTCTTTCTCTCTCCTGGTCCTTCCTTTTCTCTGAGCAGAACCTAGGAAAGGGCTACCTTGTAAATAGAAAACATGGTTTTCTGAGATCAAGTTTCAGCCTTAGAAAACAGTCAAGAATCACATTTTAACAGACAAAGTAAACGAGGAAAAAACTAGGAAAGTATGCTGTGCATGATGGGACCATGATGCTAAAGAAGGCTGGAAAAACCAAGCCACCACATGGAAGTCAACATTAGGGAGTCTTCAGTCCTGTGAATATTCAAAGCAGGAAATAATGTCTTTGTTATTTTAGTTCCTGTAATTGTGGGTTTATTTGTAAACATAGCATAAATGACTTAATCTATTATTAGACTATTGGAGAATAATATAAGATGTTAATATTTTGAAACAGATAACTGGAATGCTCTGGAAGTATTCAATGATCATATTACAGGTCTCCAAAGCATCCACACGGAATAATCTTCACATTTGTCCTAGACATGCTTCCATGAAAATTCATGCTAGAGTGGTCAGTCAACATTACAGAGCCCATTTCCTTTACACATGCTGGAAGAGAATGATCTTAATGAGTTCTCATGGACTAACAAGTGTCCTTCCCACATCTCTTTTGGCAGTAACACTCCAATGGGACTTGCATACTTACTCTTCTCTTCATTCTTTCCTTATGAAGAAGTGACTATATTTCTGCTTGACACAGTTCAAAGTTCTCAATAAATAATGAATTCCGTCTTCTAGTGGAGGAATATGATTTAAAATCTCACACTTACCCTGTAAAACCCACTGTATTTCATGTTGGTGTCTAGTCAGTCAAATGACTAGTGCTACACCCACACTCACTGCCCTTTGAGGCAGAAGCACTGTCCACTCCACAGTATGGAAGTACAAATTTAATCTTAACAGAGATTTGTAGGACTCTGTTCAAGTGCTAAGAGCTGTCTGGATTTGCCTTCTTATTAGGTTGTGAAGTCGTTCACATCATGTGAATTTGAACTCTTTGCAATCGCTTACATGCATGTGCAGGCATTGCAGTCTTATTTCTAATAATGCTTGAGTCTTTTAAGATATGAATCTTATTTCACAGATGAGCTCTGCTTCTGCATATGTATGTATATATGTTTTCTACACAAAACACATTACTAATATATATATACACATACACACAACTTAAGAGAAGTAATTTAATGTCTCTTAATTTTTGTTGCATCATATGTCAAATTAGAATAATAGAACCTAGTTGCTTAAATTAGTGGTAAAAGTGCCTGAGACAACATCGGAAGTTAGCTGATATATAGCAGAGGCCAATACACAGTATTTTTGTTTTTACATAATCCTAGATTTCTATTTTACATCGCTTTGAAAACAAGTACCTGAGATCTCATTAAATAGTCCAGAATGGCCTCAAACTCTATCCTACTTTAGTTGGCAAAGTGTTATTAATATGGGTACATATCACTGCATCCTGATTCTTTTTTTTTTCAAAAATATTCCCTCTAAGAGTCATAGAATAATAAAAACCCCAATGCCAGGCATGAAAAGCCCAGTCTTGATTTGTCGAGTTGTCCAAATGATTCTGTAAATATTATAGGTTATTGCTATTGCCCTTATAGTTGTCTCAGAGATGGAAAGCAAGTCTCTATTGCTGAATATACTTTAGGACCCGGAACATCTGAACTGGATCTGACCTGAATGCCTCCTTCCTCAGAACTAGCTTCCATGGTACCAGAAAGTGCCATGCAGGTTTCCTGCCCACTCACGAAGCCTATGCACCACCATATGATGACCTGCATGGCACAATAACTCTAAGGGTGCATAGGTGGCATGCATATCTTTGCAGTAACCAACAGCTCATTTATTTGAACCAAGACCTTCTCAACAAGAAGAAAATAATGCCCAGTACTAAAAACTGAGCCAGCTACCCAGGGCAAGTGAAGTCATGGTTCTTATAGGTTAACCTAAAACTGTCATTTTACTAAACAAGCACGAATCCTAAGCAAGTTCTAAATATTGGTTTTTATAAACACAGATAAGTATAGTTGTCACTTCTCACGAAACTTCTCTTTGTAACAAATGGAGACCATATTAAAAACCACAATCAATAAAAATGCAGAAAACAAGAGACCATGTGGTATCTAGTTCTAACTGATACACACACATACACATGCGCACACGCATGTGTATGTGTGTGTATGAGTGTATTTTCATAACATTATACAGGACTAATCAGGTAAATATATATATATATATATGTATATATATATATATATTCCATATAACTATTATAAAAAGAGGTAATAAGTTTGAGAGATAGCAAGAAGATCCTTGCAAGGAGATAAAGGAAAGAAAAAAAAGAAAAAGATAGATAAAGGAAAAGAAAAGCTGGAGAACAGTTATTTCATTATAATTTCAAAAATAAAATTAGAAAAATATACAAAATTAAACCTCATACAAAAAATTCACTTAAAACTTTCTTTATATTTCAAAAAATGTAGGTAGACACCCTCATCTCCTCCACAAGTATATTTTTTTGCCTTTGTGGTATCTTAAAATTTGCTATAACTGTGTACTGTGTTAGCAGAAGTCAATCATAATGCTTATACAACAGAATGACAGTTCCTAAGACAGAACTATTCATACTATTGTGTAATTATTGATAACGGAATATCCTCTACTGAGAATAGGTTATCTGTAATATACTTTGATAATATATCAAATGCATGCATTATATGTACTATGTACATATACATATGCTTGCTTAGTATGTGAAATTATGTATTACACAGAGAATTCCATAATAAAACTGTGGTTATCCTCACTGCCTCAGTCCATATCTAGACATGACAACAATTTTACAGACACCATTTAATATAAGTTATTAAGACAAGAAGGTAATAATGAGGTATGGAGAAATTAGTAACCATGATGCAGAGAATAGAGAAGAAAAAAGTTGAGAATTTTGAAAAAGTAAGAGCTTAAAGGAGGGGCCTTGTAGATGTGAAACTCAGAGCTGAGGGAAAGGCTGCTGTCCAGCTATACTGTAGTTGCTGAGTCTTGGGGTTCTTCAAAGGCCAGGAAGAAATTCACACTGAATGGAAGACAGCAATGGTCAGTGCACAGCAATTTCTCCCAACTTTACATTCCTTAGGGAGTATTGAGATTCAGGATTTTAATATGCCTTTCTTCCTTGTTTGTTTATTTGTTTGTTTTTGTAGGGTTTTGTTTTGTTGTTGTTGTTTGTTTTGTTATTTTGTCCAGAGAAGAAAAGATCTCACTAAGTGAACGTGATACTTATAATCCAAGACCCACTGTTAGAGTAACATGGCTGGAACAGGAAGCCACATAGAAATCAAGAAATGCTTCTCTCTCTCTCTCTCTCTCTCTCTCTCTCTCTCTCTCTCTCTCTCTCTCTCTCTCTCTCCTGCTCTCCTGGTTCTTTCTTTTCTATGAGCAGAGCCTAGGAAAGTGCTACCTTGCAAAGAGGAAACATGGTTTGCTGAGATCAAGTTTTAGTGTCAAAAAACAGCTGAGAAGCACATTTTAACAAAGTAAAGCCCTTTGTCTATTTATAAGTTTTCCACTCCCAAATACACATACTTAAATTTCAATAGTACCAAACAACTTTACAATTACTTCCTAAGAGGCTGCAAGTATTTCACTATTAAAAAAAAAACATTGATTTACAAATCAACAAAATTAGAGAGGAAATGTTGCCATAGACATTGTGTGAGACACAGTTGTAGATACATCTGAGGTTCTTAGACACTAATATTGAATTGTGCTGAGAATTCTGCCTAAAATTTAAAGAAAAGAATCTTGTGAACTATAAAAGAACATGTTTCTTTTTAATAATTTTTATTATTGGTAGATGATTGAGAAATCTTGTTGATCATCTTCAGGACATTCATCTTTCAAATTTATTTTTAGCTCTTCATTGAATCCACTATAATTTTCTATCTTTTTAAAAAAAAAGTAACATTCTTGTAGTTTGTGTACCCATTTTACAGACTTGAATTTTTCTTTAGAACAAATGATCATATCAATAAAGAAAGAGCACATACCTTTCTCATGTATGAATAAATATCTACAACTATAAAAGTTTGATATCACTTTTCTCCTATTCTTAAGATATTCATTTTTGTTAATGTTATGAGGAAAGAAACTATTTCTTACATAAGATTGGCTCAATATATACAAATCAATAAGTGCAAATGCATCATACAAACAAACTTAAGGACAGAAACCACACAATTATCTCAATTAAAGTAGTTATCCAGAAAAGACATTTGACAAAATTCAACACACCTTCATGATAAAACTTGTAGAAATATTATGAATAGATAAGAACAATAAAGGCTATTACAACAAACCTATATTAAATGTTATGACATCAACTGAGAGCATTTACTCAAATCAGGAATAAGAGAAAGATGCTCATTCATTTTCCCATCCTAAGTTTTGACAAATGTGATGAATGTATGTGATGAAAGAGCCACAGCGAGTGATAGTAACTAAACTGGGTGCCCATAGAGAAAAAAGATTGCATTCATGGAGAAGTAAGAATGCATTCTTACTCAGTGTAGTACTCACAATGTTAGTTACAGCAGTACAAAAAAATAAAATAAAAAGGATAAAAACACATAAACTATACCTACTGGTAGATGACTTAATTATGTACTCATCTATAAGCTACTAGAAAACTATTAGACATAATAAGCACTTTCAATAAAGTTGTAGGATACAAAATCAATATAAAATAGTAACCTTCATATGTACCATCATTGAACAAGGAATTAATTAGGCAAAGTATTTTATTCATATTAGCTACAAAACAAAACTGCAAAGTAATAAACGTAGCCAAATAAATTAATGATATCTAAGATGAACACTTCAAGAAACTGAAAACATAAATCAAAAAAGGCACTAGACTTTGGAAAGACTTTTCGCATACCTAGACTGGCAGGATTAATATCATGGACATGGCTATATGGCTATATTACCAAAAGAAATTTACAGGTTCATTGCACCAAAATTCTGATGCCAGTCTTTACAAAACCAAACCAAAAAAAAAAATCTGAGAATGTTACATGAAACCATGAGAAAGACCATAAATATCTATCTGACTTGAATGAGTCAATGTCCTTAATGTAAAATGTAAAATGCTGAAATTGCAAGAGAAAGACACAGGGGATATTTTAAAGACATTGCTATAGGCAAGGTTATTCTAAACCAAACTTCAATAACATAGGAAGTAGTCCCTGTAATCAGAAGATAGAATTATCAAGTGTAAATGTTCTGCCTAGCTAAAGAAACTATCAGCAGAATAATAAGATAGGACAAAAAGAAGGATAAAATCTTTTCAAGCTACACTTCAGGGTTTTTGTTTGTTTGGGTGGATGGGGTGGAACTTTTCTTTTCTTCTTTTTTTTATTTTGGTGGCGGAAGTAATGTCCAGAAATTACAAATAACTTTCAATATTAAACACAAAAACAACTACAACAAAATTTTCCATCAACAAATAGACCGATGAGGTAAACAGTTCTCAATCAGACATCCCTAATTATCAGAAAAAACATGCATTACAAATTAAAAGCAATTTTGGACACCTCCTCACCCCAGTCAGAATACACACCATCAAGAAATCTAACAAATATTGGAGAGAAAGTGTGGAGAGAAGAATATTTACAAATTAGCACAGGATTTATGTAAATCAATATGTAGTTTCCTCCAAAAATTAAAACTTCAATATGGATTGCCTAGTTGTAATATGAAATTATGAATATTTTGGGATAGTAGAGGAACCTGCAAAGTACGATATTAAGGAAGGCCACCCAAATCCAGAAAGTTAAAAAGTTCATATTCTCTCTTATATGTGGAACCTAACCTATTATGTATATATGTCAAAAGATGTGTGAGTAAAGTCTAAAGATGCATAAAGGACACCAAGAGAGGGTTATATTTGATGATGAAGAAGGTTTGGTGTAGGGTGAAAAAGACACATGGGATATGAACAAAGAAAAGAATGTGGAGGTGTTGTGCCCAGATTGCAAAAACCCCAAAGAGATCACCAGGAACCACAACTCCAAAGCAAGCCCGTGAGAGTCTTTATGCAAGCTCCAGTGCTTGGGCCACAAACCTTCCTGATGCAACAGGATAGGAAAAGCAATCATGAGGCCTAGGGGATGGGGTTTTTAAAGAAAAAAACTTGCAAATAGGGGATTCCAAGGTTGTCATTACATGATTGGGTAAGAGGTTTATGGAGAACATCTGGTCATTGATTAACTGCTGCTACAGAAGAGGAGTGATTAGCACCCTTTGAAAAGGTATCTCCTAAGTGAAGAAAAGAATGCAGTAGGACCAGACTCCCTAGGTTGGAGTGTTATCTAAAGTAGTGAGGTAGGACCAGTGACTCCCAGGAACTGCAGCTGGCCAGATGTGTTTCACCTGGGATCTGGTCCTCTGCATAAGCCTATGTTTCTCTATTAGGTTTCTCAGAAGAAAATACACGGTGGAAAAAGGGGTAGCAAGGAGGGTTGGGGAGATAAGAACCACAAAAGCACTTCATTCAAAAATTTCATATTTGTATCTAATGTATTTTGTTGGTTTTTAAAAATTAAAATTACAAGGCTGTATCTCTTGAGGTATATTTTGATTATGCTGTTTTTTCATGTTTTAACCCCCCCCATATTGAAAAATAGATTTTTTTTCTCACATGAATACATTGACTATGGTTTTCTCTCCCTCTACTCTTTCCAATTCCTTTCCACCTCTCCTCCCCTCTGGATTCACCCACTTTCTGTTTCTCATTAGAAGACACATAGGCTTCTAATAAACAATAATAAAATAAAATAAAACAAAAACTAGCACTTTGGAATTGGGTAAGACCAACAAATAGAAGGAAAACACCCCCAAAAGAAGGCATAAGAAACAGGATCTATGATTTTTACAACTCAAAAACCATATAAAAGCACTAAACTGGAAGCCATGATAGATACACAAAGGACCTGTGGGGTGAAAAGAGAAAAGGAGGGGGAGGGGGAGGAGGAGGAAAAGGAGAAGGGGAGGAGGAAGAAGAAATATACATTTAAGTGAAAAGATATATATGAGTGTGTGTGTGTATACGTGTGGGAATAAAAAAAGAAAAAGGGAAAATGGATATAAAATAAAAACAATCTCAGGGGAGGCAGCATACACTAGCTGATATGAGCCCCCCCCCCCCCCACCACCACACACACACATATACAGCCGAGGATAGCCTGGTCTGGCCTTAGTGAGAGAAGGCGCACCTAACCCTCAAGAGACCTGAGGTCCCTGGGAGTGGGCAGGTCTCATGGGGTGGGGATGGGGGTAAGGGATATCTTCTTGGAGACAGGGGGAGGAGGAATGGGATGAGGAACAGTCAGAGGACAGACTGGGACAGGGATGACTGGACTGTGAAAAAAGATTGAAGAAGAGGAGGAGGAGGAGGACGACGACAACAACAACAACGACGACGACGAGGAGAAGGAGAACTAGGAGGACTAGGAGGAGGAAGAGGAAAGGGAATGTCCTGATATACAACGTTGTGGAACAAGGATGCCATTGAGTTCATTTTGTGTTGGCTGGGTATGCATCCCAACCTTAAGAGTAGTTTATTTCTTGGTAAGCAAGTAGATTGTTATGCAGAGAAATAAGCACGCAAATAGATGGTGGAAGGATGTAAGACAAAGAGAGGCTGAACAATTTGTGCCTTATGAAGAGAGGAGGAGGTTGAGATGAAAGGGTAGTGAGGGACAACCTGATGTGAGTAGTCTGCACTGCCACTTAAAGCCATGGTGAAGTCCTAGCCAGTCCTGCTGCTACAGAGGGCCATTTTTGGGTCTATGCAGGGGAGATGCCCCAAACTCAACTCCTGCAGCAGGCAGAGAGCTGGCTTTACCTCTCACCTGGGAAGCATTTGAGATCTTGCCTTGAGAGCATGGGAGAGAAAAACCTGTCCTCTTCCCAACTGGCTGCGGCACTAGGAAGAATTCACCTTGCACCTCAGTTGGACAGCACAATAGAGCTGACTCTGGTAGAGGGGGCACAGATGAAGTGGCCCCAAGGGCATGAGAGCAAGAGAAATGGTCCAACTCTTCACTACAGGGGAAGTGGGGAGAGCTTGCCCTGGTGGTGAGGGTACAGGAGAGCTGGCAGATAGAACAACTCAGCTACCACCTGTGCCCAGACCCAGGACTTTGAGATAGCCTACTTTGAGTGATGAAGGGTCTAGTCCTGCAGAACTTAAGCAGAAGGATCTCCATGGCACAGGGCAGCAACAGGATATCTGAGAGAAGTCCAGTGAGGATCCAGTATTGAAAGTGTTGCAGAAGCCAGAGATGTCAAATCAAACCAATAACTCATTGCAATGTACATTTGCAAGAGAACCTGTTTGGACAAAGAATATATTTTGTGACACACTGTGATACACTTTGTGAGGAGCGGGAGTGGCAGCAGTCCCAAGATGACGCCCGGGACTGCAGCCAAGTCTTATGACTTGCATCTGACTTCCTCATACACCTGAAAATAAGCCACGTCCATCATGAGAACTGCGCAGGTTTGCCATGATGCAAGATCGGACCATATGACGAGTGATAATTCTAGCCAATGGACTGCTGTTATGTGGACTGGGCTGATGGGGCATGGTTGAGAAGTTATATAAGGGATTGCAATTGGGGGCGGGTTGAGTTGTTTTTTCCTGGAGAGATTGATTTCTGGAGAGTGATTCATGCATCATATTGAAGGGTTCCTGAATAAACTGCTTTGAGAAGAACGTAGTGTTGTCGCTCTTTTCTGCTGGTCGGAATCGGAGGCGACAAATGGTGGCCCATACGGAGACCTTCCAAACTCATCGAAGTCAGGGCAGCTAGCTGGTAAGGTTCCCAGGTAAGTAGGACAATTTAAGTTCTCGGATTGAGACGATAAGGTTCCCGGTTTTGGGACAAGTTAAGGTTCCCAGTTTTGCGACAAGTTAAGTTTCCCAGTTTTGGGACAAGTTGCACCAAGCACCATGGGAAATTCAACCTCAGGTCAAACAGTGCACCAAGCCCTTAAGGACTTGCTGAAAGTGAAAGGAATCGGGCTGAAAAAGGAGGCCCTGGAGAACTTTTTAGAAACAGTGGATCAGGTCGCTCCTTGGTTCTCCATATCAGGACATCTTACAGGGCCCAGTTGGGAGAAGTTAGGGAAGGACTTGAAGTTTGCAGAAGAACAGGGAGTTCTCGCTAAAGGGGTGCTGCCAGTGTGGAAGCTAATATGGAATTGTATAGAGGATAAGAAAAGCTGTGGAGCAGAACTCCAAAAGGGCAGTGAGTCACTGAATCAGGTGAGAGGAGCGATCCCAAAAGTCAGAGACAGAAGGAAGTTCTAGTGATGGGGATATGTCTGAGGACAATGTGGAGAGGATAGCCGACAGTCTAGAGAAAGTGAAAATGAAGGTAGAACCTTCGGTGCTGACGGAGCATCGGGGAGTAGTCTGTAGTCTGCATCCAGAAACCTGGAGGGAACTGCGAGCCCAGTGCTTTCCTGTATTTCAGGATGCGCAGGGAGGTCATTAAAGCCAGCACCTCGAGCGCCAGAGCGTCTCACTTGAGCAGGTGAAGCAGATAATGGAGCTGCTGGAGTAGTAGTAGCCCCAGAAAAGGTGCAAAAGGATGTTGTAGTGAATTATTTAGGAACAAAAATTATGGCAAAATATGTGTCCCCTCAAAAGATTCAGTTTTGCACAGATGGATTATGCACCCTGAATGATTTTCAAAAGTTATTGGGAGATATTCAATGGGTCCGACCCTATCTCTCTTTGACCAATAAACAATTACAGCCATTATATGATATCTTCCCAGGCAATACAGATTTAAATTCTCCCAGATATCTTACTGATGCTGCCAGGAAGGCTTTGTTGTTAGTAGAACAGAGTATTCAGAGTGCTGCCTTGAAACGCCGAGATGAGGCCAAACAGTTTATCTTTTTTTTTTTCCTTTTTTTTTATTACATATTTTCCTCGATTACATTTCCAATGCTATCCCAAAAGTCCCCCACACCCTCCCCCCCCCCGCCACTCCCCTACCCACCCATTCCCATTTTTTGGCCCTGGCATTCCCCTGTACTGGGGCATATAACGTTTGCCTGACCAATGGGCCTCTCTTTCCATTGATGGCCAACTAGACCATCTTTTGATACATATGCAGCTAGAGTCAAGAGCTCTGGGGTACTGGTTAGTTCATAATGTTGTTCTGCCTATAGGGTTGCAGATCCCTTTAGCTCCTTGGATACTTTCTCTAGCTCCTCCTTTGGGGGCCCTGTGGTCCATCCAATAGTTGACTGTGAGCATCCACTTCTGTGTTTGCTAGGCCCCGGCCTAGTCTCACAAGGGACAGCTATATCACGGTCCTTGCAACAAAGGCTTGCTAGTGTATGCCATGGTGTCATCGTTTGGAGGCTAATTATGGGAGCTATGGCAGTCTCTAGATGGTCCATCCTTTTGTCTCAGCTCCAAACTTGTCTCTGTAACTCCTTGCAAATCAAACAGTTTATCTTGTGTGTACTGCAAACAGAGTCCAAACCCACTGGGGTTTTATGGCAGGGAGCTCCCCTGTTATGGATACACCCAAAAATCTCCCCAGCCAAGACACTTGTTTATTATCCTGCCTCAGTGGCTCAGCTGGCTCTGATTGGTATACAACAAAACATGCAGGTTTTTGGAGTTGCACCTGAAAGTCTAATAGTACTGTATAATGCTAAGCAAATTGAAGTGTTAATAGCCACGGAGGATAATTGGGCTATTTTGAGGTATAGTTTTCAAGGCCTCATAGATAATCATTACCCCAAGGATCCAATATTACAGTTGGTTAAAGTACATCCAGTAATCTTTCCTCGTATTCCTGCTAGAGTTCCATTGCCAAATGCTCCTCTTGTTTTTACAGATGGTTCTAAAACAGGACAAGGAGCCTATTTAATAACAGGATCATCCCCAGTTACCATTCAGTTTCCCCCTGCATCTCCACAAGTCATTGAATTGCAAATTGTGATTAAAGTATTTGAATTAATTCCAGGTCCCTTTAATTTGATTTCTGATAGCCAGTATGTTGTAAATATGCTGCAGTGTTTGGAGATAGTAGGCAAAATAAATTTGAAATCTACCATTGGAGAATTAGTTATTAAGTTGCAAAGAATTATCTTGAATTGGCATTCACCCTTTTTTATTCAACATATTCCTGCTCATACTGGATTTCCAGGACCCCTTGCAGAAGGGAATGATATAGTTGATAAAGCTTCCAGAAAATGCATGGCCTTTTTAATGGCCTCATCTATTGATTTGGCACATGATTTTCATGCACAATTTCATGTTAGTTCAAAGACTTTGTCATCACAATTTAAAATTTCTCGAGCAGAGGTGAGAGAGATTGTGAAGGCGTGCAAAACCTGTGCCCCTTTATTGCCTCAAGTCAGTGTGGGGGTTAACTCCCAGGGATTGTGCCCCCTACATTTGTGGCAAATGGATGTTTCCCATTTTCTTGAGTTTGGAAAGTTAAAATGTATTCATGTTTCCATAGATACAGCCTCTGGCATTATTTTTGCCTCCTTACAGACAGGTGAGAAGGCACGCCAGGTCATTGCACATTGTTTTGAGGCTTGGGGTGCCTGGTGACAGCCTAAAGAACTAAAGACTGGTAATGGACCAGCCTATACTTCAGCCTCTTTTGTTTCCTTTTGCAAGATGATGGGTGTCTGTCTGGTGCATGGGTTGAGGTACAACCCTCAGGGCCAAGGCATTATTGAACGAACCCATCATACTTTAAAAGAATGTTAAATTAAACAAAAGGGGGGAATTGCCCCTGCTGGGTCCACACCAAGAGAGAGATTAGCCATTGCCTTATTTACTTTGAATTTTTTAAATGAAGATAAACAAGGGCCTGTTGCAGCTGAGTGACACGTTAATCCTGACATTTCTCCAAAAGGCATGGTCATGTGGAAGGATGTCTTAACTGGTTGTTGGAAGGGCCCTGATCCAGTGTTGGTTTGGGAGAGAGGGTCTGTTTGTGTGTTTCCCCAAGATCACCAACAACCGCTGTGGGTCCAAGAACTGCTGACCAGAGCAATTCAGGGCAAGCAGAACGATGAGGACGTGGATGTTCCTGTGGCTAGGAATGCTCTTGCTAGTGAGAAATGAAAAGCTACATTGAGGAATTATGTCTGTGTCCCTGAAACCCATGCCGTTGACACATTTGACACAAGTGTTTCCTCAATTCTTTACATTTAATGATTTGCTACAATTGCCTTTTTTACCATGGGATGGAGAGATAGCTCCAGTGCATGAATCTATGCTGCTTCAGATAAAGGGATTGTTGTGTTTTCAGATGATTCAAAATATTTCACAGATGAGTGATTGTGTTCAGCTGTATCTACTAAAGCTAATGCGACCTGGATTCGAGGGATGTGGCCTGCCAGGATATCCAAGGGCGATGGCATTTTACCCTCCTAACCTAGATGGGCCCCCTCTTTTTTGTAGAAGTGTTCCTGATTCCCTTCCACCTTGGGCAGTGAAGGATTATTTTTCCTTTTCCCCTTATATAGGTACAGTCCATAATAGTTCCTTTTCAGGGTATAATTGGACATATCAAAATCCAGCTCAAGTAGGAGCTAGTGATCCTTTTAATGTATGGTTGTTATGTGGGGTGAATGGTAGTTGCACTGATCTTTCCCCTTTAAGCATGGTGGCAGGAGGGACCTGGGGCAATGCAAATTTTTATTGGAATGGTTCTGATGTGTTTGAAACTTCTGTATTTCAATTTGCTGGAGGAAGGAATGTTTCTTTTCAGGCTGTGCCTGTTTGTGTGTGGCCTCCTTTTGTGTTTATTGTTTATAATGGTAGTTATGAGAATAATGTTGTTAGTTGTAGTAGTGATATTTGTTATTATAGTATGTGCTGGAATGCATCTGAATATCATTTGGCTGTTATGACTAGGATGCCTTGCTTTGTACCTTTGCCTGTTCAAGCTACTTTGTTTACAAACTGCTGCGGCTGTGAATAACTTATCTGTGGGTGTTGCAGAAGCTTTGGATTGCTGACAGCTGTTTCCCGCTTGAAAGAGTGGGCTGGAATTGATGGACTTGCCCTGTGTCTGATATTAATCAGCATCATGGCCTTCTGGTGCACCTGCCGCATGCAGAGTCGTCAGCGCAGAGCCCAAGCCTTGATGATACAGGCTTTTGCGGCAGTGGAAACAGGAAAATCTTCTCAAGTGTGGCTTGGCATGCTAGAGAAGTAGTCCATTGATGGGTAAGACTCCCTGGGCGTGTCACCAACCTAAGACAGGGATCTAACCAATGCTGTTTGTGTCCCAAGGACAGGTAAGGTGCATTGCTGCAGGGGGCAACCTAAGACAGGCATTCACTCGGCCAATAAGTAAAGAAGGGGGAGATGTGAGGAGCGGGTGTGGCAGCAGTCCCAAGATGGCATCCAGGACTGCAGCCAAGTCTTATGACTTGCACCTGACTTCCTCATACACCTGAAAATAAGCCACATCCATCATGAGAACTGTGTAGGTGCACCATGATGCAAGATCGGACCATTTGATGAGTGATGATTCTGGCCAATGGACTGCTGTTATGTGGACTGGGCTGATGGGGCGTGGTTGAGAAGTTATATAAGTGATTTCAATTGGGGGTGGGTTGGGTTGTTGTTTTTTCCTGGAGAGATTGATTTCTGGAGAGAGATTCATGCATGATATTGAAAGGTTCCTGAATAAACTGCTTTGAGAAGAATGTAGTGTTGTTGCTCTTATCTGCTGGTTGGAATCGGAGGTGACAACACTTCAGCTTCCAGGGTGAGATGTTTTTGTTTTGTTATTTTGTTTTGTTTTTCTTTCTTTGTGTAGGAGGTTGTAAGGGTAGAGGATGGATATAGAGCGACAAGGAGGTGAATAGGATTGTATGCATGGTGAAATTCACAAAGAACCAATTTTTTGAAAAAAAAAAAATTTTCCCAATTGAGACTCCGTTAGGGGAAACTAAGTTTCCATTTGCAAGTGGTTATCAATTAGAGATAGCTTCTAGACTAGAAATGTGGGTGTGCAGTCTCCTTTCAGCTGTAGGGAACCATCTGCTACAAACCCATTCAGGCCCTGTACATGCTACCTCAGTCTCTGTGCCTTTACATGTGCATGGTCATGTTGGTTTAGAGGGCCTTGCATTCTTGGTGTTCTCCATTCCCTCTGAAAATGATATCCATATATTCTGTGTTTCCTTGGGTTTTCCTGAGCCCTATGGGGAGAGATTTGGTGGAGACAAACTATTTAAGGCTGAATATTCCAAGGCCTCTCACTCTCTGCATATTATCTGGCTGTGGGTCTAAGTATTTGTTCCATCTGCTACAGGAGGAAGCTTCTTTGATAATAGCCAACCAAAACACTGATCTATGAGTATATCAGAATGTCATATTTTTATTGCTACTATTTTGTAAACAGCAGCATTTTATTTTACTCCCTGGACCATCAAGTCCTAGGTTCCTGGCTACCCAGGCAGTGTCAGGTATGGGTTCCATATTGTGGAATAGGCCCTAAGGCAAATCACCTATTGGTTGGTTACTACCTCAGGCTTTCTGCCACCATTACCCTAGCATGAATTACAGGCAGAACATCATTATAGATAAAGAATTTATGGCTGGCTTGATGTTTCTGTTTCTGTTTTGAGAGAATGGAGAGTCCCTTCCTATACCAAAGATACTTGAAGTGGGTGCAAAGGCTCTCTGTTGGCACTAGCTCTACATCTCCATGTTCAATTAGTTGTATAGGCCTTGTCTTCATCAATAACACCTTGCTGTCAGTTTGTGGAGTCCCCTTTGGCAAACAACTCAGTTGGATGAAACCACAGTCCCAACACTGGAAGGTTTATTTGGTTACAAGAGCTACCCAGTCAGAATTCTTTCTCCCCCATTATTTTGCTATTTCATTTAGATTGTCTTCCATACATGTATATATTTAATAAGTTTCTACTGAGTTAGGTTTCCATAGCACCATCAAATATCCCTATGTTGTCTCTCCCCATATTCCCTTCCTCATCCTTCTCTCCATCTTACCCTACAATTCCAGCCTACTCCCTACAGTTATAAATATCTGTTATTTCCAATTCCTAGAGAAATCAATCTGTCTATACTAGTCAACTAATCTATACCTACCCTCTGTGTTTTTATAGATGGTAGCATGGTTATCATTGAATTAACGGCTAGTACCCACACATAAAGGAATACATACCATAGTTGTATTTCTGGGTCTGGGAAACCTTACTCAGGATTATTTTTTCTATGTTAAACAATTTACCTGTGAATTTCATAACTTTACCTTTTTTAAACAGCTGAGTAATACTCCATTGTGTAAATGAACCACATTTTCTTATTGGCTCTTTCATTGAAGGACATCTAGGTTGTTTTCAATGAACAGAGAAGCATGAACACATTTGAGCAAGTGTCACTGTGGTAGGAGCCTTTGGGTGTATGTCCAGGGGTAGTGTAGCTGGATCTTGAGATAGATGGATTCCCATCTTCCTATGGAATCACCACACTAATTTCCATAGTAGCTGCACAAGCTCTCAGTCCTACCAGCAGTGGATGAGATTTCCCCCTTACTCCACATGCTCACTTCATGAACAGCTATATATTTTATGTATCTTAGCCATTCTGACAGGTGAAGATGAAATCCCAAAGTAGTTGTTATTTGCATTTTCCTGATGCCTAAGAATGTTGAGCATTTCTTTAAGTATCTTAGACATTTGGGTTTCTTCAATTGAGAACTCTCTTTAGAGCTGTCCCAATTTTAAAAATCTTGATATACAATTTTTTGATATCTAGTTTCTTGGGTTCTTAATGTACTTTATATATCATCCCACTATTAGATATGTAGTTGGTAAAAGACAAAACAAAACAAAACAACAATAACAACAGCAACAACAACAAAAACCACTATTATTCTGTAGTCTGCTGCTTTGTCTAAATGATGGTGTCATTGGTCCTGCAGAAAATTTTCAGTCCCATTAATTGTTGATCTTAGTGTCTGTGCTAATGTGGTTCTGTTCAGAATGTCTTTTCCTGCGCCAATGTTTTCAAGGCTATTCCCCACATTCTCTTCCATCATGTTCAGTGTATCTGATTTCTTGTTGAGGTCTTTAATCCATTTGGAGTTGAGTTTGGTGCACTGTAGTAAGGATGCATCTATTTGCAGTCTTCTAAATGCAGTCGTCCAGTATGACCAAAACTATTTCCTGAAGATGCATTGTGTTTTCCAATATGTATTTCTTTTTTTTTTTTTTGAGACAGAGTTTCTCGGTGTCTTTTTATTTTTTTCCAATATGTATTTCTTACTTTTTTTCATTATAAAAAACCCACATCCATGGATATGTGGATTTTTGTCTGGATCTTCAATTTGATTCCATTGGTTAGTTGTGTCTGGTTTTTTGCCAATACCATGCTGGTTTTATTACTATATCTCTGTAGTACAACTTGAAGTCAGTGATCGTGATATCTCTAGATTCGTATTTTGTTTCCATATGAAGCTAAAATTGCTTTTCAAGGCTTTCTAAGATTTGTTTTGAAAGTTTGATGGGGATTGGATTGAATCTATAGATTATTTTTGTAGGATGGCCATTTTGACTCTATTAATCATACTGATCCATGACTGTGGGAGATCTTTCCATCTTCTGATACTTCTTTCAATTTCTGTCTTCAATGTTTAACTTTTTACATTCAAGTCTTTCATTTAATTAGTCAGAGTTACCCCAAGGTGTTTTATATTATTTGAAGTTATTATAAAAGGTGCTGTTTTCATGATTTCTTTCTTGGTTTGTTTGTCATTTCCATATTGATTAGATAAGATTTCAAGTACCCTACAGAATACGTATGGAGAGATTGGTCAACCTCAACTTGTTCCTGGTTTTAGTGGAAATGTTTTGAGTGTCTACCAATATACATAGATATTGATTATGAGCTTTCTGTAAACTGCCTTTTTTGTATGTCCCTTGTATTCCCCAATGTCTCCAGAACTATTAACATGAAGGGGTGTTGGATTTTTGTCAAAGGACATTTCTGCATTTAATGAGACAATCATGTTTTTCGCTTTCAGTTTGTTTAAATGGTTGATTGCATTTATGTATTTACATGTGTTGAACCATCCATGATCTCTGGGATGAAGCCCACTTGATCATGTATGATGATCTTTCTGATGTGTTTTTATATTCAGCTTGCGAGAATTGTATTGACAATTTTTGCATCTCTGTTCAAAAGGAAAATTGGTGTCTAATTTTCTTTCATGTGTCTTTATGTTGTTTGGGTATCAGGGTAACTGTGGCACCATGATACAAATTGGGCAATGTTCCTTCTGTTTCTCTTTGGGGAATAATTTGAAGAGTATTGTCATTAACTCTTCTTTTAAAGTCTGGTAGCAATAACCATTTGGCCCTGGGCTTCTTTTAGTTGGAAGACTTTAAATGACTACTTCTATTTTAATAGGATTTACAGGTCTGTTTAAATTGCTTATCCAATCTTAATTTAACTTTGGTAAATGATATGTATCAAGGAAATTATTAATTTCTTTCAGGTATTCCAATTCTGTGGAGTATAAATTTTTAAAGCATGTTCTTATGATTCCCTGTATTTACTCAATGTCTGTTGTGATTTTTCCTCCTTTCACCTGTAATTTTGATAATTTGGATATTGTCTCCTTCTGTTTTAGTTAATTTGTATAAGGATTTGCCAGTTTTATTAATTTTTCTCAAAGAACCAACTCTGTGATTTGTTTATTCTTATTTTTTTTCTTGTTTCTATGGTATTGATGTCAGCCCTGGCTTTGATTACTTCTTGCCATCTAGCCCTTTGGAGAATTATTTTTTCTTTTTCTTTTAGATCTTTGAGGTGAGCTGTTAGGTTACTAATATGAGGTATCTGGAACTTTTTATGAAGGTATTAAGTACTGTGAACTTGACCCTTAGAACTGCCTTTGTTGTGTCTCATAGGTTTGGATATTTTGTGGTTTCATTTTCATTCAATCTAGAAAGTCTTTAATTTCTTAGTTTCTGCTTGGCCCATTTTCATTCAGCAGTTAATTTTCAATTTCCAGTTTATAAGCTTTCTGTTGGTGACATCCACCTTTAATCTGAGGTGGTCAGATAGAATGCAGGGTATTGGTTCAATTTTGTTGTATCTGTTGAGACTTGTTTTGTGTACAAGTATGTGGCTAATTTTGGAGCAAGTTCCATTAGATGCTGAGAAGAAAGTATAGTCTTCTTTTGTGTTTAAGTGAACTGTTCTGTAAATATCTGTTAGGTACATGTGAACTATAATGTTGGTTAGCTTCAGCATTTCTCATTTGTTTTTTTTTTGTTTTATTTTGTTTTGTTTGTTTGTGTGGATGGCCTGTCTATTAGTGAGAGTAGAGTATTGAAACCTCCACTATCAGTATGAGCAGGTCCATATGTAAATTAAGCTGTAGAAGTTTTGCTTACATAAATTTGGGTGCCCTTTCATTTGGTGCAGATATGTTAAGAATTGAAATGTCACCTTGATGGATCTTTCTTTGAATAGCATGTAGTATACTTCTCAATCTCTTCTGATTAGTTTTAGTTCAAAGTCCACTTTGTTAGATATTAAAATGGTTATGCCAGCTAGCTTCTTAGATGCATTTTATTGGAATTTCTTTTTCTATCCTTTTATCCTGAGATGATATCATACTTGGTGTTAAGGTATGCTTCTTGGATATAACAGAAAGATAGACTCTGTTTTCAAATGCATTCTGTTAGTCTGTGTCTTTTTATTGGGGGATTGAGACCATTGATGTTGATAAATACCAATGAGCAGTGATTATTGATTCCTGTTTATTGTTTTTATTCATTGTTGTTGTTGCTGTTGGTGGTGGTGGTTATGGTGGTTATGGTGGTAGTCATGGTGTTCATGGTGGTATAGTATGTGTGTATGTGTGTGCTTTCATTCTTTTATTTGATAATTTGTCACTGTTATTTTAAGTGTGAATAATCCCTTCAGGTTTAAGTTTTATTTCTAGCACCTTCTGTAGGGATAGGTTTGTAGGCATTGCTTAATTTTAGTTTTATTGTGGAATGTCTTATTTTCTCCATCTATGGTGACTGAAAATTTTGCTGTGTATAATAGTCTGAGCTATCTTAGAGTCTGCAGCCAATTGGTCCAGGATCTTCTGACTTTAGAAAGCCCATTGAGATGTTAGATATTACTCTAATAGGTCTGCTTTTATATGTTATCTAATCATTTTCCATTGTAGCTTTTAATATTTTTCACTGCTCTTATATTTGCTATTTTGATTATTATATACCTAGGGGACTTTTTTTTCAGTCTAATGTATTTGGTGTTCTTTATGCTTGTTGTACCTTTATAGACATCTTTTTCTTTAGATTTTGAAATTTTATTTCTATGATTTTTGTTGGAAATATTTTCTAGGCTTATGAGCTGGAATTCCTTTTTTTTTTAAGTTAAATCTCTTTTTTTCTTTATTTTTTTATTAGATATTTTCTTTATTTACATTTCAAAGGCTATCTCAAAAGTTCCCTGTACCCTCCCCTGCCCTGCTCCCCTACCCACCCACTCCCACTTCTTGGCCCTGGCGTTCTCCTGTACTGGGGCATATAAAGTTTTCAAGACCAAGGGGCCTCTCTTCCCAATGATGGCCGACTTGCCCATCTTCTGCTACATATGCAGCTAGAGACACGAGCTCTGGGGGTACAGGTTAGTTCATATTGTTGTTCCACCTATAGAGTTGCAGACCCCTTCAGCTCCTTGGGTACTTTCTCTAGCTCCTACATTGGGGGCCCTGTGTTCCATCCAATAGATAACTGTGAGCATCCACTTCTGTATTTGCCAGGCACTGGCATAGCCTCACTTGAGACAGCTATGTCAGGGTCCTTTCAGCAAAATCTTGCTGGCATGTACAATAGTGTCTGGGTTTGGTGGCTGATTATAGGATGGATCCCGTGGTAGGGTAGTCTCTGGATGGTCCATCCTTTCGTCTTAGCTCCAAACTTTGTCTCTGTAACTCCTTCCCTAGGTATTTTGTTTCCCATTCTAAGGTGGAATTCTTTTCCTTTCTCTATTTCTATTATTCTTAGATTTGGTCTTTTCAGATTTCCTAGATGTTTGGTTTCAGGAGATTTTCATATTTAACACTTTTTTCACCAAGGTATTTATTTATTCTAATATGTCTTCAATGCCTAAAATTCTCTTTTGCATCTTTTTTTATTCTGCTGATAATGCTTGACTCTGAGGTTTTTAATTAAAGTTCCTAGATTTTTTTTTTCAGATTTCTCTCAGTTTGTTTTACTTCTTTTTATTATTGATTTTATTTCCACTCTTTGGTCTTCAATGGTTGTACTCATTTCTTTCCATTGTTTATTTGTGTTTTCATAGATTTCTTTGAGGGGGTTAGTCAGTTTTTTTTTCTTTAAGGACCTCTTTTATATCCATATATTTTAATGTTTTTTTCTTGTGTTTTATCTATATTGAAATACTCAGGTCCTGATAAGGTAGGCTTGCTGGGCTCTAGTGGCAACACATTGTTCTGGCTGTTGTTGACTGTGTTTTCATGCTGGTGTCTAGGCATCAAGAATGGAGAGAGAGGTGATAATCTACAATTAGTCTAGATACTTATTTGACCTGTGGGTTCTTAGGGTTCTTAGTTTGTTGTTGTGACTGAGATAATGCAATGAATTGGGAAGAAGGACATTTGGAGGGAAAGATCTGTCTAGTCCACTGGGAATGGGGACAAATGAGGAAGGGAGACTTTTTCCCACAATTTGATTAGTTTCTTTCATAGGTTAGAAAAGTATATATTGGATGGATCAGAGGGCTCCCAATGGAGGATCTAGAGAAAGTACCCAAGGAGCTAAAGGGATCTGCAACCCTATAGGTGGAACAACATTATGAACTAACCAGTACCCCGGAGCTCTTGACTCCAGCTGCATATGTATCAAAAGATGGCCTAGTCGGCCATCACTGAAAAGAGAGGCCATTAGACTTGTAAACTGTATATGCCCCAGTACAGGGGAACGCCAGGACCAAAAAATTGGGAATGGGTGGGTAGGGAAGTGGAGGGGAGAGGGTATGGGGGACTTTTGGGATAGCATTGGAAATGTAATTGAGGAAAATATGTAATAAAAAATATTAAAAATTAAAAAAAGAAAAGTATATCCATCACATAACCACTAACATTTTCTTTTTAAATTTGGTCTTATAATATTTTTACTTCTGTTTCTATCCCAAGATTTGAATTTTGCACTCATCAAAGTTGTTGAAATTTCTCAAGAAGCTATTGCTAATATCAGTAGGAGGGTGTAGACTAGGTTAGGCATCATCAATCAGGTATTGAGTTTGCACTGAAAATAGTTAGCATGCTGCTGACAGACATGCTAACTGTTCAGATGCTGTTTCCTAACTGCTGTGTCTATCAGTGGGTGACAATTTACCATTCAAGTGGAAGCCTGCATATGACTATGTCGCTTCATCTTTTAAAGTGATAACATAGCAACAGCTTTTGTTAGTTTGCAAAATGCTGAAACAGATTGAATTCTTGGCAAGATGTAGAAAGAACTTTCACAGACTCTGCTTATTGTGGGGCACCCTGTGTCGTAAATGTCACTGGAGAAAGACCTTGTGAACTAGACTGTCCACACTGAGCAAAACATCACCAAGCAAGAACCTTCTTTTCACCAATCTTACATGGCAAGGTGAAAAAAGTAAGAAAGAGAGTCATTGAACAAAAGCCCAATTATTGTTTTTTTTTAGATGATGACTCTTTCATGTCTGCATTCACTGTTGATTTTAATATGCATTAAATACAGAGCACCAATCTTGCTATCTTTCAGCTTCCAGATTTGCTTCCAGACCCTTAATAATTGTACTTGTATTTCTTAGGTAAAATGAACATTTTTATTTGATATTTTCTTCATTTACATTTCAAATGCTATACTGAAAGTCCCCTATACCATCCCCCCACCCTGCTCCCCAACCCACCCACTCCTGCCCCATGGCCCTGGCATTCCTCTGTACTGGGGCATATAATCTTGACAAGATCAAGAGCCTTTCCTCCCAATGATGGCCGGATAGGCCATCTTCTGCCACATATGCAGCTAGAGACATGAGCTCTGGGGGGTACTGGTTAGTTCATATTGTTGCTACTCCTATAGGGTTGCAGGAACCTTCAACTCCTTAGGTACATTATCTAGCTCCTTCATTGGGGGCCCTGTGTTCCATCCAATAGATGACTGTGAGCATCCACTTCTTGTTTACCAGGCACTGGCATAGCCTCAGAAGAGACAGCTATATCAGGGTCCTGTCAGCAATATCTTGCTGGCATATGCAATAGTGTCTGGGTTTAGTGGCTGTTTATGGGATGGATCCCCAGGTGGGGCAGTCTCTGGATGGTCCTTCCTTCCATATCAGCTCCAAACATTGTCTCTGTAACTCCCTCCATGGGTATTTTGTTCCCCATGCTAAAGAGGAACAAAGTATCCAGACTTTAGTTTTCCTTCTTCTTGAGTTTCATGAGTTTTGCAAATTGTATCTTGGTTATTCTAAGTTTCTGGGCTAATATCCACTTACCAGTGAGTGCATATCATGTGAGTTCTTTTATGATTGGGTTTCCTCACTCAGGATGATATCCTGCAGATCCATCCATTTGCCTAAGAATTTCATAAATTTATTGTTTTCAATAGCTGAGTAGCATTCCATTGTGTAAATGTACCACATTTTCTGTATCCATTCCTCTGTTGAGGAACATCTGGGTTCTTTCCACCTCCTGGCTATTATAAATAATGTTGCTATAAACATAGTGAAGCATGTGTTTTTATTACATGTTGGAACATCTTCTGGGTATATGCCCAGGAGAGGTATTGCTGGATCCTCCAGTAGTACTATGTCCAATTTTCTGAGGAACCGCCAGACTGATTTGAGAGTGGTTGTACCAGCTTGCAATCCCACCAGCAATGGAGGAGTGTTCATCTTTCACCACATACTCACCAGCATCTGCTGTCACCTGAATTTTGATCTTAGCTACTCTGACTGGTGTGAGATAGAATCTCATGGTTGTTTTCATTTGCATTTCCCTGATAATTAAGCATGTTGAACATTTTTCAGGTGCTTCTCAGCAATTTTGTATTCCTCAGTTGAGAATTCTTTGTTTAGCTCTATACCCCATTTTTTAGAAGGGTTGTTTGATTTTCTGGAGTCCAGCTTCTTGAGTTCTTTATATACATTGGATATTAGTCCCTTTTCTGATTTAGGATTGGTAAAGACCCTTTTCCGATCTGTTGGTAGCATTTTTGTCTTATTGACGGTGTCTTTTGCCTTGCAGAAGCTTTGCAGTTTCATGAGGTCCCATTTGTCAATTCTCAATCTTATAGCACACGCCATTGCTGTTCTGTTCAGGAATATTTCCTCTGTGCCCATATCTTCAAGGATTTTCCCCACTTTCTCCTCTATAAGTTTTAGTGTCTCTGGTTTTATGTGCAGTTCCTTTATCCACTTAGACGTGAGCTTTGTACAAGGAGATAAGAATGGATCAATTCCCGTTCTTCTACATGATAACTGGTGGTTGAGCCAGCATCATTTGTTGAAAATGCTGTCTTTTTTCCACTGGATGGTTTTAGCTCCTTGGTGAAAGATCAAGTGACCATAGAAGTGGTTTCATTTCTGGGTTTTCAATTCTATTCCATCGATTTATCTGTCTGTTGCTGTAGCAGTACCATGCAGTTTTTATCACAATTGTGCTGTAGTACAGCTTGAGGTCGGGCATGGTGATTCCACCAGTGGTTCTTTTATCATTGATAACAGTTTTTGCTATCCTAGGTTTTTTGTTATTCCAGATGAATTTGCAAATTGCCCTTTCTACCTCTGAGAAATTGAGTTGGAATTTTGATGGGGATTTCATTGAATCTGTAGATTTTGGCAAGATAGCCATTTTTACTATATTGATCCTGCCAATCCTTGAGCATGGGAGATTTTTCCATCTTCTGAGATCTTTGATTTCTTTCTTCAGAGACTTGATGTTCTTATCATACAGATCTTCACTTCCTTGGTTAGAGTCACACCAAGTTATTTTATAGTATTTGTGACTATTGTGAAGGGTGTTGTTTCCCTAATTTCTTTCTCATCCTGATAATCCTTTTTGTAGAGAAAGGCCACTGATTTGTTTGAGTTAATTTTATATCCAGCTACTGCACTGAAGCTGTTTATCAGGTTTACTAGTTCTGTGGTGGAATTTTTAGGGTCACTTATATGTATTATCACATCATCTGCAAACAGTGATATTTTGACTTCTTCCTTTCCAATTTGTATCCCCTTGATCTCCTTTCGTTGTCAAATTGCTCTGGCTAGAACTTCAAGTACTATAATGAATAGGTAGGGAGAAAGTGGGCAGCCTGGTCTAGTCCCTGATTTTAGTGGGATTGCTTCGAGTTTCTCTCCATTTAGTTTGATGTTGTCTACTGATTTGCTATATATTGCTTTTATTATATTTAGGTATGGGCCTTGAATTCCTCATCTTTCCAAGACTTTTATCATGAATGGGTGTTGGATTTTGTCAAATGCTTTCTCAGCATCTAACAAGATGATCATGTGGTTTTTTTTCCTCTGAGATTGTTTATATATTGGATTACATTGATGGATTTCCATATATTAAACCATTCCTGCATCCCTGGGATGAAGCCTATTTGATCATGTTGAATGATCACTTTTATATGTTTTTGGATTCGGTTTGTGAGAATTTTATTGAGTATTTTTGCATCGATATTCATATGGGAAATTGGTCTGAATATCTGTTTCTCTGTTGGGTCTTTATGTGGTTTAGGAATCAGAGTAATTGTGGCTTCATAGAATGAATTGGGTAGAGTATCTTCTGTTTCTATTTTGTGGAATAGTTTGAGGAGAAATGGAATTAAGTCTTCTCTGAAGATCTGATAGAACTCTGCACTAATTCCATCTGGTCCTGAGCTATTTTTGGTTGGGAGACCATTAATGTCTACTTCCATTTCTTTAGGGGAAATGGGAAATGGGGAATCATTAATCTGATCCTGATTTAACTTTAATACCTGTTATCTGTCTAGGAAATTGTCCATTTCATCCAGGTTTTTCAGTTTTGTTGAGTATAGACTTTTGTAGTAGGATCTGATGATGTTTTTGATTTCCTCAGGTTCTGTTGTTATGACTCCTTTTTCATTTCTGATTTTGTTAATTAGGATACTGTTCTTGTACCCTCTAGTCTGGCTAAGGGTTTATCTATCTTGTTGATTTTCTCGAAGAACCAGCTCCTGGTTTGGTTGATTCTTTGTATAGTTCTGTTTGTTTCTATGATAGATTTCAGCCCTAAGTTTGATTATTTCCTGCCATCTACTCCTCTTGGCTGAATTTGCTTCCTTTTGTTCTAGAGATTTTAGGTGTGCTGTCAAGCTGCTAGTGTATGATTTCAAAAAAGAAACTGCTAGTGCAGTTTCTTTTTGGCGGCACTCAGAGCTATGAGTTTTCCCCTTAGGACTGCTTTCATTGTGTCACATAAGTTTGGGTATGTTGTGGCTTCATTTTCATTAAAATTTGAAAAGTCTTTAATCTCTTTCTTTATTTCTTCCTTGACCAAGTTGAGTAGATTGTTGTTGTGCTTCCACGTGAATGTTGGCTTTCTATTATTTATGCTGTTATTGAAGATCAGCCTTAGTCTATGGTGATCTGATAGGGTGCGTGGGATAATTTCAATATTTTTGTATTTGTTGAGGCCTGTTTTGTGACCAATTATATGGTCAATTTTGGAGAAGGTACCATGAGGTGCTGAGAAGAAGGTATATCCTTTTCCTTTAGGATAAAATGTTTTGTAGATATCTGTTAAATCCATTTGTTTCATAATTTCTGTTAGTGTTATTGTGTCTCTGTTTAGTTTCTGTTTCCAGGATCTGTCTATTGATGACAGTGGGGTGCTGGAGTCTCCCACTATTATTGTGTGAGGTTGAATGTGTGGTTTGAGCTTTATTAGAGTTTCCTCCAACCAAAGGGTACACAAGGAGGGACTCAAGGCTTCAGCCACATAAGCCACATATGGAACAGAGGATGGCCTTGTTGGACATCAATTACAGGAGAGGCCCTTGGTCTTGTGAAGACTCTATGCCCCTGTGTAGGGGAATGCCAGTGTAGGGAAGCAGGAGTGGGTGGGTTAGTGAGTAGGGGCAGGAGGGGTGGGGTAGGGGGGCTTTCAGAGGGAAAATGAGGAAAGGAAATAAAATTTAAAATGTAAATAAAGAAAATACAAAATAAAATAAATTGAAAAAAATGGTCTAGGAGACTCATTTTGCTAACAATTCACAAGGATGTAGCTTATTCCTTGTACAGGTGTTTACTTGGTGGCATAAGATGTCTACTTGAGGCATTGTCTACTCATTAACTTTATTTTAATTTGACTGATGTATGTATATATGTTAGAAAGCTTCTGCTATAGCAAGTTTCCACATGGCTTTTGAAAAGGTCTTGTGTTAGTGATTCCTCCCAATACTCCCTCTTTATCTATTTTAGCCCTCTATTCTAACTTTTCTTTTATCCCCTTATAACACTATATTCTATTTCCCCTTGTTGGAGAATCTATTCCTCCTGAATGGGCTTTTAGTAATTACCTAACCTCTGCAAATATTCTAAATGAACCACACCTGTTTAAAGCTTACAAGCTACCATGTACATATAAGAAGAGAACATAGGATATTTGTCTTTCTGAATCTTAGTTACCTCTCTCACTAGCTTCATCCACTTACCTATAAATTTCATAACTTCAGTTTTCTTAACAGTTGAATGATAGTTTATTGTGTAAATGTACCATTTTTCATTATCTGTTCACCAGTTAATGGACATCTAGTTTGTTTTCAATTCCTGGCTATTGTGGCTAGAGCAGCAATGAATGTGAATGAGGATGAGCAGGTGTCTCTGTAATAACATGTACAGTACATGCTCAGGAACAGTTGGCAACACAAAATGGATTCTCTCTCTGTCTCTGTCTGTCTCTTTGTCTCTCTGTCTCTGTCTGTGTGTGTGTGTGTGTGTGTGTGTGTGTGTATGTGATATTTTTTGGTTAGGTTTGCTTTGGTTTAAGAGAGATAAAGAAAATGAAGATCAGTAGAGGGACACTGGAGGAGTAGAAGAAAGAGAAGGGAGAGCAAATGATCAAAATATATTGTATACAGCATTTTTAAATGAAAATGTAAAAGCATTCTAGTTAATTTTTTATTTTATGTGTATGAGTGTTTGCTTGTGTATACATGTGAATGTGAAACACATGTGTGCTGTGTGTCTGTGGAGGCCAAACAAGTGCAATGATTCCCTGTAATTTTAGTTACAGATGGTCATGAACTCTCATGTGAGTGATAGGAACTCAAGCCACATTGTGAGAACAGCAGGTGCTCTTAATTTCAGAGTCTTCCCTAATACTCCAAAATATTTTCTTTTTCTTCTTTTTAATTGAAAAATAGATTCTTTTCTCATACCATATATCCCAACCAGTATCCCTTCCCTCCTCTGCTACTACCCCACCCCACCTCACTGCTTCTCCAGATCCACTTTCCCTCCATATCCTCTTCTAAAAAAGGAAGAAAGGAAGGAAGAAAGAGAGAAAGAAAGAGAGAGAGAGAGGAAGAAAGGGAGGAAGAAAGGTAGCAAGGAACAACGTAGGAAAAGAAGAAAGGTAAAAAGGGAACAATCTCAGTGGGCAGTCACATGGTCGTCAGAGAAGAGGAATCTCCACTGCCAGGTACTCTAACATGCCCAGGATCATAGGAGCACTGGTGAGTAGAACACAACATCTGTTCCAACACCACTGGGAGTAGCAGTAGAAACCGGGACCAGCAGGTTCCAGGGAAGCAGAAACCCTGCCCAACCGGTGGCTCAATTCCTTCCAGTTGGTGCTGCTCTACCTTGGGAGCATATTGGTGGACAGTCCCAAGTTGCCCAGATGAGAGGTGTCTCCACTCTTGGGCGCTCTAACACACCCAGGATCATAGGATCCCAGGATCCCAGAAGCTTGGTCACACCAGCATCTCAGAGTCTCAGAGGCAGCTTGACTCCCAGGAACTCTGACACACCCAGAATCTCAGGATCACAGGATTCTGGAATCACAGGATCACAGAGAAAGCTGGACTATGAGGAGTTCTGACTCAATGGGGATTATAAGAACAGGCTCCAATCACATATAGCAAGGGCAGGGAGCACTTGAGATAATCAGATGGTGGAAGGCAAGCATAAGAACAGAAGCAACAGAAACCAAGGTCACTTGGCATCATCAGAACCCAATTCTCCAAACATAGCAAGTCCTGGATACACCACCACACCAGAAAAGATGTGGATCTAGAGTTACTTCTCATGATGATGATGGAGGACTTTAAGAAGGACATAAATAACTCACTTAAAGAAGTACAAGAGAACACAGGTAAACAAGTAGAAACCCTTAAAGAGGGAATACAAAAATCCCTTAAAGAATTACAGGAAAACACAACAAAACAGGTGAAGGAATTGAACAAACCATCCAGGATCTAAAAATGGAAGTAGAAACAATAAAGAAATCACAAAGGGAGACAACTCTGGAGATAGAAAACCTAGGAAAGAGATCAGGAGTCATAAATGCAAGCATTACCAACAGAATACAAGAGATAGAGGAGAGAATCTCAGGTGAAGACAATACCATAGAAAACATTGACACAAAAGTCAAAAAATGCAAAATGAAAAAGCTCCTAACTGAAAACATCCAGGAAATCCTGGACACAATGAGAAGACCAAACCTAAGTATAATAGATATAGAAGAGAGTGAAGATTTCCAACTGGAAGGGCCAGTAATATCATAAGCAAAATTATAGAAGAAAACTTCCCTAACCTAAAGAAATAGATGCCAATAAACATACAAGAAGCCTACAGAACTCCAAATAGTTTTGATCAGAAAAGAAATCCTCCCATCACATTATAATCAAAATACCAAATGCACAAAAAAAGAAAGATTATTAAAAGCAGTAAGGAGAAAAGGTCAAGTAACATGTAAAGGAAGGCCTATTAGAATTACACCAGACTTCTCACCAGAGATGATGAAAGCCAGAAGATGTTGACAGATGTTATACAGACCCTAAGAGAACAGAAATGTCAGCCCAGGCTACTATATCCAGCAAAACTGTCAATTACCATGGATGGAGAAACCAAGGTATTCCAAATTTACACAATATCTTTCCACAAATCCAGCCCTTCAAAGGATAATAAAGGGAAAATTCTAACACAAGGAAGGAAACTACACCCTAGAAAAATCAAGAAAGTAATCTTTCAACATACCTAAAAGAAGATAGCCACATGAACAGACTTTCAACTCTAACAACAAAATAACAGGAAGCAACAATTATTTTTCCTTAATACCAATGGACTAAATTCCCCAATAAAAAGACATAGACTAACAGACTGATAACTTAAACAGGACCCAACATTTTGCTGCATACAGGAAACCCACCTCAGTGAGAAAGACAGACACTACTTCAGAGTAAAAGTCTGGGAAACAATTTTCCAAGCAAATGGTCCCAAGAAACAAGCTGGAGTAGCCATTCTAATAGTGAATAAATTGACTTTCAATCCAAAAGATAAGGAGGGACACTTTATATTCATCAAAGGTTAAATCCACCAAGATGAACTCTCAGTTCAGAAAATCTATGCTCCAAATGCAAAGGCATCCACATTCATAAAAGGAACCTTACTAAAGCTCAAAGAACACATTGCACCACACGCAATATAATGGGTGACTTCAGCACCCCACTGTCATCAATGGACAGATCATGGAAACAGAAGCCAAACAGACACAGTGAAACTAACAGAAGTTATGAAACAAATGGATTTAACAGATATCTATAGAACATTTACCCTTAAAAAAAAGAAAGGATATTTCTTCTTCTCAGCACCTCGTGGTACCTTCTCCATTATTGACCATGTAATCGGTCACAAAACCAGGCCTCAACAGATATAAGATTGAAATAATCCCATGCATCCTATCAGATCACCACAGATTAAGGTTGATCTTCAATAACAATGGGAATAAAAGAAAACCCACATACATGTGGAAGCTGAACAAAACTCTCCTCAATGGTTACTTAATCAAGGAAGAAATAAAAAAAAAGAAATTAAAGATGTTTTAGAGTTTAATAAATAATAAAATAAAGCCACAACATACCCAAACTTATGGGACACAATGAAAGCAATCCTAAGAGGAAAACTCATGACTCTGAGTGCCTCCAAAAAGAACCTGGAGAGAGCATACACTAGCAGCCTGACATCTCACCTGACAGCTCTAGAACAAAAAGAAGCAAATTTACCCAAGAGGAGTAGACAGCAAGAAATAATCAAACTCAGGGCTGAAATCAATCAAGTAGAAACAAAAATAACTATACAAAGAATCAACCAAACCTGGAGCTGGTTCTTTAAGAAAATCAACAAAATAGATAAACCCTTAGCCAGACTAACTAGAGGGCATAGAGACAGTATCCTAATTAACAAAATCAGAGTGAAAGGGGGACATAACAACATAATCTGGGGAAATCCAAAAAATCATGAGATCATACTACAAAAGCCTATACTCAACAAAACTGGAAAACCTGGAAGAAATGGACAATTTTCTAGATTGATACCAGGTACTAAAGTTAAATAAGGATTAGATTAATGATCTAAACAGTCCCATATGCCCTAAAAAAATAGAAATAGTCATTAATAGTCTCCCAGCCAAAAAAAAAAAAAAAAAAAAAGCCCAGGATCAGATGGGTTTAGTGCAGAGTTCTATCAGACCTTCAAAGAAGACCTAATACCAATCAAACTATTCCACAAAATAAAAAAAGAAGGTACTCCACATGATTCATTCTATGAAGCCATAATCACTCTGATACCTAAACCACACAAAGAAAGACCCAACAAAGAGAACTTCAGACCAATTGCCCTTATGAATATTGATGCAAAAATAATAAAATTCTCACAAACCGAATCCAAGAACACATTAAAAAGGTAGTCCATCATGATCAAGTAGGCTTCATCCCAGGGATGCAGGGAAGGTTCAATATATGTAAATCCATTAACATAATCCACTATATAAACAAACTCAAAGAAAAAACATATGATTATCTCATTAGATGCTGAGAAAGCACTTGACCAAATCTAACATTCCTTCATAATAAAATCTTGGAAAGATCAGGAATTATACCTAAACATAATAAAAGCAATATACAGCAAAACAGTATCCAGCATCAAAACTAAATGGAGATAAACCATGAAGAAATCCCACTAAAACCAGGGACTAGACAAGGCTATATCTCTCTCTACCCATTCAATATATTACTTGAAGTCCTAACCAGAGCAATTAGACAGCAAAAGGAGATCAAAGGGATACAAATTGGAAAGGAAGAAGTCAAAATATCACTATTTGCAGATGATATGATAGTGTACTTAAGTGACTAAAAATTCTACCAGAGAACTCCTAAATCTGATAAACAACTTCAGCAAAGTGACTGGATATAAAATTAACTCAAACAAATCAGTGGCCTTCCTCTACACAAAGAATACACAGGCTGAGAAAGAAATTAGGGAAAACAACACCCTTCACAATAGTCATAAATAATATAAAATACCTTGGTGTGACTCTAACTAAGCAAGTGAAAGAATTGTATAACAAGAACTTCAAGTCTCTGAAGAAATAAATCGAAGATGTCAGAAGATGGAAAGATCTCCCATGCTCATGGATTGGTAGAATTAATATAATAAAAATGTCCATCTTGCCAAAAGTAATATACAGATTCAATGCAATCCCCATTAAAATTCCAACTCAATTCTTCACAGAGTTAGGAAGAGCAATTAAAGCACCCAAGGAGCTGAAGGGGTCTACAACCCTATAGGTGGAACAACAATATGAACTAACCAGTATGCCCAGAGCTCGTATCTCTAGCTGCATATGTAGCAGAAAATGTCCTAGTCAGCCATCACTGAGAAGAGAGGCCTTGCAAACTTTATATGCCCCAGTACAGGGGAATGCTAGGGCCAAGAAGCAGGAGTGGGTGAGTAGCAGAGCAGGATGGGGGGAGGGTATAGGAAACTTTTGAGATAGCATTTGAAATGTATATAAAGAAAATATCTAATTAAAAAAAAGAAAGAGCAATTTGCAAATTCATCTGGAATAACAAAAAAAAAAAATCAAGAATAGGGAAAATTATTCTCAGCAATAAAAAAACTTCTGGTGAAATCACCATCCCTGACTCCAAGCTGTACTACAGAGCAATGATGATAAAACAAACAAACAAACAAACCCTTCATGGTATTAGTACAGTGACAGACAGGTAGATCAATGGAATAGGATGGAAGACACAGAAATGAATCCAACACACCTATGGTCACTTGATCTTTCACAAAGGAGCTAAAACCATCCAGTGTAAAAAAGACAGCATTTTCAACAAATGGTGCTAGCTCAACTGGTGGTTAGCATGTAGAAGAACACAAGTATATCCATTATTTTCCCCTTATACAAAGCTCAAGTCTAAGTGGATCAAGGACCTCCACATAAAACCAGATACACTGAAAGTAATAGAAAAGAAAGTGGGAGAATAATGTGAATCGATCCATTCCTATCTCCTTGTACTAAGGTCAAATCTAAGTGGATCAAGGAACTTCACATAAAACCAGAGACACTGAAACTTATAGAGGAGAAAGTGGGAAAAAGCCTTGAAGATATGGGCACAGGGGAAAAATTCCTGAATAGAACAGCAATGGCTTGTGCTGTAAGATCGAGAATTGGCAAATGGGACCTCATGAAACTGCAAAACTTCTGCAAGACAAAAGACACCGTCAATAAGACAAAAAGACCACCAACAGATTGGGAAAGGATCTTTACCTATCCTAAATCAGATAGGGGACTAATATCCAATATATATAAAGAACTCAAGAAGCTGAACTTCAGGAAATGAAATAACCCCATTAAAAAATGGGGCTCAGAACTGAACAAAGAATTCTCACCTGAGGAATACTGAATGGCAGAGAAGCACCTGAAAAAATGTTCAACATCCTTAATCATCAGGGAAATGCAAATCAAAACAACCCTGAGATTCCACCTCACACCAGTCAGAATGGCTAAGATCAAAAATTCAGGTGACAGCAGATGCTGGCGAGGATATGGAGAAAGAGGAACACTCCTCCATTGTTGGTGGGATTGCAAGCTTGTACAACCACTCTGGAAATCAGTCTGGCGGTTCCTTAGAAAATTGAACATAGTACACTGGAGGATCCAGCAATACCTCTCCTGGGCATATATCCAGAAGATGTTCCAGCCGGTAAGAAGGACACATGGTCCACTATGTTCATAGCAGCCTTATTTATAATAGCCAGAAGCTGGAAAGAACCCAGATGCCCCTCAACAGATGAATGGATACAGAAAATGTGGTACATTTACACAATGGAGTATTACTCAGCTATTAAAAAGAATGAATTTATGAAATTCCTAGGCAAATGGATGGACCTGGAGGGCATCATCCTGAGTGAGGTAACACAATCACAAAGGAACTCACACAATATGTACTCACTGATAAGTGGATATTAGCCCAGAAACTTAGAATACCCAAGATATAAGATACAATTTGCTAAACACATGAAACTCAAGAAGAATGAAGACTGAAGTGTGGACACTATGCCCCTCCTTAGAATTGGGAACAAAACACCCATGGAAGGAGTTACAGAGACAAAGTTTGGAGCTGAGATGAAAGGATGGACCATGTAGAGACTGCCATATCCAGGGATCCACCCCATAATCAGCTTCCAAACGCTGACACCATTGCATACACTAGCAAGATTTTGCTGAAAGGACCCAGATATAGCTGTCTCTTGTGAGACTATGCCGGGGCCTAGCAAACACAGAAGTGGATGCTCACAGTCAGCTAGTGGATGGAGCACAGGGCTCCCAATGGAGGAGCTAGAGAAAGTACCCAAGGAGCTAAAGGGATCTGCAACCCTATAGGTGGAACAACATTATGAACTAACCAGTACCCTGGAGCTCTTGACTCTAGCTGCATATGTATCAAAAGATGGCCTAGTCGGCCATCACTGGAAAGAGAGGCCCATTGGACTTGCAAACTTTATATGCCCCAGTACAGGGGAACGCCAGGGCCAAAAAATTGGGAATGGGTGGGTAGGGAAGTAGGGGGGAGGGTATGGGGGACTTTTGGGATAGCATTGGAAATGTAATTGAGGAAAATATGTAATAAAAATATTAAAAATAATAATAATAAAAGGAAAAAATGGAAAAAAAAGAAAGTGGGGAAGAGTCTCGAGCACATGGGCACAGGAGAAAATTTTCTGAACAGAACACCAATGGCTTGTGCTGTAAGATTAAGAATCAACAAATGGGACCTCATAAAATTGCCAAGCTTCTGTAAGGCAAAGGACACTGTCAATAAGACAAAAAGGCAATCAACAGTTTGGAAAAAGATCTTTACCAATCCTAATTCCAATAGAGGGCTAATACCCAATATATACGACAAACTCAAGAAGTTAGACTCCAAAGAAAAAAATAACCCCATTAAAAAATGGGGTACAGAGCTAAACAAAGAATTCTCAACCGAGGAATACTGAATGGCTGAGAAGCACATAAAGAAATGTTCAACATCTTTAGTCATCAGGAAAATGCAAATGAAAACAACCCTGAGAATCCACCTCACACCTGTCAGAATGGCAAGATCAAAAACTCAGGTGACAGCAGATGCTGATGAGTATGTGGTGAAAGAGGAACACTCCTCCATTGCTGTTGGGATTGCAAGCTGGTACAACCACTCTTGAAATCATTTTAGCAGCTCCTCACAAGATCAGACATAGTACTACCTGGGGATCCAGCAACACCACTCCTAGGCTTATACCCAGAAGATGTTCTAACATGTAATAAGGACACATGCTTGACTACACTCATAGTAGCCTTATTTATAATAGCCGGAAGGTGGAAAGGACCCAGATGTCCCTCAACAGAGGAATGGATGTGGCACATTTATACAATGAAGTACTACTCAGCTATAAAAAATGAATTTATGAAATTCTTAGACAAATGGATGTATCTGGAGGATATCATCCTGATTGAGGTAACCCAATCACGAAAGAGCACACATGATATACACTGACTGATACGTGGATATTAGCCCAAAAGTTCGGAATACTCGAGACACAATTTGCAAAACAAATGAAACTCAAGAAGTAAAATCAAAGTGTGGATACTTCAGTCCTTAGAAGGGGGAACAAAATACCCATGGAAGGAGTTACAGAGACAAAGTGTGGAGCACTGGACGAAAGGTCATTCAGAGACTGCCCCACCTGGGGATCCATCCCATATACAACCATCAACCCAGACACTATTGTAGATGACAACAAGAACTTGCTGACAGGATCCTGATATAACTGTCCCCTGAGAAGCTCTGCCAGTGGTTGACAAATACAGAAGGAGATTCTCACAGCCATCCATTGGACTTAGCACAGAGTCCCCAATGAAGGAGCTAGAGAAAGTACCCAAGAAGCTGAAGGGGTTTGCAGCCCCATAGGAGGAACAGTAATATGAACTAACCAGTACCCTGAGAGCTCCCAGGGACTAAACCACCAACCAAATTGTATACATGGTGGGACTCATGGCTCCAGCTACATATGCAGCAGAGGGTAGCCTAGTCGGTCATAAAAGGCAGGAGAGGCCCTAGGTCATGTGAAGGCTCTATGCCCCAGGGTAGGGGAATGCTAGGTCCAGGAAGCAGGAGTGAGTGGGTTGGTGAGTAGGGGGAGGGTGGAAGCGATAAGGAGAGGGGGATTTCAGAGGGAGAACAGGAACGGGGATAACATTTGAAATGTAAATAAAGAAAATATCTAATAAAATAAAAAAGAAAACAAAGAAGAGAAGAAAGAAAAGAAAAAGAAAGAGGGAGGGAGGGAGGAAGGAAGGAAGGAGGGAGGGAGAAAAGGAAAGGGGAAAGGAAAGGGGAAAGGAAAGGGGAAAGGAAAGGGAAAAGGGGAAAGGAAAGGAAAAGGGGAAAGGAAAGGGGAAAGGAAAGGGAAAAGGGGAAAGGAAAGGAAAAGGGGAAAGGAAAGGAAAAGGGGAAAGGAAAGGGGAAAGGAAAGGAAAGGGAAGGGAAAGGAAAGGAAAGGAAAGGAAAGGAAAGGAAAGGAAAGGAAAGGAAAGGAAAGGAAAGGGGAGGGGAAAGGGGAAAGGAAAGGGAAAGGAAAGGAAAGGAAAGGAAAGGAAAGGAAAGGAAAGGAAAGAAGAAGGGAAAAGAAGCGGAAAAGAACGGGGAAAGAAGGGGGAAAGAAGGGGAAAAGAAAAGGGGAAAAGAAGGGGAAAAGAAGGGGAAAAGAAAAGGGGAAAAGAAGGGGAAAGGGGAAAAGGAAAAAGGGAAAGGAAGGGAAGGAAGGGAGGGAAGGGAATGAAGGAAATGAAGGGAAAAGGAAGGAAGGAAGGAAGGAAGGAAGGAAGGAAGGAAGGAAGGAAGGAAGGAAGGAAGGAAGGAAGGGAGGGAGGGAGGGAAGGGACAAAGCAAGGAAGCAAGCAAGCAAAGGGACTCCAGGAAAGGACAGGCAAAGGACAAAACATGATGCAATGTGATAAGGGGATAAGGGGAAAACCTCATATTGAGGCTGGACAGGACTACCTGATAGGAAGAAAAATGTCTCAAGGAGAAGGTATGTCCATAAGAGTATTTTCAAATGATGTTTTTGTAATAAGCTGCCTGAAGTTATCCCTGTTTCGCTGATGGATTTTAATGCCAGTTTAACTAGACATAAAACTCTGTATTAGTACTAGTCTTTAAAGGGTGTAAAGTTGTAACGTTTTAGCTTGCCTTTGTCCCTCCCTTAGAATTTTCTTCTCTGTATGATTGATCAGTGTTTTGTGGGTTTGTTTTTTTTTTTTTTTGGTTTTGTATGTTTCTCTCCTTCTGATACTTCAACTATAAGGACATTTCAAGTTCCCATTTTAGCTCTTAATTATAAGTTCTATATTTTATTCTGAAAACAATTTTTTTCAAAATGATTATCCATTTGTTCTTTGGGATTTTTCATGGAGTGGATTTTGTTGACATTCTTTCTCTTTCCCCAACTCCTTTTGGATCTACCCTGCCATACTTACTCATATTCACATAGTTTTTGCTCCTAACCCATCAAGCCCAATACGTGCTGGCAAATACTTTTGAATATGTGACAGTCAACTGAGGCATGGCCATACGCTCTTAAAGACAATTAATTCTCCTTCTTCCAGTATTGCCTAAACTGGCGAAAGGACTTTGTGTCCATTGTCCCCCTCCATCCAGGAATTTGGTCTTGCTCGATCTTGCAGTTTTTGCGTGTGCTGTTACAAATGCTGTGAGTTCATATGTACAATTTCCCCCACCGTGTCTGAAAAATACGGTCCATTGCATCTTAGAACCTTTTCACCCTCTCTGGTGCAATGATTCCAAAGCCTTGGCATTAGTGGATGTGATATGGAGGGCTCCCTGAGGACTCTATATCCAAAGTCCCTCATCAGCATCTGTGAAAACAACAAACAAAAATGAAAAATGTAAAGCTTCTTTGATAGGAGTTGAATTGAAAGATGCACTAGTCTATGGGTACAACAAGGAGTCATTAGATTTTGATTAATACTATGTCCATTTATCAGAGTAATAGTAGCCAATTCTCCCTAAGGCCTCTCACCTGTTTAGCCATAAAGTATTGGCCCAGATCACAGTGCCAGGTGTGGGTTTCATCCTGTGAAGTAGGTTTTAAATGCAGACTAATTACTGCCACAGCATTCATGCCACTATTGCACCAGTGGGCATGTCTTACCAAGCTAGTCATTGTGTCACTCATGAGGTTCACAGCTGAATATGGTTGATGGTTATTCTTTCCTCTGGTAGTATACACAGCACCTCTTAGCACTCAGTTAGCTGGTCGGGATGAAGCTCCAAGGTCAGAAACATGGTACAGATGTATTTCTCTGACACTCAGTCCACTAATTTCAACTGTATATATTTTTTCAATATGTACAACTGATACAAATTTTATTGTTGTCATTGTTTTGTTTTGTTTGTGTCTAGATAGGGTCTCACTATATGTATCTCTTGTCATTCTGGAACTCACTATATAGACCAGGCTGGCCTTGATCTCAAAGAGATCCACGAGTCTCTGCTTCCCTAGTGCTGGGATTCAAGATGTGTGCTCTCTCGCTTTCTCTCTCTCTCTGCCTCTACTACCCTCTTAACTCCCCTCAGCATGCCCTGAATAAACTCTATTCTATACTTATTAAAAAAAATGTGTGCCTCTATGTTTGGCTTTGTTTTGTTGTTGTTGTTGTTTTTTTGCTTTTTTGTTTTTTGTTTTTTTATAGTTCCTCTGGGTTTCACTGCTCTATTATTCTTTGCCATGTTTTTTTTTTTTTTTTTTTTTTTGAGAACTTAACACTTTTTTAATTTAAAAAATAAATTTTATTGACTAGTTTTGGTCTTTAAATTTTTTATACATGTTTAGAATGTATGTTACTTTTTCTTCACTACCCTCTTCTACCTCTCTTTTAACCTTATCACCACACCACCCTTGCCAGGACCTTTCCAGATTTTTGCCTTTTGGAATATTCCTTTTTTTTTTTTTTTGACCCATTTAGTTCATTTGGTCATTTGTATCATTGTTGGATTGGAGCTATCAATTTTAAACTTCTTCTTTTCCTCCTCTTCCTTCTCCTCCTCCTCCTCCTCTTCTCCTTCAAAAATTCATTATCTACCTCTACCCTTCAGTTGCCTTCCTTTCATAGCTATTGTGCCCCAAGTATATTTTATATTTTCTTTGTTAACTTACATTTTCAGGAGAGTTTTATTTTCCTCTATCAGTAACATGGCTGTGGAAGAAATGGCAAATTTCAACATGCCAATCTCTGTATTTCTAAATAGTTGTAGAAAGTCTGTTTGTATATGCGTGTGCAGGTGTGTGTGCGTGTGTGTGTCTGGGGGCACTATAATGCACTGAGAATGCACAATTAGAAAGCCTCTTGAATTACTGCCTGTACTGACCTACCTTGGCTCTGCTCTTGACTTAGAATTGTTAGATGCAATTGCTTATCACTTAATGTGTTCAGGGTGGAGGGATTACCGAGCGAGTGATAGGCCTGCTGAATTTGTGCATAGCTGTCGTCTATCTTGAAAGTTTTAGCATCACCCTTAAATTTCCATCACCTTCCACCAGAAGCTGCTTGGGTTCTTCTTTTTCTGGTTTATAATGTAATAATCTTCGCTAGCCAATATTAGAAAGAGCAAATAACCAGTGGAAAATTGCTCCCCTGCTCCACATCCAATTCCCCAGGTTGGTTTCCTAAAACATACAAGAGTTCCTGCTGTTGCTGCATTTGTTGTTCTAGTGGATTTCTCTATCTTTTATCACAGAAACACTTCCAGGTGTGGATCTGGAGAAGAAGCCAGAAGCAACTTCACAGTGGCCAAATATCCACCTACACAAATGTACTAAGATGCCTCTCTAGACTTCTTTTTATTTTTCTTATAAGTCACCTTCAACAACATTTCAGTTCGATAGCTTGCCCTTTTCAGGCAAGACGAAGACCACTATCTTAGTGTTTTATTGTTCTAAAGAGACACCAGGATCAAGGAAACTCTTCTAAAGGCAAATAGTCGACTGGGGCTGGCTTACAGTCTCAGAAGTCCAGTCCTTTATCATAATAGTAGGAAGCATGGCAGCTTGCAGACAGACATGGTGCAGGAGATAGAGCTGAGAGCCTTTTGATCCAAATGTAGCTAGGAAGAGGGTCTCTTCCATTCTGGGTAGAGGTTGAGCACTAGGAGACCTCAAAGCCTGCCTATGCAGTGACACACTTCCTCCAACAAGGCCACAACTGTTCCAACAGGAACACACCTCCTAACAGTGCCACTTCCCATGGGCCAAGCATATTTAAACAACCACAATCATGAAATTGTAAACACTTTCTTTGCAGGTCCTTCTGACCCTTTAGCTTCATCTAAATTCGAGGACAGGACAATGCAGAAATTCCTGCATTTTATAATCTATGTTCAACAAACACACAGTTCATGGAACACCCTGCCTGTTCTCCTGTAAAAATCCCAGACATTACACTCTCCTCCTTGGAGGGACTGTTATTTCTTCCCTGAAGCTATGATTTGTATACTACAAAGGACCAGGACATAGCATCCGGGATATCAGCATGGCACTATTGCTTTTGCTCCTTCTTTTGTGAGTAGGTCATTTTTTCCTTTCTTGCTGAAATTGTGCCTAACTTGTAAAATACGTAAGAGAGTATGTAAATGTCCTTTGATAAATGTTTTATTAAATGAAGACTACTACTATTTTTTAAAAGAATAGTGAGAAGATATTTATGTACACTGAGGTCACTTCTCTTCTCTAGGGTTCTAAGATTTTATTTCAACTACTTTCCTGAGCCAGGTGGAATTAGTCCTTTTTTCATCAGCTGTCCATAGCATTTTCTTAGTAGTATTTTTAGAGCACTTACTTATCTCATTTAATCTGAACCATAAATTTAGGTACCAATCTAAATTCTGTTTGTATCGTTGTTCACTGAGATAAGATCTCGCGATGTAGCTCTAGGCTAGCCTCAAATTCACGATCCTCCTGCCTCGCCCTCCACGGTGCTGGGAATGTAGGCATATCCCACCACACCTGGCTAATATCTACCGTTCTCTTGAAAAAGATATGGCTGAGTTTGACAAATTGTATCTACTGCCTATTATTAGTATATAATTCACACTATGATCTAAATGCATACGATGAAAAAACCATGCATTTAAATTTTTTTTTTTGTTTGAAATTGTACTTGTTTGCTATTTTGTTGTTCTTCATACGGGAATATGGAAAGGTCTTAAGAGGAGCTAACAAAATAATAATGGGATGTCAGTATGTCTCAGACTTGGAGACAGGAAGGTCAGATTGTAAAGAAGTAGCCTGAATGTGCCCACTAACCACGGGTTGAAGGTAAACGTTATTTGTGTCTATCTTCTGAGATCAATGTGCCTTGAGCTTTTTCATTTCCCATGCTACTCTAATAATGTGTTAGTGCAGACAGAGCTGGATCAAACTATAGAGCTTTATTCTTCCATGGTTCTCTAGGCTAGAAGAATAAAGAGTCTGGAGATATTGGGAAGGGAATCCATTTTATGTTTGCCTTTTAGTTTGGTTGACAGATGATAACCTTTAGAATGCCTAAGGTACTATGCTGTACCACTCCCATTAGCTTGACATTGCCACCTGTTCTTCTACCTATGTCTTCTACCCCTTATCTCTTCCAAAGACTTTTGTTATTTGATTTCAGTCTCCCAAGGATGATTTTATCTTAAAAGATTTTATTGTCAAAAAAGTTATGTTTTGCAAAACTAACTTTTCAAATTAGGTAACATTCATGGGTTTTCTAGGAAGTTAAATGGATTCAATCTCTAAACATATCAACAAGAGAAAAATTTGAATTTAAGATTCACAAGGACAAAAATTATATGTATAACTTATGCTTACTTTATACCACAATGCCTAGTATTTAAGCAAAATTGATAAGTCTTTTTTAACTCTATGATTGAAGGCTGTTTGTTTCTAAGTATTATAAAGGAAATAAAATTTGGCTTTACTCAGTTACTGAAATCCTGATCAAAAGTCCCTATTTTTTTTAAAGCAGCTCCCAGAAAACTTAATGCTTAATTGTAGTGGTTTAGAATGGCCAAAATTCTTCAGGCGGTTTATGTTTGGCTGGGTAGAGGCCAGAAGACAGCCAAGGCTTCATTCTGGGTTCTGATAGAATAATTTACCTCTTGTTGCTACTGTAAAATGTTACCTTCCAATGGTTGGTGGGAAGATCTTTTCTGATAAAGTGTCAGTGAAGAATGACGGATTATATCCTTTTGGAAACATTCACCTGCAAAAGACCATAAATTTTAAAAATCAAAACAATAAGACCACGATTTTAACCCCTGTGTTTCCCACAAAGAGATAGTGGCTAGAGTCTGTGGAGAACATCCATTCTTTAAACTTCAATTTTCTGGTCTCCCAGAGATGCTCTGATTAGCTAATATTCACTCAGAAGTCAAGAGCTGCAGGGAAGACCAGTGATTAGGACAGATAACATTGAAGAAATTGTCTGAATGACATTCTCTATGCCCTTCTGAGAGACACTTGACCGCTCTGTGTCTCAATTATTGGCAAATTATGGACAGTGGTAACAACACTTGCTTACCCTATGGGGGGATGCTGTAAGAGCCAATTAACTGTAGTCAGTGTCACAGGAGAGTGAAGGATGGGCGCCATTAAGTAGTTACAAAGCATTATCACTGTAGTGTGAGTGGTGAATGGAAAGTGGAGGCTTAGGGGGAAATTCATGAGTCTACCTTGCAGCAGCTTACTGACAAATTGCCAATAAAGCTTTCCTAATTTATCTCATTCTGCCAGTGTGGTGACTTGTCCCTAATAGTCTCTGCAGAAGACAGAGAGGAAGAGCAAAGAAGCCAAGTCAGATACAAAACGTTGACAGTATGAAAGCAGGTGCCACAGGTTTCCACTAAAGCTGACTTTTAACTATCATACATTATGTTTAGAATATAGACTATAAAGGATGTATAGAGGGAGTTTTATATGAAGTTGGGGACAGGGTGGTATATTTTTGAAGATGCGCTTTACCAGAATCTGAATCCTAAGATTTTTTCACTAGTGACTTGTAGGGTTTAGATTGGTGCTAGTGAGAAAGGAGAGTGCTGAAATGGGGCAGATGGTTCTGGGTATGCATTCTGGCAATGTGTAAATTCTACGTGGGATTGAGTGGAAGAACTTCCTTAAGATTTGAAACTATGGGCCAATGAGATCACTCAGTAGGTAAGGGCATGTGGCACCAGACCTATAGGCCTGAGTTTGATACTCAGGGTGGAAGGAGAGAACCAACTTCTGAAAGTTATCCACAGTGATGTGAACATGACATGTGTGCATTCCAAGAAACATTCACAATAAATAAATAAGTAGATAGATAGATAAACAGATAAATAAATTCAATAAGTATAAAAATGTACAAATATAAAAATTGAAATAAAAATATAATCACTTATGGAGATCCAAATTTGGCAGTTTGTATGAATAGCCTGGGGTGGGGGGTAATAATTGTCTTTAAATCCAAGAAAACCAGGCAAGCCCCACCTGGAGATAGTGGCACTGAGCCAGCTTTGATGGGTTTCTTACCAGATTCCTTGGGTGAGAAAAAGAGAGAGGAAAAAAATAATAGACTTGCATAAGAAAAAATTTTTTTAAAAATCGTTAAACACAGAAAGAACCTAGACTACTGGGAAAAGAAGGTCTGCTCCATGGGAATTTGATTCTGCCTAGTGACCGTGAAGGCAGTTCTAGGATTACAGTTAATATTCTTAAAACTGGAATAGCACAAAGCACTAAAAAATATGTTGAAGCTGATTGACAGGAAAGCAATCATTTCAACCTAGGAGGAAAGGCACTTTCTCTGGGGAATGAGAAGGAAGACTTCTCAGTATTCCTTGACTTCCATTAATTTCTTCAGCCTCCCAAGCACTCTCATCATTGTGCTCCTATTATAGATGAGTGCTGTAATAAATGACTTAGATATATTGGGGAGCTTCTTTACTTTCTAAAGGCCAATCTCAGAGGCGTTCTAGAACTGTTCTTTGTAGACTGAAGAGACTTACTTGGTAGCGATTTTGATCTACATCACAGTTCCCCATGAGGGAGGTCATGTACATTGTTTATCAATTTCTTCCTCTTCATCCTTAGTTTAGTTCCTGATCACTACCTGTAACAATGAAAACCATAGCTGTCCTTTATTAAATTTCTGCTGTCTGCCAGGAGTGACCTCAATGACCCTTGCTACTGTTAAAAAAAGAAATCAAACATTCATACTTGGTATGAAATTATGTGCCCTTGTGGTTTTAGTTATATTTTGCAGGTGACAGATGGAATTATTTTCTTCTTTGACATGTCTTTGTCTTCTTCGGACAAAACATCTACTTATGTTCTCAATCAACTTTAAAGTTGTATTTGTTTCTGCCATTTAATTCTGAGAGATCCTTATTTATTTTTGGCATTGGTCAATTATCAATTGCATGGCTTGCAAATACTTTTACCCATTGCCTGGGGGGACTCTGCACACTGTTACCTGTTTCCTTTGCTAAATTGAAGCATCTCAGTTTGATGTAGTAAAAACTTCCCATTTCTACTTGTACTAACTATGTACGTAATGCCATATTTCCCCTCAAAATAACCATTGTCAAAACTGACAACGAGCTCTTCTTTTTCTATGAGTTTTAAGTTCATTTGGTCTTATGTTTAGTCTTTCATTCCCTTTAAGTTGTTTGTGTGCAAGCTGTAAAAATGAAGATCAAATTCAATATATTTCTTGTGGATATACAATTTTTCTAAACAATGTTTATTAAACAGACTGTTCTTCCCTACAGGATACTCTTAGCATCTTTGTTAAAGATTAACTGGTCAAGTTTCTTCTGAACTATGCTTTGTTTGACGAGTCTATGTGTCTTATTCTGCCAATGCCATATGTCTTGATACTCTATGGCTTTGTAATAGAATTTGGAGTCAGGAAGTGTGAAGCCCACAGCTTCCTTCTTCTTACACAAAATTAAACCGTCTGTTCTTTGTCTTTCTTTTTTTTCTTAGAGATTTTTAAGTTCCAGGAGCTTTTTTCTAGTATTGTGGAAATGCTACTGGAATTTTGATAGTGTTGCATTGAATCTGTAGGTTGCTTTGAGTGGTCTGGATTAATCAGTACTGAATTGAGTAATTATGGTCTTCTCTCTCATAACTACTCATCTGTGCCCATCACCATTTGTAGTAGGTGAGAAAACAGCCTCACAGCAGCATCCTGCATGCCCAGGAAAGCCCACGTTCATCCACTGAACCTTCACTTTTCCCTTTGGGAAACTGAGTGGGAATTTCATGATCCTGAGTCTGCCATGGTATGGACATTAGCAAGAAGTCAGTATGGCATTGCCACTAAAGACTGTTGGTATCTGGTTTGTCAAAGTTGACCCTAGCAATGTTCAAGCCAGATTAATGAATTAATTTGTGATTCTCGCCCAGTTCATTCCCATATCACTGTATTCAAGCCTGGTCTCATGACATTCCTCTGGGTTGTGCAGCTTAACATTTAGTCAGATAACAGTGAAAACTGTTGTGGCTCCTTAGAGTTATTTTCTTCTCTGGCTTACTTGTTTCTGGTTCATTCTGCTAAGCCTTTCAGCTACCTGAGTTATCCCAAGCTTTGGTCTCTGTTATATAAGATGAGCAAGATGAAGACTGTATATCTTGAACACCGGTACTTCTGTGTTTTAGCTATTCTTGGCATCTTAGTTAGGCTTCCCACTGCTGGAAAGAGACACCATGACCAAGGCAATCCTTATAGAGGACGACATTTAATTGGGACTGGCTTACAGAGTCAGAGGATCAGTCCATTATCATCAAAGCAGGAAGTATGGCAATATCCAGGCAGGCACACTTGGATAAGGACCTGAGAGTTCTGTATCTTGATCTGCAAGGCAGCCAGGAGGAGACTGTCTTCAGGCAGCTAGGGTGTGTGTGTCAAAGTCCAACCCCATAGTGACATATCAACCAGGACAAATCTACTCCACAACAAAACTGGACTTAATGGTGCCACTCCCTGGGCCAAGCATATTCAAACCACCACACCACAGCCATTTAGATGTGCATTTAGATGTGCTGTACAATAGGAGAAACTTTTGTAGCTTCTTTCTCAACTGGGCAGTGATTTTTCTGGCCAAAAAAAAAAATGACTATTGTTTTATTTCTTGTCCAAAGAGAGCATAAAATCAAAAGTTTGGAGACCTATGTATAATTATTTTACAATTATTTCATTCCAGATCTATATAAACTAGATATCTCTCAAGTGTTCTCAGAATGAGGATGGGATGGAAACAGGGTTTGTTCCTGTCAATAGCAACACTTGTAAGTCATATAGTTCCTTAATCTTTACAGTAATTGTCTCTTTTAATGTTTAGTGTACATTAAAATCTAAACATATTTGCTGACTAAAAATCTCTAACATTTTCACCTCTACAAAGAAAAGTGGAAAACGTAAAATTTCCTTAAGTTGGCTAACCCTTGTTTTATGGTAAATTCAGAGAAATATCCATGTACCCAGTCTAACCCTCTGTTTTACCATCACCTGACTTTGCCTCCCATGTAGAAACCTAATGATAAATACAAGAACATGAAAATGTTAAGGCATCTAATGGATGACTTCACAAATTAGGAAGGGACTGGAGCAATGAATTTGGTCTCTCTTGCTCTTCTGCAGTGTGCCACAATATTATTTTTCTCTTCTGCCACTTCTGTCTGTTACATCATAAGAGAACACTTAGATAGTGCCGTCTGTGAAGGACAACACTTTACAAGACACCTGCTGGCAACTTGACCTTGGACTTCCCAGTCTTCAGAAGGCTCAGAAATAAATTTGCATTCTTTACAATTCACCACGTCTCATATGTTTTGTTACAGAAACACAAATAATGACATCCTTCCAGTCTGTATTCATGTTTGAGAGCATTTTAAAAGAGCAGGGCATGAAATTTGGAAGGGAGTGAATCTCAACTTGAACTTGAACTTTATGTATGTTGGCTTTTTGTTATTTATAAGAGAAGAAATCTTGTCAAGTGTTTGGAATATTTTCAAGACTCCTTGAAGAAATATCAGTGATGGCTACAATATCTACACAGGGAATTTTTTAAAGCTTGACACTAAAATCTGCACATTCCCTTCACAATAATTCATCTGTAAGGAAAACTCATTCTGCCTTGGAATTAAGCAGCTTTGAAGAGTAGGAGAATTTTTCCTGTGATTCAGTAGACTGGGTAAAGAAAGCTACCGTCACTTCTGTAAATGGGAATCCATCAATTTCTTGGATCAAAAATATTTGAGAAAGGAGGGATCCCCCACCCCAGCTTCAACTCCCATCTATCTCTCCTTGCCTTTCAGTGCTGGTACATCTGGATCTCAAACTACTGAACTCAGACTCACATCAGTACCTCAGTTCTCTGGTATTTGGGAGAGATTTTCGGGCTCAGCGCACTACAGTTGACAGTATCAGCTTCTGTGGCTGCTTGAAACAAAGCCCACAATAAACCCTGTCATATGGACATATCTATCTATCTATCTATCTATCTATCTATCTATCTATCTATCTATCTATCTATCTATCTATCATCTATCTACCTGCGTATATCATCTATCTATATCTATCTATATATTATAAGTTATGCTTCTCTGTCTAGTGTATTGATGAAGGTAGACTGAAAAATAAGATTATCTTCCTTGATCCCAAGGAATTTATGGAATACTAACCAGTTATTTGTGGAGTCAACAAATCTATATCTATATATCTATATCTATACCTATACCTGTACTTATACCTATACCTCTATCTATATCTATATCTATACCTATACCTATACCTATATCTATGTCTATATCTAAATTTATATCCATATCTATACCTCTATCTATCTATATTTATATTATCTATCTATATCTATCATGGATACCTGTATTATCTATATCATCTATATCTGTATATACTGCTTTGACATATGCAGAGTTTTGATGTTGCAAACTCATATTTTCTAATATACTTCAGGCATCTTAAGTCTAGCTTCTCCAGTAAACCTTATGCCCCAACATCCATGCACCAAGGCCAATATTTATAAATATATCCTAGTACAGGGAGGAACTAAATGACAGCAAGTGGCGTGTGTTTGTGTGTGTGCCAATGGGGAAGCTCTGCTTAGTGACACAACTAGCATTCTAACCACTTTTCCAGTTCCCTAATTTGACAAAGGCACCCTCGGTGCTTACAGGACACAGAGGTACTGTCACCCTTAGATCTGAGGTTCAAAATGCCACTGTGTCAGCTGACTGTGAGCACACACCAGAGCATGGCTTCCTGCAGTCTGGCTCTGGCGTGCCCTCTACTCTTGTCCCTTTGGAAGCTCATACACGTCATGGAGCCTGTTTTCATCCTGCTGTCAGCCCTGGTCTCAGCCTTGTTCCTTCCTCCTGTTTCTCGTGTCTATACATCATTCCAAGCACCGATGCCTTATCAGACTCCTCTAGAAAGCTCTGCTAAAGGAGGCCAGCCCCAGGAGTACTACATCACATCTTCAAAGCCTCCTGACAAAGGAAGAATGTGAAGACTGGGCCACTGTAACTACTTTGATCCTGTAAAATAGATCTTAAGTGTGACTGCTTGGAATCTTTCCCTGGAGGTCCCTCACAGCCGGGTGCCTATGGGACAGTGAAGAAAAGGGGCCGTGGACACAAGTGAAACAAGAGCCACATCAGAACTCTTAAATCCTTCCCCAACCTTCTTGCTTTCTCCCTCCCGGACAAGGTGTGAAAAATATCTAAGAAAATTCCCCTACCCTACAAGGCAGGCATCTGACAGCTTCCAGAACGCTAACCTGAATCTCAGGTATTATTGGCACATTCTTTAATTTGTCCTCGGGGATGTATATAATTAAAGGTTATGAAATTTGGGCAATTATCCAGGCTCTTTCTTCCTAATGGCAGACAGCAAATATTAAAACGGTGCTCGGCATTCACCGCTGCCAGCAGCAGCCGTGTTCTTTTTCGCACGGATCACATTCTTTCATTCCACACTTAATTGGGAATGAAAAAGGTCTTTCATGCTCCTGTTCACCTCTCTGCCTTTTTTTTTTCCACCTCCCTCTCTATTTCTTGAGGGAGGCCTGTGAGGCGTACAATCTTATTCTGTGTCCGCCATTGGTTCGGTGCTGGCTACCGCTTTCCTATCACTTAGCACACCGAGGTTTTCCATTCAAGGGCATGTGGGGATGAGCAAGCCTGTTCTAGGTCCTTTTGATTTGCTTTTAGAGAGATCCTTTGGAAAGTCTGGCTTTGGGGGTTTATTTTTAGAGGCGGTGAGACCCAGACTTCATCGTGCCTTGTAGATCTTACTTGATTCTGCAGCGAGGCTCGGCCCCCACCCTCCTCAAGTACCAACCTATAGCACGGACAAGCTTGTAAGCTTCTAAACCACAGGAGGACGATTCTGATCCTTTCATCACCTGGTCCCAGCGGGGTTTCTCTAACTCATCAAAGGTGAAAGACAGAGAGCGACTGACATGGACAACTGGACCAATATCTATTTGTAGTCCTTTTTTTTTCTTTTTTATTATTATTAAGCTGATGATGGCTTAATAACCCATGACCTTTCTGTCATTCTATTGTTGCCCTGGTGGGATGGGATATGTTGTCTCTCTTTCACAGATAAGGCAAAGGACACTCAGGCTGAATGGACCACACAGTAAGGGATGTGAGCTGAGAGTCAAGCCCAGTGACTTGAATGGAATGTGTATGCTCCATCAACCGAAAGATGACAGACTGCAGCAGCTGACATTTCCAGTAATGACCCAGAAGGGATTTTTTTTTCTCCTTATTAAGCATAGCAGGGTTGAAACGTACTCTTCTTGACTCTGATGTGCCAGATGAATGGTTATTTTTTTTTTTTTAAATAACAGGTTTCACCCTGCTCTGAAAATCTCCTTTCTGACTATGATAATGGGATATGCTCAAGGGGTTCTGTGGAGTGTAATACGGGAGAGGATAGTTGACAAAAATAACTTCACCTCTTTTTGCTTAAGATTCTCTGGTGACTATATACACATGCATGCGCACATATGTACATGCATGTGGTATGTATGAGAATATGCTGATGATCTGTGTTGAGCAATCAGCTTTCTGGGTGATGTAAGATCTTCTACTTGTAGCTTCTTCCAATTTCCATGGTGCAAACTCACTTCTTGTGACTTAATTACTCACCAACATAATAATAAATGTGGGGTCAAGATGAGATGCACAAAATAATCGTTTCCTGACACGATACAGCAGCCCCATCAGCATTCTGGACACAGGTATAAAATGGAGTTCCTTGGCAGGATAGTGTTGTTCACCCAGGGACTTGTACTTGATCCTTCTGAAGATACACCTCTGTGCAGGTATGGCCCAAGAAACTTCAGATCGATCTGCAGAGGAATCTCATTGCTAAGGGCAGTGGTTCCTTATGCTCATCTGTAGACTCCTCTAAGTGGTCCCCAGTCCTTTATCAGTGCTGCCTGATTCTATATCAGTGTCCTCAAAATGCCAGCAGATGAAGTATCTGTTTAATAATAAACTGGTTTCCATTACAGACAACTGGGCATCTTGTCCACATCTTAGACTTTAAGGGCCTGACCTTCCACACCCTCATTTCTCACTGTCTTGTTCACCAGCTCTTTCCAGACATCTCTCACTCATCTTTCATGAGCCACAGTCTGTGAGGCATCCTTGGGCTTTCTCTAAACCACTGCCCTTCTGTATCACATCAGTATGGCACCATCTGGATTGTAAAGTTATTCTGGATGGGTTTTATTAACCCCAAATTTAAGAACATGGAATACATGACAAGCAGCTTGGAAATCCATGTTAACTGCATCCCAGAATTTAAACACCAATGCCAAAGGTGTCCAGAAAATAAAAGTGAAACCATGCATACTTGACACCTTACCTATAATTGCTTGACTAGTCTCAACCTCTTTCCGTGACACACATCACTCCTGTGTTATATTTTGGTTCCTGGCCTGTTCTTTGCTGTTCCTGCTGGCAATTCTCCACTGCCAGCAGGATTCTGAATTCTTGGGGGTTTGTTTGTTTGTTTGTTTTTCTGAAATGGCAGAGCACTTTCTTTTAAACTACTGAGTTTTACATCAATTTCATGCTGGAACACACAGCCTGGTAAAAGACTTCTAAACCGTACTGTCTCTGAATGGAGTGCTGTTATAGCTTTCATGGGAATGAAAGCATTTGCATTAATACGCTGGCTAAAATATTTCTCCAGAAGTGAAAATCGAATCCTCCCTCAAAACACAAGAATTTTCAAGTGTGCACGTATTTAAATAATTTTCTACTAGTTGGACCAAATTTAGGAGAGAAGAAAAAAAAAAAAAAAAAATCTGTGGTGGAGAGTGACAGATCCTGTCTTTCTTCAAGAACGTCGGTAGGGGGAGCTCGTGCTTCGTCATGGAACCTGAAGCCAGGCTCCCAGCAAATGCAGATAGCTTTCAAGTGAGGAAGAGAAGTTTGGGGTGTGAGAGAATAAAAGGAAGGAGAAGAAAAAAGAAAGGAAAGAAAAAAATCCTGAACTTATATTTTTTTATCTAGTATTATCACTATGGTTCATCAAGCTTTGAAAAATGGGAAATGTGTGCTGTCTAGAACAAACTATCAAACTTGCCGGCCTGCCCCACCCTCAGAATACTTTTTCTTTGTCGCCTAGGGTAGCATGGTTTGTAACGAAGGTATAGATTTTCTCTTGTGTGGGAGAAGCTGGCTTCTCTGACCTTACCCAGCGAAGGTGTCGATGCTGATCTGATACCTTTAATCAAATGTGTCTGTAGAGAGAAGTTACGTGACCGGGAGACACAGCAGAGCTGGCTGTGGAAGTTTTGCTGCTGAAGAGGAGATGGAGGGAAGGCAAGAGACCTTTCTCTCGGGTTTGGCTGTGGGAAGGGAAGCACGGTGCAATGCGCTAGATTGTTGGAAGTGTGTGGACTCATCATGTTAGTTTGTCTACATAAAATGTGCCTTTTGCATATCTGTGTTCTGATTCGATGATTGAGGCCAGCTGGAAACCCATAATAGAAATTCAGGCCATTGGACTATCTCTAGACGTCCCCCCCCCCCACCCATTCCCACCTCTAAAAAGCGTGAGCTCACCCCAAACATGAGAAAAAATTTTTGAGAGGAAAGCCGTCATTGTTCTTTCCTAGATATCTTGAAATAAAAAGAAAGTTTTTTCCATGAAAATGGCTTGCTGTGCGATTTTTCTCTGGGAAGTGATCACTTCATATTTAATATTTAACTGAAATTAGAATTACAACAGGATTGCTCATTTTCTTTATTTCTGAAATTCATTTTAAAATAGTCTGCTCATTTAGTGTAGACTTTTTTGGCAAAATAATATAGAAAAACCCGGCATATTCTTCCTCGTATGGACAATCTAGCCAATGATGAATGATTCGTGAAAACAAATGTGGTTGTGGGTACATTATATGCACAGGGGAGAACGAGAAGGCTAAATAGTATAGGTGAGGAAGGACTGAATGCAGGCAATGAATAGTTTAACTTTGTTACAGATTTTTATCTTTGGTGATAAAAGTTTAAAAAGTGTTTAAATTTTATTTTAAAAAACAGTGAAATCATAAAATTCACAGGGGATTCCCTCCATAGATTGTGTTTTGATTGGTTACTATAATGTATAGAAAGAAGTTTATTAAGTTTTATACTCTTTAGATCTGGTTAATTTATGCTTTTTTTTTGAACTTTTTATAATAAACTTTAAAATACCGTTTAAAACTATGATGATGTAAAAGAGGCATGAAGGGCTCTGCCTTTACTGTTTTGGTTTGGTTTTTAACTGTATTTTGGTTTTTTGTTTGTTTTGTTTGCCTGCGGAGCATCTGCACCTCAGACCCTACCCAGTGTAGGTTAACTGTTGGAGAGTGATGCCATCTTGTGGTCAGACTAGAAATTAAGTCTAAATATTAAGAGCAAACAAAACAGCCGGTATTTGAAAGGTTCAGTGGTACCAAATGCATAAGAAGAACCCGTTAAGTTTGGGTCTCTCTCTCCTAACCGTAGACTCTCTTATACAGAGCCTCCTATCGGGAGCACTTGGAACCCTTACGTTGACACACTGAGCTCAGCCTATCTTTTCGATTTGTTCTTTGCACTCTAAGTGAATAAATTTGAAGCTAGGTGACTTGTCTTTGATCAGTAAATAATATTTTTCTTAATAACTCCAAATAAAGAGAGATAAATCAGTATTTACTGCCATTTTAAACCGTAATATGGAGAATACAAATGCACCCTGTCATTTGGAAAGCTGAGACACAGGAGATGACTCAGGGTCAGATGAAACTCATTAGAATCCCAGTTCAGCTACTTACCAGCTGCATGCATCTGAATAAATTATAAAATAATGTGAATTTTGGTCTGTAAAACTAGAGCAATATTCCAATCACGGAAGGTCTCTGTGATGATTAGAGGGGATGATGTGAATGAAATATTTGCCAGTTCTTTATTACTAGGAGAAAATAAATCCTCTTCAGTTATTGGATGCTCAGTGGCGTGTCGGTTCCTAACAGACCAGGGTCCTGCAGGAAGCTCAGACACTCTTTATCTCCCATGAGAATCTTCACAGAACACAAATGGCATTTACTGTTAGTCCAAGTTGTGGAAATCATTTTGCATTCTAAATATGGGATGGGAAATTCGTCTGCAGATCTGATGCAATCCCCATCAAATTCCTGATAACATTCTTTTTTTATTATTATTACGTATTTTCCTCAATTACATTTCCAATGCTATCCCAAAAGTCCCCCCCCCCTCCCCTACCTACCCATTCCCATTTTTTGGCCCTGGTGTTCCCCTGTACTGGAGCATATAAAGTTTGCCTGTCCAATGGGCCTCTCTTTCCAGTGATGGCTGACTAGGCCATCTTTTGATACATATGCAGCTAGAGTCAAGAGCTCTGGGGTACTGGTTAGTTCATAATGTTGCACCTGCAGGGTTGCAGATCTCTTTAGCTCCTTGGATACTTTCTCTAGCTCCTCCATTGGGGGCCCTGTGATCCATCCAATAGTTGACTGTGAGCATCCACTTCTGTGTTTGCTAGGCCCCGGCCTAGTCTCACAAGAGACAGCTATATCATGGTCCTTGCAACAAACGCTTGCTAGTATATGCAATGGTGTCATCGTTTGGAGGCTGATTATGGGATGGATCCCTGATAACATTCTTCACAGGACTAAATAACAGATGGAATCCTAAAATTGACACAGAGATACAAAATAGCACGAGGAACCAAACCCACCCTCAGCAGAAAGCAATACTGGAGTCACTACAATACATGAACTCAAATCACACTGCAGAGCCAGAGTAACAAAGAGAGCGGGGTCCTGGCACAGAGACAAACATGTGCTGTGCGGCAATGAAATAAAGCAGAAGAACCAGAAGCAAACCATAGCTATCCCCACCTCATTCTGGAAAAGGTGTCAGAAGCGCAGATCGCATAAAGGACGCTTTCATTATTCTGTGCTCTGGGGAAACTGGCTTTCACACGAGAAGAATGGAACTAAGCCATTCCCCTCACACAGCTCAAAACAAAAACAAACAAAAAAACAAGACAACAAAAACAAACTCAAAAGTAGATTAAAGAACTGAATTCGGGATTTGAAACTCTGAAACAATGGCAAGAAGAAAATACAGGTGAAATAATTCCAAGTCGGGGCCTGGGCAGACACTCTCTAGACAGGAATGGTACGGAACGGGGGTAATGTCAAGAATGACAAACAGGTTTATAGGAAATTAAGATTCCACACAGCAAAGGAAGCCACTACTCAAGCAGAGAGTAAGCCTATATCGTTTCCAACTACGCATCAAACATGGTATTGACATGCAGGGTTTATAAAGAACTACAAAATATATACACCAAACCCCATGTCAGCCAGACTCCTGTCTGATGCTTAAACGAGTGAATGAGAGTTGAATGAGCAAAAGTATAATTTTTATATAGATTCTTTACTGTTTATTTATTGCATTGCTGGTAAAAACTGGCATGATTGTTCCATAATTTAGACTTTTAGACAACCGCCTAATCACACTTGAGTACTGAAACCTGAGTCTGTGTTTGCCCAGTGTGATAGTTTGTACATGCTTGGCCCAGAGAGTGGCCCTTTTAGAAGGTGTTGCCTTGTTGGAGTAGGGCACTGTGGGCATGGGCTTAAGACCCTCATACTAGCTGCCTATAAGTCAGTTTTCCACTAGCAGCCTTCAAATGAAGACGTAGAACTCTCAGCTCCTCCCGTATCGTGCCTGTCTAAATGCTGCCATGCTGCCACCTTGATGATAATGGACTGAACCTCTGAACCAGTAAGCCATCCCCAATTAAATGCTGTCCTTTATAAGACTTGCCTTGGTCATGGTGTCTGTTCACAGCAGTAAAACCCTAACTAAGACACTTAGCTACTCATTTCCTACCGGTGCTACATTTTAACCCTTTCCCCACTTCAGCTCTAGTCTACTATGGTCTGAGCAGATTTTTAGTAAGTAAGTTCAAACCCTATAAGAACACCAACCCCATGTTTTCGGGGCTCTCAAAGACTGCACACAAGCTGCTCTAAAAATCTTGGTAGAAGGCAAGGAAGCTGCTGTCTGGCTTGTGCTGCACCCAAAGCTTCAACAACATGCACAATATGGGCACACATTCATCTTGTGTTTCTTGAACCTCTTTTTGAAACTAGACTGGTATTGACCATCTAGCAGATGGCAAGATTCAATTGACACGGGGCTATTGATGTCAATTTCAACTTGCAGAAATACGAATACAATCAATAAAAACTCATTGACTGGGCAATGTTTGCCTGCTTACAATAAAAAGTAATAATATAATTTGTGTGTGTGTGCACTTATACACCAGTGAGGCATGCACACGTGCAGCAGACGGCAGTGGGAGGGAATTTAAGTCTCCTGCAAGGTTTCTGGCAGCTCGGAGACTTAGTTTTTTAATGGTTTGTAGTCGCAGACACAGAAATCAGGAGAATGAAAGTTTCCACGGCTTTTACAGAAACAAGATTGGATCAGTTCTCCAAGTTCAAGTAGAAGCTTAATTAGAGGTTTTTGTTTGTTTTTGTTTATTTCTTAAACTCTTAGAAAGAGCTATCAGCAGAATATGTTTTCCTCTTTGTGAGTTTTAAGATCGGAGTATGGTCTCTTAAAAAAAGAATTCGGCAATGTTTCTTCTGTTTCTATTTTGTAGAATAATTTGAAAAGTATTGGGATTAACTCTTCTTTTAAAGTTTAGTAGAATTCTGCAATAAAACCATCTGGCCCTGGGCTTTTTATGGCTGGGAGATTTTTAATTACTACTTCTATTTCACTAGGAGCAATAGATTTATTTAAATTGCTTATCTGAACTTGCCTTGACTTTGGTATATATTGAGAAAATTGCCCATTTCCTTTAGATCTTGCAGTTTACAGTGACCTTATCATTCTCTGCATTTCCTCAGTGTCTGTTCTTAGGCGTCCCTTCATCTCTAACTTTATTAATTTGGATATTCTCTGTCTGCCTTTTAATTACTTCAGATAAGGGTTTGTGAATCTTATCGATTTTCTTAAAGAATTACCTTTTTATTCAATTAATTCTTTTTATTATATTTGATCTCTGAACATTTGACATTGTCCCATCCAGAAACTCATGCTCTCCTGATAACGTTTGTGTTAATTCTCAAAATCTTTCCTCTATCACTGTTCATTTCAAGTTTGTTCAGTATTTTCTTTTCCTATTTTTTTTATTGTTTCTCTTTTTCTAGTTCTGAGTTTAAATGTTTTAATCCAGTTAATTTCTTTTTTTCTGTTGAGAAGTAGTTCACAGTCAATCTAGAAGTTAAGTAAAAATAGGTTTTGAGGTCATATAACCTTAGAAAATACTCTATATGACCTTTCTGATAGGAAGGCTTCATGTTCTTTAATAAATCAAAGACCAGTTAAAATCAGGATTTTTTTTTTTGAAAACCTAACAATTCTATATCTTACTAGACTTTGGCCACTTCTGCTATTAAATAAAATATAAAAATACAAAATGATGAAGATACGAAGAAGAGCCACAATTCAAGATTCTCTTTTGATGATGGAAAAAGAATGGAACATACATGGTCCATGGAAGTTAGGCATCTTTGGGAGCAGTTACACTAAAGCCATCTATTTGGAAATCTATAAATTTGATTTTTGAGGCTCTTAATCACATTTGAGTGTGAATTTTCTTCTCCATTTTCCTTTTTGGATTCAACTCCACATTTTTATGTAATAAAACTTTTGAAAACAATTATTTATTCTTATATTTGTGCTTATGAGCCTAACATGTAACAGCTGAGCCATCTCTCTAGCCCAATTTTTTTATCTTTAAGATTTTACTTTAATATATAATATATATTAACTTTTTATTAGTGTTTTGTGAATTTCATATCATACATTTCAATGGCATTCATATCCCCCTCTGCAAGTACCCACCCTCCACCCTTGCAACCTTCCCACACAACAGAGAAAAAAAAACTCATTCAAGCTGTAGTGTGTCAGTGTGTCACATTGCATACCTTATTTGCACACTTCTTTCCTCACAAATGTTCGTTGCAATGACTCTTTCGTCTGCTATGAGGCCTCTGGCTTCTGCTACTCTATCACATACTGGAACCTCACTGGGACTCCTCTCTGCTATCCTGTTGTTGCCCTGTATCATGGACATCCTATAGTTTTGGATCTGTAGTACCAGCCCTTTCATGCACTCCAGCAGTCCATCAATGGGGTAAACAATGGGGTGGGCCAATTCAAAGCCCTGGATGTGAACCTGAGAGGTATCTAAGCTGGTCAACCTGCCTGCTCTCCTTGTCTCATGCCTTTGAGACTGGCTCACCTGCAACCACTGCAACCAGAGCCACCTCTACCCTGCTGTCCACACAAAGGTCAGGGCCAATTCTCCCGTCTACTGCAGGTAGTGAGAAACAGGGCCAGTTCTCACATGATGCCCAGGTTAGGGGTAGGGCCAGTTCTGCATAGCCCTCAGGTATCAAAATGTCCCCCGGGGCAACAGCCCAAACCAGGGAGTTCCTTCTAACCTTTGATAGCAATAGATACCTGCTGCTGCAGGGCCACAGACCCAAACAGGGCCCCTTGTACTAGTAGTACAGGCCAGGACCCTACCATGGCCCTAGGTGTCATCACCAGCTACTCACTACTATCACATCTCCAATGCTTCCCCTCTTCACTGTGCCCACATCCTTCTGCTTCTCTTTCTCTTCCATGTCTTCACTACGTACTTGCTTCTCTTCATGGCACCAGGACCTCTGAGTGCCCAGGGTTATCTCAAGAGTATTCTCAAGAGACCTCACTTGTGCAAGTGACATTATGACTTTATGGCACTGGGCAGGACTCATCTTGGGCACCGTATCTCCCCCACCCCCCATGAATTCACAGCACTAGACTCGTGGTTATCTCAGGTTAGCTCCCTATTCGGGCCCCATGACATGGGTCTGGTGGTCATCTTGGGCTCTCTCCTTGCCCAGCTCACTCAAGTGGTTCCATGCAAGGGTTGTCTCTCTTGGGTTCACTCCAGCCCAGGGCCCACATTCCCAAGCGGACTTCTTCTAGTCTCTGGCTTGCTCTAGATTCTTGGAGCCCATGTGGGTCTGATTGGTGCTATACAAATGGTTATCTCAAGCTAGCTCTCTGTCAGGCACCCTGGCGCTCCAATGGAGATTGTCTCAGGCTCATTTCTTTTTCAGGGAATGCTAGGCTACTAATCATTAAGATGTTCATAAGTTGGAACACTGAGCATAGACATAACCTCTCTCCTCTCTGTCATCTACTGTTGCACATGTGACACAGCAGCCACATCTGCAAGGCCTCTAGGGGCATGATAGACATATCCTCCTGTTATTCCTCTGTGTTCTGTTAGACAATCACACACACACACACACACACACACACACACACACACACTACCTCTAGTTTATCTCTATACCTTACCTACTGTAAATGGTACTACTATAAACCCTGAGGGCAGGTGCCTCAGAGATACATTAATTTGGAGGCTTAGGCTAAAAGTTCTGAAGTGGTGGAGCTGGGTCATATAGAAGATATATTTTAGGTTTTCTGAAGAATCTCCATAGTAAGTTGCCTAGTGTCTGGATGAAGTCACCTTCCCCGACAGCAATTTTCGAGTGTCCCTTTTGTCCATATAATAGATAAAACTTGTTTCTTAATGACTGGCATTCTGACTAAGATAAAATAACAACTTAATGTGGTTTTGCTTTGTATCTCTGACAGCCAGTAAAGTTGAACTTTGCTGGACATTTATTGACCATTTGCTCTTCACCTTTTGAGAACTGTCCATTGATCTCCTTAGCCCCTTTAGTTTGCATATCTTACATATTAACTATTTGCCGGATGTCCTGCTTTCAAATATTTTCTCCTATTCTATAGCACATTTCTTCACTTGATTAAGATTCTTAATTCCACCAGACCCCGTTGATTTGTTGATGCCATCATTTTTTGAGACTGGAGTTCCATTCAGAAAACCCATGCACATCTTGAAGTGCTTCCCCTCCTGTGTCCTGTAACACTTTCTGGTCTTACATTAAGACATCTGATTCGTCTGGAGCTGAATTTTGTGCAGGGAGAAAGATGGACACTGGCCATGTGTGGATACCTTGATTTCTCAGCTTTTTTTTTGGCAAAGAAGTTGTCTTCTCTACAATTTTTATTTTCAACTTTCTTCTTTGTCCACTTTGAAGTTAGTACTGGGTAGCCTGGATCTGCTCACTGACAGTTTTGAAGTTTAACAGACATCACACAATTGCTAGCAACAACTTGGGATTTCTTAGTAACAAACTTGGCAGTTTCTTCCTGAACATTTCCACGCACTTTCATATGCTAATAATCAATCAAAGCTTTCCTTCCATAAAACTCTCAGCTTAGCTCTTTGTCTCCTTAACACTTTAGTCTCTCCTCACCCTCCTATCTTCCTCTCACTTATCCCAACAGAAACCATTTTCCAGCTACCCCCCAAACAAGATCTAATCAGACTGTAGCCTTTACGTGGTCTTTATCTCAGCCAGAGTTATCTGATCTAACTGAGAATCACATTACACCCTTTCTATGTAAGATCTGTGTGAGGTTGAAGACTCAGTTGACATTCTGACTGCAGCAGCCTCTCTGGGCTGGGAGGGGCTTGCTCTCTACTGATATCATGCTCTTGCACACCTGGAACCTTCCTTAGAAACAATCTTTAAGTATGTTATAAAGGCTCCTGAGATGAGAATATCTTGTAATTTTTCTGGTGTATCTCAAAGGTAATCACACATATTCTCATAAAAGGAAACTTTCTAAAACATGGGGCATCATACAAAAGACAAAGGCAGAGATTGCTGTGGAATCCATAAAGGATGGTCTCTCTTTCAAGCAATTGTTGAAATTTTGCCAAGGGAGCATAGTAAAATACTCCCAGTTGTGCATTCTATCATGTCTTTTTCATTTCTTTTTCTTATTAATTAATTAATTAATTAATTAATTAATTAACATCCTGAAAGGATCTTACCCTCTTTTCCCTCCTCCCAGGCCTGCTCTTTCGTCACTTCCCCCCTCCCATCAATCTGCCCTACTTTCCTTTTAGTCAGAAGGTGGGCGGGGAGGGGGCTCCCCTGGATCTCTACCTGCCTTGGCATACCAAGATGTAATAGGACTGTGTTGCTCTTCTCTTGAGGCCATCCAGTCAAGGGAAAGAAGTAGAGTCAGAGACATCCCCTGATCCCACTGTTAGAGGTCCTGCATGGGACCAAGCTGTACATATGTTACCTGTGTGTAGGGGGCCTAGGTCTGTCCTATGTATGCTCTTTGGTTAGTGGTTCAGTCTCTGTGAGTCCCTATGGGCCCAGGTTAGTTGATTCTGCATATTTTCTGGTGTTTGACCTCTCTGGTTTCTTCAACCCTCTCTTGCCCCTCTTCCACAAGATTCCCTGAGCTCTGCCATTGTTTGGCTGTGGGTCACTACATTGGTTTTCATCACCTGCTGGCTGAATCAACTCAGATGACTGTTATGCTAGCCTCCTATCTGCAAGTATAGTGGAATGTCATTAATAGTGTCAGAGGTGGGCTGTCTCTCATGGCATGGGACAGTCCCGTCCATTCCCCCACTTTATGCTCCCTCTTTATCCCTGCACCTCTTATAGGCAGGAACACTTGTGGGCTGAAGGTTTTGTGGTTGGGTTGGTATCCCCACCCCTCCATTAGAAGTCTTGCCTGGTTACAGGTGGTGACCATTTCATGTTTCTTATCCTGTATTGCTAGGAGACTTAGCTACAGTCAGCTCGTAGATTTCCATTGTCCTAGATTTCTAGCTTGTCTTGAGACAACCTCGCTCCACACAGACTGAGTCCACTTTTCTCTCCCAGTTCCCTCTTCCACCATCCTTCCCACGCTTCATCTGTCTTGTTTGCCCTCTCCTACCCAGGTCCCTACCTCTGTCCACCCAGATTTTACTTCCCTCGCTTTGTTCCCTCCTGTTTGGGGCCCTACGTGTTACGTAGTTTCTGTGGAATGCTTCATGGATTTGTGCATCCTTGCACAGGTGCCATGATCATCTTCTCTGTATCATTCCAATTTTAGTATATGTGTTGCTGATGCAAGTAAGTCCTTTTCTTTACTATCTGGGATCTGTTAGTATGATATGATACTGTCTTGCTTTTTCTTTTGGTCATAGCAAAGAATTAAAGAATTAGTTTTGCTTTTCAAGATAACGGTAGCAATGACAGTGCACAATACTGCAACTTTTTAAATTCCTTAGCAAGTAAACCTCTTTTAAAAAAAATCTTCAAGCAATCAGAAGATGATGGATCTCTTAAAAGGTTCTGCTTCAAACAGTGACACAAGGGACCCAGCTTTGTTCACTCCATAGCTTTTGCATGTTAATTACTGTGAATAATCACAACCTACTCAATACAAGGCATAAAGAAAGAGTGGGTAATACGAAGGTTCTTATGGACCAACCCTGGAAGTGATTGATGCTCATCTCTTCTGCCACATTTCATTGATTTCATTGCCCAGAATTTTGGGATTTGTAGTCTAACTGAATATCTAATTGCAATACAACATTAGTTGTCATCAATAAAATTTATATTATACAAATGCTAGCATTTCATGTAATACATTTTTAGAAGTTTTAGATACATTTAAAGGTTAAGATCCACTAGACAGATAGCACATTGCTCTTATTAAAGCTATAAAATTACAAACTCTGAGAATATAAAGACCTGTGATATTATCAATACAGCTAAGAAACTGAACTTATCTGTCACTCCAGTGCATTCCTTGTGTCTCTTAAACAATGATTTTTTTCTCATTTTCTATAAGTAGCAAACAGCTCGTCTGTTTTCTACCAGTAGAGATAAGTTTGTATTTTACACTATATACTTATATAGTATATACATAAATGAATATAACATATATATTACATATGATATATATACATGCATACACACACACACACACACATATATATGATAGGGTAAGTAATGTGAACTTTTTTGGTCTGACATGTTTTTATTTGGTGAATATATATATATATATTATATGTATAATATATATATATTAAGTAATGTGAACTTTTTTGGTCTGACATGTTTTTATTTGGTGAAATTATTTTGAGATTCTGTATAAGAGATATTGTTTATCAAGTTTATTTTTTCCACATCAATTCTTGAAATATATGTATACACACTGATAGAGAAGAAGTGGGAGAGAAATTTTTTATTGAGATTTCATTAAACTATAAATCTATTGGGGAAGGATTAAGCACTTAATATTGGGAATTCCAATATACAAACATGTATATTTACTTATTTATGCTTTCTTTAACTTCCAGTGTGTGGTACCCAATGGATATGCTGTACACATCTTTGTGAGGTTTATCTTTATTATTTTATATTTTATGATCCCACTGTAAACAGCATTGGATTTTAATTTCACTTATGATTTCTAGATCATAGGAATGCAATAGACTCTTGTATATTGTCCTTTATGTCTTCAGACTTGCTAACTTCGTTTATTAGTATTAGTGATTGTGACTGCTTTAGAAGGTTCCTTGTATATCATCATTTTATCTGTTAATGAAGTCAGTTACCTTTTTCTTTTATTGCACATAGCTTTTATGCAGTATATTCCAATTTCAGTCTCCTTTCCCCTATTACTCATAATTCTTCCCCACCTCTCCCTCCACTCACATTCCTTCTGTCTCCTGTTAGAAACAGACGTCTAAGGAACAATACTGAAACAAAATGAAATATAATAAAATCAATAAAAAACAATTTGGAGTATGAAAGAACCATCAAACAAAAAAGAGCCAACGAAAAAGCACAAGAAACACACACACACTCATACACACACACACACACATACACACTCATACACACACACACATACACACTCATACACACACACCACACACACTGTAATCACATAAAAACACAAAATCTAAAACCATAATGCATATGTAAAAGACCTATGTGGCTAAAAGAATAAAAAGATCTGATAACATTATATGACAAAGAACCTCCAAAAAAACGGCATTGTCATTTTCTGTTGGCCATCTCCTGCTGGGCATGCAGCCTACCCTTAAGAGTTGTTTGTTTCCCCAGTAAGACTCCCTTGAAGAAAACTAATTTTTCATTTGCAAGAGGTTATCAGTTGGAGCTAGCTTCTGGGTTAGGGATGTGGGTGTGTGTTCACTTCTTTCAGCTCTACAGTCCTGTCTGGTATGGACCTGCACAGGCCCTGTGAGTGTTGCCATCGTTTCTGTGAATTCATTTGTGTACAAACTCTCTTATGTCTAGAAGGCCTGATTCCTTGGTGTCCTCCATCCTCTCTGGCTCTTACATTCTTTTGGCTTTCTCTGCTGCAGAGTTCTTTGAGCCCTGATGGGAGGGATTTGTTGAAGAGAACCCTTTTAGGAGTGAGTGTTCTAAGGTCTCTCACTCCCTGCACATTGCCTGGCTATGGGTCTCTATATTTGTTTCCATCTGCTGCAGGAGGAAGTTTCTCTAAGGATGAATGATCAAGCCATCGATCTATAAGTATGCCTGGATATTAAGGAATTTCCCTGCTATGTTCCCTTAGAAGAACAGTATCACTTGGTTTTTCTCCTAGGTCTCTGGCCTGGCTAATCCCAGGTTCCTGGACACCCAAGAACCCCATTACTGAAGTGGACCTTAGTCAAATCAGATATTGGTTGGTTGCTACAAACTGCCACTATTACACCAGAATAGTGCAAAAATGCAATAATAATAGCAGGCAAGTCATTCTTTGTAGATTAACTGTTTATGGCTTGGTTGGTATATAGGTTTCTCCTTTGGTAACATGCAGAGTAGCTTCAAATACCAAGAACACTAGCTGCTATAGGTGAATGCTTGAGGAAAGCATCTATTCAAGTTCTCTGTGTTAAATAAACTTTGTAGGTATTGTGGTAAGCAATAGAACTTTAACTGTGTGTTTGTGCCTCCAATTGCCTTGGCAATAGACTGTGATGTTTGAGGGTTCCTAAAGGATCCCATTGGCCAAGAAGATAATGAGGTATAACTCATTTTCTGTTCTAAAAGCTTAATTTAGTGAAGAGAGATATCCAGATGGGGCTCTATCTCCCCTGTTATTTGACAATCTCATTTAGATGCTTTAGGAAGCTTCTGCTATGTTGAGGTTTCTTCAAGACTCCTCAAATGGTCCTTAGTGTTTTCTAGCCTTCCTGTATTCTCTTCTTCACCCACTACTTCCCCGGCTTCCCTATTTGATCCTCTTATTCCATCCACACATACACCCCAGACCAGACCAATAACTATTTTCCCTTCCTTGGAAGATCCATAATTCTGTGTGTGTCTCTGTCTCTTTCTCTCTCTTGCTCTCTTGCTCTCTCACTTTCTCTCACTCTTGCTCTCACTCTCTCTCTCCTATTCTCATGTAAAATCTCTGATTATAAGGACTGAGGCTTGTTTGTCAATGACTTAACTACTAATATTCACCTATCAGTGAGTACATATTGTATTAGCCTTTCTGGGTCTGAGTTACCTAATTCAGGAAAATTTTTTTAGTTAAGTCAATTTTCCTGAAAATTTTATGATTTCATTTTTTTAGCAGCCAAGTACTACTCCATTGTATAAATGTATCACATTTTCTTGATTTACTCATTCATTGAGGGATATCTGAGTTGTTTCAAATTTGTGGCTATTATGAGTAGAGCCTCAATGAACATGGTTGAGCAAGTGTCTCTGTAACAGGATGAAGTATCCATTGGGTATATGTCCAAGAGTGATATAATTGAATCTTGAGGTAAATATATTCTCACCTTTCTGATAAACCACCACATTAATTTCCATAGTGACTGTACAAGGTTACACTCCAACCAACAATGGCTGAATGTTGCTATTCCACATCATCACCAATAAGATCTATCTTTTTTTAAAATTGATTTTGGCCATTTCCATTGGTGTAAGGTGTAATCTCAAAGTAGTTTTAATTTGCATTTCCCTTATGACTAAAGATGGTGAATATTTCTTTAAGTTTTTCTCCATCACTTTATGTTTTCTTTTTTGACAATTCTGTTTAGATCTATAAGCCAATTTTTAAATGGGTTGTTCTATTGATATCCATTTTTATATCTTCATATATTTTAGATATTGTCCTCCTATCAAATATGTAGTTGGTATAAATCTTTTCCCATTTGTTAGGACTATGATTTGTCTGAATGGTCGTGTCCTTTGCCATGAAGAAGTTTTTCAGGTTTTAGTGCCTATATTGTCTGTGTTCTGTTCAGAAATTATTTTCTTTGACTTTGACTGCCAGTGAGTTCAAGACGATTCCTTATGTTCTCTTTTATCAGATTCATTGATTTGGGCCTCATATTAAAGTCTTTGATCCATTTGTACTTGAGTATTGTGCAGGGTGATAAGTATGTATCTATTTACATTCTTCTATTCCTATCCAGTTTGACCAGAATCATTTGTAGAAGATGCTGTCCTTTCTCCAGAGTGTATTTCTCCTTTATTTAAAAATTGGTTGTCCATAAGTTTATGGTCTTATTTCTTGCTTTTCAATTCTATTTTACTGATCAATATGTCTGTTTTTTGTTTTTTGTTTTTTCCAGTATCATGTTTTTTTATTACTATAGCTCTGAGTTCAATTTGAGTTAAGAGAATTATAGCTCCACCAGACATTTTATCATTCAAGAGTGTTTTAGCTATTCTGGAATTTTTTCTTTACATATAAACTTAAAAATGTCTTTAGAATTCTGTGAAGAATTATATTGAAATATTGATGAGGATTGCTTTGAATCTGTAAATTGCTTTGGGTAGGATGACCACTTTTACTATATTAATCTTACCAGTTCATGAGCATTGGAGATTTTCAATCTTCTGATATCTTTAATTTCTTTCTGCAGTGTCTGAATGTTTTAGTCACACAATTCTCTCACTTGTTTGATTATAGTTACCCCAAGGTATTTTATATTTTTGAAGGCTATTTTTAAAAGGCATAGTTTTGGACTGGGGAGATGGCTCAGCAGCTAAGAGCACTGACTGCTCCTGAGTCACTGACTGGTCCTGAGTTCATATCCCAACAACCACATGGTGGCTCCCAACCACCTGTAATGAGATCTAACGCCTTCTTCTGGCACATCTGAAGACAGCTACAGTGTACTTATGTATAAAAAAATAAATCTTTTTTTTTTAAAGGTATAGCTTCCCTGATTTCTTGGTCTATTTGTCATTTGTATATAAGAAGGCCATTGATTTTTATGTTTTATATCCTGCGACTTTGCTGAAGATGTTTAACAGATGTAGAAGTTTCCTGGTGGAAATTATGGGGTCACTAATATGTACTATCTTATCATCTGCTAATAGAAATTATTTAACTTCTTCTTTTCCTATTTTTATCTTTTGATCTCCTTCAGTTGTCTCATTGCTCTAGATAAGACTTCAAGTACTATTTGAATAGGTATGGAAAGAGAGGACAACCTTGTTCCTGATTCTGTAGTTTTGAGTTGCTCTCTATTGAAGTTAATGTTGGCTATGGGCTTGCTGCCAACTGCCTTTATTGTGTTAAGGTATGTCCCCTGTGACACTAATCTCTCCCAGACATTTATCATGAAGGGGTGGTGGATTTTGTCAAAGGTCTTTTATGCTGCTGGTGAGATGACTATGTGGCTTTGTCATTCAATCTGTTTACACAGTTGAGTACATTTATCAATGTTCATAAGTTAGCAAGAATTTTATTGAGGTTTTTTTTTTATCTTTGTTCATAAGGAAAACTGGCTGATAAATCTCTTTGCTGGATCTCTATGCGATTTAGACATCATAGTAACTGTCACCTCATAAAACATATTATGCAATGTTCTTTCTTTGTGTATTTTGGGGAATAATTTGAGGAGTACTGGCATTACATTTTCTCTAAAAGCCTGGTATATTCTGTGCTAAAACCATATGGTCCTGGGCTCATTTTTGTTTGAAGACTTTTAATGACAGCTTGATTTCACTTGAGGTTACATGTCTGTTTAAATTGCTTACCTGATATTTTATGTTGTTGTATTAAACTAATAAAATTTATTTTAAAATACACAACTCAGTATTGACATTTGTAAGTCATCAAAATAATTTATAATAGTTAAACATCTCTTAAATATACATGATATCTTCAAAAGCTAAAAGTGATATGTACTCAACCAGTTTTTAAAGTCTACTTGGAACATTAAGCATGATAGAGGTAGAAAAAAAATCTCTTATGAAGTCCTCTATGAAAGGAAATTATGACAGGTTCCTGAATAGACAGAAACCATTCCATCTCCGAGGGAGAATACACAGTGTAGCTGTGGCTTCATAGAATGAACTAGGAAGCATTCCTTCTGTTTCTGTTTTGTGAAATAGTTTAAAGAATATTGGCATTAAGCCTTCTTTGAAGATCTGGAAGAATTCTGCACTAAACCCATCTGGTCCTGGACTTGTTTGTTTGTTTTTTCAAAACAGGGTTTCTCTGTGTAGCCCTGGCTGTCCTGGAACTCACTCTGTAGACCAGGCTGGCCTCGAACTCAGAAATCTGCCTGCCTCTGCCTCCCAGGTGCTGGGATTAAAGTCGTGTGCCACCACTGCCCTGCCCCTGGGCTGTTTTTGATTGAGAGACTTTTAATGACTGAGTCTATTTCCTTAGGGGTTATGGGACTGTTTAGATGGATTATATGATCTTGATTTAACTTAAGTATTTGATATCTGTCTAGAAAATTGTCCATTTCATCCAGATAGTCATCTAGTTTTGTTGAATATAGATAGGCTTTTGTAGTAGGATTTGATGAGTTTTCAAAATTTCCTCAGTTTCTGTTGTTGTATCTCCCTTTTCATTTCTGATTTTGTTAATTTGGATACTGTCTCTGTGCCCTCTGGTTAGTCTGGCTAAGGGTTTATCTATTTTGTTGATTTTCTTAAAGACCCATCTCCTGCTTTGGTTGATTCTTTGTATAATTCTTTTGTTTCTACTTGGTTGATTTCAGCCCTGATTTGATTATTTCCTGCCATCTACTCCTTTTGGGTGTACTTGCTTCTTTTTGTTCTAGAACTTTCAGGTGTGCTTTTAGCTGGTAGCGTACGCTCGCTCCAGTTTCTTTTTGGAGGCACTCAGAGGTGAGTTTTTCTCTTCCACTGCTCTCATTGTGTTCCATAAGTTTGGATATGTTGTGCATTCATTTCTAAAAAGCCTTTAACTTCTTTCTTTATTTCTTCCTTGACAAAGTTAACATTGAGTAGAGTCTTGTTCAGATTCCATGTGTATGTGAAAGACTCCAAAAGGAGCCCCTCGCTCAGGCCTCAGGACAATAGCAGACACCCAAGAACTCACGATAGACCAAGCTTGTTGCAAACCACATGAGGCTTTATTCGGGGAAAGCCAGAGCTCTGGGGACAACTCATATTCCAGGCAGGGGTAGAGGAGTCGACCTCAAGGGGAAAGAGGTCCCAGTTTTTATAGGCCCTCAGGGGGGAAAGGGGAAGGGGGAGAGTAGGGGATTTCCAGATCTAAACAATGTCTATTCTCAAGAAATGGGTATGGGAGGGGTACAAGGAAAGAGTCTGGTGCAGGTGTAGCAACTCAGGATTGGCCGGGCTGTGGTTGCTGGGGAGATTTTCTGACTCTTTCTCAGCAACCAATATCACAAACACTTGGCAATGGGCTTCATCAGTGGGCACACACATGGGTTCAAGGAATGGTCAAAACATTGTGCGCCTCTATTTTTCTAAATCAGTGAAGCTAGTTCTGCTAACAATGAAATCTATTTTGCCAATTTCAGGGTTTCTGTGACCTTTTACATTCTGTCAGGATCTTTCATATGTTGGCTTTCTGTTGATGTTGTTGCTATTGAAGACCAACCTTAGTCCATGGTTATCAGATAGGATGGGTGAGATTATTTCAATCATTTTGTATCTGTTGAGGCCTGTTTTGTGACCATGGTCAATTTTGGAGAAGGTACCATGAGGTGCTGAGAAGAAGATATATTCTTTTGTCTTAGGATGAAATGTGTTATAGATATCTGTTAAGTTCATTTGTCCCATAACTTCTGTTAGTTTCACTGTGTTTCTGTTTAGTTTGTGTTTCCATGATCTGTCCATTGATGAGAGTGGGGTGTTGAATTCTATCACTATTATTGTGTGAGGTGCAATGTGTGCTTTAGGTGTTAGTAAAGTTTCTTTTATGAATGTGGGTGCCCTTACGTTTGGAGCATAGATGTTCTGAATTCAGAGTTCTTTTTGGTAGAGTTTTCCTTTGATGAGTATGAAGTGTCCTTCCTTATCCTTTTTGATAACTTTTGGTTAAAAGTTAATTTTATTCAATATTAGAATGGCTACTGCAGCTTGTTTCTTGGAATCATTTGCTTGGAAAATTGTTTTCCAGCCCTTTACTCTGAGATACTCTCTGTTTTTGACACTGAGGTGCGTTTCCCATATGCAGCAAAATGCTGGGTCCTGTTTATATGTCCAGTCTGTTATTCTCTGTCTTTATTGGGAAACTGAGTCCATTGATGATAAGAGATATTAAGGAATAGTGATTGTTGCTTCCTTTTATTTTGATGTTATTTTTATGTTTGTGTGGCTATCTTCTTTTGGGCTTGTTGAAAGATGATTACTTTCTTGCTTTTTCTAGGGTGTAGTTTCCCTCCTTGTATTGGAGTTTTCCCTTTATTATCCTTTGAAGGGCTGGATTTCTGGAAAGATATTGTGTAAATTTGGTTTTGTCATGGAATACCTTGGTTTCTCCATCTATGGTAATCGAGAGTTTTGCTGGGTATAGTAGCCTAGGCTAGCATTTATGTTCTCTTAGGGTCTGTATGACATCGGCCCAGGATCTTCTGGCTTTTCCAGTCTCTGGTGAGAAGTCTGGTGTAATTCTGATAAGTCTGCCTTTATATGTTACTTGACCTTTTTCCCTTACTGCTTTTAATATTCTTTCTTTGTTTTGTGCATTTGGTGTTTTGACTATTATGTGACAGGAGTAATTTATTTTATGGTGCAATCTATTTGAAGTTCTGTAGGCCTCTTGTATGTTCATGGGCATCTCTTTCTTTAGGTTAGGGAAGTTTTCTTCTATAATTGTATTGAAGACATTTACTGGCCCTCTATGTTGAGAATCTTCACTCTTTTTTTATACCTATTATCATTAGGTTTGGTCTCCTCATTTTGTCCTGGATTTCCTGGATGTTTTGGGTTAGAAGCTTTTTGCATTTTGCATTTTCTTTGACAGTTGTGTCAATGTTTTCTATGATATCTTCTGCACCCAAGAGTCTCTCTTTTTTTTTCTCTTGTATTCTGTTGGTGATGCTTGCATCTGACTCCTGATCTCTTTCCTAGGTTTTCTATCTCCAGGGTTGTCTCCCTTTGTGATTTCTTTATTGTTGCTATTTCCATTTTTAGATCCTGGAAGGCTTTTTTCAATTCCTGCTTTGTGAAGATCTGCTTTGTTGTGTTTCCTTTTAATTTTTTTAAGGGATTTTTGTGTTTCCTCTTTAAGGGTTTCTATTTGTTTACTTGTGTTCTCCTGTATTTCTTTAAGGGAGTTATTATATCTGTCTTAATGTCCCCTATTATCATCATGAGATGTGATTTTAAATCTGAGTCTTGCCTTTCTGGTGTGTTGAGTTTGGTGGGAGAACTGGTTTCTGGTGATGCCAATTATCCTTGGTTTCTGTTGTTTATGTTCTTGCCCTTGCCTCTTGCCATCTGGCTATATCTGGTGTTAGCGGTCTTCCTGTCTCTGACTGTGACTTGTCCCTCCTGTAAGCCTGTATGTCAGTACTCCTGGAAGACCAGTTCTCTCTGGGAGGAATTTGGATATGGATAACTGTGGCACAGGGTCAGCTCCTGGGTACAGATGGAAACTTGAAGAATCCTGTCCCCAGCTGTTCCTTGGTTCCTGTGTCCTGGTGGCTGTGGACGGGTCCCTCTTGGGCCAGGAATTTGAGCAGAAATAGTGGTCTTACCTGTGCTCACAGGTGTGTTGGCACTCCCAGGAGACCCGCGCTCTCCTAGCAGTATTTGGATATGAAGCACCGTGGCACAGTCAGCTCTGGGTACTGTGGCACAGTGGCTTATCTGATCTTGACTTACCTTTGTAAAGATGGAATGTAGAGAGAAAGCCATTAATTTGTTTTAGACTTTCCAATTTGGTGGCTTATCAATTTTTAAAGTATGTCCTTACAATTTGCTGGGCTCCTTTTCAGTGTCTGTCATATTCCCCTTTCATTCCTTTTTTTTTTTTAATTTGATTTTTGCTCTCCCTACCATTTAGCAATTTTTTTTTGTTTCCAATTTATTGATTAGGCCTAGGTTTTATTATCTCTTGCCTTCTACTCCTTTTGTGTATTATCTCTTATTTTCCTGTAGAGCTCCCAGGTGTGTGACTAAGTTACTAATATGACATCTTTGAAATTTTGTATATAGGTACTTAATATTATGCACTTGCCTCTTAGGGCAGACTTCATTGGGTCTCAAGGTTAGTGTAGGCCATCTTTTCATTTTTGTTCAATTCTAGAAAATCATTTATTTCTTTCTTAATTTCTGTCTTGATTCGGTTTTCACTCAGTAGATAGAGAGTTGCTCAGTTTTCCATGTATTTGTAAACTTTCTGTTGTTTTCTGGCTTTAATCTGTGGTGATTAGAAAAGAAGCACGCATTGTTTCAATTTTCTTGTGGCTGATGAGATTTGCTCTGTGTATGATTATGTAGTCAGTTCTGGAGAGAGTTGCATGAGATGCTGAGAAGGTATACTATGTTTTCTTGATATATTTACAGAACATGTCTATAAATGTTCTGCAAATATCTGTTATGTCCACTTGGTTTGTAATGTCTGTTAGCTTCAGCATTTCTCTTTTAGTTTTGATGGGATATATATATATATATATCTTTTCCCTCCTCTTAAAACACTTGTATTTTTTAAGTTTGTTTATTTCCTATGTTGCATAATTTGGTAAATATTTGTTTTTTTTTTTTAATTATTGCTCCAGGGTTTCCTAGATAGAACTTTATCTCCTCAGAGGCTGTGTCCAGACAATGTTCTGTAACGTCCTATATGGGAAACTTTGACAGTGTTTTCATGTTCCCTCTTCAGCCCTCTGTGCTTTGTTTAATACACATCTTATTTCTCTATGTGTGTACCTGGCAATTCACTGTTATGTTTAAACAACAGTTATCTTCTGTTTTCTCTCGTGCAATTATGTTGTCTACTTTTCTTTAACTTGGGCTATTTTCAGATTTCTATTTCATAATAGTCTTTTTTTTCCACTTGAAAGATTTTATTTTACCTTTCTATTATTTGAAGTCTATTTCTAATAAATCTTTTCAGCCTTTGTTCGAAATCATGAAATCTTTATTCCGCAGTCAGACTTGAAAGTCATTTTCACTGGGAATAGAATTCTGACTTGAAACTTTCCCAGTCTTTGAAGCTGTTGCTCCACTCCTAGGAAGATTCCCCTCTGCCATTTTCAATTCTTCCTTTTCAAGGTTTTTCTGTATCCCATATTTGAATCATGTTCTTATCATGTGCTTTGGAGTAGTTTTATTTTGCTTAAGGATCACATGGATTCCTGCACCTATGCGTTCTATGATTTTCATCAAATTTGGTGAAAGTTAGTATTAGTTTGTCAGGTTTATTTTTTTAATTACTTCAACTTTAGGAATTTCAGTTACATCTACATTGGCCATCATAATGTTGTGTAGAGTTGACATCGACTGCCCACCCCCATCTTTCTTGTTTTAATAATAATTGGATACCTTCAATTTCTGTGTTTAACATTTTTTTCTTATACTAATGACATAAAATTTTTCTACTCTTTACTTCAGACACTACCATTTTTCATTTCTAGAAGTTTATGATTTCTATCTCTCATATCTCCGCTTTACTTCTTGTGATTTATACTGCTGGCTACTTCAGTGCCCATAGTACATATTTTTATTGTCTTTTGGTCACCTCACCATGACCATACTTTTCTTTCGGTTCTTTTTCTGCCTCATAAAATTTTAGGATTCTGGATTTTCCATCTGGTTTGCTGATAGTTCTGAGTGCCTTTACAATTCTTGATTTTTCTTCTACTAAACAAACATTTAGGATGTCTGAAAGTGGCCTGACTTTTTCATTTTCAAGTCTTGATTTTTTTAAAGCTGAGATTAGAACAAGCTGTAGCCCTAAAGCAGTACTTTTTGAAGTAGTTAAATGATTTTTCATATGAGCTAAGTGTTTTGTTTAACTCCGTGTAGTAAGACTTCAAACCAGTCCAAGGGATGTTCCTTTTATCCCTTCCTGACGGTTCCCTGATTTTTGTACTTATGTGTACTGAGTAGTGTCTGATATAGTGCATAGTGGTAGTCGTGAAAAAACACTGCAGATTTTTAGAGCACTTCACCTGGTCGATTCTTTTCTCTGTGATGCACTCTTATCTGCGGTTCTTTATTTAATTTAGGACTACAATAAGTGCCAACACCCTGAGAGCTGTCTATTATTATCAAGGAGACTATTGGGCCATGCTTGGATTTTTGCCTCCTGCTAACTATCCTGATTACTCTCCAAGCACGAGTATGGGGTATCTCCAGACTCATTGCACCTGGCTCTTTTTCCTCACTCTTCTCCGCTGCCTTTTCTCCAATATCTAAAGAGTGTTATTTTGTATATACTCTTTTGTTTGTTTATTTAGCTTTTTTCACAAGGTGCTAGAGCCAAATCTTTCCTTCCTCCTTAGTCATAACAAAACCTTGAAGTCTGACAGTAGGTCCTGGACATCTCAGTTTTGAGCATCATGACAGATTAGAAATTCCTCCCTATAGAATGTTCCCCAGAATTGTAACATGTATAAGAAATTTAGGTTGTACTTGATAAGTACTTGAAATTGTAGGAACTACTTAAAAGTCAAATTATTCCCTTGCAGGTTCTCTTGCTGGAGGGCATGTTCTATTTGAACTTTTCACATATACTGTAATGTGTGATACTTTAGTTCACATTCTACAGTATGAAAATCGCCTTTGCTCAGCTTGAATTGGGCTGATTGCCAGCCCATTGCCTGGATCACTGCCTGGCTTAATTTAGCTGTAAATGTAACTAAAATAACGGTTTGCACACATGGTTATTTTGGACATTATAATATAAGCAGATACAATCTGCTCCAGTCTAAGTATTTCAATGGTCACTAGTCACCATAAAATGTCAGTATGGTCATGCGTTATTGCGGTGACCTTAGTATACATAATTTAATTTTTCTGGCATTGGGAAATGGAGCACATCTGCAAATCACAGCTGGCAACTTCTCAGATTAATCTAGTCATAAATACAGCTGTATCTGTGAATAAGCGTTTAAAAGAAAGTCCAAAAACAAACAAACAAAATAAAACAAAACAGAATGAGGACCAAAGGTCATTGTAGGAATTCGTGTTCCTTAATTCATTTATTTATTCCACATCTTGAGTTAAATAGTAGTGTACATATAGGTCAAATCTAACAAGGTGCATATGCAAAATGGTGCTTAGTCTTTTGTGTCTTGTTCTCCATGAAACAAATGAGATTTTGAAGCAAATGGGTTGTGAAGTTCTTTCCCTTGGAACTGTCTGTAGCACTTGACAAATTAACCATCCCAAGTCACAGCTAGGGCTTTGCACACTCAGTCTTTAAATATAATGATCCAGATAGAGTCAGAATAGTTTCCTGAGCTTTTGAGCTTCCAAAGAGAAATAATTAAAAGAAAAATAACACGAACAAAGCTCCTCTGGTGACACTAGAACAAGTCCCTAGTAGAGAACTGGAAAGAGTCAGAAACTACGTATTTTGAGTAAGCACTTCAGGTCCTGGGGAAAGCGACTTTGCCTTTTATTATAGTCCATGCTTGGGGCCAGAGAGAGAAGGTATCTATGCAAAAGAGATTGATATCTTCTTCTTTGAAAGATTCAGGAAAAGGAACAAGTGTATAGAGCAGAAACACTGCCTTCCAAATATATGCAAATCCAGAAGTGTTGATTGCTTTCTACTCCAACAAGTTGTTGTTGCTTCAGAATAAGTTTTGTGTGTCTGAGACTGGTTCACATTTCTACTTCCTTCAACTGAAAATAGTTGTGGACTTCTATGAAATGGTAGCAAGGAACTAATAGACACTGGACTTTCACTGAAATTGAGCGAGTCTGAGGAACTGTCGATGTCCTCAACAGAGAAACATAGACTTAACAACCCAGGAACAGAAAAGGTCAGATACCCCCCCCCCAAACTGTTTTCCTCTTTCTTTAGTTTGAAATCTTTTTAAGTGTCAAACAAAACTCTTGAGAAAGGACAAGCCATGAATGGATGGAAAGATACTTTTTCTGCTGCTCATCAGGATGATGGACTCAAAATAAAAGTGATAAAATGAATATTGTTGTAAAAGTCAAGTTATTTTATTGTGCATACGAATTTGGAGATTAAACCAAGGATACAGTGGAAATGAATGTGATACAGCTACACTTACTATTTTCTGGATGTATCTCTAATATCAGCACTCCAAAAGTTTCTCCTACAATGAATCTTGGGATGAGAGGCAAGATTCAGTAAGAACAAACATTAAAAAAAAAAAAGATGTGGGATAATAGAGTCTATCTTCTATTTCAGATTAAATTCATATACCTCAAAGCTCAATGACAAAAAATGGCCATTATTTTCACACAGCCGTCTTCTTGATAGGTAGGAGCTAGATATTCTAGGCATGGCTTGACATTGCTTAGCTTGGTGGCTTTACAAATTAGCTTGGGCAAACTTGCTTTATGAACCTTTCTTACTCCTACTTTAGCCATTTGGATAACGAACATGTATTTTTCTTATAGTACTTGTGGAGCAGCAATGGGAAAATAGGGACACATGGTACTTTTTATGGCTAAATTTCCAGACAGTTACACAATTAATACATTCATTGGTCAACACAAGTCACAACAAGAGAAAGCAGGAAGTTGACAAAGGCACTTTGAACAAAATAGTGTGGAGTCAATGGCAGGCAAAGAATTGAGTCTAATGACTTAATTAATTGGTCACGAGAAAAGAGAAGATTTCCTTTATTTTAGTTTTTGTACTACAGCTGTGCCTTAGTTACTTTTCTCCTACTATGGTAAAACCTCAAGGGCTACAAGGAACTTATGGTTCAAAGAGTTTATATTGGCATCCACTTCCAAAAGGTTGAAAGCCCACCATGTCAGAGATGCATGGCAGCCAGCAGCAGGCACTGCAACAGCTGAGACATCATGTTTTAAGGCAAGCACAAACCTAACAGAAAAAGCTGGAAATGATGTGGGGACTTTAAACAATCAAAGACTCCCTCCAGGGATATACTTCCTTCCTCGGGTTTACCTCCTAACTCTACAACAGCATAACTAACTGGGAACCATGTGTTCAAAAGCCTGGGCTATTGGGAGAAATTTCTCATTCAGATCACCACAAGCTGGCAGCCAGACATGTGTTTTGCAAGCTACAGATCTCTGTCTACAAAATAATACATTATCTGTGTCTTTCTTCTCTAATGTGAGAAAAATGAGTCTTCATGAGGCCAATTAACGTGTCCATTATATATATAGGTAACGTGAAATTGGGATTCTACCATGTCATAATCCAAAATCTATGCTTTATAAGACTACACTGTTGGCCAAATCTAAAGTTTCTTGATAGTTTCTTTCTCCTAGATGATCTTGATGGTAGACAATCAGCTCTGAGGTCTTCACTTTTCTTGTTTCACAGACTTCTTTTTGTTTTTTGACTTGCTAATTAATTCAAGTGCTCTTCCCTGATTCCTGTTAGTAGGTAACACCACACCATGATTGATACCATCTGGAAAGCTTTCATCCAAGGCTTCAGGGAGAACCTTCACAGACTAGGAGCTATAAAAGGAGCCCCTCTAGAGGAACTGCATCTGTGAAAGTGATAAATGACCAGCCTTCAGCTTCTCTGCCAGGAGCTCTCCCTGGAGGTTGGGGAGCAGCATCCTCCCTGCTGTGGTGCCAGCTGTGTTCCTTGCCACGTGTTCAGTAGAGCGTGTGCCCTCTGGATGGAGTGAAGAGGGTAGAAGCTCCAAAGTCACATAAAGAGCTATCAACAGACTCTCTTTCCCTCCAATTGTCTCAAGTGCCTTCTCCCTGGCCGATCATGCATCATACATTTAGAAGCCCAGATCCCAACAGCTGGAGATAAAACTCTCAGTTTAATGGAGAAAAACATGTTGATACTTTTAATTGGTCCCCAAAGAGAAACTCAAGGAACAATTTATTGGTTGATGGATTTGAGACTTCCAACTTAGCAGAGCTGGGAACCATATGCGAAAAATAAACACATTAAAATTGTGGCTAATTATTAGACAGTTAATTTTATCTCATTTGGGATAGGGTACTCAAGTGAAACAGGGTTTGTTTTGAATACATTCACGTTGAAGGTTCTGATGTGTACTCACCTGCAAGTGCAAGCACATTAATCTTAACCAGGCTGTTGTTACCAACGGTTTTGCCCAAGGGTCCTAAGTCCATGGAATTGAATCAGTGAAATCTCCATTCCCAGATCTACAACTTTATTGCTTAACTGAAAAGGAACTGGGGAAACGCAGGAACCCTATGAACGACACATCTGCTCATCACAAACACATGAGAATGTCAAGGCCATGCACCTATGAAAATCAACAGTTGCTACAATAACACGATGTAAAAATCAGCTCTCAAATATCAATGGCCTGTACAATAGGCAAGTATTTTTTTATTCATGAAGAGTTAAATACATTACTTACTCACAAGTTTTCCAATCAACTAAGCCTAATACTGCTACAGGGTAAAGGTCCATTTCATGCCCACAACTGTCAAAGTTCAAGGTGTGTTCTTCTTATGGGAATGCAGAACAACAGCAGAGGTGAAGAAAACTGACATAGTTTCAGGAGTGTCATCTTGGAGTAGGTAAACAATCTTGCTCATACTTTTTTAACCTGAGAAACAGTGATAGGGCAACAATATAGTGCCACCATAATCACCAAGTCAAATCTCTTGGGACATTTCTGACATTTCCTGAGTACCCTGTTAGTACTAGCTATTATTGTGCCATTAGAAGAAAACTTCTATGAAGATAGAGCTTGGATGTCTCTGTCTTATACCATCTTTAAACTCCAATTTTAATTTATTTTTTAGAGTAAAAATGTTCCCTCACTATTACTACTTATCTGGTTAATTTTATGAGTTTCTAAAGTATTATTTTCCAAATACTAAAGTGCTTTCTAAGACCAAAAGTTCTCAAATTGTTCCACAAAATAGAAGGGGAAAGAACATACCAAACTTATTTGACAAAGTAACTATAAGCTTGGTATTCAAAATCAGATAACTATACAAAAATAACAGAAACAATTATAGACAAATCTCCCTGATAAAATATACATGCAAAATCCTAAACAAAGTATTCACAAAATAAGTGTAAGATCACATTAGGAAGATATGCCACAACCAATTTGATTTTATTCTAAGGATGCAAGGTTAGTTCAACAAACACAAACCATAATAATAGGCTTCCGTCATGTGATCATCTTGTCGGCTTGAGGAGAAGCATCTGATAAAGATGAGCATACCTTTATGATAAAAGCCCTGAAGAAACTAGAAATAAACAGAGCATTCCCTAACATCCACCTGCAGAATTGGGATAATGAAATTACATTCATATCTCACTCTCTACAAAATGAAATAAATAAATTCAAATCAGATTAGAGACCTTAATTTAAAACCACCGACATGGTTAAAGGAAAACAGGGAATACACTTTAGGAAAAGGGCATAGACAATAAGCTTTCCAATAGAACCTCAACAGCCCAGGAATTAGCTGCAAGAAGTAATGAATGATACTATGTGTTAAGTTTCTCCAAGCAGAAGTAACTATCAACGTATGAGACAACCAACATAATGGAAGAAAATATTTGCTATCCTCACCCAAAAAGGGTAATAAATAGGCTATATAAAGATATGTGAAAAATAAACACTAAAACACCAAAGCTGACCATCAGTAAGAGGACTATAGACATCACAAAAGTGCAAACTAAAACTACCCTGAGACTCCATCTCATCCAAGGGAGAATAATAACCACGAGGAAAACAAATGACAAGAAGCTCTATGCAGGGAAGGAGAAAGAAAGGCTCACACACTGCTGGTGTGGTAGAGGCTGATGCAGCCACTTTAGAAATCATTTTGAACTTTCCTGAAAATAACTACTATATGACCCACATCCTAACACAGACCTTATTTATCTCTGCACATGTGTACATGTGTGTGTGTGTGTGGGGGGGGGTACCCCCCCCCCACACACACACACTAAGGGTCCGGAAGCTAGAGAGAGGCTCCTGTGACTGGAAAAAGAAGTACCTAAAGGACCAGGATGGAGAAGAAAATTGAGCAAAGTGGAAAAACACCGGGGCAAAAGGGCAAGGGAGGGGTCAGGGATACAGGGGTGGAGCAGGGTGTGGGAGACCCAACCAAAGTGAAATATGTATGAAACCCTCATATAGAGACTGATAATTTGGAAGCTAATTTAAAATGTTTCTAGAAAGGAACTTAGCAGATAAAGACACCTGCTGTACAAGCATGACAACCTGAATTTGACCTCTGGAACCTATGTAAAGTAGGGCGGCAGGGTGGTGTTTGTGTGTCTATCCGTCGCGAATCGCGCTAGTCTTCAGCCATCCGACCCCGGCGACCCTACGGCCTCGGAGTTTCTGCCTTGCACGAGCGCCTAGTGAGGATACGGGGTGGAGAGGGTGAGCCAAGATGGGTGCATACAAGTACATCCAGGAGCTATGGAGGAAGAAGCAGTCCGACGTGATGCGCTTTCTTCTGAGGGTCCGCTGTTGGCAATACCGCCAGCTCTCTGCGCTGCACAGGGCTCCCCGCCCCACCCGGCCTGATAAAGCTCGAAGACTGGGGTACAAGGCTAAGCAAGGCTATGTCATTTACAGGATTCGTGTCCGCAGTGGTGGTCGTAAACGCCCAGTTCCTAAGGGTGCAACTTACGGCAAGCCTGTCCACCATGGTGTTAACCAGCTGAAATTTGCCCGAAGCCTTCAGTCTGTTGCTGAGGAGAGAGCTGGGCGCCATTGTGGGGCTTTGAGAGTCCTGAATTCCTACTGGGTTGGTGAAGATTCCACATATAAATTTTTTGAGGTTATCCTCATTGATCCGTTCCATAAAGCTATCAGAAGAAATCCTGACACCCAGTGGATCACCAAACCAGTCCACAAACACAGAGAAATGCGTGGGCTGACATCTGCTGGCCGAAAGAGCCGTGGCCTTGGAAAGGGCCACAAGTTCCACCACACTATTGGTGGTTCCCGCCGTGCAGCCTGGAGAAGGCGCAATACTCTCCAGCTCCACCGTTACCGCTAATACCATGATATTTGTAAAATTCATATCCAATAAACAATTTAGGACAGTAAAAAAAAAAAAAAAAAAAAAAAGAGAGGACCAGTTTCTCAAAGCTGTCCTCTGACTTCCTTCTGCCTGCTGTAACATACATGTTCTCCTAAGTATCAGATAGATAGATAGATAGATAGATAGATAGATAGATAGATAGATATAGATAAATTTCCCATAATTGGGTTGTCTTTCCTTGACACAATAGAAAAAGAGGCACCTGGTCCTACTGCAATGAAGCTGTGATCAGGATGTAACACTGAGAGAGAGAGGAACGGGGGGGGGGGGTGTCAGAGAGCAACTCAGCAAAGTTGTTCTGTAATTTCTTCTTGTATACTGTGACGTACATGCTTCTCTCAGCATCATATAGATAATATATTCACATATTTATGTATGTTTATATATGTATAGATACACACATGTATCTATACACACACTAGTATTTTTTATTTTAATTTTATTTTTATTTTTTACACTCCATATTCCATTCCCTATCTCCCCATCCACCCTCTGTCCGATCCACATCCCACACTTCCTCCCCAACCCCCACCCCATTTCCACGTGGATGCCCCCACCCCCAACTCCACCTGACCTCTAAACTCCCTGGGGCCTCCAGATTCTTGCTGGTTAGGTGCATCATCTCTGAATGAACACAGACCACTGACCCAGTAGAAAACTCTACAAGGGATGGAACAGTGAGCCATGTTCCCAGAGACAGGTACCTGACACCATAGCCCCCAATTCCATAATTCTGTGACTATAAGTCACACAGACAATGTCCCAAGTTCCTGGCATTTTGGCTAGATTCCACCCCCACAGTTACCTGACAATAGTCAGGTATCCTCCCCATAGTTACCTGGCAACAGCAAGATAGCTCAGCCCACTCTCAAAGGAGCTTGGCCCCTCCTCACTCTCTTTAAGCTCTCACCTTTCTTACTCTCCTCTCTAGCCCTCCTTCTCCCTCTCTCCCTCCCCCTGCCCTCCACTTGGCCATGGCTGGCCTCTTCTCTTTCTACCTTCTCTTTTTTCCCCTGCCTTTCTACAATAAAGCTCTAAAACCATAGACTGTCTCTGCTCATCAAGGCCCTCCATGTCTGAACAATGGGATAGGCTTTCCCCTGACAAGCTGCCTCTAAACTCCTGCTGGAAGGTCTTCCTGCACTCCAGCCATGGACTGGACCAAGAACTCTTGCCCACATGGGAACCATCCAGAGTCCCCTTTCCCCCTGCCCTTTCCTTCCTTTGGCCCCAGGGCTGACCGTTCCTTTGAAGGTCTGGTAGAATTTTGCACTAAATCCATCTGGCCTGGGCTTTTTAGGATTTGGATGTTTTTAATGACTTCTTCTATTTCCTTGTGTGATATGAATAGATTATTTATCTGCTCTTGATTTAACTTTGGTATGTGACATCTGTCTAGAAAACCATCCATTTCATTTAGATTTACCAGTTTTGTTGAATATAGACTTTTACAGTAGGATTTGATGATTTTTTTGAATTTCCTCTGTTTCTGTTGTTATGTCTCCCTTTTCTTTTCTGATTTTATTAATTTAGATACTGCCTCTTGGCCCTTTAGTTAGTTTGGCTTGGGGTTTATCTATCTTGTTGATTCTTTCAAAGAACCATATCCTGTCCCACGGGACTCAATTATTCGTGGGTGTGAGGGGGACCGAAAACTTGGGAGAAAATGGGAGGAAGAGAAAAAGGAGCTGCAGACCAAGTAGAGGGGTCTATCAAGGTCTCAGTTTATTAGGCTGAAATGCCAGGTTTTAAAGCATACATCAAGGGGAATAGGGAGGGGTTTAGGGGGAATTAACAAAGAACAAAGAAGTGGGCATCAGGGGACACAAGGGCCGAAGTCAGTCGCCAGGCAGTGGGCACTCTGCATCTTATCTCCGGAACATAGATCCTCCTTAACAGCCTTGGCTGTCAGGCTGGGCTCAGTGCATAACTCATGTCCTTGGAAGTCATGGGAGTCAGAAAGATAAGGAAGAGATAATTCAGCATTTACAGCCTCAGGTGCCAGGAATGGAAGAGGGAGAAGGGAGTGACGACTGGCTCCTAGCACAAGGCCATTTGGCTTCTCAGGGTGGGAGACAGTGAAAAGCTTTTTCTCATGGTATAGTCTCCAACAGAGCCAGTTTTTAGTTTTGCTGATTCTTTGTATTGTTTTCTTTGTTTCTATTTGGTTGATTTCAGTCCTGAGTTTGACAATTTCCTGCCTTCTACTCCTCTTGGATGAGTTTGCTTCTTTTTGTTCTCGAGCACTCAGGTGTGCTGTTAAGTTGTTAGTGTAAGATCTCTCCAGTTTCTTTACCAGGGCATCTAGTGCCTCTTAGCACTGCTTTCATTGTATCCCATAAGTTTGGGTATGATATGTCAACATTTTCATTAGATTCCAGGAAGTCTTCAATTTCTTTCTTTATTTCTTCCCTGACCAAGTTATCACTGAGTAAAGAGTTGTTCAGTTTGCATGCGTATATGGACTTTCTGTAGTTTTTGCTGTTATTGAAGACCATCCTTTGGCCATGGTGATCTGATAGGATGCATGGTATTATTTCTATCTTCTTGTATCTCTCAAGGGTTGTTTTGTGACCAATTATATGGTTGACTTTGGAGAAGGTACCATGAGGTGCTGAGAAAAAGGTGTATTCTTTTGTTTTAGGATGAAATGTTCTGTAGATATATGTTAAATCCATTTGGTTCATAACCTCTCTTAGTTTCACTGTGTCTCTGTTTATTTTCTGTTTCAATGACCTGTCCATTATTAAGAATGGGGTGTTGAAAGCTCCCACAATTATTGTGTGGGAATCGATATGTTTTTTTGAGTTTTAGTAGAGTTTCTTTTATGAACTTGGGTGCTCTTGAATTTGGGGCATAGATGTTCAGAATTGAGAGTTTCTCTTCGTGGATTTTTCCTTTGATGAATAGGAAGTGTCCTTCATCATACTTGATAACTTTTGGTTGAAAGTCTATTTATTGGATATTAGAATAGCAACTCCTGCCTGTTTCCTGGGACCATTTGCTTAGAAGACCCTTTTCCATACTTTTACTCTGAGATAGTGCCTATCTGTGTTGTTGAGGTGTGTTTCTTGTGTGCAGCAAAATGCTGGATCTCGTTTGCATATCCAGTTTGTTAGCTTATGTCTTTTTATAGGTGAGTTGAGTCCATTAATATTGAGAGATATTAAATAGAGATGACTGTTGGTTCCTGATTTTATATATATATATTCACACACACACATTGTAGATTACATTATATGCTTGTGGCTCTCTGCTTTTGACTTTGTTGTGAGATGCTTAATATCTTGTCTTTTCTTTAGTATAGGTATCTTTCTTGTGTTGAAGTTTTCCTTCCAGGATCCTCTGTAGGGCTCGGTTGGTAGATAGATACTGTTTGAATTTGGTTTTGTCCTGGATTATTTTGTTTCCTCCATCTATGTTGATTGAGAGTTTTGCTGGGTATAGTAGCCAGGCTGGGCTAGCATTTGTGTTCTCTTAGATTCTGCATGACCTCTGACCAGGATCTTCTGGCTTTCATAGCCTCTGTTGAGAAGTCTGGTGTAATTCTGGTGGGTCTACTTTTGTATGTTACTTGGCCTTTTCCCCTTGTAGCTTTTAATATTCTTTCTTTGCTCTGTGCATTTAGTGTTTTTTTTTATACTTTTTAATTAGGTATTTTCCTCAATTACATTTCCAATGCTATCCCAAACGTCCCCCATACCCTCCCCCCACTCGCCTACACACCCACTACCACTTTTTCGCCCTGGCGTTCCCCTGTACTGGGGCATATAAAGTTTGCATGTCCAATGGGCCTCTCTTTCCACTGATGGACGACTAGGCCATCTTTTGATACATATGCAGCTAGAGTCAAGAGCTCTGGGGTACTGGTTATTATATGTTATTATATGCATAATGTTGTTGCACATATAGGGTTGTAGAACCCTTTAGCTCCTTGGATACGTTCTCTAGCTCCTCCATTGGAGGCCCTGTGATCCATCCAATAGCTGACTGCGAGCAAATCCACTTATGTGTTTGCTAGGCCCCGGCATAGTCTCACAAATGACAGCTATATCAGAGTCCTTTCAGCAAAATCTTGCTAGTGTATGCAATGGTGTCATCGTTTGGAGGCTGATTATGGGATGGATCCCTGGATATGGCAGTCTCTAGATGGTCCATCCTTTTGTCTCAGCTCCAAACTTTGTCTCTGTAACTCTTTCCATGGGTGTTTTGTTCCCAATTCTAAGAAGGGGCAAAGTGTACACACTTTGCTCTTCATTCTTCTTCAGTTTCATGTGTTTTGCAAATTGTATCTTATATCTCGCTATACTAAGTTTCTGGGCTAATGTCCACTTATCAGTGAGTACATATCATTTGAGTTCTTTTGTGATTGTGTTACCTCACTCAGGATGATGCCCTCCAGGTACAACCATTTGCCTAGGAATTTCATGAATTCATTCTTTTTAATAGCTGAGTAGTACTCCATGGTGTAAATGTACCACATTTTTTGTATCCATTCCTCTGTTGAGGGGCATATGGGTTCTTTCCAGCTTCTGGCTATTATAAATAAGGCTGCTATGAACATAGTTGACCATGTGTCCTTCTTACCAGTTGGAACATGTTCTGGATATATGCCCAGAAGAGGTATTGCAGGATCCTTCGGTAGTACTATGTCCAGTTTTCTGAGGAACTGCCAGACTGATTTCCAGAGTGGTTGTACAAGCTTGCAATCCCACCAACAATGGAGGAGTGTTCCTCTTTCTCCACATCCTCGCCAGCATCTGCTGTCAACTGAATTTTTGATCTTAACCATTCTGACTGGTGTGAGGTGGAATCTCAGGGTCTTTTTGAATTGCATTTCCCTGATGATTAAGGATGTTGAACATTTTTTCAGATGCTATTCAGCCATTCGGTATTCTTTAGGTGAGAATTCTTTGTTTAGCTCTGAGTCCCATTTTTTTCTCTTTTTTTTATTAGTTATTTTCCTCATTTACATTTCCAATGCTAGCCCAAAAGTCCCCCATACCAACCCCCCCCCAATACCCTACCCTCCCACTCTCCCTTTTTGGCCCTGGCGTTCCCCTGTACTGGGGCATACAAAGTTTGCAAGTCCAAAGGGTCTCTCTTTCCAGTGATGGCTGACTAGGCCATCTTTTGATACACATGCAGCTAGAGACAAGAGCTCCGGGGTACTGGTTAGTTCATATTATTGTTCCACCTATAGGGTTGCAGTTCCCTTTAGCTCCTTGGGTACTTTCTCTAGCTCCTCCATTGGAGGCCCTGTGATCCATCCAATAGTTGACTGTGAGCATCCACTTCTGTGTTTGCTAGGCCCTGGCATAGTCTCACAAGAAACAACTATATCTGGGTCCTTTCAGCAAAATCTTGCTAGTGTATGCAATGGTGTCAGCATTTGGAAGCTGATTATGGGATGAATCCCTGGATATGGCAATCACTAGATGGTCCATCCTTTCATCACAACTCCAAATTTTGACTCTGTAACTCCTTCCATGGGTGTTTTGTTCCCATTTCTAAGAAGGGGCAAAGTGTTCTTGAGTTTCATGCATTTAGCAAATTGTATCTTATATCTTGGGTATCCTAAGTTTCTGGGCTAATATCCACTTATCAGTGAGTACATATTGTGCGAGTTCCTTTGTGATTGGACCCTCCAGGTCCATCCATTTGCTTAGGAATTTCATAAATTCATTTTTTTAATAGCTGAGTAGTACTCCATTGTGTAAATGTACCACATTTTCTGTATCCATTCCTCTGTTGAGTGGCATCCGGGTTCTTTCCAGCTTCTAGCTATCATAAATAAGGCTGCTATGAACATAGTGGAGCATGTGTCCTTCTTACCGGTTGGGACATCTTCTGAATATATGCCCAGGAGAGGTATTGTGGGATCCTGCGGTAGTACTATGTCCAGTTTTCTGAGGAACCGCCAGACTGATTTCCAGAGTGATTGTACAAGCTTGCAATCCCACCAACAATGGAGGAGTGTTCCTCTTTCTCCACATCCTCGCCAGCATCTGCTGTCACCTGAATTTTTTATCTTAGCCATTCTGATTGGTGTGAGGTGGAATCTCAGGGTTGTTTTGATTTGCATTTCCCTGATGACTAAAGATGTTGAACAATTTTTCAGGTGCTTCTTAGCCATTCGGTATTCCTCAGGTGAGAATTCTTTGTTCAGCTCTGAGCCCTATCTTTTAAGGGGGTTATTTGATTTTCTGGAGTCCACCTTCTTGAGTTCTTTATATATATTTGATATTAGTCCCCTATCTGATTTAGGATAGGTAAAGATCCTTTCCCAATCTGTTGGTGGCCTTTTTGTCTTATTGTCGGTGTCTTTTGCCTTACAGAAGCTTTGTAGTTTCATGAGGTCCCGTTTGTCAATTCTCGATCTTATAGCACAAGCCATTGCTGTTCTATTCAGGAATTTTTCCCCTGTGCCAATATCTTCGAGGCTTTCCCCCAATTTCTCCTCTATAAGTTTCAGTGTCTCTGGTTTTATGTGAAGTTCCTTGATCCACTTAGATTTGATCTTAGTACAAGGAGATAGGAATGGATCGATTCACATTCTTCTACATGATAACCACCAGTTGTGGCAGCACCATTTGTTGAAAATGCTGTCTTTTTTCCATTGGATGGTTTTAGCTCCTCTGTCGAAGATCAAGTGACCATAGGTGTGTGGGTTCATTTCTGGGTCTTCAATTCTAATCCATTGGTCTACTTGTCTGTCACTATACCGGTACCATGCAGTTTTTATCACAATTGCTCTGTAGTACAGCTTTAGGTCAGGCATGGTGATTCCACCAGAGGTTCTTTTTCCCTTGAGAAGAGTTTTTGCTATCCTAGGTTTTTTGTTATTCCAGATGAATTTGCAGATTCCTCTTTCTAATTCATTGAAGAATTGAGTTGGAATTTTGATGGGGATTGCATTGAATCTGTAGATTGCTTTTGGCAAGATAGCCATTTTTACAATGTTGATCCTGCCAATCCATGAGCATGGGAGATCTTTCCATCTTCTGAGATCTTCTTTAATTTCTTTCTTCAGAGACTTGAAGTTCTTATCATACAGATCTTTCATTCCTTAGTTAGAGTCACGCCAAGGTATTTTATGTTATTTGTGATTTTTTTTAAATAAAAGGCCTGATATCTGTATCACACCTCCTCCATCAAAATTCAAGGATCATGACTGAAGTAGAGGGGGCAGTTAGAAATAATATAAAAGCTTGAGCCAATGAATGACTTGACTCCAAGGATAGGTTGGTGGGTTTTTGTTTTTTTGTTTTTGACATAGTAGGGCAGCTGCACACATGAATGCACTTCAGTTGTTATAGCATGGACAAGCTCCATGCAACCTTAAGCCAACTAAATCCCAGCGAGAAGAGGGAAGGTGGACACCAGGCCTCACACCTACCTGAGAAGCTACTGGCAATTCATGGCTACTGGGAGAGGAAGGTTTTCTTTAAGAATGTAGCCTCTGGTAATTCAACTATGCTTCACCCACATTTATAACTTATGGGGAGAACAGAATGGACTTAGATGATGAGGCAGAAAAGAACACAGTTAAGTGAGTAGGGAAGGGAGGGCTGGATCTGAAAGGAGTTGGTGAAAGAATAAATATCGACAGATCTTGTATGAAATTCTCAAAGAACTGGAAATTACTAAATGACTGGAGAGATGGCTCAGTGATTAAGACAATATTTTGCTCTTGCAGTACCCAAGTTCAGTTCCTAGCACCTATATTAGAATCCAAATTCATTCGCTAGCACCCATACATACCAAGTGGCTTATACCCACGTATAATGCCAGCTTCAAGGAAGCCAACACCCTTTTCTGTTCCCCATGGCACTTGCATGCGTGTGCGTGCACACACACACACACACACATACACACGCACACTCAGAGAGAGAGAGAGACAGAGACCGAGAGACAGAGAGACAGAGAGACAGAGAGACAGAGAGACAGAAAGAAACAGAGAGACAGAGAATTAAAAATAAAATATAGAAATATATTTAAAAGTCCAAAAATCTGTGAGGAGCGAGTGTGGCGGCAGTCCCAAAGGCGCCAGGGACTGCAGCTAAGTCGTATGACTTGCACCTGACTTCCTCATATAAGCCACAAATATCTTGAGAGCTGCGCAGGTGTACCAGGATACTGGTGAATCCATTTTGATGGAGATATGCCCCTGCTGCCCTGATTATCTGAAGCTGCCTACCTGGTGAGGTGGCGTGGCCTGCTGTGCGTGGATGTGAACTGAGAGTATAAAAGAGTGAGAGGCCCAGGGTTCGGGGAGATATAAACAAGGGAGAGATATAAACAAGGGAGATATATAAACAAGAGAGAGAGATAAACAAGGGAGATATAAACAAGGGAGATATAAACAAGAAGAAACAGGACTGAATAAACGTGTGCAGAAGGATCCTGTTGCAGTGTCGTTCTTCCTGGCCAGTTGGGCGCCCGCAAGAAAAATCCTTTCTACATGTTTGACTGTAACACTCATAAAATGCAAGCACATTTTTTCTTGTATTTGTGGGAAGAATCTTAGAATTAGACAATAATCCCTTTGGGTATGTCAGGTGGATGCATATCAATTTGCTTTTGAATTTCAAACATCCCAAACTGTAACTGACCAATAGAAATTATTTGCAATTATTTGATGGTGGGCTTATTAAAATAAGTGAGCATGTTAAGGTTTTTAAGTGAATATAAAAAGCTAGAATATATAAATAAGTTAGAATAGCTTAAAGTTAATGGTGACTACTTATATAACAGGAAAAATTATACTAAAAATGCAAAGGTTTGTATTAGAAGTGTTAAATTAGGCAAGTAACAAGAGATACTGTAATAATGCAGAGAGGGCACTAGATTTATGGAAATTGGTAGATAAAAATTATAAGACTTAGTGAAAATTCCATATAGGAACCATTGCCCTGAGCCTTGAATGATGAGTTCATAGAGAAATGAAGACTACCAAGAATATTTGGCATCATTTTCCCTGAGCTATGTGACAAGCCCTAGAAATTTCAGTTCAATGGGATCTAGCTGTATCCATTCCTGAGTAGTTATCCATAGTTAAATTTTCAAACCAATTATCTGTGTGTTCAGGGATGGCAGCTCTGTGTTATCAGTGACCAAGACAAAAGTAAAACATGGAAGGATCCACTCAGCTTGAGGATAAACTTGTCAGTTTATTCCCAATGCAGAAAACCACAAAAGGAGTATAAACGTATCTGAAGTCAATTGACAAAACCCCCAAACCAGAGTAAACAACAGCACTTGAGAATGATCAAGAAAATCTAAATAATGTGTCCTTCCAGAATGGTTCCAGAATTATATTGTGTAGACCGGAGACCTGTGCTGAAAAAAATCTCTCTGGTGCAGAATTTTCATAGACCAGGGTGGGAATGTGGTTGGGTCCAGAGGTAATACATTTTCTAGTACTGTGAGATTCACAGACTTCCTTGAGGCTAGGGGAAGGAAAAAAAGATAAAGTAGCATAGATAAAAAGTAAAACTGTAAGTGGTAAATGCCTTGAATTTGTAAAGATAAAAATAGTATAGCAAGAGGTTTTGCTAATTTCACATTAGCCTAGTGCCTAGTTAGAGTTCTATTGATAATAAACACCATGCTCAAAAGCTATGGAGGGGAAAGGCTTTATTTCATCTTACAACTTACAATCATGGATAGACAGGAACTCAAGCCCAGTGAGAACTTAGAGACAGGATCTGAAGCAGAGGCCATAGAGGAGTGCTGTTTCCTGGCTTGCTCCTCATAGCTTGCTTTTGCTCCAACCCAGAACTACTATCCGCAGTGGGTAGAACCCTCTCCCATCTACTGTTAATTCAGAAAATATCATACAGTCTTGTCTGAAGCCAACCTGATGGCAGCAATTCCTCAAGTGAGGTTCTCTTTTCCCAAATGACTCTAGCTGATGTCCTGTTTAAAAAAAAAAAAAAAAGCTAACCAGCCCAGGTAAGGAAGTGTGATAGTATAATAAACAACACTGCTCCACGAGTGACATAAGATTCTGCTTCAACAACAAAAGAAGCCTTAAAATTTCACCAAGAACAACATCCTTAGTATCAATCACCAAAGTCAATAAAAAAAAAAAAATTAACATTTAACCAAATTATAGGGGGCAAAAAATTCTACAAACACAGGAGAAGAGAGTTTTAAAATATAAAAGCAGAAGTTATTTTTTAAAAATGGGAACTATATAGTAGATTTAATATTATGCAGAGATGATTCTATAGAAAAATCAAGAGAAGAATCAATCTAATTTTTATGTAGTTGGAGAAGAAGTTGGAAGAACAGAGAGAGGTAAAGCAGAAGAGCAAAAGGAAGAGGGAGAGGAAAGGGAGGAAGAAGAAAGGAAAGGGAGAGGAGAGAGAGGACAGGAGGAGGTACATGAGAGGGGTGAACAGAGCAGCCATTTGTGTCAGTTTTTACCACCTTCCTGCAGGAGTTTGGCCAGTGGAAGAAATCACTGGACTCCCCTACAGATGGCCAAGTTTTAGTTTATTGTTGTGATATGTAGTTATTAAAAAAGAGAATCTGAATGCTTATCTTGCATTTCTATCTTGATTAGCATCTTAGAAATGATCACCTATGTGTTGGGGAGAAAACAAAGTTCTATCCAGAATAAAACTAAAATACAGAATTAGAAGGATTGCTTTGTAAGTGCCAGGGGATCATTGACTTGGCTGGTACTAAACCACCTTTTATCTGTGGCTTGTGTGCTTCTTCCTGCATTAACGTAAATATCACTGATGTGTTGGGAATAAACATTTTGGCCCGACCCAAAGGAGCCTCTGGAGATGGGACCAAATGCTCCCTGTTAGAGCAGTGTCTCCCCATGCATCAGATGGACAACCAAGGCTAAGAGCTGCTTTATGTCACGTTGGCTTGCAGGATTTCATTCCCCCAACAATCCAGGAAGGATTAACGGCCATTCAAGGACATCAGAGTTTCTATTCTAACTCTTGATTTGTTGTTGTTGTTGTTGCTGCTGCTGCTGTTTTTGTTTTTGTTTTTCACTTTCTTATCTTGCCAGAGTGAAAACTTGAAGATAATGAAAACTACTTCATTTTTGGATGTTCAACAGTGCCATCCTCTTTCTTCTTCCATGAATCCTGTAAAACCTTCAAAACATCTTAATCCAAATTTCTTCCCAGGTCTGTTGAATAACAATCTTAGCTTTTGAAGCCTGTCAATACAACTGGAGGAAACTGAGTTCATTAGATTTTCTAGATTTCTTTCATTCTACTACAGGCACCTAACCTGACTTCTGTCATATTGAATTTGTGAGGCTTTTTTTATGCATGTATCTAAAAAGTTGACAATATATTCATATGCTTTAAAGTGGCCTAAGATCATCTTAGAAAAATTGACCTGTATACGATAGAAATATCCCAACATACCAACAAGCTATGCATTGCTATGAGCTTTTTATTGGGTTATTATAAGTCTGAATTTCATAGAGTTCCATTTGTAGCCCACCCAATGCTGCATGCCAATGTGTGTTAAGTTAGTGCAGTTTGGTAATCAAGCTTCTCCATACAAAATATTGTTCTCTCTCTGTCTCTCTCTCTGTCTCTCTCTCTGTCTCTCTCTCTGTGTGTGTGTGTGGGGGGGGGTAGTGTTTTGTATTGAGAATTTGGAATGTCTCTCAAATCTTGGAAGGTGAATTTTTCAGTTTTCACAGTAGTTAATTCTAGCAGTATGGTATTGTTGCTGATGTTTGCAGACGCTCTCCTGCAGTGTTCCAATATTTCCCCCATTCTTCCAGTAGTGAACCAACTATGAGTGAAAAGCTATAGTGTTTTTCTTTTCTGTGCCATGTGTAGCTGGCCACTTCTTTACCACTCTGTTCTATTCCAGCTTGCCAGTGATGCTCATATGTAGATTCACTCCAAAAGAGCAGCTGAGTAGGTGGTGAGTAAATTGGTGACAGAGATGTCCCAAGACTGACGATATGCTTTGCTCTCAATAATCATGCTTACAAAGCAGCTGTTGGAGATGTTTACAAGGCCAGCATTGCCTACTGCTGCCACCAATCCCAGGACTACCTTGGTGAATTGAACAGCTGTAGCTTGCCCTCAGGAGTAGGTCTGTGACAGAGCTGACAATCTCTCAGTCTTTAATTCAGCACTCATGATGTGAACTGTATGTTCTGGCCCATTGACTTCAAACCAAATCAATGTGCACAACTTTCATGCTAAGAAAGGAAATTCTGAGACCCCCTCTCCCCAAGTTTAGTCAGGTGCATTTATTCTGAATGTTAGGATAATCTAAAATTTCTAGTAATAGATATTCAGCTCTGATTTATGTCAAATTAAGGTGATGGGTCTAACTTTAAATTGTTTGGCTGTAATTTGCTGGAAGCATTTGTGCAAAACAAAACAAAATGCATTCTAAATTCAAGGGAGGAGAGAGGCACAAAGTCTCCTAATTCCAACAATCTTGTCCTCATTTATTTTTACATTCAGCAAATATTTATTAAACACTTACAATGGCCTACACCGGCAATTACAAATAGGTTCCATCTTGTGTGCCAACTCTGATCAACTGTAGGGTTCTCTCTGCCAGTCCCAGTGCACATGTGGGCTCAGCTGGAAAGTGCCATGAGTGATCAGCAGCCTGGCCTACCCAGGTAGCATTAAACAGCAGTGACAGCAAACACACCAGGTATTTGGTAGTTCCTGCTGCAGCCTCTGGAGATGGAGCAATAAAGGAGATCCATGCATAGTGTTAAGGAACTACATTCCCTGACAACAAGAGTCCATAGAGGTTTATTTTACCTTTTGACTTCCGTTCCTTTTCAGGAGATGTCCCCTGTCATTCAAGCCAGCACTGCTTCATATACTTGTGCATTTTGCTCAGTGATTTCATCGGGAACTGCAGCATTTGCAGCTGGCTATAGCTCACCCCCTCGTTAATGCACAAGACTAATTCATCTCCTGCCCAGAGGAATTGGAACTGACATTACAAAGAAAAATTGCCCCCCAACTCAAGAAAAGTCTGTCCTGGACCGATCTCTGAAAGTTCAGCTCCCTACAGAATGATACAATTTGACATCCCAATTACAGCAGCCAGGAGGAGAGTGGGGGATGAAAGGAAGGGGCTCACATTTCAAGCAGTAAAGGAAAACCATTTAGTTGGCTTGCATGCAGATGAAAGAGACCTCAGTCCCTGGAGCTAATTATTCACGGCATTAATTCAGGATGTGAGAGACATAGGATGCACCTTTGTAAAAATGCCCCGAGATAGTCAATTGAAGCTGATTAGTAAAAGCAAAGCTGGAAGGGAGGGCTGAAGAGTGTGTGCAGGGAATCGTGATTCATGGTGTCTTGTCTAATTTCCCGAAGAATTGCTAGCATGTGCATTCTATAAAAATCGATTAATCACTTGAAGCCAGATGCACCCTTTATTGAACCTGGCCCTTCCTTATTAAATATAGAGATTAAGACCAGGAATAAGGAAATAATACTTAGAATGGTCTATCATCATCCTTATATATTTTACTGCTAATGAAGCAAAAATACATTTATGTTGAGATAATCAAATCTAAAACTCAAGCGTCTCTTCAATTTCCTGGTACAATTAATGGAAGAATACAAAACTCCATTTCAAAGGAAGGCTCTTCTTCACCTTCACAGTCATGATAATTAAAGCATGTGGATTGCTTCCCTTTCAGGTCTTAATAAGGGGTGAGATCAGTCTGGTTCTACAGATGGTGGAGTCTAGGTCATGCTTGGTGTGTTTTATAAAGAAGAAAAAAACGCCTTTGCTGAGGCAGAAATTCTTTCTTCCCGTGGCATCTTCAATGAAGACTTTACCATTTTGTATTCCTACCCTCCTTTTCTTGTCTTCTTGGGAGAGCCATTCTTTTGTTCAGGAAACTTCCTTTCTCCTTTCAATTGCACCTTTGTAATTCCAAGTAGGAACACCTATAATTAGGTGTGTTCCCTCTCCTGGCTCCTCCTCATCACAGAGATGTCTTGAGATAGGTCAATTTCTTCCTTGGTGTTTTAAAACACTGGAACAGAATGAGATGCAAATAATTTTAACCTACTGTCTGAAGTATGGGGGGGGCAGATTTCCCACTGTGCACCATGGCTAAGATGGGGGAGAGGGTGATGTACAAGAAGAAAGGGAGAATGGAATGTACAGAACTAAAAAAATAAAAAAATGGAAACTTCTGACTCACATTTCCAATATCCTCTGTTAATTCGTCAATTTGACTAAACTAGATGCTAAAAGAAAAATGGAGGCTCTCTATGACGAAGCACAGCAGCTCGAAGAGTGTTTATCTTTTCCTAGGGATGGCATATGTGTTACAAGCCCTTATGTCTCACCACAGCAAGCCGTATTAGTCACAGTAACATTTCCTGCCGACCTAAGACATAGTTTTGCCATCGTTCGGGGCACAGTGCTCTTGGAACACTTCGGTTAAAATTGATCTGAGTGGGTGTTTGAGAAAAGACACATTGAGCCTGATTCTAGACCAGTTTCCTCACTTAGCTTCAGAGGAAATCAAGGTCGAATAAAGACAACAAGACGTTGAATCTAGACTAGACTGGACAGTTCTGATGGCAAGGCAGGAGAAAGTCTGCGGGGGAGTAATACCATAATTAAAATGTTGGTGTTGGTGTCTCAGTTCTGCCTTATAATGTCTTAGTAGCCCCAGTAATCCTCAGCAATTTACACTCCTCATACCTCATTTACAAAGTGGGAATTTTAGCAGTAGTAGCTTCCTCATATAGATAGTACAGTCAGTTAATCTGATAATTAGTGTATAAGGTCTCTGTCATATAATGAGTACTGACTATCGTTGGGGCAGCAGGGTCAAAGCTATCCAGTAATTATTCCATCATATTGACAAGGGTGCAGAACATGAAAGAGGATAAACAGTGGCAAGGTCACGGAGCTGCTCATCTAGGGTGGGCTGTCTTAACCTAAGTGTTCCAGCTTAGAAGTAGTGAGCGCACTACAACAGACTCTGCAACCAGTTTCTGTTTCTGTACATTGCCTAAAATATTATTTTACCCCTTCATTGTAGGATACTAAGAAACTTGATTTGTGTTCTTACTTAGCCCTTGACACAGCTGACAAGGATCCTGACAGATAAATTGGTGCAGACTTGTCTCCTGGGACCTTCTTGCCCGAGCAAACATGTCCCTTGTCAGCTGGTTAGGAACAGGTACTGAGATCTGGTCCATTCCAACTCTCCTTTATCTGTCACTTTCAAGGTCAATGAAAGCTGTGACCTCCTATAAGAGCAAAATTGTTGCTTTCTTCCTAACCTTTGTCTTACAAAACCTGTGTCTTCTTTTGTGACCATTTTTTATCTTCATTTGACCAATAAGGAAAAGTGGCTCATAGAATACTGGTAATTGACCCAAATCTAAACAGCAAGGAGAACTGGATTCAAATGTCAAGGACCTTGACCGGATCAATACTATTAGGCAGTATGCATGACTGGAAAGTCTGAGCATCTTTCAAAGGAGACATGGATATCATGGAGTTCCAATCAAAGAGTATTTCTGGTTCTGAAAAAATTACACTCTTTATTGGACAGGTCTTTAGACAGGCCAGATACAGATTAGTCAAGACCATTTTTTAATGAAATTGTATTTTATATTGTATGTTAATTACTTGCTATTGCAGAATTAATAAGGAAACTTAGAGGAGGCTTGCCATCTTTTATCTTGTGATTTAAGGGTAATTTGTGCTGCCTTTCTGCACCCTTTTCTTAAAGACTTTATATTCTCTTTTAAAGTAAGATTTATTTATTATATTTTAGAATTGGGAGGCAATGAGGGAGGGAAAGAGGGAGGGATGGAAAGAAGAATAGAGGGCAGAAATAGAAAGAGAGAGAGGAAGAAACAGAGACAGAGTTAGGGAGTAGTATGTGTTTGTGCGTGCATGGACCCACAAAGGCTGGAAGGGGTGTTAGAGTCTCTGGAACTAAAGTTACAGGAAGTTGGAAACTGTTAGATTTGGCTGCTGGGGACCAAGCTAGAAACTTCTGCAAGAGAAGTAAGAGCCTTTCACCACTGAGTGTTATATTCTTATGAGAATTTCCTTCTATCATTCTACTTAAGGCTGGGAAGTAGAACTCTTTAGGAATAAAATCGCTTAAGATTTTTTTTTCCTAAACTGAATAGCTAACATATCTTAAAACATGAAATTTTCTTGAAGAGGGGTTTTGTCTGTGTCTTGGCTTTTAAAACATAAATAATATTAATAATATTTGGAACTGAAAGATAACATAGGTAATTTTTCCAACAACAAATATGTTCTTTTAAAAATTAATTTTAAATTATTACTATTATTATTATTTGCATGTGTGCATATGATATGCAAGTGTGGATATGCATGTGCCCCGGTTTGCCCTAGGATCAAAGTCAGGTCACCAGACTTGCACTGCAATGTCTTTACCTGCTGAGCCATCTCACAGATAACTTCTTTCTATCTCTCTCTATCTATATCCATATCTTGTATATCACTATAGATAAACAGATTTATAGTAGATAGATATAGATAGCTAGAGAAATGGAGAGATAGATAGATAGATAGATAGATAGATAGATAGATAGATAGATAGATTGATTCACATTGGGGGCCCATTGTGTTATTTTATGAATACACCGTGTCTTAGTTTGGGTTCTATTGCAGTGAAGAGACACCATGACCAAGACAACTCTTATAAAGGCAAACATTAATTTTGGGGCTGGCTTGCAGTTTCAGAGGTTTATTTAGTCCATCATCACCATGGTGGGGAGCATGGCAGCATGCAGTGTAGGCAGACTTGGTACCGGAGGAACCAAGAGTTCTACATCTTGATCTGAAGGCAACAGAAGGAGATTGTCTTCCACAGCCAGCCAGAAGGAGGCTCTCTTCCACACTGGGCAGAGGCTGCACACAGGAGGAAACCTCAAAAGCCTGCCTGCTCAGTGACACACTTTCTCCAACAAGGCCTCACCTACTTCAACAAGGCCACACCTTCTAATAGTGCCATGTCCCATGAGCCAAGCATATTCAAATCACCACACACTGTGTAAGTATCAGACCTGAAATTTCATTTAAATGATTAATATAAATCTTATTTCTCAGGCAATTGTTAACCTTAAGGTAGTTTTTAATGTCATAATTTTGTGTTGATCCAATGAGACAAGTATTTCAAACATAAGAGTTTCCTTGGAAAGAGTGTGTATGGATGTGTGTGTGTGTGTATGGATGTGTGTGTGTGTGTGTGTGTGTGTGTGTGTGTGTGTGTGTGTTTGGGGTGTGTGTGTGTGTGATTTAGCAATTGATTTTAATAATAACCACAGCCTAACATAACACACATTTATCTAAACACAACAAACCTGCTTCGACATAGAATGTAGAAAAAAAGGCCAGAGTCTTAGGAGATGATTAAATGTTTGTAAAACACTTGTGCCTAGCAAGTTTCATCAGAGGGTCACATTACAGTTGTGAAAAGCTACACCATGTAAATAATTGGATCATTTCCATAGAAGACATTGTAAATATATAACCTGAAAACTTTCTCACTATCTTTTAAAAATTCTTGCCCTTATTGCTTGGTTATTTTGCTGAGGGTTACTATAAGTTTAATATGCTTTTACATATTAGCAATAATTTCTATGAAACATTCTATATTAACTTTATATCATGACAACCGAACTTGTATTGATACTTAATGCACATATGTGTGATATATTTTTGTGCCTGAGGCCATTTATCTGCAAATATTGCTGCTGAAGGTTAGGCTAGCTGTTTCCTGGCTGTCTCCAAATTGCTACAGGATGGATTTTCTCAGACACAGAGTGTGCGTGGTCAAGATCTGTATCTTGCCCATATCGTTAGTTTCTTGTACAGCTGGATCTGTCCCAGTTCACTGCCCCAGAGCAAACAGAAGCTATTAATATTTTAATGAATTACCTTTGGGGCGCCATGGAAAAAAGAAGAAAAGAAGAAGAAGAAAGCAATAAGATTGCCAGTTTCCCTGAGGGATTGGGAAGCCTGAGGCAGTTTCATCTCCTGTCAGCCTTGGTCCTTGAAATGTTTCCCTTGCTAAGTCTCCACACTGTCATTTCTGACTATCTTGGCATGCCTCAGCTACACCATAGTCAGCTCTTCCTTTCTGTTTTGCAATTATCCAGTTTGCTGCTGGGGAAAAAGACAATCTCTAGGCAGTGTTTGTAACACATTTGGGACCATTTGGGGAAAGGAGAGAGAGAGAGAGAGAGAGAGAGAGATTGATTTAACTCTAAGCTAAAAATCACATCCTATTTCCTCATTAAATAAAAGGTAGTGTTCATATCTGATATTAGCCTTGACTAATACTATCATGAAAGATTCATTTCTAGTCAGCACCCATAAAGACTTTCTTAAATGTCAGTGACAAAGAAACCCCAAAAGTATTGTGCATCTTCCTGGTGAGTTTACTCCAGGTTTGAGCAGTGCATTAAATCTAGCTCTGGGATTTTTCAGCCCTTGAAGCCATGCCGGTTAAAGGCATGCTTGCAAAGTGTGACAGAGCCACTAGATGGCAGGAGTGCACCGCCTAAGATGAGAGCCATCCTCAAGCAGATAGCTTCAGCCTCCCTCCTGGCAGATGTGGGGGAGGAGTTGCTGATTATTGATTGGTTCACTGACCCCTGTCTCCTCCTCTTCTCCTCTAGCTCTAATTGCAATCCTGGATGCGATTCTCCCATGGCCACCTCTGTCAGGGTGGGTGGCTTCAAAAACTGTCTTGCTGGACCCTGTAAGTGGATCTGCAAGATGACACAGCCTCTTTAGTTCAAGGTGGTCTGAATATCTTTTAACTTACCCAGCCCAGTAATCCTGGAAACTGTCAGAAAAGAGTCCTAAATATGCCCCTGACTGGGAATGCTAGTTTCTCCAAGGATTAGTGTGGTGGGTCAATAAACCTGCCTCTGATTAACACACCTGGTTTTTCTACCATGCTTGTCTTTGCTCATTCATTTCCTCTTCCATTAAATGTGTATGTCGTTCCTACCATGAATTAGGTGCCAGGAATACAACCATGGATGAGACATATTCAGGCCCTTTAGGAAGTCTTCTGTTTAGGTACCAGAGGTTTTTAAAGGCATGATAGATGAGTGATAGTTGATACAGAAAGGGCAGATGCAGGACATGTTAGCATCTCTGTTGTAGAAGATAAAGAATACAGACGATTAGAAATGGGACAGGCAAGGAGTTGGAATAGGAAAATCTCAACCTAATGTCTAACCTAGAGATTAGAAGAATCTGCAACTGAGGTAGGAGAGGGTGCTGTGAAGGAAGAAGTTGTCTGGCTAATGTGAAGCCAGGCATGTGGGCAGAGGACGAACAAACCAGGACCAGATTGAGACAGTCTCCCCCATGCTTCGACAAAAACATTTCTGCTTGAACTTCTTTGATCAGTGGAGAGCTGTGAAAGATCAAGTAAAAGGCAGAGCCCTGGTCCTATCCAGTATTATAGACAGATCAGGCCAGAGCCCTGCTCCTATCCAAACATAGACAGATCATGGCAGAGCCCTGTTCCTATCTAGGTTTTGTAGAGACATCATTCTGATGGCAGTAAGAGAGAGGACAGTGTTAGAAAATTACAAAGTTTGTACAATTACAAAAACCACAAGTTAGATCATGTAGGGACACAGTCAGTATCCTATGAGCAAGATCAGGAGGATATTTGGAGGGTTTTGTTGTTGTTGTTGTTGTTTGTTTGTTTTGTATACATAGAGTGAGAAAACTACTGACTAACAAATGACTTCCTTTGTCTGCGGCAAGTACAAAGAAAGAGTAGCCAGTGAGTGGGCAGTTAATGTTGAATCTCAATGTATAATGTTCAAATAGCACAAAACTGTAAATTTGCATCATCCCCCCAGCTCCCTGACATGAGTGGCTTCATGCATGGTAGGCTTTACATAAAACGATATCTGGCTGATATATAGCTTCAGGATGAAAGAAAGCACTAGTTTCCTAATCTTCACGGAGCTGAGAGATCAACTTTTTTTCTCTCCTTAATAAATTCCTTCCTTGAGTTTGTTTCTATTACACATTTTGGATTTGGCTGCACATACTGTATTTTCAAAGCCTTCAATAGACATCTCAGTAAAACTAAAGTAGAAGTTGCTCAGGACGAATCAGCAAGCACTGAATTGATAGCACCCCAGAAAGCAATATAAAAATATGTTTTGAATGGAATGTGTATACAATTCTTAGAGGTACTTTTGACACATAATTTGGAAGTTTTCTATGATTAATAGTACCATGGGAATTGAAATAAAGAAAGGAAGATGAGAGAAAGAGAGGGAGAGGGAGAGGGAGAGGGAGAGGGAGAGGGAGAGGGAGAGGGAGAGGGAGAGGGAGAGGGAGAGGGGGAGGGGGAGAGGAAGGGGGAGGGGGAGAGGAAGGGGGAGGGGGAGGGGGGAAGGAAGGAAATGAGACAAACAATTGAGTTATCTAAACTTCCTGGCATTCTAAAAACACACAAATCAACAACAACAACAACAAACCAAGGAAGCATAACAGAAGATAGCTAAACATTTAAGTTCTGAAAGAAGAGAATTGAATGCATGGTCCACAGACTGATGCACTGTAAACACATGAAGAACTGTGGCCTTCTGCAGGTCCAGGCGTCAGCCAACAGTGCATGTCCTGACTCAAGATTTATTGCTCTTTACTAGGTTGCAAGCACAGCTAACCAACACAGGTACCTTCCTTCTCATCACTCTTAGGCCCCACGAAGGACAACAGATCTCAGGCAAGGAAACACAAGTGCAATGCATTGCCTTAATAAATACGAACCTTGAACTAACTCTCCAATATTTCTCTTCTTTGTGACTGTGCTTCCGTAGAAAGAAATGTGTGCCTGTGCTTGTGACATACAGCGGAACAGAGCCACAGGACACAAGTACATTGCCTTGGCCATCATTCCAGAGACAGAATTCTGCTATGTTTGTGTCCACTTGAAATGAGCACCCGCTGAAAAGAGACAGGGAGTCTCCTAGGTCCTTAGAAAAAGGCTGCTGCTGAAAAGTGGGAAGTGTGCTAGACTTCGTCTCACATATCAACTCAAATTGATTGCAATTGGCTGCACGGAGTGCCCTGCTGAGCAGTGTTAGTAAGACAGAAAGATTGTTTTTCAAATGAGCAATTGCTTAGGAAAGGAGAGTAGAGGCACAGAGCATGGATTCCTTAATCTTTCACTACACTATCGCTTAATCAATATTATTGACATATTTAGAGAAAGGAAGCATAGAGTGGTAGGAATGTACTGTTAAACACTGTGGAGATCAGACAAGCCATCTGAGACGGGAAAAGCCCGTTGCTGAGTCTTGGAGACTCTCGAATTCACTTTTTCGGGCAGGTGAATACTGTTGAAGGATAAACCTAGCTGATCAGTTTTGATTATGGCTTTGGAATTATTGAGAATCTGTGTTCAGGGAGGCCTCTTCCTATAATTGCATAATAGGGTGTTTTGAAGCACAGTGGATTATGCTGATATGAGTGAAAATGCAGTGATCAAACGTGGATAATTTTTCTAACAATCACGTGAAACATTTATCATCTCCATGTGTTGGGAACATTCAGTCAAGAAAGGCTTTGAATTTAACTTCAACGTTCACTATGACTGGGAAGAAACTCAGCAGATACAAAGTGTGGGTGCCTAAGAAGCAGATAAAATCCTGGTTCTGAAACGATATGCCCAAAGATTTGCTACAGGTTCTGGATAATGCATTTGGTCATGTCTACTGACATGTCTTGCTGATCATTCCAGACTGCTCAGGGACACAGCTTGGAAGTAGCTTGCTTGTGACTTTGATAAAACCTACATCTGTTAGCCAATAACTGAACTTGTAAAAATAATAAAATTAAACCATGATATAAAAGCACATGATTCAAGAAACTTGGGGTCTACGTTTGAACTGATACAAACTTTAAAAATAGTCAAATATGACAATTAAAATGCATGGATTCAAGTTTAATGATTTTGGAAAGAAAATACTATTCAGCTTTGCTTCCTCTGGCTATCCGAATGTGCTAGGGAATAATGTATTTCCATATCACTCTCAGATTCTAGGGCAGGCTGGTACTTGCTTGGTGTTTTCTATTTCCCATGACTCTGATACCTCTTTTTCATCATTACATCTCCTCTGATTGGACTCCTCTGCTTCCCTGTCTATAAGGGCATCTGTGAATTCACTGGAACAATAAAATGGCCCTTTCTCAAGGTCCTTAATCTATTCACAATTCCATTTGCTGTGTGAAACAATACATCCATACTCACAAGCGATAGACGTGCAGGTTCCGTAGGGATCTTTGGTTTTGAAAGTTTTTACATGCAGTTAAGATTATCTGCACATTCTGTTACTGATGTGAGATTTTTTTTTATTGTATTTTTATCTCTCACCTAAAAGACAAAACAAAAGTAAATGTGAAGCAAAGCTGATTTTTATTTCTGCTTGTTAAAATCCTTGGGACAAGGATTGAATCCAATAGGTTGAAATGAACAGGAAAAAATGTCAATTATTTGGTCTTTGGCAGTTGGTATTGTATTTCTTACAAGTGAATACCTCAAGATTGAGTCACAGAAACTCCAGCTGCCACATAAAAGTAAGTGGGAAATAAGTTTCTTTTTAAAATGTACCTCAAAACACTGCAGACTCCAATGCAATACCTGAGACATTCATGTGCAGTTACATATAGCTCAAGAAGAAATGAAGAGGAGGAAGGTGGCAGCAGAGGAGAAAAGAGTTATGAGCCACCACTTTCAGCAATAACCGGGTGGTTTATTATAGTGCTCCTGGATTTACTATATCCATGCACAAGTTCACATGCTGAATGTCCCCAAACGACAGTGTGACGCTAAGATGGAGAAGCCTGTAGTGTTTTACTCTGTTCAAAAAGAGAATTTTTAATGAGTTAACAGGAGTCTATTGGCTTATGGTTGGCACAATTGGAGATCTATAGTAGGTCAACAAGGCTGCATTCCATCTGTATGGTTGAGACAGTAATGTGTCTCCATATTATTTGCAGATTCTAGAGCTGGCTCATCCTTGCCTGGTGGATCCTTCCTCCCCTAACTCTGACAGCTCTTTTCCATCATTGCATTACCTCTGAGTTTCATGCCTCTGCTTTCCTATTGACAAAGGCTTTTATGATTATACTGGGACAATATAATATCCCTTTCTCAAGATCGTTAACTTATAATTCCATTTGTTATATAACATAACACACCTATACATACACATTATGGAGGAGATGGGACCACAAAAGTTCCTGTACCATGATCTCCATGCTATTTTTATAGTCATGGCATTTATAGGCTCTTCTATTCCAATTAAACTGCCATTTATCATCTGAAATTTATTAAGCACTAATCTCTACATCAGGCTCTATGCAATAGCATATAAACCAAGTTTAAAAAGACAGAGCCTAGCTCACCATGATCTTTGATAATCTTTAATCCAAAGGGTTCATTGGGGGAAATAATGAAAGATTTTTGATCTTTTATTAACTCAAATATTAAGTGATCAATTTATAGACAAGCATCTAATTTTGAAGATTATTATTTGCCTTTAGGAGTATCTGATGTTCACAATGTCTTCTGCAATTTCAATCTCATTGCCTTGACAAGAAGGTAAACCTGAAGTTGACCGTTATTAATTGTGCTTTCCTATGTGAACACATGTGTAGACCTCACCATTGACTCTTCTTAGGTCTTTGTAACTTCTTTGTGGGATGAATGTAGAACTTGAATCTTTGAGTTAGGAAAGCCCTGGCATGCTAAACACATTTTCTCTGAGTCAAGAATGATGAGAAAAATGTGGGCAGTAGAAGTCTGGCCCATGAGGTGTCAAGGGTGCCCAGTGACTTTATTTGAAACTGAGTTAGGAATTCTTCATGGCATATTTTGGTAAGAAATTTGGCTACATTCTGCGATGCCCTGAGAACTTGTATGAAGCTGAATACAGAGATAGAAGACTAATTTGACTGAGAACACTTCCAAACCATATGGAATTCATGTATATCATGGTTACTGTTCATGGCTCTCATCCAGGTCCACAGTGAAAGTAAGAAAATGGTGAATACGGAAAAAAAATAGTGTGGATTTTACTGGGGAAAGTTATGTGAATAGTTTTAAAATTTTGGACAAGGAGAGTACAGACAAATGCAAAATATCAACAATTAGTAAAGAGACCAGGCAATTGGTGAGAAACCTGGTTCCCTTCACTGAGAATTTGCAGCAAAGAGATTTCCTTAAGTTTCAGATTAGACTTGGGCTGCTAACTTTTAAATAGTATTAGAATTGTTAAAATCTGTTGGGACCTTTGAAATTGGAATGGATTTTGGGGTAATGGGATAGCCATGAACTTTTGAAGATATAGGAAGGAAGATTATTGCTTAAAGGTGGTAGGTTCAAGTAAATAAGGATTGGAATTGTGATGGTCAAAAATTACTATCAACTTTGTAGCACATGAAATCAACCACAAGACAAGCTTCTAGACATTGGAGTGAGTAATTATCTGGATAAGATCAGTCTGTGGGGAAAAGTGTAAAGGATTGTCTAGATAGGATGAAGTGAATTGAGAACACCCAACTGTCCTATGGACAGCATCATTCTGGAAGCTAGAGTTCTATTCTTAATACAAAGGAGAATACAGGCTGAGTATCAGCATCCATATCCCTCTGTGGTGCAACATGACCAGATGCCTCAAGCTCCTGCTACTCTCTCTTTCTACTACATAACCAGAAACTGTAAACAAAAATAAACTACTTCCCCCAAGTTGCTTTTGAGAGGTATTTTGTTGCAGTAGTTACACATGCAACTATTAACCAAGACACAAGCAAGAAAAGGATTTATACGATCACAAGCAAGAAAATTATTTATATCTTTTGTGCTTTGATGGTGGGAAAATTTATTATGAAGAAATAGAATTGCTATGGAGTGAAGAGTAGGTGTCTAACTATATCTAAATCAACTTCGTCATTAAACATGGTCATATAGGAAGAAAATCTTAACCCATGTTCTGTGTTTGGTAAACCATTCTGGAAGAAAGTTAGCTTTTTGAGAATAGAAAATCTGTTTCTGCATTAAATATTGACATAAGTTGCGGTGTGAGTGTAGTTCAATAATTCCCCCTTTAGGGCCTGCTTTCCATATCTGTAAAATTAAATTTGGACTGAACAATATGCATGATTTCTTCTATGCTTTAATTTTTTATGGTTCTAATGATTTTGGAGAACATTGAGATGAACAAATCAATAAAAGAAATGGATGTATAATTGTCACTCACAAGGAAGGAGCCAACATCTAAATGTAACTGTTCACCAATAAATTTGACAGGTCTATACAAAAGTATTGAGAATTTAGACTGCAGGCTTAGAAGGTGATAGAGTTTAGAAAGTGAAAAACTTTTATTGGGCTGATAACAGTGAGCTTTTAAAGTATGGCAGTGATTAGGCAAAGCTTTCCTAATTCCTCTGCCATTAACTCACAAAGGGTATCACCTGTTACTCGAAATGATGTCAATGTGACATTTACTTCAATTATTCATCATAAGAAGCCTGGTCCTGTTTCTCACTCACCACACGTCTGAACCTTTCAATTTTTGTGACTGTTTCCACTTTCTTCTGAATGTGATCTTGGAAAGGGTTGAGACAACTGAACATGAATAACAATTTATCCTCATTCTCTGAGGGGTGGGAGGATGAGAAAGGGACTTACGATTTTCTGATGTTAGATAGCTCAGTAATATTTAAATATATGTTGGGGAAAGCAAGCATTATTTTGTAACAAGACAATAAAATTATATTGTATTTTAGATAAAGGCAGAAAATAAGGTAGTTTTCATAATTTTAAGCATTAGTATGACTGCAGACAAATTTAAATTGCATAATTGCATTTTTAAAAACCTGACTTTACCTTTGTCTGACTTTTAAACCTGATGTTTGACTACCTTTGTCTTAGTTTAAATTACTGTTGTCTTTAAGATGCCATAGTCTACCAGAAGGTAAACACTGTGAACACAAAGGATCAGGGAATACAGAATAGGACAGCATTAATTCTGAATTAGGTAAGGGTTACATTGGAGACAAACTAGGGAATGCCAGAGGTAGGATTTAATTATTTATCCTTCTCTTAAAACACAAACTACCAATTTGTACTTCTTCAGTTCCCCACTCCTACATATACTGCCCAAGCCTCTTGCAGATCAGATCTAGTTTCTTTCCTGGGCCTTTGTGACTGTGGCAGGTAGGGTTACTCTAATAGTAATATCTTATTACTGTCACTGCAACCAGTACCCAGCACTAACTGAGATGAAAAGTACCTGTAACCTGTAAAAAAGGTAAAAGACACTGACTATCAAGTTATCTCAGGGGAAGAGATACACAGTGGACTGACACAGTCAACGTGAGCAAGGAGGCAGAGTTATGGCACTAGAGAGATGAGTCTGCCCTAGAAAGAGCTTTCCTTGGGCTTCAATCTGTGGTCCATTATTGGAGAACATGTCAGCATTCACCAAATGACAGATCCTAAGAACCTAGAGAGATGATACAATTTATCACTAGAGTAGGGTTACCATTCTAAAACCTATATTTATGAGGGAACATAGCTCATATACAATGAACAGCAAAGTCTCCAATCCCCTGCAACAGCTTCACTATCCAAACACAAACATTGGTCTGCTTCATGTATCTGTTGATTAATTTGCATTTTCAATAAGTTTACAGAGTTGGAATTATAGGTGCTGAATCTTTCCTTGAGAGCTTCAGTCTCTCTATGTTGTTGTAGCTACCAATAGTCATGTAGCTTGACTATCTATCTGCTGCATGGGCTGTCATTCATTTATTTACCCAAAGACAGATATTTCAGATTTTTTTTTGACGTTTTAATTTTATAAATAAAGGTGCTACGGGCATTTATGTAAAAATAATTTCAAATTTGACATACACATAAAGCCTAGATCTAGGTTTTTCTTTGCTACTTTATTCCTGTACCACTTCAGGTTGTATCAGAGAGCACTAAAAATGGACCCTATAATTCTATCCTTTGAATGTCTTACCCAACGCTTCCATTCCCTCCAATGTCAGACAGTCATCTCTCAGCAGAGGTCCCATTTTATTAGACCAGTGAGTTGGGTACCTCACCTGAGCCCTGCCTTCCCTCAAATGATATTGCTTGCTTGCTGGTCTTGTGTGCTCACTGAGGTAGGAACTTTACATGTGACCCAGGATGTTCTGATCCTCACTAGGCAGCCCCAACTGGTCTCTAATTTGCGCAAATCCTGTGCCAGCCTCTGCAGTGGTGAGATCACAGGGATGAACACATATATGCCTGCCTTGAGAACCTCTTGGAGAATAAGAACATTTCATATTCATCATGGTATCATCACGATTTGTAAGATCTTCCTAAACACATGCTAAATTATTGAAATAAGTGAGAAGTAAAGATTGGTACCAATGATAATCACAAGGGAAGTTGAGAACGTTCCATAATTTGATCCTACGGCTGTACAGCTGTACTCATGTACTAAAATTTTATCGTATGCAGTAAATGGATAAATTGTATAGTGTGGTTTCAGGTTCTTCCTCTCCTCTCTGGGTATCCAGACTCTGCCATTGCACAGGTTTGGAGAGGACTAGATGAAACCTGGAACAGATGGGGTCCGAGTCTGCTTTTCCCTCTGGAGTGTCAGACACTGCTACACAACAGGTTGCAAGGATGAAGCAGAGTCTAGAAGAGGAAGGGGGATGAGGGGGTGCTTCTGTGACAATCCTTAATGAAACAGCTCTGAGACATTGTGCACATATGGTTACTTAGGGTGGACTTAGGCACAGACGCTTTATTTGACGTGAACCAAGGGTTATATAGTTTGGGGGAGGGAGTGGGAATATCCCGGGTGGACAAACGTCATTGGCTGAAGGCTTAAGGTCACGATGGCGCTCTATTTACATGGGGAAGCATGCCAGGTGCTGGGATATATGACTGACAATCTTGTAGCCACTTGGTTGGAGGTCACCAGGTTACATGCTCTGAGATAGACACAGAAAGAGGAAGAGAGTTAGTTCTACTTCTGTTAGTCTCAGGATGAGACTCTAATCTAGATTTTTAAGATTTCCATTGAAGGAGTATTAAAGAGTATTTTAATAGACACTATCTTAAAACTGGTTATAATCTTACAGGAACAGTAAAATAACATTATAAAAAGCTCCCTTACATTCTATACCCAGTTTCTATTACTATCTTCCAAATTTGATTGACAGCTGTGACATGTTACTACTGATTAAAGTTAATAGTCTCTATGGATTTTTTTCAGCCTAACTTGGTGATCTTTTCTGTTCCAAGTTATCATCAAAGATACCATAATACACTCAATTGCCATATCTCCTTAGACTTGATTGTGACATTCTCTTCAACTTCCCTTGTATGCATTATCTTAATTTTTGCTTGACTGTTCTTGAGGCTGGGTACAAATCTAAACTCACAATGAGGTTATTTATTTAGGTTCTGAAATAATATGCAAGTGGAAAATCTCCCACTTAGTGGAAGGAAGATGGTACATTTCTGTTTTTATTTTTTTTAAACAATGGCTAAAGATCATGGAAGACTTAATATTTGGAGAAAAAATATATTTGGTCAGCACGGATGAAACGTTTTTTTTGTGTTTCTACAATAAAAATGTGGTAAGTTCAAGAGAAGCTCACTAATAGAGATGGAGTTTTTGAGTAACAGTGAGGAACTCAAGAAGAGCAAATCACAAGATCTCTATGAAATGCACCCGAGAACTCTCAGGAAATAGTCTGTGACATGGTGCCACTGCAATGTGCCCTCTACATAAACAACAATGTGTTTTGGAGCTTAGAGACAAATTATAATGTCACAGCTACTGGAGAGGGAGAGAGAGAAAAAAATGCAAGAAGGTTCTAGACTAGTGGTTCTCAACCTGTGGGTTGTAGCCCCTTTAGGGGGTAGGGTCAAACAATCCTTTGATAATTGTCACCTAATACCATTTGAAGTATCAGATATTTGCATTATGTTTCACAATAGTAGCAAAAGTTCAGCTATGAAATAGTAATGCAACTAATTTTATGGTAAGGTCACCACGACATGAGGAACGGTATAAAAAGGGTCATCTCATTAGGAAAGTTGAGATCTACTCGACTAGACATTATGGCTCAAGGGATCTCATCTCATCACCTCTCCTCTCTGGAAAGTGACTGAGGTTGCCTTAAGTTTTGATCCTTGAATGAGTACAAGCAGAAGAGACTCCTGCACAATTCCCTTCACACACTTATACAATAGATTGTACCCTTAGGGGAACATTTGACAACCTCACTGAGGATTTTAATGAACTTAATCATAAGAAGAAAATCTCTGCTCTCTTTTTTACTTTCCCTGCTGCTATGATTGAGCTTGATATATGGAGAATTCAAGGCATTTATTTCCCTTAATAAACAGTATTTATTTGGTGTTTGAAGTTAGTGATTTCTGGGTTCCTGCTAGAGAAGTGCTCTATGGATTATTAGATTGCATTGTCTAAAGCTCTGACCTGCAAAGCAGGCTATAGGATGTAGAGGCATGTTCTTAGAAACTTAATGAGAACATTGCAACACATACAACCATCCAGGGATGGAAAAGGAGCCCAATGAGTTCATGTAGGAGTCTCTATGTCTGAGATATCTTTTAGGTTTTGAATAAATGAATAACTGCATAACTGCAGTTTTCTTTAGTATCTATATGCTCTTCCTAGGTTAACTCTTTCAAAAGTCTGACCCCCCCCCATGTGTGTGTGTGTGTGTGTGTGTGTGTGTGTACGTGCGCCCATGCCCACACATGTCCTAGCATATGTGTAGTAATCAGAGGACAAATTTGGGTGTTGGTCCTTGCTTGTTCATAGCTGCATGCATCAGGCTACATGGCACGAAATCTTGCAGGGATTCTCTGGTGTCTGGCTCCCATCTCACTATAGGAGTGCTGGGATTATAGCCACACTCTACTATGCCTGACTTTACATGGGGCACACTCCTATCTGGGGGTTCATATTCCGATGCTCATGCTTGTAAAGCAAGTACTACTGAGCAATCATTCCCTCAGTTGGGCTAACTCTAATTGCTTCAATTTAGGAATTCATAAGTGCACCAATGATGCCCTGATTCATACTTCTAGCTTAGGTTACTTTCAAGAACAGATTCAAATTCTGCTCAACGCTCCATATCTCTACCATAGGAATTGTACCTTTTACATTTATCTGCTTGAGAAGGTTCTCTCTCTCTCTCTCTCTCTCTCTCTCTCTCTCTCTCTCTCTCTCTCTCTCTCTCTCTCTCCCTCTTTCTCCACTTTACATCCCAATTGAGCCCTCCCCTCCCTACTCTCCTCCCAGTCCTATCCTTACAAATATCTTCATCATTACCTGTGAATTGCTGTCTATATGCAGGTGAGGGCAGGCACAAGATAAGGTTAGAACCTGTGATTGAGCAGTGGAAAAAAAAAGGCAGACTGAGAGTTTTAGAGACAGTACAGAGACACTGGAGAGGTAGGGACACAAGGAGAAGGAAGGAAGATAGAGGAAGAGATAGACTAATCAGATTCATGGCGTGGTTTTAAATAGCCACAGGTAACTATGAATATCATATAAGGGATGGATTATCACAGGACATTTTGTCCAATCTAGGTAGGCAGCTTATACCATCATCAATTGGCTCTGAGTTCATTGTGTGGGCGCTTTGTGGGTTGAGAATTTACTGACATAAGCCTGACTGATAATTTACAAGCCTCAAGAGTTTTAATTTTACCGAGTTATGGGGATTTGTGACACTTTATCACAGGGGGCAGATGGCTGGGAATGTGAGCAGGATCTGCAACAGCAAGAGAATGGCTAGTTGGGCAGCCACCACATGGATGATGGCTACCTTGGGGGCGGGGAAACCGCATTACTAGAACATAGCTGGCACTAGAGTGTTTTTTATAGTTCGTGCAACAATTACCCCCTTCCCTTAGAGAACAGGAAGACCTCCTTGGGTACCACCGCACCCTGGGACATCTAGTGGCCATAGGCCTTAGTTTATCCTCTCCCACTAAGGCCCAACCAGACAGTCCAGTTATGAGAAGGGGATCCAGTGGCAGACAGTGGAGTCAGAGACAGCCTCTGTTCCAATTGTTAAGGGATCTACATTAAGCCCAAGCTACACAAATGCTACCAATGTGTAGGGTAGATCCAGCCCCTGCATACTCTTTGGTTAGTAGTTCAGTTTTTATGACCACCCAAGGGCCCAGATTAGTTGACTCTGTAGTACAACTTGTTTCTAGTGTCCTTCCTACCTCATCTTTCCTTTGCATTTTGGCATTGTACTCTATTAGATGAGCAATTGTATGGTGTTACATGTGAATTATCACACATATGTATGTGGGCTCTAGGTATAACCCATAGTCTCTTCATCATTGATTCCACTCACAGAGCCTAATACCACGGTTATACATGGTATTCACATGGTGTATATATACATGTACTGTGTATGTTAAACAATGTGGTTGTAGAAATTGTGTGTTAGACATCTCTGACTTATCCAGTCAGACATTCAGTAATTTTCCCAACACACATTTACAGAGGTTCTGCTATGTAATAGCAATTCTCCTCACATGATACACAACAAAGTGCATGAGACCCAGTCCTTACTCTCTGGTATCTCACAGGGGACTAGAAAAAAAAGGCAATATTGAGAAATTAAAGTCAAGCTTTACCCAGTAATCTTCGAGTTTATTCATTTTAGACACGAAATGTGAATATGATATGTGTATCCTTTTAGTTAATAAAGATGTTAAAGATTTTGCAATGATCCCAGCATGTTGTTTCAATGCAACACAAAATAAAATGCGTTAAACTCTTGGGCTGACTTATCACCATCAGGAAATACACAAGAAGATAAACCATTTTCTAATAAAGGATAATGTGCCCATGAATATGAAACCTGACTAGGAGAACATGAATTCTATGCTATCTTGTAACTAAAGCTAGTCCCAGCAAAAGCCCAAATTCATCCCACAACCCCGCATACTTGAGCACAGATCAAAATGCAGCAGTTTAGGGATCGCCACACCAAGTTGTTGATAACAATCTGAGAATATTGATTATAGAAGATACACTGAGAAATTGACTTGGGAAATTAATTGAATGCCTCACAAAGGCAAAACTGCAAACCGCTGAGTTCCCCACAAGCCTTATCTCTCTCCTTTCAGCCTAGCAGAGGAGAGAGGAAACTTTCAGGCAGGAGTGAATATTTACCCCATGTCTCCCTTGTTGTCTATCTGCCTTTAAATCTACTCTGAAGACTCAGAAGTCAAGTAAGATTTTCATAGCTTCTTTGAGGTACAGAAAAGGAAAAAAAATACATTCTTTATGTTGAACCAGCCATCAGGTAATTCTCATTGCTGCCAAAATATTGGAACAGTATGCATGGAACTTCCAGAATGGAATCAGTCTCCATAGCTACAAAAACCAAATGTTCTTTATGTTCAGAATGGGAGAAATGCCACCCAATTTTTTATCCCCAGAGACAAGTTATAGTACAGAGTAGGCAAAGTACAAAGATCAGCACTTGGTACAGTATTTCATTTTAGCACATCATTAAAGTGATTAAAAGTCTCTCCCAGCTTGAGGTCCTCCTACTCTCAATCTCAGTCAACACTGCCTCACTTCTTATGTTAGCCTGAACATTGAAGCCAGGCCATTTAATCTCCATTCTGTGTCCTTCCGGTGTCCTAGTGCAGGGCTGACCTCCTCTTCTCCCCTCTAAAGCTTTGCTTTCACCACCGAGGCTATGAGAAGTCAGTGCCAACCTCATGCTTTGTTTGACTCCTTGTAAAGTAGTAAAGAAAAAAAAATAGTGGCTGGAGCAAGATGGGGGCTGGCTGAGTATTTTTCTTCATGTCATTAGGGCTGAGAAGAATTCTTCCTGGGAACAACTGAAGCAGTTCTCTCGTGATATCGATGGCCTGGACTCCTCTGGTCTTCCTGTTGTTCTTTGATTAATACTTGGCTCTAATTCAAGAAGTTGCCTCATGGTTAAAAACTGGCCAATGTGATGCTATCCATTGTGTCTGCATTACTGAAAGGAAGAAGTCAGAAATGCGGGAAAAATGGAAGGGGCATCTTCCAGTGTAGCTAGGCATAAAGCAGAGTTTCTGAACCTAAAACTGCTTTCTTATATTTCTTGGTTCATGATTTCTTCTCCTATTTTATTGGTCACTTGCAGTCATATTTACAAAAAAAAGTCAGGGGACAGATGTTGAATCTTAGTGAAGCATCACTTCTGAAAGGGAGAAAGAAGCAAAGGAAAGGAAAAAATAGGAACAGAAATGGAATGGAATGGGTAACCATGGATTTGAGAAACTGGCCCAGGCACTGCTCAGTTACTGTGCATTACCTGTCTTCAAATGCTTCCCTGTTAGGGTGCTGTGAAGATAATGATAAGGAAAGGAGCTGAAGCTTTGCAAATCATATTTATGTGGGCTCAGATGCTACCTTAATTACAAATTAGCTCTTGGGTCTTGTGCAAAATATCTGAAACTTCTAAAATCCAATCTCTCTGTCTTTGTTAGTTTTCTATGGCTATGAAGAAACAGCATGACCTTGCATACAGTTTTAGAAGGTGAGTTCATGAATGTCATGGTGGAGAATGGGGGTGGGGGCAGTCAAGACACTCAAGAGCAATAGCTGAGCTCTTACATGCGATCCACAGGCTGGAGACAGAGAGCACTAACTGGGGATAACATGGGCTTTTGAAACCTTTAGCACACCATGAGTGATGCACATCCTGATGCTTCACGAGCAGTTCCATCATCTATGCACCAGGTATTCAGATATATGAGCCTATAGGGCTCATTCTTATTCAAATCAGCACACTTTCCACATGTATAGCAGAGATAGACTGGGAATATCTATTTAGGAACTGGAGAACTGCAGAGGGGAATGGCAGGGGCTGTAGCACAGTAACTTCCTGTAATCATGCTGATTCTGTGACTTTGTGCTTTAAATTCTCCTTAAGGCTACATGTCTATGTCTTCTTCTGGCTCCTATAGGCACCATATCATCTTGTTTTATTTTATATGTATAATATTTTGCACATGTGTGTATGTACTGCATGCATGCCTGGTGCTCTAAAGAGGCTAGAAGACAGACCTGAAGTTATGTGCTGTCACGAGGGTGCTGGACCTGAACCCCACTCCTCTGCATGAGCCATCATCTCTCCAGCTCCTCCTATGGGTGCCTTTCCCCTCCTTCTGCCTACCAAGTAAATATTGATGTGCTTGGGGTTTTTTTTCTTCTTCTTGGTCTCCTGATTTCCTGGTGTTGTTTCTCTTTTATTTCTCCACTTTAATGAACACTCAAATGTTTGCCCTTAGCTCATATTCCCTTTTCAGTTTCAAACTCAATTTGTGGAGGTTCTAACATGCAGTGAATAGTATTCCCTCTAAAAGAATTTTCCCCAAACCTCAGAATGGAACCCATTTGCATTTAGAAATGTTCAAAGCAAAAGTGTTTGTATTTTTGTTTGTGTGTGTGAATGTTTTGCCTGTATGTATGTATGTATGTATGTATGTGTAACACATGCTTCAATGCCCTTGGTGGCCAGAAGAGGACATTGCATTCTCCACAACCAGAATTAACAGTCGGTAGTGGGCCAACATGCTTGTGCTGGGAAGCAAACCCAGGTCCTCTCCAGAGCAGCAATCAAGTACTCTTAACTGCCAAGTCATCTCTCCTTCAATGGAATAAGGATATTGAGAAGATACTGTTCTGAATTCCAATGAGTTTTAAACCCAAGGTCTGGTATATTTATAAGAGCTTTTGAAAAAGAGATATGATATACAGTCTTAGGGAAAGAAGTCATATGAAGACAGAGCCAGAGATGTACTAATGTGCCCACAAAACAAGACATCTCAAGGACTTCCAGTGACCATTAAAAGCTATTCATATATATATATATATATATATATATATATATATATATATATGAATAAGAAGCAGCCAAGGCGAAATTTCCCTTAGTCTCAGGAAAATGTGAACCCCGATTACCTGATTTAATACTTCCAGTTTGCAGAGATGTTTCCTATGAGAGACTTTGTCAGTTCCAGTGAACTGAACGGCAGGAGGAGTAGACATCATCAGTTGAGTCTATGTAGACTGGACATGAGCAGTGTCTGACACATCTGGCTACACCACCCTGGCTCCTGGCTGCAGTTCTCTGAGTAACTTCAGCAGCTCTATCATTACAGACAGCTTTGGGCTTTTGGAATTTTATGTCTTTTCAATTTCATTCTTTTCTTTCTTGTAAAATTGTTAAGATCCTTCAGGGCAAAGAACAAAGTTCTCATATCCAACCATTTGGTTTATGAATTATTTGTTGTAATAGAACAGGAAGTTTTTTTTTTCCAATAACCACACAAATCATCATTAAACTACTGGGTAGAGGCTGCGGGATGAACAGTTTACATCAGTAAAACAGGAGAGAAAATGATGTATGGTTCATTTCTATGCCTTTGGGCTAACAAGTGATAATTGCCTTTTAAAGAATTGTGGCCATGTTGTCATATGTGAGTAAATTCCATGTTTGACCATCCCCTAGGTTGCCTTACATCTTTCTACAAATCTGTTTCGCATGTTATATCCAAGAGTCTCAAGATCCATGGAGAATCCTAACAGCTATTTATGCAAAAAATTGCTGAAATGATGATGCACCCTGTGGCCTGACAGACTCCCTCATAAATAACTAATGAAAAGGAAGAATGCAAAAGATAGTCTGTGTGAGCTGATTAACTTTTTATTTACAGAGCTCTGAACTATGGGCCAAGCAATATGTTCCAAATAGTTTCTCCAAAATAAATGATGTTCAGCATCTTTACATAGCTACTATTTATAGGAAGATTGTTCTAAATATGCCAAACCAATAAATTTATTAATTCTAACAAGCTTTTGATATATGAATTTTTATTGTGCCCTTTTCAAGATGTTCAAGATCGTGCTGTGAGTGACAGGTGGAACTTGACCCAAACATTCTGCTCTGGAGTTTGTCCTCTTCATCAGTGTGGTTTATAACCTACGTGGAAAGGCATAGCACCAGAAGGTAATTTAGGAGAATATTTGAGTATTTTAAAATGATATAAGCATTTCTAAGAATGAGCCAAACTGAAAGCCACAACAGACTAAAACATTAGGCCAGGTGAGAAATAAAACCCTTTGGGTTGTTAAAGTGACAAACAGAAATAAAGTGTAAACGTGCAGCTCTGAGGTGGAGAAAAGTATTCGCCAGAAGTTTAACACACAAAGTTTAATGGTAGCAAAACCAGCCACATACATAAACCCTATAAATCAATAAACAGAGAAGAATAAACAAAAGCACAGAAAATACTTTAGGGAAAGGCAAATCATGAGGAGGAGAAAAAAAAATCCCACAGAGGTCACTAAGCCATCTGAAAACACTTAATATCCCAGCACTGTGTAATCCAAGCATGTAATAAACCAGAGCATTGCAAATGGAGACATTGAGATATAATGACTCTGCAACTGACAGATATCCAAAAGGGTTATGGAAGATGAAATTGCACATGGCCTGAATACACATAAGTATTTCACTCAGAAACAGAAAAGCATCCTTTGGAATGTCAGGATGTAATGTGCACTAATTTGAAAATTCTTGGAATAATTAATGAAAGAATTAATGAAGATGATTTATCTTTCTCTTTTAAAGCCATTGATAATACTCAAAATGCAGCAAATGAGAAAGAAGATAAACACAAGTATACTTAGAGTATTTGCCCTTTTCCCAGAAGTCTACACCCTTCCTCATCACTAACGATGCTGGGCTTCATGCACAGACCACCTATCAGTTCAGGCTGTTTGCGATTTAATTTAATTTTTTTGCTTTGTTGCAAAACAAAACAGGATGTTTCACACAAAACAGGATGTTTGCTCTCCAAACAACTAAATTAAGAAGTTTCTAAAACCTGAAAATTATTTGGAAAATGTACAATATGTACATGATCTTATCCTGAATTTGTTCTTCAGGCAAGGAGGGACCTGGGGGTGTTCTTAAGAAGGCCAAAAAAGGCAAGGCATGGAGAATTATGTACTGTCCAGAACTTGGAAATATACTGCAAACAGTTAGCTAATCACCCAGTGACAAACTCTCTCCTCGAACAAGGTTCAGATTGTGCTGATTCACTCTGATTTGTCTAATAGCAGAATTTCAAAAACTGAAAATGGGAGGAATTGAGACATCAACCCATTATCCGTCTTAGACGACTCTGGCCTCACTGGCATCAATACACTGGCATAAAGACTTATGCAAATTTTTTTATGTTGGATTGATAGAAGTCACTTTTCCTCTTCTTCCAAGCTTTTTGCTGAGATTCTGGATAACTTCCACATTCTAGAATTTTCAAACTGGCCATTCTCAAATATAATACTCTCCCTCCCGACTCTTAGTCCAGTTCTCTGCAGAGGGTAACAAAACTCTTTGGGACACATACTAACTCTTTCAGAATAGCCTGATATCACTGCCTCATCAATCTAGCTCTGTCCTGGAGTTACTGGGCCAGTTAGGAAAAATACTTTGAATTTTAGATATTTTTACAAGTGAGATGAAGAAGTCATGTGCAGTAACCTTCAACATCACTTTACACCTAAGATCTGGAAGTCTGTGATTAAATAAGGTCTACTAAATAACCCCGAAGTACATATATTCTAGCTATTAGACAGTATTGCTTCACATCATTAATGGCTTGTGTAGGCTTTCATTTTTCAAAACCTACTTTATTTAGAGTTCTTAACTGCTTCAACCTCCCTTCTCACCCACCCACCAGAGGTAGGGAGAAAAAAAAGGTTAGTATGATAATTGTTTTGTGGATATGCTTAGAAGTAGTTCCTTAAGGAGATTCTACTTTTTGTTGTCAGGATACAAGCAGTCCAGTTTCATAGCTACCTGAATCAGTAGCAGTGATGTGATCCCATAGAAGCCGGAAGACTCCACCGAATTGGCACAAATTGGTGGGAAGTGTCAGAATGAGAACACCACAAGAAGGTCTTTGGAGCATTTCTCTCTGTGAAGTGAAGATCAGCAAAGACCAGTGCAGAAGCACAGAGTTGCAGGACACGGCAATGCAAGGGCATCCTATCACTGTCGTGGGGTTCCATCTGTATTCTTTCTAAGCATCACATGTTCTCTCAGATGTCTGTTTTCAGTTAAATATCACATGCCCTCTGGAAGACAGCTTCAGGGAAAACATCACATGACACAACGGAGGTGTTAAGAAACCAGAAATTTCTACTTCAGACCTGTTTTACACAGCTGATGACTTGATTAAACTTTTGTCTACATAGTACTTTCTCTGTTTAAAGTCTGTTTTGTTCTACTTTATTTCTGACACTATTTCTAATAAGGGTGATGCTCTTTCTGAATGTGGATGATTTTTCTGACAGTGGAGAAAGGTCTATCTTCTTGGGGCAAGATAAACATGGTTGTATTACAGAAACAGATGAAGTTAGCATCAGATCTGGAAGTGTGTGATGGAAGCTTTTTGGTTGCCCTCTTTCATCTTTAAAGAGTTTTTAAAGATTCTACAATAATTACAACATTTCTACTTTCCTTTCTCCAACTTCTCATATACCACTCTTTGCTATTTCAAATTCATGATTTGTTAATTCACTAATTGTAATTACATACATATGTACACACATACATATGTACATACACACATTCCTAAATACATAAGTATTTAGATTTTTTTCTCTATTTGATCCAGTCATCCTAGATGCCTCTGTCATGTAGTTCTTTCCACTCCATTTAGGGTCTCCTCAAATCATTGCAGCAGATTATGAGAGAGAAAGCCACATGCTCTTAAGTGCCTTAGGAAAAAAGATACTTGGATCACTCTGTTCACTGTTCTCTGGCCAAAACTCATCATAAGACCAACCCAACTGCTGAAGCATAAGAAATGTGGGAGTAGGGCATATAGCCTGCCAGTGAATTCTAGATCTTTTTCAGGTCTTTCTTTCCTTTAATTATTTTTAAATTTAGTGTAACTCTGTATATGTTGCTGTGTGTGTGTGTGTGTGTGTGTGTGTGTGTTCCTGGGCGGGGGTTTCTGCACATGAGTGGAGTCCTGTCAGAGGTCAGAAGACGGTGCGGAGTCCTCCAGTATCACTTCACAGTTGATTGTTAATGACCTGATTTTGGTGCTGGAAACTGAATCAAGGTCCTCTGGAAGAAGAACACATTATCTAAAGCAGAAGGTTGTATCTATAGCCTGGGCCTTTCTTTGCTTTTGTAACTGACTGTAACCTCAATATAGTTTCCCATGAATCCATGAACCATTCACTGTCAAGAAGCACACTTACTACATGATGTGGATAATACAAGAGTAAATGTGACCCATTTGCATAGAGAAAGGAGAAAAAAAAATCTTTAAAGTCTTCCACGGTGCGCTCTCTCTCTCTCTCTCTCTCTCTCTCTCTCTCTCTCTCTCTCTCTCTCTCACCTCCCCACTCATGCTCTGTCCTCCCTTTCCCCCCTCTCTCTCCACATGCTCATGCCCAGCCTCCCCCCAACCCCCTGCCTTTCCCCACCTCTACTACCCTCTTAACTCCCCTCCCCATGCTCTGAATAAACTCTATTCTATACTTTAAAAAAGGAGTTGCACAAATGTATTAGTTTACTTTTCCATCAAGACTATGTGCTGGTTAGCTTTCTGTCAACTTGACACAAGTCAATCTCAATCAAAGAGGGAAGGTTGATTGGCAAAATGGCTCCAAAAGATCCAGTTCTCTTAAGCAGTGATTGATGGGGGAGGGTCCAGCCCATGTGGGCAGTACCATCTCTGGGCTGGTGGTCCTAGGTTCTATAACAAAGCAGTCTAAGCAAGCCAAAATGAGCAGGCCAGTAAGCAGAATCTTTCCATGGCCCCTTCATCAGCAATTACCTCCAGGTTCCTGCTCTTACTGATTTTGATAATGAACTATTATATGAATTTGTGAATGAAATGAACCCTTCCCTCCTCGGGCCTTAGAAAGAGTTTGCACAACCTTTTCCTGTTCTAGAGAGGGAACAGGAAACCCTGAGAAATCAGAGAAATTGACAAGACTGTAAAATTTCACAATTCAAGACCTCTACACTATTTCTTTCTGATACTGTGCACTGAATCCACACTCCATACATACCAGAGAAGCATGCTATCTCTGAGTTACATTTTCAGCTTCTTTTATTTTTTTTTCATTATGACAGAAGATTTCAATAAGTTGTCCAGGTTACCACACTCAAGTGTGGTCCAGGCAGACCTTGAACTCATCATCTTCCTGTCAGAGTCTCCAGGGTAGCTTATTTTCTGAAACATAATTTTGTCATGATGGTTCATCACAGAATTGAAACCCTAACTAAGACCATTACTAAGGATGTTGTTTTCTATACTTTCACAGATTAGAGAGAGAGATTCAAAAGAATCTAAACAATTCAGCCACATGCACATGGTGACTATAAAACCAGTCTGCCGTGTATGTCTCATGTGTCTCTGCATTGTACGTCATGGTTCTTGTCTTGTTAGTATCCATCCACCCTGTTAGCCACAAAGGCTGGCTTGATTTGAAGTTAAATGAACAGGTGGCTTTGTCTAATGTTTTTGAAGGCTAGCTGCGATGTTTACTTAGGCAAGTTACTTACATCATTTGTGTCTCAGTTTCCTCATCTGCAGCCGTGTCCTGAGACAATTAAGTAGAAGATGGGATTTTGTAGAGTGCTTGGCACAGTGATTGTTCAGAGGACCAGACTGGCTTCACTGCAGCTCATTGCAGTCTAAGGTGCATGGGCAAAGGTGTTTCTGCTCTTGAGTCAGTGAACCTTGTGATGTAAAATCCTCTTTTTTCCCTCGTGGCCAGGTTCATGATGCTATTGAACAAGACATTGCTCAGCCCTTTCAATCTAAGTAAAAATTTTCCATTGGTCTTTAAAGACATTAAAAGTAAATTGGGGTGAGGAGGATGGGGGCAGCTAGAGAGATGGCTGAGTGACTAAGATCGATTTCTGCTCTTCCTGAGCACCCAACACACACATGACAACTTACAATTAGCTGTAATTTCGATTCCAGAAGGCCAGCACCTTTTTCTGGCTCCTGCAGGCCCAGAGCATGCACATTATATATTGTAGGTAAAATTTCACTCACATAATATACATAAAATAAATCTTTAAAAATAAATAAAGGCTGTGGCGATGGCTCAGTCAACAAAGTAGCTTGGCTTACAAGCACAAAGACTTGAGTGATGCTCAGGACCCAGATCAAAAGCTCAGTGTGGTGGCTCACATCTAAAAATCTCAGTTTTAAGGAGGCAGAGACAGGCATTCCCTAGGGCTCAATAACCAGCCAGCCTAGCCTATGTGGAAAGCATCGGAGCAAGGAGAGATGGTATCTTTAAAAGTTAGTAGATGGATAGTATCCAAGGCTCAGTATCCAAGGTTGTGATTTACCCTCCATGTGTATGGAAATGTGTGTAGCCTCAACCCTTGATGTGAACTTGCACACACAAAAACATGCGGACATATGCAAAGACAGTAAATCAAAGTTTTTGCTATCTTATTTATTTTTATCTCGCATTAGCTTGTATGGATTCCTAGTTAATGTAAAATTCATGCAAATCTTTGTCATTTTAAATAAGCTAAGGAGACACATAAGAAAACATAAGAAACGTTTGCACCCCAAGCAGCATGGTAGGGATGGGTCTTATTAAACATGGCAAGTTCAGAAGCCCTCTTTTAACAACAACCCATTGACCAAATTTTTGACAGTATCTGCCCCACCTCTGACCTACTTTCTGACTGGACTTCCAACACAGGACAACACTGAAACTGTGCCAATTAGCATCCCTACTGAAATCCTCTATTCATGGGCTCTACCCTGGTTCCTGTTAGCCTCTCCTATTTCCACATGGTTCTTCTTAAGATTCCATCTTTTAGTATCTCCAGTTTGTCTTTGCAGATATTAACTCTGTAGCACCCCACTCCTCTTCATTGTGCTCACTTGCAGACATCTCAAATGTCACTAAATAAAACTTTACCTTCTTTCTCTAGCTTTATGGAAGGAAAAAATAAACTTGGCAGTGACCCCTGTCACCTGAAAATCAGGATGCACATCCCACGTGGGCAGACAACATTGCTGTTCATTTTATGTAACATGTCTTGCTTTTCTGCTCTCCCAGAGGGTAGCTTCTCCTCTCACTTCAAATCTCCACACTCATTCTCTCTGACATTATACTGTCAGCCAATGACCTCGGTTCACACATCATTGAAATACAATTACATCAAGGGAGTGCTGTTCTCATCCCAGAATCTACAGTGCCAACTACACCTATGCAGACACCCTCTGCCCACACTTTCTGTCTTCTAATGGAGCAACTTCATTTCTTTATGGGCCAGACCTCTGCTGCACTGTGTCCCCTCCTCTCTATAGATGTTTAAGGACAGCTGAATCTTCACGTGTTGTCTCTGCATGTCAGTATCTTCCTGTTCCCTTAATCATCACATTGGTGACTACAAACACATTTTCTATTACTACATTTGCTTTTAACTATATACATTTTTTGACAAATGTTGTTGGTTCCTGAATGGGTCAGATGTTTTAGGTATCAGATGGGCTATTTCTGACTTTTAAACCCAAAACCTTTCTGAAGTTTTAACAGTGCCTCTGTCAAGTCCCTTTCTGTCTGATACATATGGAATCATTGCTACTTTCCGGCTGAAACCTCAATAGTCCCTTCAAGGTCATGACTGTAATGGCCTAAATCCATTCACTGGACCCTCAAGGAGGTAGCATTTGAACTGTAACTTGTGAAGATTAATCCCCATTGTCAACTTGACTGATTTCTAATCACCTTAGAGACTGGTGAGGCTTGTCTGCAGTGCTTCTGTGACAGAATTTCCAGAGAGGATCACTTCTGGTAGCAAGATATACCTTCAGTGTGGGTAGCCCATTTCCTGGGTTGGAGGTGGGTGTTCCAGGGAAACTACCACAGGAAAGTGGGAAGAAAACATGAGGTCCAGCGTTCTTCCGGTGCCTGCTTTCTACCCCAAAGGACATGAACTGAACTGGTACCAATGCTTCTCTTCCCACTGGGAACAGAGTGAACTGAAAATGTGAGCAAGATAATCCCTTCCTCTCTGAAGCTGTGTTTGCTCAGATTTTGAGAACAGCAATAATAGAAAAATAACAACTACAAGCCTGAGAGAGCTCAAGTTGAACGAGTAGGGCAGGCATTGTAGGAATAGAGAGGCTTCGGAGTGGGGTCAAAACAGTGCTACTGCAAGCTCAGTATACAGAGAATCAGGAATAGTCTAACTTGATACAAAATTGGTGTGTGAAGAACAAAGGAACAGGAGACAGACTATACTCAAAAAATAAAGACACCACACATAAATCCCTGAGCAGACAAGGATTCACTCATTTTGACTTAAAAGCTACTTACTCCTTTATACATGCAGATTTGAAATTTATTTAAGGTGGGCATTAAGTTTGCAGTTAGAGAATAGCTCATTTCTGCTAACAGCCTTGAGGCTGGAAGGATTCTGTTTATTACATTAGAAGCCACACAGTGTTCTACATTCTAAATGCTCTGTTTGAGATTCGACATTGTGAATCGTGCTAACTCTCTGAATATGAAGTAGGCAATATGCAAATGTATTTGTTCATAATGAGCTTTGAGCATCCCTCCTCCTCTCTGAGGATGGAATCAGTATACAGGCTTCTTAAGGCACATCAGTAATCTTCCTGGAGCAAACAGGAGATGATTAAACTCACTCTGCATCATCATGAGCCTGTTGAAAGACATTTTCCTTGCAAAGTTCTGCTTTACTCTAAAACCACATAGCAATTGTATTTGGAAGCATCTCAGGATGAAGTTCAAAGAATACATCAATCTTTTTGGTGCTACTTAGCATGTAATAACAAAGCAATCGTTGCTGTATTATAACTATATTAGTTTCATAGATGCTTTCACCACAAATGAGCATCTTTCAAAAATTCATTCTCCTGCCTTGTTTGCTTAATCAGATTGCCTTCGGCAGATGCATTACAGCACTACTCACTTCAAACAACTGCTCTGAGTCAGATATTGTCATTTACTTAGGGTCATAGAGTTACATGGGTTATAGTATATTGGGAGTCACATAACGTTGGCCATTGTATATAAATGATTATATGAATAGAAAAAGAACACACAACAGACATTCATACGTTTTAAAGTAATCATCATAAATCAAGCCTTAGTTTAAATTAGAGCACACCACTGAAAGGGATAAAGCCAGCTGAAACCTCATGTTCTGTTTGCCTTTTGCAGGAAATGGCGATGCTTACCTCTGCCTATGATATCTATTCTCTTATTTGGATGGAATTGCATCTCTTTTGGGTGAAGTGATTGGCTATATATGTTATGCTGACTGTCCTAAATCAGGGAAATGATTCCAGAGCAATTAATAATTCATAAACTTCACATGGCTTTCTAGAAATGCTCCCTCCTTTAAGATGGCAGTGCAAACATACTCTATCTTTAATCAGTTCTACTTTTAGGAGCTCAGGGAATTTTGGATTCTAACAAAACCTCTACAGTAGACAAATTGAGAAATAGAGTGTATGTAGATTCATTCATTAAAGACAAAGCTGTTTCTGTCGTTACTTAAATCCATGTAAGAAGGAATTGACAAGAGCAGATAAAGTGGAAGACACAGTTGGACCACATTTTTAAAATCTTGAATTCACTGACAGCAATGAATACCACATCTAACTGACTCACCCTGCAGGCATTTCGGATCCTAACCTCTATAACAGTATTTACTTTCAATTTTTGTTGTTGAATTAGATTGTCAGAGAATTCAGACATTTTGTTACAAGGCAGCTAATAGATAACTGAACAAGGAGTATATTGAGACAGGAAATTTTAAATATATTTTATTATCTTATCAATGTACAAACTCATGAATACCTCTCTCACTTGACTTTCACAGAACAAATAACATTAAACTATTAATAGTATTTTACTTAAAGAAAGTAACTGCTTTCCTGGTCATTGTCATCTTCTACTTCATTTTCTCAAAAGAAAACAAAAATCTAGCTATTCATTTAAAGTTCACCATATCCCATTTAAACACTATGTTTTAGGGAAACATAATGAGAAGTATATGAGAGGCATAATAGCCTCTGAAGGAGGGTGTAGCAGGTGATCACAGCAGAGAGAAGTAAGAGAGAAAGGATCTTCCTAATTTGATCTTGATTATTTTAGCATTTGGGAAAATGTGGACAGAATTTGGCATAACAATGGAAATTTGCATTTTCCAAATTTCTATAAGCGCCAGGCATCGTGCTTAAGCTGTCTTGCTCACATAGCCATTCTTTGGGAAAGTGTTGTCAGTGTTCTCACAGAACAGCAATTGTGTTTTCTGAGAAGTTTGCACACATGCAAATTTTCTGACTGAGCACAGACAGAGTGGGTATGACAATCTGGTATATGTGATTCCTAGGAGGCAATTTGATTATTTTCCATAGATATAAATGCTGTGCAATCTAGAAGGGCAACTGGAGACCATCATAGTAAGAAAAAAAATAAATCAGAATCTGAAGGCAAAAATCCCATTTTCTCTTATATGTAGGATCTAGATTACAGATGCTTAAGTGTGTGTGTGTGGTGGTGGGGGGGGGATGGGGATTTAGAGGAAGATGTAGCAGAGAAGAGTACCTGCCACTCAAGCATGAAGACTGCAGTTCAGAGTCACAGCACTGCATAAGCAAGCTTGGGTGCTGTCCTATACACCTAACTCCAGAATCTGGGCAGAAACAGGAGACTCTGCATCTGGCTGGCCAGGCAGTCTAGCCAAATGAATAGCTCCATATGCAGTGAGAGAGAGAGGGGATCTGTGAGAAATGGTAACACAGAGTACCTGATATCCTTCCCTACTTCGTCTCCATACACGTGAACATGTTTGAACACATATGTGCACACACCCACCACACACAACACTCGTATAGACCATATACACATACTCTTGTAGCCCTCACACAAAACACAAACTATGGAACAAGAGGAGGGCTGTTTGGAAGGAAGAAGGGAGCAATGGCTGAGGGAACATGAGAAGGTCATGGGACTGAGTGTGACCGGAGTATTTTATATCCATGTATGAAAATGGCATAATGAAAACCATTATACCATCAAAGATATAAAAACGTCCTCAAAATGAATATTTTAAGTGATAGCGAAACAAAACATAGCCAAATTTTAAACTTCCATGCAACTAATCTAATTTTAAACAATTCTTTTCTCTGAATGAAAGTAGGTTCCCTTAGGGTCTTAGTGGGGAACAATTTTCTTCATCTGAATTAATTGTATTGCAAAATAAGAAAAGGGCAAAGTTGTTGTTGTTGTTGACTATTCTTAAATTCAAGCTCTTCTGGGATATGCAGCTAGCTGTATTCAAATTTATGGAAATTTGTGATTTACATTCTCCCTGAAATATTGAGTACTAAGGAGATCACGTATGTGGACACACATTTGCATACTATGTATACACATGTACATAAATAATGCATATGCATTTGTGAACTTCCCGAAGCATCTCAATGTGACTCACAAGCACAGGTAAATGTGACCCACTTATTTATAAACAACATGTCTATTTCCTTTCCAGAACTGCTAAGAGTCTGTACTTTGAAACTCCTTTCACTGTGAGCTAAATCTCTCCAGACAGGCAGAGGAGGATTAGAGTGTATTCCTTTGGGTAGCAGCCTAGCAGGGTCAAAGAAAGATAAAGGGATTTTCAAACATGGTTCTGATGGAGAAGGCAGCCAGAATGCATAGCTGAGGGGTAGATACCACCTAACCTAGGAAGCATTCAGCCCAATCAAACCCCGGTGGAGCCGCTTCTGAAGAAAGTGCACTCGTCTTTCAGAGCCTCCTGGTATAAATCCTGTGCGCTTTCAGAATAGATTTGAATGGTGAATTACTCTGCTTGAAGATGGAAAAGGAGTCAGGAAGCCTTTTTTCTCCCACGAGGCAGCATCCCTGTTTATATACAGTAATGAAATTGACACAGGTAAACTGATTACGCTAAGCATCCTGGGAGTACAGAAGCTCACAGTATCATCGCTTCTATTCTTCAGCAGTTTGCTGAAAATTGTGACACTGGAGTTTGGGTTCTTAAATCCCAATCAGTGAGTGATTTGTTAACTGCTAATATGTTGCTGATCTTTGTATGTCAACATAAAATAGCAAGAAGTGTAGCTTTTTTTTAAACAAATTGTTCTGAGTTTTCTGTTAAGAGGATAAGTAGGCAGTGATTACAAAGACACATCCTCGACACATTGGTGGATCATTTAGCTATATATGCAGTAGGAAGAGTGTTGGGAGATCTGATTTTAATTTTTTGAGGCATCTCCACATTGCTTTCCACTGCCCCTGTACTGGTCTATAGTCTAACAACAAATAAGCAAGGGTTACATCTTCAACATTTGCTGTGTTTTGGCCTCCTTGATAATGTTCATCCTATTTTCCACTTTCGGTTTAATTTCCATCGTGTCCAGATGATGAGTAACATAAAAGCTACCCAAGCACTGGCTATTTGCATGTCTGCTTTTGAGAAGTGCCTCCTCGGGCCTTAGAAAGAGTTTGCACAACCTTTTCCTGTTCTAGAGAGGGAACAGGAAACCCTGAGAAATCAGAGAAATTGACAAGACTGTAAAATTTCACAATTCAAGACCTCTACACTATTTCTTTCTGATACTGTGCACTGAATCCACACTCCATACATACCGGAGAAGCATGCTACCCCTGAGCTACATTTTCAGCTTCTTTTATTTTTCATTATGACAGAACGTTTCAATAAGTTGCCCAGGTTACCACACTCATGTGTGGTCCAGGCAGGCCTTGAACTCATCATCTTCCTGTCAGTCTCCAGGTTAGCTTATTTTCTGCAACATAATTTTATAACTAAGTCAGCATATCCAGGCTAAGAGAAAGATGCAAGTATTATTTTATACACATCCTAAATATTAAAATATGACTAATAATGGTGGTATATCATGTTCCATAGGTACATAAATATTTTGACTATATTATGGAATCATACTAATTGGTTAAATTTGTACTATTATAAGTAATCTATATAATGTGCTTAACATAGTGAATAGTTTAATGTAATATAGGCATTTTATTATATTTATTATACATCAAATGTAAATATTAACAGTAAATAAGTATAACAAGTGTTGCTTAGCAAGCCAGATACTCACTGTATAATAATGTGTGTATTTCATGCTTATCTATAGGTTTGGCATGAGAAGATGCCTTTTTCTTATTTAAGCCATATGTTTATTCCAACACCAGCAACATGACAGCTTTCCCATGGTAATTTGATATCTCCAGTCACTTCCAAATATGTCTAGCCTGTTTATATACGGTATCCTCCAGATGATCTTAAGAAAGAAGCAACTCCTAGGACATGGGGAAGGGACTTGAGACTCCAGCAGATCTGATCAAGGCAAGACCTATGGCAGCAAGAGCAACCCCTTCACTCGTTAACTGATGATTTCTTTCTATGCAATTGAGGTAAGACTTTTACTGACTACATTGTCTTGGGGACTCAAATGCACACTCTGAGAACACAGGCTTTTAGTCCTTTTGTGGTCCTGCATTGTGAGCACTCCGTAAACATGCTCTGCAAAAATCAAACTTTATGTTATTCTTCAAATGCTTTTATAGTTCTCCCTCTTCCATCTTAGCTTGATCCCTTTAATTTTGTCACCCAGAGACTGATGGAGAGCTCATAAAAGCCATTTTGAATTATTTATACTCACCTTAGGGCCCTCCAAGAAAACAAACAGCCAGTTGTGTCAGACTTCACCACAGCAGCTCCTCATCAACTCACTTCAACAAAGGCAGTGCTGTGAGTTTGGAAAAGAATCTTCTTTTGTAGTGACTCATCAGCAAAGATGAGAGAGAAGCAACATCAAAGGGCGATGTGAGCTATTTAACCAAGTCAGAAACAAATGCTGGAGTTCCTACGCCTTCAACACATGCAGTGAAGCAGAGTGGAAAGGAATCCAAGGCCAGCATATGCAACACTCAACAAAAATGAGAAGTAGTCTGGACAGTTTCTAGGTAGAAAACAGGTGCTAGCTCCTTCAGTCCAAATTATCTGCTTCCTTCCTCAATTCCTGCTCTTGAATTTGTAATAAAGGGCACCTTGCTCATTATTTTGATTATTTTCTTTTGCTTTTGGATTATTGTAATATTGACTTAATAGTGAAAATACTGATTAGTGTACCTAATATTGACTTATCAGGGTCATCTTTTGATAGTCCCTTTTTGATGTTGAAGATTTATTTTAATTATTTTAAGTGATAATGTGTATGGATGTTTGTCTGTGTGTAGGTGTGTGAGTAGCTTTGGATCTCCTTGGAGCTCAGCTCCAGGACATTATGAAGTTTCCTACAGGGATGCTGAGAAGTGAACTTGGGACTTGTGAAAAAGCAGTGCCCACTCACACCCATTTTAGTTTTTAAGGTTTTATATACGTATACAACCTCTCTCTTCTCTCTCTGTCTCTCTGTCTCTGTCTCTCTCTCTATCTCTCTGTTTTTTGAGACAGAGTTTCTCTGTATATGTGTTGCTGGCAATCCTGGAATTCACTCAGTAGATCACACTGAACTCAATCTTAGAGATCCACCTGCCTCTGCTTCCCAAGTGCTGGAACAAAAGTTGTGCACCACCATGGCCTGGCTATACAATGTATCTTGATGGTATTCATCAGTCATTCTCCATCTCCAACCACTTCCAAAACACCCCCTTATCAAATCACTCTCCCGGCATCACAGCCTCATTTTAAAATTACTGAAAGTATGCAGTTAGGCTTCTCATTATACTATAAATAAATAAATAAAATGTGAAGTCTCTGACTATATCCTTGAAAGCCCTACATGGTTGTGTCCCTGACTTGTGTCACCCAGGCCTTCCCATGCACCCTCATCTTCTCCCAGCCTATTCTCAAATGTCTCAAATGGAACCTCACTAAAGCCTTTGGGCTTTCTTGTTCTATCTCCTACATTTACCTGGAACTTCTCCCCGAGGTTTAGAATAGCTGATGTCTTTTGCATTCTGCAGGGCTGCTTGGAAAGGTTTATGACTCAATACTCTCACCAAGTGTCTCCTCTAGATTCCCTTTTATGTTGAATCTTTGTAATTAATGAGTTACACTATGTAGGTCTCCACACCAATACACACTTAGCAACAAGGCTTAATACAAATGTCTAGTACCTGGTGCTCAAGATTACGTTTGAATGGATGAAGAATATAAAAGACATTGTCAAAACGTATAGTAGAGGACCGGGGCACAGACTAAATGTGTTGAGAACTACTAATTTAAACTTCATTCAAATTGTAATGCAGTGCACAGCCTTCATGACCAGAAAACACTTTAATGAATAGAATAACTTCAAATATGAAATGTCAGTATGCCAGTAGGTCACTGGTGAATTATTTGCATATGAGTTATATGAATCATTTGCCAATGAGGCTCTCTCATACTCATATAGATACCACTTTCCATGCTTAGGCTTTGGCAATTCTGACCCAAGGATTAACTCTGATTACAGAATATGGCAGTCCTTGGTGCTAGAACTGGCTTCAGATTATACACAAGGCCAAGGGAAGGTCTGGCCTGATTTTCAGATCTTCCCATTTTGTGTAGACACTTCAGGGATTTAACATTGGAGCAGTTTGTGAGGGGAGACGATGTATAAGGCCTATAAAAATCAACTTTTACTGCCAGAGAAGAAAGCTTACGTTTTCACCAATGTGAACCTGAGGTCAGTATTGCCTCTCTTAGGCCAAGTTTAAAAGTTTGTTGGCCCCAACATGCAGACAGAGGCTATTCTGCTTATCTGAATTTTTGGAGGGCAGCAATGGCCAAGATTTCCTCCTATTGCCCAATCAAACTGATGAAGAAGTCATTTTGGGTGCTGCTCCCTCAAGTTCTGTGTATAATTTGCTACATCTCAGACTGAGAAAGGGAAAAAGAGGAGGAGAAAGAGGAAAAGAAAAGAAAACAAAAGAAAAAAGAAATGTAACTTGGCCTTTTGCTAACTCTGAAATCCAACTGTATTTGTTTCTTTGAAAAAAAAAGAGTGTCTCCCAAGTCCTTGGCAGAATGCTTAAAGTAGCCTTCATGTAAGTGCTGGAAGTTGCCTTTAGTCTGAGGCCCAAAGACTGCAGTTCAGTGTGCACAAGATCAAACACAGGTGCAGCAGAGATGCTGTGCAGTTGAGTGAGTCACCTGGGGGGCTGCCAGGGGAAAGGCTTTTCATGCTTTAAAAGTCATTGAAGTACCACTCTGCCTGGAGACTGGAAGTGTTCAAGGGGCCTCTCAGGAAGTGCCTTTCCACACAGAATGGCACAGGGAAGTCTCAGAATAAGGGCTTTGCCTTCAGTGAAGTTCTAGTTTCACCTCTGTCACAGCCCTTAAGGTCTGAGGAGTAAAACATGAGATCCTACAACTTCAAGAGGAGAGCTTCACCCCTGACATGGGCACGTTGGTTTCATGTCCTTTGGCTTATTACAGATTTATAGATTTATGCTACTTGCATAAATGTGGTGCGAAGGAAAATCTGATCTTTCTACACAAGGACTCTAGTTTCACTTCAAAATGGTCAAGCCATTGCTGTCTTGGCTCAGATATGGAAGAGAAACTGATGAAATATAATGGGAATCTTCTTTCATTTTCATGGTTCATGGTGTGGCTTGGAGACAGGGTACTGGTAGTACACGGAGGTACTAAGAAATACTGAACTGAATTGCCTCCTCAGGAATTTCCACTACTTTCTCCAGTCTATATCTACAACCTCTGAGATGAAAAGGCAGCTAAAATGTGGATGCTGGAATTAGGCAGCAGGGTTGAAATTTTGGCAGGTTTTCAGAGACAACTGCTAGGTCACTAAATAATTCAGATTGGAAGCAATCAATGTGTCATTATTTCCACTGAATAAATTCTGGCTGTATCCAAAATCTTCTTCACACTTCTACTGAGATCTTTTAAAACAAAACAAAACAAAACAAAAAAGCAACACAAACATTAAAAACATTTACTGAGCCCCAGATAGGTAAATAAATAGAGTTGAGTAAGACACATCTTGCCTGAATCAGACATAGCTCTAACATAGGTACAACTCTGTTCTAGATGGTGACTGCGATTCACAATGGAATGTGTGTGGCATTTAGCGAAGAATAAACAAGCCTAAACATGACTCCAGGGTGAAGACTGTCTGGAGAAAGGCCCGAGTAGGACACAAGTGAGTTCATTATAGATAACTTGGTGGTTTAAAAGATTTATTATATGGAAAAGTAAAGAAGGACATTGAAGGCCAAAGGGAAAAATGTGGGCCAAGAACTGAAAGTTGAACTTGAAAGATGAAGCTTCATACTTGAAGATGAGATGTAGCCTTGCTTTCATTTCCTGGGTTTCTCCAGATGTCACTCCAGCCTCTGTTTATAACCGTATGCCTACAGGTTAAAAGCGGGTAATTGTTGGAGATGGGTTCTAATGCTTTGATTCAATCAGGAATCTTTGTCTAAATGCTGGAGGTCCTTGTCCCCAGTTGGTTTTTGATCAATCAATAAAGATACCAGAGGCCAATGGTTGGGCAAAAGGGGATAGGGCAGGACCCTTAGAGTTGCCAGGGCTCGGACAGAGGAGAGAGGAGAATATACAGAACTGCTATGACTGGGGAGAGAGAGAGAGAAACAAACCCTATTTAGACCTGCAGAGGGAAGATCAATGGAAATTTAGTTGGAAAGGGAATTTGGCCCCAGGAAGGGCTGCCCCGAAGAGCCTTGGAAAGCATAGATCAATGGGCCTCACAGAAGCTAACAGGGCAGCAACATTAAAGGCAGATTTAGAAGGTGCTCAGCAGAGAGTACCACAGGGAAAAGTAGGCTAGCCATAAGAGAATTAGAACTGGAAGCTCCTTGGGTACTTTCTCTAGCTCCCTCATTAAAAGTACCCAAGGAGCTAAAGGGGTCTGCATCCCCATAGGAGGAACAACAATATGAGCTAACCAGTACCCCCAAAGCTGTGTCTCTAGCTGCATATGCAGCAGAGGATGGCATAATTGGCCATCAATGGGAGGAGAGGCCCTTGTTATTGTGAAGATCATATGCCCCAGCACAGGGAATGCCAGGGCCAGGAAGCAGGAGTGAGTGGGTTGGGAAGCAGGGCAGGGGGGAGAGAGTATTGAGGGCTTTGGGGATAGTATTTGAAATGTAATTGAAGAAAATAACTAATAAAAAATACAAATGTAAAAAAAAAAAGAACTGGAAGCATGCAACTCACGGAGATCAAAAGCAGGAGTAGCTAAAACTTTACACTAGAGGTAAACAATTTATTCAACAAATAGCTTTGAGTTATCTACTATGTGTTGTTAGGCAATGTAACTGGTCTGATTCTATTAGGATCACCAAATGTTATTATAGTATTTGAGTGATCATCGTAATAAAATGAGTACTTCAAAGTTTCCTATAACAATCCTACCTATGTGATAAGTACCAGAGATGTGGTCATTCTAGACCAATTTAGTGTAGTTATTCTAGCAAAATAAACGTATTTTAAGAAAGAACACTGAGCCCTTCTATTCATTGATCCAAGAGTCAACTACATAGGAAGCTTTTCCAGGGGAGACAACAAAACAATGGCCACGTCTTTTGCAAAAGAGACAGAGTACTTTGCAAAAAATGAAAACATCACAAAATGTTTTTTAAGATGGGTATTTCCAATCAGGGGAGGTATCTTTTCAACCTTGACTCAAGGATGTAATCCAAATTAGGTCTTTTTCAGTCTCCCAGTATGGTGTGGAATTTCTATAGATAAGGACCTAAGGGTATTCTTAGGTCATGCCGAATAGAAATTAGTAACTAGGGCACATCATGACCATGTACACAGCATTGAGATGTTAATGAATCTTCAGTTGTGATGGACTGACGTGGTGGAAATGAGGATTAATGATAAGTTATGTACATTCTGGAGAGACTGAATAGCTTGTCATCATGGCAGTGGTTATCATAATCAGATTTTGTTGTCATTCACAATGGCTAGTCACAGAGGCTACCTCTATTTCTCACGGCCCACTCCAACCCCATGAGCTAGATGCACACAGTGATGTTCTCTGCAGAACCAGGTTGTTAGCTGGCTGTTTAAATCCTCTGAGAATCTGTCTGGAAGGATTTTAGTGATTTATCTTTGTCTTTAGCTATGTAGGACAATAAAATAGATCTCTTTATTATTTAGCTCCTGTATCAGCTGCTCTTGCTACTGTGGTGAAATAGTACAACCAAAAGCAACTTAAAGAAGAAAGTTTTGTTTGGTTTATGGTTCCAGAAGGACAGAGTCCATCTTGGCAGGGAAAACACTACTTGCCATAGTTGGCAAAAAAAAAAAAAAAAAGGAATCTCCCTGATTACATTTTGTCCATACACGGGAAGCAGAGAGAGAGAGAGAGAGAGAGAGAGAGAGAGAGAGAGAGAGAGAGAGAGAGAGAGAGAGAGAGAGAGAGAGAGAGAGAGCAGGAAGTAGGATGAAGCTAAGCCTTCCATCCCCATTTCCATCTGTTTTCATTCTGTGTTAGATAAACTTCCGTTAGCAATGCTGTACTTTCTAAAGGGTCTATAACCTCCCAAAATACCACCATCAACTGGAGACCAAGAACCCCAGTATATGAGCCTATGTGAGACATTCCTCATTTAAATGACCAGAGATCTTAAGTATTATCTGAGGAATCAGTTTACCCAAGGGGTTATTTAATGAAGACCCAGTAGAACTAAGACTCAGGCACAAGTCTCAGCCAATGGCCTCATGACATGTATTCAATTTTACTTCAAGTTAAACAGACATGCTTATCTATTTTGTACCTAACAGAACTAACAATTTCTAGGGAAAGAAAGTCCCAAAACAAAGCCTAAGTAACCCCACATTGGCCAACCAACTCCTTTTAGCACATTAATTCTTCATTGGTACTTTATAGGAACTCAGTTCTCCCTTCTGTTTGTGTGTTAAACATCCCCAGCACCAATTTGTTAAACACTTATTTTGTGGGAAACACTGTGAGAGTCTCTGAGGATCTACTGGTAAGTTCTCTACCTTCAAGCTTTAGTGTGGGAAGACACAAACAGACATCTGTAATTCAAGATGATCCATGCCATAATTTCTTTAAACAGCATCAAATTGATTACCTACTGTCTGCCAAATATTGCCAGAGAGCATGGGAAGAAATCAGAATTTAGGAGAAAATGTATTAGGCAAGGAAGATGAGGGCTGGGGAGACTGTTCAATTGGTAAAATGCTTGCCTTGTAATAAAAAAAAGACCTGAGTTCACCCTCAAACAGCAACAACAACAACCAACCAACAAAACAGAACCAACATCTTAAAAAGCCAACATCTTAAAATGTGCTTGCAATACTAGCATTGGTCAGGCAAAGATGGGTGGACCCTAGGTCTCCATAGATGGGCAGCCTAGCCTACTTAGGTAAGCACCAGGCTCAATGAAATACCTTGTCTCAAACGAAGGTGGACAATGTCTTAAGGAATGAGATCCACTGGCCCTCTAGGTTCCATATGTATGTGTATCTACACATACATGTGTACTTACACGCATGTGCACACACACACATTCATGTATATGCAAACAAAACCCAAAAAAAGAAATTATTATAAGTAATGTTACAGGAATACTGATAAATACATATGAAGAATGAAAGTGTCAAAAAGTAGTTAGTACTTTTATTTAGAGGCAACCAGAGAAAACGTTCTGAGTAGGTGACATTTCAGACTATTTTAAAGGATGTTCTGGGACTCTCCAAATGGACAGTTACAGTGGAGCATTTCAGAAGGTGAAAGGCATAGATTGAGGCAATGGATAGTTTTTTACCCCAGCAGTAGATATGGCAGCCAGCCTTACTCACAAAGGAGAAAATGACTTGAATTTAGTTCACTGAATATAAAAGGGAAAGGTCTTACATGTCTGAAAATAAGATTAATACATGTAATCATAATTTAGAATGATTTCTCTGGTAAGGGAGTAGAAGATTACTGAAGAAAAAGTTTCTTCTTGATCATGGAAATTTATCAAAATGTTATAAGTGAGCACTTGATCTAATTGAGGACAATGAGAACTGTTTCTTGAGCAATTTTACCTGAAACTAAGGAACAAGTTTCCTCAAATGTCTTTTACTGTTCTGCCAAATAGTATTAAGCATCTCTTTCAAGGATCATACAATTGCCTGTAACTTCAGCTCCATGAATCTCAGTGTCCCCTATGGCCTTATCAGGTACAGTATTTATGTTCACAGTCCTATGTAGAGATACATATAAACATGAATAAAAAATTAAATCTTTTTAAAAAAAAATTAAAACTTGAAAAATAAATGCATCAAAACATAAGTTAATCTTCCTATAATGACTATATCCAAATTACATACATTAACAAATACACTTTCCCTGTTTTCATACCTCACTCACAATTTTCTAAGAGTCTTAGATGAACAAAGAAGGAATGTGGACTTATTTTGCATTAAAATGTGCTGTTCCTTGAGAGATCATTAAAGGACTAACACAAATTATACTATACATATGAATTTATTGGTGTGCATTTTCCCCCTGTTAAAAGTATCTCTCTTGTCAAGATGCTTCCAGTGAAAAATAAGTCCTTAAGTGGTCAGTGTTCATATGTGACCCCACGAGAGCCTATTGCGTTACTGGATAATCTGAATTTTCAATTATGGTTTTAATTTTCTGAATATTATTGTAGGCTATAGTTAAATGAAATGTATTTCATTCTTCAAGCACAAAGTTTAGCTATTCAAATGATAGACTGTGAAGATCATTAAAATTTTCTAACCATATTCAAAAATTTGAAATTTCTGAGAATATTTATTTATCGTCCCCACATCTCAAAGAGTAACTTGCCAGGAATTTGAACACACTGAAAAACTTGTTTCTTTTCACTGTGTGCTACAATTCTAACAATCATAATTGCTAGTGAATAAGTGTACCTTTTATTTTAAAATAGAAATGAAGAAGGTACATGCATAAGAGACCAATGAGACTAATTATTAGGTCTAGCTAACACTGTGGAGTTAGGATTTTATCTACTTAGCTGCTAGAATAACCTGGGATCCAAGCAAGCTGTCTGGTGGACTGATAATTTCCTCCTTTGACTGTAGACATTGAAAGAGGCTGAAACTGGAAGTATATGTATGCCCACATGATTGCTACAGTGAAGACAAATTTGCTTCTTAATTAATAAATTGACTTTACATCCCAATTGAAGCTTCCCCTCCCTCCCCCTCCCTCCTCTCCTCCCAGTTTATCCCTCCCTCCACCCTCCTCCCATCCTGCAGTCGTCCCTTTCACCTCAGAAAAGGGCAGGCCTCCTATGGAGACCAGCCTGCCTTGGCATATCAACTTGCAGAACTGGACTAGGCACATCATCTCATATTGAAGCTAGACAAGGCAACCAAGTTAGGGGAAAGGGATACAAAAGCAGGCAACAGAGTCAGAGACAGTTCCTGCCCCTGCTATTAGGAGCTAAAAATAGTCTATAAGGACTGTATTTTCATAAACGCACAGGTTATTCTGTGGTATATAGTCTATGTTAAAATTATGTTGGATTGGGTCAATATATACCTTCAAACAGAAGAGACTAAAAGAAGAATGTTTCTAAATAAATTCTGAAGAGCTACTTTCAAAGTTCTGAAAGTGGGAGGAAGGCTTTGCTCCCTGGGGTTTATCTCCGAACATTCCTCTCCATCTGAACTAATAATTCTGAGCAAAGACCCCTCTAACTGACACCTCCTACTCCCATGGCTGTCAGATGTATTTTCATTTTTTTAAGTCATCTGTGAGGACAATATTGATTGAGTTAATCAATCAATTTTCTACAGTGCTGATTGTCTGATGTCGCACTAAAGGCACATAATTAAATTGCCTGTGAAGTGTAAACTGCCCCATGGTGTTGAAGTTCGCAATCTGGTTCTCAAGGTCCTTAAGTTGGTAAATGGAAAGCTTTTCAGAAGTTACAGCAAAGATTCAAAAGATAGTAATAAACATAGGCTACTATAAATGTTGGGAGTTTGCTAAGACCCAGACAATATGCCAAATATCTGCATGGGTTAGACACAGTATTTCTACCAATGACTGAGAATATGCGGCTGTCAACTCATTCCTAGAGACAAAGAAACTGTCTGCAGGAAGACTGAGGTGGGAACTTTAGAATTGCACAGGCTAGGGACTGGGAGAGAGCAAGGAGCAAAGATGGCCATGATGGGGAAGAAGAAAGGCCAGACCCAAAGGCCTGCCTACATGTGAGAATCATGGAAAATGTCCACGAGGGCCACTTCCCCAGTTGTGTTTGGGGTAGCAGAATGAAATACAGATTTTAAAAGGTGTTAACTCAAGAGTACTGGAGGGAAGCGTTTGCTAGATAGCAGTGGGAAGGATTAGAAATATCCAACCATTAACCTAGTCAAGGTATATTAAAATTAACTAGTGTGAGTGTGTGTGTGTGTGTGTGTGTGTGTGTGTGTGTGTGTGTGTGTGTTTCATTTGCAAATCCAGATAGCTCTTGGTTGGGTGCAGATGTGCGACCTGTCTGGAGCACAAAGCAGTTAACTAGTTACTGAAACAGGAAAATCCAAAACTAAATGTAATAAGATCTATTCTAGTAAAATTTAGAGAAGGTGATCTGGAAAGATGATTTAAAGATATTGAAGAAACTGGATTAGTATCAGACAATTATCATTAGTTATATAAGTTACTGTTTCCATATTTCTGTAAATATGTTTTATACACATTTTGAGGTAATAGTCAATCTCTGTTTTATAAAAATCACCAAAGGATATAAAACCACCCATCACACCCATGAAGCAGTTTAAATAGTGTGCCTCACAAATGTATGGGTCCTTGGACTTATGAATATGACGCCATAGGACAAAAGAGTGAATAGTAACATATGGATTGAAAAAGATGTGACTTCACTTAGTGATGAGCTATGACCTGTAAACTAAAACAAACCCTTTCCTCTTCTTACTTTTTTTGTTCAGGGCAATTTATCACAGCAACAGAAAGGAAACTAGAAATCATTTTCTAAAGACAAGTTTACTACATGCATATAAAATTAATTTCAAAAAGGACCACATCAAGCAATTGCATAGAAATTTAAGAACATAGAGAATGTCTGACTAAATTCCTAGAAGAGTTAAAAGGTCAATTAACTCTAGTGTTTTCGTCACTGCACTCCAAGGCAACAGAGAAGTGCCTTCAAATAATATGAAGTTATTTTTTAAAAAAGTATTTGATAGAGAGCCAAAAGTTAAAAATCAGGATATAATAAAGATAATTTTAGATGTCCAAGATGTCAATAAGTGTATTTCTCATATAGCCTTAATCTCATAACTACTGGAGACAATACTTTATGAGAGCTATAGAGAGAATCGGGGGGAAAAACCAAACATACAAGAGCCCAAGTAAACTATAGGAAAAACATAGGGGAGAAACAAACATCTCTAGGATAATAGTTAGGCAAAAGCTAGTGTTACGGTTGTACAAAGACACTAACTGGCCCCAAAATGAAAAAGATCTATTACGGTCTGCTGTTTGAATTGGTAGCATCTCTTGGAAACTGGAGACAATACAAATTCTACAATACAAAATCTACAGTCCTATCTCAAAAAACTCCGAGGCAGAGATAGGACAGGTAGTCTTGGTTGATCAGTCTATGGAGGGATTTGGACTGTCTAAAATATGGGAGGCCCTATGCTATTTGAACTGATGATTGATTGGATACTATGATGGTTTGAATGTGAAATATTCCCCCAGTAGGCTCATAGGCTTCATCACCTGTCCCAGTCTCGTGGTGCTGCTTTGGAAGGCTGTGGAACCTTTCTTTAGTAGGCAGAGCTTTGGTGGAAGACTTGAGTCACTGGGAATAATCCTTGAGGTCTGATGGCTCAGTACCACCTTTAGTCCATTCTCTCTCCTCACTGAGGACACAATGGCCAACTGCCTTGTTGCCATGTATTTTCTACCATGATGGACAGTATTCCCTTCAAATGTAAGCCAAAATAAAACCTTCTTTTCCTAAGTCGCTTTTTGTCAGAATTTGGCCACACCTTTCAAAAACGTAACTCATGCAGACATGTAATTTGTACATAGTTGGAAACAGGCTAGTGTTCAGTTCCTGGCATGAGCAACCAGACAGGAAAGAAGAAAAGATCAAGATAAGCAATGTACAAACATTTTGGTAAGTTCAGTTTGGTACACAGCTTACTGTTTCATAGACAGGGACCAGTTAGGACTGGGTCCATCTCTGAATTTCAGGACCTACAGCCAAACCCCATGAAAATGACATTGGTAGCTATTTTTATTTGACTTGCCTCATTCTTACTTCTGCTTAAGATATTTGTTTTAGCAAAAAACAGCTATAAAACAAGTCCTCGAAGGGCCTGATGGTGGCTTTCATCAGTGATGAAGTGCTACATGAGAAGGGTTTAGAAGGGAATAAGACCGTTAATGACAAGGGTACACTCTCCATGAAATTGATCTTCCTCTCAGCAGTCTATCTTAGGCCTTAATCGTGTTTTGTAAAGCTTCCAGTATTTTTGAGGGTTTCAAAGAATAAGTAATGTATGAACAAATGATTTATTTGTTGCAGGGACTAGCCTAGGTGTCATAGCAAGTCAATGAATACAATTGACATTTAAAAAATTTTTTATGCAGCAATATCATGACTCAATCAATCAAAAGCCTCCTGGACCCATATTTTTCCACAACCCTTTCCATCTAGGACTCCAGGATCAGATTAATTTTCTTGAAGAATCTACTGTTTAGGTGTTGTTAAATGTCTTCTTTTTGTCTGAAATCAGCACTGAAATGAGGAAAGTCATCATATAACTCAATAGGTAGGGACTTCTAAAAAACCTCACTGGATAAGGTTTTTTGTTTTTTAATTATTTTGACTTATTTAGAAAATCTTGCAGAAAGTTTTTGGGTGAAAAAATGACTTGGACTTGTAAGCTCATATAGAAGCACAAAGAAGAAATATTGTCTCTGAAAGATACTTTGGCCTTAGACAAATTGAGCAAGCTCATTGCAAAAATATTCAGTACACGGTACTTGGTTTTGGGTTTCTTCTAGATGTAAATGTTCTTATATGGAAGAAAGTAGTCCCTGCTAGGAAACATTCCAGGGTATAAAGTAAAGTCACTTGTGCAATTGTTTCCCCAAAATCGACATAGTCCTTCCTAGAAAGAGACAGGTCATCACACTCAGAAAGCTAACGAAACTTAGAAAGATATGGAAGCTTTGAAAGCTTCAGTGCTCTTGAGGTCCCTTTTGAAGATTATGTAAGATGTAAAAGTTGGCTAGCGAAGAGGAAACTTTTGGATAGAACTGCCTGTAAGTGGTGTAGGGACCTCAGATGTAGAGATTGCAGGAGTCACCACCATGGTGCCCAAAGGCTTTTCAGGGATGCAGCTCTCTGTGTCTCATACTCCTGCAACTAATCACAGGAAACTTAGTGGTTCCCCACGGTAGACTGAGTACAGTCACTAGTGTCCTGTAAGATGTAATAGTCATTGTCCACATCTTCCCAAGACCTGCCATCCAATACTATTCCCCTGGGATGACCAAGCAGCCCCACATGGTGCTCTCAGAGAGGTGAGGGTGGGACTCTGAAGCATGAAATATTGGATGTGCATCATCCCAGCTGACATCAGTGCCTGCTTCAGCTTCCCTTTGGCTTCTATCCACTGATAGCAAGCATAATTCTGGAAACGAGTCTGGGCATTCTGCATTTATAAAAACTTGGGTCCCAGTAGGGCCACGATCCTGTATCACACTATTTAAACACCTACCTACCCAGAGAATCTGGCATCCTATAGGCACCACCACCATCTCCCTGTTATAGTGAATGTTTTGTCTGTTTGTTTTCCTCCCAGCCACTTGCAGGAAAAGCTCTCGCTCTTATCTCAAATAATGTTTGTTTGTTGGCTAGAACATGTTTCTGTTTCTTAAATCTCTTTTCTTTTCACTTTTTTGAACCATAAAAGGAAAATATTCTTTCCCTTTTGCTTTCTGTGTTCACCTGTTTATTTTGGAATAGAGAAAAACAATTATCTCAGGTCAGCATAGATTCATGAGTGAGAGAAAAGGAAGAAGCTGCAGGAAAATAATTTCCACAACATGATTGATAGGTTTAAGCTGAAACACAGGAAATTGTTGTATTTCACCCTTTACCTGCAAAATAACAGTTCCAGCTTGTCTGACTAATAGTTGATAAATCTCTTCTGACTACACAAAAGTATTTCAGAATGTTTCATTATAGCTAAAACAACAACAACAACCACTATATTTTTAATGTACTACTCATCGTGGTATAATGAATTTAGAAACTTATAGTTCAATAAGAAAATTAAGAAAGAATTTATTACAGAGAACTTTCTAGAAGAACTGAGCTGTGTTAATCTTAAGTTTATGTGGCCCAGGGATTGCTTTATTAGGGATATGTCGTTTGAAAGGAAAATTTGTTAAGTACTTTGTATGAGTTATCATCAAGGACAAGGTGGCAGCAGCCTCAGGGTTCTCATGGTTACTCTGCCCAGGGTTTGTGATACTGTACAGAGCTTTTCCATCACTGAATAGTGGAAGGAACATGAAGCTGAGAATCACAGAGCCTGACTTTACACCAACCGTCCTATAACTGACTGGAAACCCAATGGCTTGATGAGTCTCCATTTCTGTGACTACTGAATGAGAGCAGAGAATAGTTTTCCCATGCCTTTTCAATGGACAGTTGTCAGAGTAAAAGCCAAGAAATTTCAGTGGTTTGTAATGTAAGTATTCATTTCCCAACCACACTGGAAGTCTCACATCAGCAGTGTTTGGATCCATTACTAATGTGTACCTCAGAAAAGATGGAACAAGTTAAACTCATCTTTAGAAACCCCCAAATATAAATAAGGTTTCAATTCTGACAAAAGAATCCTTAACAAAATTTCAAAGTATTGTGCCAGATTTGGTTTTGATAAATTCTTTCCTAGGAAAACAATATACAACATTGATTTTCTTTGTTTTTCTTCTTCCTACTGATCTTTCTCCAAATTCTCCTCTAACTCCTTCTCTGGGCTTGTCCTCCATCTCCATTCATTGAGCTTTACTTGAAGGCAGTTTAGCATGAATTCCTTGTGCAATTCTTTACACTTAGGTATTCATTATTACCTGTTCTGTAACTTTCTATCTTCTGACTAGCAATTGTGTTGGGTACATATTTAAAATATATATTAAATAATACCTTTTCTTCAAAACTATATAAAAGCATATATGTACATATATGGATAGATATATTTCCTGTGTGTGTGTGTGTGTGTGTGTGTGTGTGTGTGTGTGTGTGTGTGTGTGTGTTGGGAACTGAACACAAAGGTCCCTATGCTAGGCAAGCCCTCTAACATGGAATTACAGCCTTTACCTTATAAACATGTTTGACTAGAAGAACAACGAAAACAGTTTATCTTTGGCCAATACCTCCATCTCTCCTTCTCACCAATACCACAAAGCAGATTTTGCCCATCATCTTCCCAATGAATTTGGAGTCCCAACCGGGCATCAACCTCTTTCTATAAACCTTATCTTCCACACCCTTAATTTGAGCTTGCACTCTTGGCGCAGGATTTGTTGCCCTGGTCTATGTCCCACCCTGCACAGCTGTGCCTTGATCTTTTTGGACACTCGTGCTGCTGCGAGAGTATCTCACATAACCCCGTGCACAGGCTTCCCTGTGTTGTTTCTTTTCCCATCTAACTTAACTTCTCATATTAGCAGCAGCAACCCTCTCTGGGATGCTGAAAGCCCATCTGTGAGGGGCTAATTGATTTCCCTCCATCACTCCATATTTATTTTCTTTTTTTCTCGCCTCCAGAAGCATGCCCTGAACCAAAGGCCGTGGCAGCCGCTCACGCTGGCAAAATCCTGCTTTTATTATTTCTTCCCTGGCAACAATTATTTATCCAGCTTGTCAAGCTGTGGCGGACATCGCAGCGACCATCTGTTTCCCTCTGTCTGAATCCTTTAATGCAGTCAGACTCCACTTTCTGGAGCACTCCTCTGATGCTGTTCTCATTTTTCTCCATTTCCCTTTGTGGGCTTTGGCAGCTCTTCTTCACCAAGGCTGGCATTTTTGCTCCACGCTTGCTCATTTGATTAGCGTCCTGCGCTCTGAATTAACTGTGTAGCTTCCACAGAGTGCTCTCGGGGTCGGTGGTCCCTTAATCCTTGAAAACTTGAAAGGGTGCTTTTCGTCTCATCTCTGCTGACACCATTTCTCTTTGGTACCGAGTTGTGTTAGTTCAATCACTTAGGCAGCTCTCAACTCCCCTCCTACTCTCCTGAAGTGCCCTCTATTCAAGCTTTCATCTTTTCTTTCGTGGAGGGGGAAAAATCTGTTCCCTGTAGGCAAGCCACAAATGCCAAGTGATTTTCCTAAAACACTTGGCATCACTTGAGTCTCTCAGGACTGGGCCCAGGCTAAGCCTGCTCTTCCTCTTTGGCCATGACATATGTGGGCTTCTAAAATGTTCCTGCTGTTTTTGCTCTCTGCTAGAATGTTGTGTTAGGTCTCAATAATTATTTTCTTCACTCGAACAGCCCTTCCATAATTCTGAATTTGGTGGAGAGTTGGGTGCGTTTTACCCCTTGATGACATTTGACAATGTCAACACTATCGCAACCAAACTGTGAAGTATGGAGATGCTACCAACACACAGCTGGTAACGATGATGGATGCTTCTGAACAGCCTACAAAGAATGCATGGGAGAGGGGAAAGCTGCGTTCACAAAATACATCAAACTCAGTGCCAGTTGTGAAGGCTGTAGAGCACTAGTCCAACAGATCAACTTTCTCAATTCATGACATACTTCCCCATGCGCCTACACATAGGAACATACAACAGAAATCTTTACTCTCCAATAGTGCTCTCTCTTCTCACTTCCTCACTCTCTCTCTCTCCCTCCCCTCTCTCTCTTACCGTGTGTTTGTGTGTGTGTGTGTGTGTGTGTGTGTGTGTGTGTGTGTGTGTGTGTAATAGGTATAGGGTTTTTGAGTGTGGTTTAGGATCCCAAGCTCCTAAAGTTCAGGGTACTCTATAGTCATCAAATGGCAACCTGAGACAGTGGCTTTTAAGTTTTGTGGTCTCTTGCCAATGGGAATTAAAAATTCAGATTCTTATGGGAGTGTGCAAAGCACCACCAGATTTATTAAGAACTATTACAGAAAATGAGAAATTGAGGAAACGAGGCATAGTAAAACTCAGAGTAACTGTTAAGAGTGGGAGACATTACCAAGAGAGGAAAAAGATCTCAAACTCATTTTAGGGAGGAACATGGTAGAAACTGGACAAAAACGTCAGGTAATCTCTGTTGATAGTAGTTAGCTCTCTGGGCTCTCGTGAGCAGAGCCAATGGAGAATAAATACCCTCTCTGCATGACCTACTAGCCCAGACAGGGAGAGATGATCATGTACTATCCATTTGCTGTTTAACCACTCAGATGCATTTAAAGGTCCCCTCTCTCCAGTCCTTCCTTGAACTTTGTTAGATGCTCACCTTGACTGTCTGCTGGCTATTAGCCACTGGCCAGTGATGCTGCTTCCAACCTTGCAGGCTGTTCAAGTGCTGTTAATTATATAAAGCTTCCACTGTCCTCATGCTTGTATGACCAACCCATACATGTGCCTCAGGGTAGATTGCTGCCACCAAGACATAGCTGTAGTCTTTCTTGATTAACTCATACTTAACTCCTGGTCAGTAGAGTGGTTCAAAGTGGTCTACCAGGTAGAATTTTTTTGTTGTTGTTAAAAGCCATCCTTACTTACAATTTCATCTTTTACAATTAGCTGTACTGGACACAAGACTTTACTAAAGGAAATAGTTCCCTCCCTGTATTCCTCAAGAGGGTGATGATGGATAAGGAGATATTGGCCTGCTGTCACTGGTCAGAACCCCATCCCTACTTTAACCTGTCTACTTGGGTTATCTTATACCTAACTATAAACTCTCTTAGTAAGTGTATCCACACTTGTATATGTTAAGGTTTAACCTTCCTTCCTCTACCACCCTTTCCAATCTCTAGCCACAGGCCTGTGGTGTTCCAGGACACAGTTTGGAATGATTGCCTTTTTCTCTTCATTTTTTCTCTGAAATTTTCCTGTGTGTGTGTGTGTGTGTGTGCGTGCGTGTGCATGTGTGCTCATGTGTGTAGATACAGGTTTTCAGAACACAGAGCTGACTTTGTTACTTGTGAGTAACCTTCAGAGAACAGTGGAAAGAGATGGGAAAAGCCATTTCTGGAATGTGACAGATCTGACATTTCATATTGATAATAAGATTTAACTGCTTTATCTTAGCAATACAGAAGATGATGGTTTCTATTTCACATTTTTTAAAACAATTACTTACACACACACACACACACACACACACACACACACACACACACACGGTCCTGTGAAGTATTAAGGATTCAGTAAATGTTAATGGTTAGTTTTACTGTCTCTAGCCATATTATAGGAAATATGCACAATTGTATAGCTCTCCCATGAATGACACACTTTCTCCTTGAAAATAAGACTTATTCATTACTGCAGCCGAGAGTCAAGAAAATCCCGAACAGGAGATTGCATGAATCTATAGTGTTTGAGTCTAGAGTAGAAACCCACAAACATTTTTCTTGCAGCAAATAAATGTCTAAAATTAAACAAGGACTTACTAGATCCACACACTGAGTAAATTATTTCAAAACTTGCCTTTGTTAGTGCTTAAATAACTGAATGGAACTAGAAGTCATGGGAGCCATTATTTTCAGCCCTCATCTTACATAAGAAAAAACATAGCACAGCAAGATCCAGAATTCAACCCATGTTATAGAATAAAGTGGGAGATTTCCAATTAAATATACAATATTTGATTTTAAATGATTAGATTCTTTGATGATGGTTTATAATGATTATCAACTTTGCAGGATCTATGCCTACTTTGGAGACAAATCTTTTTTTTTCCCTCCAACTTGTTACAAATGTTTTTTTTTTATTACATATTTTCCTCAATTACATTTCCAATGCTATCCCAAAAGCACCCCCCCTCACCCACCCCCACTCCCCTACCCACCCACTCCCATTTTTTGGCCCTGGGGTTCCCCTGTACTGGGGCATATAAAGTTTGCAAGTCCAATGGACCTCTCTTTCCAGTGATGGCCAACTAGGCCATCTTTTGATACATATGCAGCTAGAGTCAAGAGCTCCGGGGTACTGGTTAGTTCATAATGTTGCACCTACAGGGTTGCAGACCCCTTTAGCTCCTTGGGTACTTTCTCTAGCTCTTCCATTGGGGGCCCTGTGATCCATCCAATAGCTGACTGTGATCATCCACTTCTGTGTTTGCTAGGCCCCGGCCTAGTCTCACAAGAGACAGCTATATCATGGTCCTTGCAACAAACGCTTGCTAGTGTATGCAATGGTGTCATCGTTTGGAGGCTAATTATGGGATGGATCCCTGGATATGGCAGTCTCTAGATGGTCCATCCTTTTGTCTCAGCTCCAAACTTTGTCTCTGTAACTCCTTCCATGGGTGATTGTTTCCAATTCTAAGAAGGGGCAAAGTGTCCACACTTTGGTCTTCATTCTTCTTCAGTTTCATGTGTTTTCCAAATTGTACCTTATATCTCACTATACTAAGTTTCTGGGCTAATATCCACTTATCAGTGAGTACATATCATTTGAGTTCTTTTGTGATTGTGTTAACTCACTCAGGATGATGCCCTCCAGGTCCAACCATTTGCCTAGGAATTTCATAAATTCATTCTTTTTAATAGCTGAATAGTACTCCATTGTGTAAATGTACCACATCTTTTGTATCCATTCCTCTGTTGAGGGGCATCTGGGTTCTTTCCAGCTTCTGGCTATTATAAATAAGGCTGCTATGAACATAGTGGAGCATGTTGGAGACAAATCTTTGAATGATTTTCTAGGTTTGAATAATTAAGGGAGAATGACCTATCATAAATGTGGGCAACGCCATTCTGTGGACTTGGGACCCAGATTACACAAAATGAAATAAACTGGCTAAGAAAAACAGGTATTAGCCCCCCTCTCCTCCCTGCCTGTTGATGTAACATGACCAGATGCCTCCTCAAGCTTCTGAAGTCATACCTTCCCCTCCTCAATCAGGACTATACTCTAGGACTGTCAACCAAAATAAATAATTTCTTCATTAGGCTACTCTTATGCAGCATTTTATCACTGTGAGAAGGAAAGCTAGTAACACATTTTCATTACTGGAAAATGAGACAAAATAAACATTCATGTCAGCAGTCCAAAGATTATACTATACAACAGGGATACTCTATTGTGCAATGGTATTCCATAGTTATGTAATTGGTATGAAATATTTCACAGTAATATTGCAATCTTCCATTGTGAAATAGGTATTCCACATTGTACAGTGTTATTGTATAGTGATATTATATAAAAGATAAAAAAAGAATTTTTGTTTAGTAGAAAAATGCCCACTTCTTTTACAGAAACACTAAGACTATTCCAGGTTTCTTCAAGCCAGTCCTCCAAAGAGTCAATAGACCATGAGTGAAAGAGTATAGGCAGGTATTTATCTCCTACATCAAAGGAAATAAGGCACTTGTTCATTTTCATTGCTGTTTTCCAAGATATTTCACAATAAGCTGTATAGGAAACAAACAAGTAAAAGATGTCGAGAACTGGATGGACAAATACTTCACATCTCAAAAACTGAGATGAAGTTGGTTAATTTGAAGATGAATCAGGAAACATCTAGCTGGGATTATATTGTCATTACTCTCACAATCATTATCTCATGCTAAGTAGTGGGATGGCAAGCATAGGTGAGACGTATATGAGGAACAGTTCACACCACTCCTCAGTCCACAAGAAGGCACTTGTGGAACATCACTTGGCTATAAAGAGAACTTATAGAGTTTTAAAACTACCTTGGATGCTAAGCACTTATTTAAATTCTTAATTTTATCCAAAGAAGTATCATCCTTGGAGTCAAATAGGGAGACCCATTGAGTGTCACAATTTGATCTTACAGAATGATACAAGCAATCCTCTGAGAAGTCACAGGGATATGACACTTTCAGTTGAGAGAGTAAATGTTGTAAAATCTTCACGATTTTCTCCTGAATTAATGATGCTGCTTCATTCCAACACGCAGCCCTGAGCCCAGTCTGTGGCCTCAGGTTATAGCTGGCATTGGCCTAATGAGACCCTGTAGGCTTGCCTGGTTACAGAGTCTTTCAGCATGAGGAGAAAGCAAGAGGTTCTCATAAGATCCTCAAATCGAAAAGGTACAGAAACAACCTCAGTGAGGCTCATGCCCGTTTAACAGGCAGAAGTGCTTCAGGTGCCTGTCAACTCCCTTTGCTCTTCAGATGAGGGAGTGTGTAAGCCACAGAGACCTCAAAAGGCCAAGGTCAGTGGGAACAGTGAGTTCAGAAAACAGCACCAGCAGAAGACCAGGAAGGTGGGGAGTGAGGAAGGAGAAACAACTAGATCGGAATTTGAGAAAAATATGGCTCTAAAGGCCTCAAGTTAATTGATTTGTAGAAAAGGAAGAATGGATTAAAGAGCAGATAAAGCAAATTGTTTGCCTTATAAATGATCCAGAGTAAGTAAAGTATGCCGGAAAGTAATTTGACTAAATCACTTCCCTGCAAATACATATTATTTTGTATTTGAAAATGGGTGGTGGGTAGTACCCCAAAGATAAACTGAGGCACTCTTCTCAAGGCAAAAGAAGACATGACATGCTGAGCCAACAAAAATTAGTAGATGGAACTTGAAGAAATTTAATGTGTTTAACTACATACTATTTATCATATGGCATTCAACAAACAGGAAAGAACATGCAAACTTGATCTTATATGAACATTTTATACACACATATATGTATAGAATTATAGCCAATGACTACAAAGTTAAGGACACTTTAACTTATCTGTGTGTCTGTGTGTGTGTGATATGTATATGTATACACATATGCTATATAATCCATATTTATGTTGGCTATAATTTTGTATCCCAGATTCTGTCACACACAACATATCTTCCACTGCTAATGAAGTGATGAATGATTGCTGAGGCTGTGAGAGATACATGCCCTAGTTTAACTGAGTCAAGTGTTCTTTCTTCACATCTTGTATTACATAATTAATGCTATTGGCAAATTGCCAGGGGTTATCTTACACTTGTACTATGTAGTATAAGTGCCACATAATTACATGACCCAACATGTCTATAATGGACAACTATGTAACAAGTCTATGCATAGTTACACATATATTATATATCACATAAAGTTGTATTAACAAAATGTCAGTAATGAAAATTTCTTGTTAACAAATTCCTCTAATTGGTAGAGTTTCAGGTAAGACTAGAGTTTTACTATTAGCCAGTAAAAGATACATTGAAACAGAATCATCTTGAGTTTTAGGTCAGTGAAGAAAGTCAGTTTCCCTCCAAGATTCACTTCTGACCTGAGAAGTCAGCCCATTCCACATCTACAGAGCTGTTGGCCCTGAAAGCAGAGCTTTCTGATTCTCAGCCCGCTTATGCTTACTTATCATTTCTACTTGCTTTGGCTTCAGAGCAAATGCTTTCTCTGGAATATATTTCTTTCTTTGTAAGTATGAGTGAAATGAATCAGCAATCAAAGAGACAGCCAGGGTGTGATTAGGCAGCGTGCACTGGGTAAACAGTGGCTTTGTTCCCTCCATGTTGACAAAATTCACAGTATTGCAAATTACAAATTTCACTGTGGATTATTCTTGGGAAATGAAAATTAAATTCTGTGCACCATGACTTTACTGCCCTCCTGGCCAGACTTAGAGTATGCAAATGGCTTTGCTTCATTCCTCTTTTGGGTCTTGTAGAGCTCTTGACTGGGGATCAGTCTCCTAATATGTATGCTATCAGCAGCACCTGGCTCCCATATCTATTCCAGCAGTGCTATGTTGTGGTCATAAGACCCTGATGTGAGATGCTGCTGCCACCACAGTCATCCATATGGCACTTCAGTCCCCAAATTAAACCCACAGAATGAGATGGGGGCCAAGAGAACTCACCGAGAATAGTCAGATGGAGCACAGCCAAGCATGTAATCAAGCAGGCTCATTTGTCAGGAAGGAGTCAGGAGCTTGGGAGAGGCAAGAGAAACACACAGGAGTTGGTTTGAAAGAGAACACAGGAAAGTTCAAAAGGAAAAGCAGATGGAGGATGGGAAGGTACAGGAGGTGAGGGTAAGATTTAGATCAAGGGAGACAGATGGAGAGTTAGCCCTGGGCAGGACACTAGAGGAACTATACCAGGAGACAAGTCAGTCTCAAGCTCACCTCCTCCATTCAGCGAATGTACCTGTTTTCTGATAGGGTAGGAAACCATGCTGGGACGGCTACCTAGACTGGACAGGTATACTAGAACTAGGAATCTTCAGGTGCGGGAACTGTGAAACAGCCCAAAAGAAAACACACACTACAGGATCTTCACAAGCCTGGAAATGGCACATGTCTCAGTGATGAAAACAGGAAGGGCAGGAAAGAGAGTAGAGAAGGTCTATAGTTTTAATTGGCCAGTAGAATTAAGACCATCAATGGCTACATTTATTAGATATCTCTATCAGGCATCATGCTTAGAGTTTTACGCATACAGACCTTTTCAATCTGTAGACTCACTGTATGCATTGGGTTCTACTAGTCTTCCTCTTTGTTACAAGACTCTGGGAGATGCTCAGCATAAAACTGGATGGGAAGAGACTTAAAGAGTCACTAACAGCAAGTGCGGACAAGTACCCAAACCATCTCTTGGCTTCAACCTCACAGATCAGGGTTTATCTTAAGACACTTGGGTCTTACAAAAGAGAATTTACCAGCTAGAGCTGTGTTATAGCAGTAACTAGGCAGTTCCCAAGATTCTTTTCTGCTTTCAAGACAGTACAACATATAAAACCACTGGCACTAACCCATAAATGGCACTTAGATTCTAGGTGGCCTGGGAATCTTTCTCTGAAGTATTTCCCTTGTTAAAGGCTCTTTATCCCATGAACAAGAGTGCAAGAAACTCATAACACCAGAACACAGTGTTTATAGCCAATTTCCACACTATATTATGGAGAGTGGCAAGGAGAAAAATATAGCTTTGTCCTAGAAATATGCAAACATCTCTGAGAGAGAATGAGGGTGTCTGTGACTGCACAAGCTATGATATTACACTCATACACTGCAGCCTTGGTCATATCCACTCTTTCCTAAATAGTGTAAGCAACACAGCAAGAGAAGCCTTTGTATTTCCAGAAGCTGAATTAGGTCTTTGGGAAGCCTTGAGTGCTGTGCCAGCGCCCAGCCATTTCCTTCATCAGCCTCTCCTGGTGGTGGTAGCCATGTTGCTAAACTGCAGCTGCTTCCTGCACTGAGGAAATCCAACTCAATCAGAGCTCAGTGCGCAGGGCTGGCTGGAGAATGAGCAGTGCATGTTGAAACCTGTCGAATATAATTTTTACCCTTATGGTAAGACAAAGGATAGAAAATAAAATAGAAAGTTGTAAGGACAAGATTTGGAATCTTTGGAGAATTAATAAAGGAGGGACGAGAAGGGTTAAGACCAAATGATATGAAGAACAATGGTCCATTAATGAGTAGTCCACTAGGAAATTCTAAGAGACAGCACAGACTAGAAGTTCCTTCTAGAATATTGTAAATGTAAGAGGAAGGACAAAGAGCTAATCCAATTATCGAGTGCTTATTTGCTACCTTTTTATCTTGAAACCAGATTAAATGGAATAACTGACATCTTATCTAAAATAAAATGTCAACTGTAAATAATATTCCTAACATCAAATAGAAAAAATGGATATTAGCAAAAAACAGTATTTACAAAATTGAAAAAATAATTCCCCACAATTTGGTATCTTAGGGAGAGATTTGTAAGAAATCTTAATGAACAGAAAGTGCTCTTTCCAGCACAAAAGGGGGCCACACTTCCTCCTCCTGCCTCCCTCCTGGTTCTGCTAAATGGAAATCAGATGCATGTGTCAAGGGGACTCGGTCAGTTCGTCTGCATATTAACTGTTACATTAAGATTTGCTGCAAAAAGGAAAGTCCATTAAACATTTGCCTATGATGAGGGAAGGGAGTGAGAATACATTATCAGCTGAAGGACACTTTGGGCGGAGACCTTTCAAGCATCCATTAGGACCATTTAAAACCCACTGAAGTCAGCTGTCCCAGGGTCTCGGCTCCACCCAGTTTGCTGTTGCCTTCTCACATCTGCATCTGCAAACTGGGCTCTCAGGTTTTTCTCTTTCTTTCTCTCTCTTTTTTTTTTTAATTTTCCCCCCCTCTGGAAAAACATTCAAGATGATCTATGATCTAATTCAGCAGTCTATGCTCAGTAGAAAAAAATTGGGGACAACTTCCTTTTTTAGAAGTCAGAACAAGATGGGTCTTGAAAAGTGACGATGACACTCACTGAGTGACAAATGTCCAGTAAAGTGCAGCTTAACTTTATGTTTTGCTTTCAAGATTGCAATATACCCAACCTATGAATCTTTTTTTTTTTTTGGTCTGATGTTCAGGTGTGTGCGTGTGTGTGTGTGTGTGTGTGTGTGATGCATGCATGTTTGCATGTGTTGTGGGTGCATGTCACATGTCTATGTGTCATGTGGAGGAATGAGGTTGATGGTCTGGTATCTTTTTCAATGTCTTTCAATTTCATTTACTCAGGCAGGATACCCTACTGAGCTGGATGTTGGCTAATTCATCTATTCCTCCTAGTTAGTCTGCTTGCTCTGGAGACCTACTGGCTATGCTCATGAGCTCTAGATTACAAGCAGATTACCTCACCAACTGGCTTTCATGGACCTTCTAAGGATCTAAGATTTGTTCCTCATTCTCATGGCCATTGCCTCATCCACAAAGTCATTTCCTCAGTATAACAGATGAGTTTTCATGTCTTGGTGGAAACCCATAAATCTAAAACATGTTACACGGGCAGGTCTTGGTGCCTAAACTCCTAATGCAAATCCTTACTAAGATTATAGCTTTGAAGGCAGCTCTTAAACAACCTTTCCAATTACTTATAGTTAATTAAAGCTAAATCACATTAATGACAGGAAATAACAAGTAGCCGAAATATGTCCTACGGGATCGAAACATTTTGATGGGAAATTTGATGAGATAGAGAGGATATATGCTTGCAGAAGAGCGGAAATGTGGAGAGAGAATTGAGCTGACAGCCAGAGATCTGTTTTTTTGATTCTTTTGTTTCTTGCAAAATGCGTAAGTTTGCATTGTTCACTAACAAATTTATAATTTTGTTCACACGTGTATATGTATATGTTGTACATGTGTGCTTGCTTGTGCATGACCATATGTGAAAAATACATTCTTCCATCCATCTTGGGAAAAAAGGTAAAGCAACAACATAACAATGAACAAGGATATCACTAAGAATGGGCTCATTGTGGAGGGACTTCTACCACTGAGAGGACTAGAAGCCACAGCTTCATGAATGTTGTGGTCAGTTGGCACATGATACAATGTTTGTTAGCAGTCACTAAAGTTGGGACTACAAGATGCATGGAAGGTTGCTTCCTTGTCCCCTGTCTACAGACTCGTTACGTGATAGAAACCTATTAAATCAACTAGTGTTCTAACCCTATGGCAGCAAACTGTAAAGTGAAGGTTTAGATTGCCTGTATTGCAACCAAAGCATAAATTATTCAGTTGCATTTATCCATTTATTGAAGTTTCTGCTCTCAGAATGCATATACTCAATGGGCACAAATATGTTTTGCAAGATAAGATTTCAGACTGTAAAAACTTAAGGCATGCACTTCCTTTTGCAGGCCTACTATTTGCAACAATCCATTCCAAAGTTACTAGGTAAGAAAACAATCCTCATGTGTTTTTTATGAGCCACTATGAACCCAGAAGGGTAGTATAAAGGTGTAGTCCTTGAGTGACCATGAGTGCTGGAATCTCTTGGGTCTGCAGTTGGACCTTCAGGCATTCCTAAGTAGGAAGTGCTTATCCTGAATGGCTGACAAGTTGGTGCTGGCTCATGGTTAGGAGCCTTCATTCTTTTCCTAATCGCAGTATTGCTTGTGTAGCTTGTGGCTCCTCACCATGAGAAAGCTGCCTCAAAGACAAACAAAGAGAAGAACTTGCCAATGGATGTCATATTGACATTTTTGACCCAGCATAAGATTATCATTCTGTCTTTTCTATTGCACTGTATTGATACAGGAAGCTACAGTGTTATTCCAGATGCAAAATTGAGACTTGTCAACATGACATCATCAAAGCTTATGTAGTATGGGAGATACACTGATGTAACTATCTTTGGAAATGACTGTCTTGCACGAAACTTATATAAAAATGGTAATGATTAGAGAAAAGTATTCATATCTACTTCTATCAGGAATGAGCTTTTCACATAAATTTATCTGAAAAGACTAAATGTATGAGTTCAAATCCATCTATATCTTATTCTGGGAGTCACTCTAAGTTAATCTCTGAAGTACTATGCTCCCTGTCTTATTATGATAGAAAGAGCCTCGTGGAACTTATATAAAGAACCTGAAGGAATAAGCCAACTTATTGGCACATTGTAAGTGTTCAGTTGGCAGAAAGAACATTTTGGAGATGAATAAAGAATGCTATTATATAGTTACTTATTAAAGGATTTCTCAAGGTAACAAACCAGAAACAGCCAAATTATTGAAGAATAACTTTGTATCCCAAATGCAATATTTTCTTCACAATAACAAGCCCCTGAATATTGCACCCATGTATTGAGTAAACAGTCAACACTTTGTGTGGACGTTCACATATGCATTGCTTTACAATCTAGTTACAGAAAGAGTTCCTTCTTCTTCTTCTTCTTCTTCTTCTTCTTCTTCTTCTTCTTCTTCTTCTTCTTCTTCTTCTTCTTCTTCTTCTTCTTCTTCTTCTTCTTCTCCTCCTCCTCCTCCTCCTCCTCCTCCTCCTCCTCCTCCTCCTTCTCCTCCTCCTCCTCCTCCTTCTTATTTTCTATATTTTCTTTATATACATTTCAGATGCTATCCTGAATGTTCCCTATACCCTCCCTCTGCCCTGCTCCCCTACCCACCCACTCCCACTTCTTGGCCCTGGCATTCCCCTGTACTGGGGCATATAAAGTTTGCAATACCAAGTTGCCTCTCTTCCCAATGATGGCCAACTAAGGCCATCTTCTGATACATATGCAACTAGGGACACGAGCTCAGGGGGGTACTGGTTAGTTCATATTGTTGTTCCTCCTATAGGGTCACAGACTATAGAGTTCCTTCTTCTAAGACAACTTCAAATGTCAAGCAGAAAGTCAAAACTCTCCAACTCCTAGATGCTAGTATTTATTGTTACATGATAAATGTGATCCAGATTATTGATGATGCAAGCACTAAACCTATGAATTACTTTTTAATTACTCGATTTGATAAGCTACGAAGTATTCATAATTAATAAGAGTCTAGAGTTGGAAACACATTTTCATCTTTTCCTTTAGTTAACAAGCTTCATCTAAACAATACAGCTAAGTTTAGGACAGGGAAATATGCTCACATTTCTGAATTGTTATACAAAGAACTAATTGTGTTTCCTTCTTTTGAACATTAGAGGTGATGAAGGGGTTTTGTTTATTTAATACTACTCGGGCTGTATTAGCTGAGAGGTTGAAATTCCGGTTGAGTAGAAGTTGTTTAATGTGCTGAGCATACATATAAGGTTTCCATAATTCATCAGCTCCAGAATTTGCACCTTCCTATGCATTTACTGAGACTGCATACATTATACAGTGATGGATGGGGTGCTGATTAAATAAAATTTGTTACTCTTGCTCAGAATACATATATTTTCACATTAACTTAAGAAATTATAAATGGTGCCCTTAAATATGACTGCAAATTTATACCAGAATTGAACATCAGGGTTAACCAGAGTTATAACCAGAATTTGATAGGCAAAGAAACTTTTCTTTCCATGGCTTTATAAAAGATACTCTTTACTTTTGCTCACTAAAACTAAGAAAGTAAACTAAAGCCCTAAGCCCTGTAATTGGGCCTTTGGTGAGTTCTTCAAGATGTGCACAGGGCTATGCTAGGTGAAAGTTCCCTCTTTTCTGAACGATGTTGAAGAAACTTACCATTACTACCACCCCCAGAGGAAATCACATCTACACATTTAAAGGTCTCCAGAAGTAGTAATAAAATACACTAAGCTTAATGTAACACTGTGTTTCTAAACTGAAAACATGGAGTTCTTTTGTCTCTCAGAGAACACTGGTAGACATCTCATAGTCCTTCCTCCTCTTCTTAGGGGCTCTTGGTTTTTACAGTGTATGTACAAATACCACTGGATTTAACCAATCTATGACTGACAGACATTTCAGTTGTCAGCAAGCTATTTCAGTCTGTTCATTTGTAGCTCACAGCCATGGTGTGTGTGTGTGTGTGTGTGTGTGTGTGTGTGTGTGTGTGTGTGTGTGTGTGTGTGTAAATCTTGAGATGCAGGGTTTTGACTTAATCTTGATGTAGAGCCAACAGCACAATTTTCCAAAACAACCAAACTTTGCTACTAATAGATCAGATTACAGCAAGCTGTCCTTCACAGGGGAAATCTGATAGATTCTTTGTAGCAATGATTAGAGAAGCATTAGAGATGATTTGGTGATATCACAAGACACAGACCAAGCCCCATCTGCTACCTAGCTGCAAATGCCAGGTCTCTGGTTGACCTAGGTCCTATTCTTGATGTGAATATGCATTCCATCAAGTGTCAAGCCTCTATCAAAGCAGTAGGTAAGCAGCTCCACTGCCTAGTTGAGCAAATCTAGGATGTTGACTATGGTAATCCTGAACCTTCAACTGGGGTAACCTCTGGCATGGCCTTGAGCTACACATCTCCAAGTATGTCCTTTTCCATATTCTTTTACCTGGTACTTTGATTCTGTTATTTGTTTTCTGATGTCAGCTTCTACCATGAAGAGAAGCAGCACATGAGCTACAAAGAACAACTTTCCAAGCTTCTTCTGATGCCTGAGACATTCATGAAACTCATTTCTACTTAGTGTCCAGTTCCTGTTTATACTGATGAACATTATTTCTCAGTCAACATTTGGCCAAATCACTTATTTGCAGTAAGGGAATGGATATATTCTTATGTATAAACACAATAATGACTCATGTATTTTGGAAAAACACAAGGTCCATCCAATTCTCATTGTGACTGTGATAGTCACATAAACCCAAGCTTAACAGTATTTGTGAAAAATTGCCAAAACAAACTCCCATCATCAGTGGGGCTTTCTCCAAGCACTGGTACCTAGTGTTGAACTCACTGGTTTAAACCCTGCATCACTATCTGACATCATTCTTCTTCATCTAAAGGTTCTCAGTCTTTAACACCTTATCTGTATTATGATGGATGGAAGGAAAAGTCTTATTCAGGACCCAGAACCCCTTCAATGTCTTCCTCAGCCCCTTCCATAACCCTTCCTAACTCAGTTGAATTTTGTTTGGCCTCATTTCATTAGATAGTTTCTCATGTTTAGCTTTGTATCTTTATTTTTTAAAGTTCATATGCTCTTTTTTACCTAGCCTACAAGCCACCTGAAGTCAATGACCATATTTCCACTGTTTCAGATTCAGGATCTTCATGTATTTGCTGTGAATTATCACACAAAGCAGTCAACAATGTCTATCTAACTTGACATAGAACCTACCGGGTAACAACTTCTGTGGTTCTCTTTGCCTGTAATTGGTTATGATCCTTTTAAAATGTAGCTCAACCAGGTTAAGTCACATTGTTTGAAATTGTCATTCATTTTTCTAATGCATAAAATTTATTACTGTCCTTGAAAATTAGAATGTCTCATAGCAAATCTTTTGCAAAATTTTAAGCAATACCATGATAAAGAATACTTATCTGAAAATATTGACTAGTGGTAGTTAGTAAAGTGAATGATGGTAACTAGTTCTGGAAGAAAAATTATTCTCATACATTTCATAGACTTTGATACAGCTAAGACCTATTCCAGGAATTCAAATCAGAAAGACACAGCCCTTGCTCTCATGAAGCAAGTACACTGAATATCTTTTGCTCTTGAGAAACTAAGAACCCAACCTTGAATGGAGACAAAAAAGAAATATGAATGGCCATTTGGAATTCTGGACATAAAATATATGCATCACCTATTTTATGCAGACATGCTCGTACGTGGCTGCATAAAATGGGGCTTTTTATTATTCTTTTATGGATCGACCATAGACTATGCAATACAAGTGGGACATAAAAAGAAAAATGGAAAAGACGAGATCTGACTAAATAAATCCCTTGAAAGCCTTTTGTTAAAAAAAAAAAAATACTCCACCATGAGAATAAATTCCCCTTACCCTGTTATTTTGCTACTGTTTTTTTTTCTAGGTCACCAGAAATGAAAATATATTAGAAAATATATTAAAAGATTGGCACATGCATGAAAAATCCTTGCAAGACCTCTGAGTTAACACTATACGTTTACAAACCAAAAGGAAATACCCAAAATGATCCATTGTAAGAAGGGCGCTAAGCATCCCTGCGAGACCACAAGGTCCTTTCCCATTTGTGTAGTCTGCTAGCTGTGACAGTAATAAGAAACTGAAGTCAAAAAAATTGTGAGGCAGTTTTTACTGATAGCTTTCAGATTGTAATCAAGGACATTGTTAACACATAATAAGTGTGAGATGATCCTCATGATAAAGAAATGAAGGATGTTCTACAAATAAATAAAATAGGGAGCTGAGGCAATGTAATATTTACTGTAAAAGTTAAGCATATATAGGAAACAACAGGCTACAGATGTGTTATAGCCCTAATATGATATAAAATAGCTCCTTTTCTTAGAAATTTCCAAGCCAAAGGCGATGATAGATGAATGATTGGGAAGTGGAATCAGAACATCCAATGATAAAAATGAGATATTGATTCTGTGAGATTTTAATTTAGATTAGTTCACTTAGAAAAAGTAATAAATTGAAATGTACTCAACACAGCTCACATTTGAAATGACTTATCAGAATTCCCAAAGGAAACCTTGAGTAAGCCATAATTTTATCTGCAGCACTCACCCAGGTTGCCCACACTAAATTACAGCATCTTTGCAAATAATTTGGACAAGAACGAGACAAGTAGTATATCCCCAAATGACAAATGAGAACCTGCATCGATGCCAGAAGGAAAGAACAGGAAGTGAGTGTCTAGGGGTGATAAATTGGGAAGACAGCAGCTGAACTATCAGACTTGGTGTAAACCATGCCAAATATTTGTCTGGTGCTTATAAAAGTGGTAATTTTAAATGATCAGATGGAAGGAATTATCAGTAGGTAAATTTATAATAGAGGTTTTTTAAAGTCTCATCTAGATTTATTAAGCTTTTAATGTGTTAATTCTCAATTTGGGCATGAAAGAATTTTTTTTCACTCATAGCTTTCTTAGTTTCTTCTGTATGAAATTAAATGCAACAGTGCATAAAAATCAGCTAACACAATACTTGGCCTGCACTAGGAAGCAGATAATAATTGCAACCAACTCAGTGTTTGAGCTCTTATTGGAAGTCAAGGACTGAAGTAAATATTCTTCCTAATATATTTATTGAGGAGCTTAGAGAAGAGTCCTAATGTATGCAATTGTGTTTCACTTTTGCATTTTGTTTTAAATTTTCAGCACTATATTCATAACCACAGAGCCTGAAAAAAATCAGCATTTTATTTGTATACTGAAGACTTAATGCTCTGTACACATTATTTCTTCTGCCTATTCATGTCATCTCCATTATAAAGATTTTGGTTCTCTCTCTCTCTCTCTCTCTCTCTCTCTCTCTCTCTCTCTCTCTCTCTCTCTCTCTCTCTCTCCAGTTCTCAATTTAGTTAGCTTTTCTTTCTGCTTCATTTTGGTGAGCTGACCTTTTTAAATTCATTTTTTTTCCAGATGACCGTCATTGTTCTTTTATTTTCTGGTGGGATAGTTGATAGAGATAGCCATCTTTAGAATTGCTTACTGCCTTCGGTAAAGCATGACTTACTTGCTGTTCTGGCAGGTTCAATACCTACCTCCTTAGAAGCAAGCTTCTTTGTTAAAAGTTTAGTCTCTGTAGCATGCTGGGATGCTTCAGGAGCCATTAATCTTAATGAGTTAACTTTTTTTCTTTCCTGAACTGTATATGAGGAACCTACTTAAAGACAACTTTCACAGGTCCTGATTTATTACAAAGAAATTTTCTTTTTCAATAGAAATTTCCAGAGTGAACTTTTCATGCTAGTCTGAGAGGAGCAAACTTTGGTCTCAAGTGCTACATAATACATCACATGCTACTTCTGTATTCTTGGACTATTATATAACCAAGCTATCAGCTACATCAAAGATTGTCTCTCCACATAAAGACACACTGACAATAGACAAATCCCTTTTTCTCTCCAATTGGTTTTTCCCCTCATAGAATTCCATTGAACAAGGATCATTTTTCCTCTTTGAAATGTATTTTAAATTTCACACATATTTATGAAAAAAGTCAAAGAGAAATAGGTAATTTTTATCATAAAGGTGTTTTTCTTTCTTCCATAGAGCCTGCAAAAGAAGAACCCCATGGAATCATCAGAGACCCTTTTCAGAAGCAGGTCTTCAAAGCACTCCTTCAGCCCAGTGGTCCCATTTCATAATGCAGGGGTTCCTAGAGACACCGCACACCCCATTCCTCCTATCTGAGTCTTCAAAAAGAATTCCTGACTCAGAGGATAGAAGGCAGAAACAAAAGAGGAGGAACGCCTGACCCACCAGTCTGAGATGTAGCCCATGGATGAGAGGCAGCTATGTGGGGTCACTTTCATGATATGCTCTACTACAAAGGAAGCTGTTGCTTGCGAAGAGCTCATTGACCTTCTTCAGACTCCTGTTCTGATCCCACCCCTAATATCTCTAAACAGATTAAGGGCCTAGAAGAAATTCTCTAGCTCAACAAATTTTGTCCATCACTCAAAGAATGACCATCCAATATCAGCTTGAGCATCTTTCTAACCTCTTTATGTTTCTAGCACTCATTTGCAAGTTACTATACATTAAATTAAAATTTAGATTTTTTTAGTGAAATTATTAAAGTGCCATAGGAAAAGCAAAGGAGGTAGGAAAACACAAGTGAAAATTTTAATAGGAGTGTCTGGAAGCTCTTTCTGAGATTCTGACCTGAAACATGGCATCAAGGACTGGAAGCAGGTGAAGATGAACTCTAAGGATGCCTGGGGCTGCTAATCCTGTACAAACATTGCTTATGGGAGAATGCTTGAGCCCCAGTGAAAGAAGCTTGCATAGAACAGTGGGAGGGAGTGAAAGATAGAGTGAATAATCAGACTTGAAACCAAAGAGCCAGGCATGGCACAAATCTTATTATGCCTGTCATCCCTTGTTCGGTCAGCCTTTATCTTGAGTGAAATGAAAGGTTATTTTAAGGTTCTAAGAAGAACGACAGGATCATAGAGTTTAAAAGGGTAACCCTGACGAGTTGTTCAAGAGAAAGACCAGAGGAAGCTGTCCCAGAAGCAGAGAGATGGTGATCAATCTCTAATACCCAAAGAAGATATGATGCCTTGTGTCTGGAGGTGATGAGAAAGGAGAACTCCCTTAGCACACTGTGAATGCAGAATTAGCCAGACTCACTGAAAGATAAGATGCTCAGGGAGAAGAAAATACAAGTGTCAAGGATGACTTTGATCTGAGCTCCTCGCCATAAGAAGATGCTAATGAATCAAAGGAAATCTGTAGACCCTGCAGTTTAGAGAGGGACAGGGTTTGATTTTTGCATGTTGTTTGAGAGTGTGAGTTTTACAGCTCTAAGAGGGAAGGTTTCCCCACTGGAAGTGTTGTAGCTCTGAAGGGAAGGATGTCCTGGCAGTCAGGAGCCAAGGAATACTACAAAGTCACATGGCACAATAAACCTCACACAACAGACTTCTTGGGAAGGAAAATTCCAGGAGGGTGGCTGCCTCTGCTCTAGTGAGAAGCAGCAGAAAACTGAACTGAAGATGGGGTCTATATAGCATTTATTGGGGAGGCCAGAGCTTTCCAGGGTGGAAACTTCCAGGATGCAGATTGGTGGTATTTGAAGTCTTGATCTTGGCTTTTTACTTTGTAGGGCAAAGTTTGGCTGTTTGTGTTTAAAGAGGCTAAGTCTAGTCTTTACAGACCTTAGAGTGTTCTGTAGGCAGAGCTTGGCTGTTAGAGGTCATCAGGGGCACTGTCTAGGTACTCATGCACCTCGAGGGGCTTACAGAGGGGCCAGGTAGATATCCTATGAAGATACTGACTGGCCATTGGATGATGGCACTTTTCATAGTGTGGGAGTCTAAGAGCTTATTAATCAAAATCCTGTCAGTCTTTCTAATCACACATACATCACCTTCCCAAAGCTTAGATACCCCAAGTTTTTGTAGTCATTCTCATCATTTGTTGTTTCTAAGCTCCCAGGCATCTAGTCACTGCTGGAAAATGCATGGAGTCGGAACGAAGGGTTCAGAGCTCCACAGGCTCTTGATGAGAAGCATGGGCCAGGGCTCAAAGACTCCTGGACATCCAGATGCAGCTAGGTCACAGGAAGTGAGGAATGAAGTTAGGTGTCTATGAGCCTGTGATGAGATGTCCTCAAGGAAGGGCCAAGAACTGAATTGGCCCTGAGGACAAGCCTGGGGCTGAGGGGAGGAGAATTCTGGCTTAGCTCATCTGTGAAAGTCTTAAGCTTAGTGGCAGTTGTCAGGGAGCACAGAGGGGCCTTCTGTGGGAGACTTAGGCAGACAGGCTCTATAGACAAGGCCTTCTCTATGCTCCCCACAGTGGTTCTTGATGAAAGAGACAGTCCTTGGTTTCAAACTGTTGATTGTTCATCGTCAAAAATGGGTGCATATCACCTCCTCAGGGTGGACTAGAGATTAAATCCCTTTTGCAGGGTGGAATATCAGAACTGGGAAGCTTATTGGCTAAATCCTCAGGGTTTGCAGATACCTTCTTAGCATGGAGAACTCTGTTTTGGGTTATGTGGTCCTGTTTCCTATATAGGAAGTGTGGCACAAGTTCCCAGGCCAGGAATCTGCTAAGGAGCATGGAGCCACCTACTGTCTCAGGTGGGTGCCTGAAAGCTGGGGACTCTAAACCTGCTCAACCTTACCAAGTTTCGTGGCATGGTCCATTGTCCCACAGCTATAAGTAAGTAAGGTCATATTTCATTACCAATAAAGAAAGAGATAAAGTGTGGAGAGATGGAGTAGGGAAGAATGGTGGTACTCAGCTAGCTTTTCCTTTTTATTTAGTTCAGGAACCCAGCCTATGAAATGGTATCACTCACATTCAAGGGGACTCCTTCTTTCTGGCTAAACTTTCCTGTAAACATCTTTATGAATACACTCAAAACTTTGGTTCTATGATGATTTTCAGTACAGTCAAGTTAACAATGACGATTAAGCATCACTTTCCTATAGGAAGTATTCTGAAGCTTTAATGCCAATCTTTATTATATTCATTATTAATTAATAAATAGTTACTTAATTATCATTATATTCAATGATTTCTATATCTTGTTAAAAGATCTATAAAAAGTGGATAGCTAGGTTAAAGGAACACAGAAAATTGGGTCAAATGATTAAAGAGCCAGAGATTAGGAATAACAACAGTCCAAATGATTTCTGGACATGAAATCACCTTGCACTCTTGAACTCAGAGTGGTCTGGCTGCCTTTACAAGAGCAAGCCAGTCACCATTCTAGAATGAATAGGAGAGGCATCCATATGTCACCATCCTTGGCTGAGAACTATTAGTAATAGATGCTTGTTGGGGGAAGGAATCAGTTATCAGAAGTGTGTCCTTTGGTAAGGTGCCACACCCCTGTGGCCCTCCTTCCATAGCCACACATTAGACATCTCTAACTGGACTCTAGCTTATAAAGAAAATAGATGAAGAGCATATGAAATTGGTAAAGGGAAGTGAAGGGCTCTGGAAGAAGTTAGGGGGAAAGGAGAAAAGAAGATACCAATACATTGTATACTTGCATGAAATTCTCAAAGAAAAGATAATATTTTAAGACGAAAATATCTAAATTGCCCTGCTTTAAAAATATGTACTGTTTGTTTAAAGAATATTTTAAATTACAGGAACAAAATAAGAAATTATTTCTTGAAAAGTTTTTTGTTTTTTAATGGAGAATTTGTCATGAAATGTGTTTGAACAGAGGCAGATCTTAAAGAATGCTTTCTGCTCGAGCTTTTCTTAACCCAAGCTGTTTAGCAACAGTATCTAGCACATCACCCAAACTTGGAAGCATATTATTAAATATGTGTAGATAGATGCACCAAATGAACTTCACAAATGAGACACAAAGCCATATCATGTCTGTCTCTATAGTCTAAGCAACTGTGCAGAATTAGTCATCTGATTGAAATTGGGAATTTAAATTTCAACTCCTTGGATAAAAAGTAACTGTGACGAATTACCACACAAGTCATATCATCACAACCTTCTGGAGAGAACTCATTCTTAAACATGTCTTAGAAGTGTCAGGCTCTGAAGGCGCCTATCAACATTGGTTTGCCAATGTCATATAGTTCATAAGCATCAGTGTTTGAAAACAGCAGCTGCCAAGAGGTGCCACTTACTCTGGTGAATGCTGGAGGACAACTACTCTGCTTCCCTAAATGTGTCTCCCTCTACTTCCCACCCACCTGTGAAGCCTTTCCCCTTTAACACACATGGCTATCTTCTTCTCCTCTAGTTTTCAGTCTGCGGTGTCTCATTGTAGTTCTTCATTGATCCTCCAAGATGGGTGGGGCCTCTTTCTCACTGATGTCCAGAGCATCTCATCATGTCTTCTTCATAGTGCAATAGTCTCTTCATGACTTATGACTTCTCTGTATGTTCTTTCTGTTAGAATTTTATGAAGAAGAGTTCTAGCCATAGGATGTTCCAGAAATCGGCAGCAATTTCTTCTGACTTGTACCACAGTACATCATGGGCCAATTCCAAAAATAATACCTTGAAAACATATCACTTGGCTTAGTGGGAATGTGCTGTGAGTTTGTATGTCCTGGGGGTGCCTGAAGTTACACCGATAAAGTCTGTCTCACCCACCTGGCTGCCTAAACTTGAGCTGGGAAATAACAGCCATAGATGTGCTCAAGTGGTGGGGAAAGACCTTGAAGCCTTAACCTTGTGTTAAAGGCCTCCAGGCAACTAAGAGATGAGAAGAGCAGGAGCAACAGTCTTCCACAGGGAAAAACAAATCAACTGGTTATTCGATAGCAAATGTTAAGCCCCAAAGACATAAATACACGGATCTTAAATGTCTTTTTATAAACAGTATATTCCTTCCATTTAAAGGCCTGGGATATGTACTCTTCACAGAGCAGCAGAGCTTTTAACTGTGAACAAGAGTGATGAAATTTAAATTTGACCATGCCAATTTCTGTTCTGAAAGGAAATTTCATTTCTCTGATGGGGCTTCTGGAACTTCTGACTGACATTGAAAACTTGTATTATTTCCTCCCTCCCTGCCTCTGCCTTCATTTCCCAAGTGTAGTTGTCTTTTGAAGGTGCCACTTCAAGTGGAGTATGAGAAATACAGTGGATGCAGTTGGACTCCTTTCCAGTTTCCAGAAACACACCTGGGTGAAGCCTATGTTGTTTTTCCCTGCTTCTCTGAGAGTATCCTTTATGCCTATAGCAAATAACACATGAACTGTATGAAGGTATAAAACTCATATTGGTTGTCAGAGTAGTAGAGTGAGTGAAAAATAACTAATAGAATTCTACTGGAAAAAGAAATCTATTGTAAACCAATCCTAAGCCTACTTAGCATGCAGGTGATGTTGAATACATAATATAAATGAAGCAAGGCAATTTCTAAGTTGCTCCAATCATTTCAAGATGTAGACAGGAGGCAAATGAGCACAGCCTAATTATGCCTTATGAGACGAGCTCACACACACACACACACACAAAATGGCCATTAGATAAGGGATCTCAAATTCTGGTCACTAAATATCACTGAATAAATTGAAAGCATATATCAACATTTTTAGTTATTTGCCGAACATATGCGTTCATCAGAGTTTTAAAAGCTCTAATTATGAAAATATGCACTTGAAGCCCATGTGTATGCACAAATACACACAAAGCATGCTAAAATCATTAAATCCTAACATGAAATTTATAAAAGCAAATTAAATTCGAATTCTTACGTTAGGAGAAATTAGTGCTAAACACTATATTTAAAAACATGTATTTTCAAATTCAATGCAGTGTTGCTTTTACATGTATTGTACCTGAACAATAAGAGAAAGAGAAGAGAGCATTAGACATTTCTAAGAATGTCTAAGAATTTCTAAGAAAACTCTGTGTGAATTACTAAGTCCTAATGCTGAAGATATATGATTGTAAAGCTCACGCATTTTTCGCCATAAATTCAAAGCACCATTAGTTTGTGACAAATAGCAATGACTTTTATGAAGCAACAGACCATAGTTCAAAGAAATAATGTTTAAATTAAATTAACTGTGAAGTGCAGTAATATGTTTCCCAGTTAAGATGGTCCATGCAAGCATTTTTGCAGGTTTGTGAGACTTATGAGCTGTGTGCTATATCTGCGTACTACTTTGCCTTTCGGTTCCATAGCTCTGCATGTGGAGGGGGTGCATCTGTGGCATGGATGTCTAGGCAGTTCTGGATTTCTCAAGAAACACACCCAATATTCTAGTTTTACTAACCTTCTATTGTTATTCTTTGACTTGAGTGTTTTCCTGAAAATGCAGGTGTTATAAAGTCAAATCTCATATCTTCATGATTGCCAACTTTGGCATTATCCTCTCCCCACCAAATTCCTGGTCAAAATACAAGTTTCGTTATCTTCATTACATGATGACATACGAATCTTTTCTGCTCTACAATTTTAGCCCAGATGCAGCATTTTGAGTTTCAACACTAACACCTTGCTTTGTGCAGACTGAAGAAGATTATTTATGTTCCCTACTGTGGCACAGATACTGAGTTGTGTCCACTTGAAACCTAGAGACCCGCCCGGGTCCAGTGCAACACCAAAGGCAGCTGTCCAGATTCCAGCTTCCTTTTATCAGCTCCTGGAGATGTTTTGCAATTTCTCATGAGCTCAGCTATCCAACTTCAAGCCCCCAGTTGCCCCCTGCATTTCTGAGTGCTTTGCTATGATGCTTGCTGGGAGCGTGCTCATGCATACTGCTGGGAATGGAGACTTAGTCAAGTTCTTAACCAAAACAGTGATGTGTATTCATAACAAAAGGAAACAAAAGCAAACATACCCGCAAGCTCCAGTTAATTTTTCTCTTCATTGTGTAATTCATAAAATATGTTACTTTCATATTTGTTATTTTACAAAAACCAAGCTAGGGCTACATAATTACTTTATTTTCATAATCATGGAATTCAGTTTGATGCGTTATAATTAAACAGAACACACAATGGCTTAGAATAAGATAAGAATACATCTAATTGTGTATAACATATGCTTACCTTACATATGTTCTGTTTATAGAGGATAGAGTGCCCAGAGAGACCTGTGTATATCATTCTTGGAATGATTTGCAGAAATATGAGAAGATGACTTTCTTGGCTGCCAGTTCTATCAATTGCCAGGAGAGGGTTACTAAAGCATCCACCTACTTTGTGGGCTGTATTTCCTCCTAGATTTGTTGGGTTTTGCACGGAGTTTTGGCTCACTCTTCTTTAGTGCATAACTAAGATTGTTATACCTTATCATCCAGTTGAGCCCTTTATCGCCACATAATTTTATATCTCATAATGCTTTTAACTGAAGTGTGCATGTAGAATATGTGTTAATATTGTTGGTCTTGGTATTTTTGTGTCTGCATAGTTTAATATTTTTGTTTTCTAAAAGCACTTAACATATAATAATTCTAATATTTATAAGGTACATAGGATGTATGTCTCTACATACATATACACACACATATACAGTACTCAATATGTGTGTGTGTATGTGCATACACATAATGTACAATGTATAGTATATGTATATATGCAGTATTGTCTTAGGTAGGGGTTCTTTTGCTGTGAGGAGATACCATGACTCTGGCAATTCTTATGAAGTAAACCATTTGAGTCTGTCTTACTGTTCAGAGGTTTAGTCTATCATCATTATGACAGAAAGCATGGCATTGTGCAAGCAGACATGGTGCTGGAGAAGGAACTGAGAATTCTACATATTGATCTCTAGGCAACAGGAAGAGAGCTGGCTTGAGCTTCTGAGACCTCAAAGCTCACCTCCACAGTGACACACTTCCTCCAACACAGCCACATGTACTCCAACAAGCCCACCCCACCTAAGAGCGACACTCCCCATGGACAAGCATTCAAACACATGAGTTTATGCAGGTTATTCCTCTTCAAACCACCACAAAGGTATACATAATTTATATGTATATATTTCATAATATATATGTGTGTGTATACACAGTATATATATATATATATATATACTGTGTATACAATGTGTCCTGATGATATAAGGGGTTTAACAGTTCTATCTTCCTAGTTCTCTTGACTTGACTCATGATGGAATATTATGAAATTCACATATAAATGAATGGAACTAGAAAAAAAATCATCTTAGGGTATCCTGGGCCCAGAAAGACAAATATAGTATGTGGATATTAGCTATTAAACTAATGATAATCAAGCTACAATCTATAGAATCACAAACATTACATATAGAATAAGTGATGAGAGGGTATGGCTAACTCTTATCAGGAAACAAAATCTCTTTGAGAAATAAAACAAGTAGTTATGAATAGAAGGGGGCTCGAATGGGAGGATATATATACATATACATGTATATTAGTTATATATGTATATGTATATATGTATACATATGTATATATATATACAATAAGACCAGGCACAAAGCATCACATCTGGACAAGGCAGCCCAGTGGGAGAAAAGGGGCCCCTAAGTAGACAAGAGAGTCGGGAACAGCCCTGCTCTTGCTTTTAGGATATCCATATGAACACTGAGCTACTTAGCCATAACATATGCAGAGGACCTAGGTCACACCCCTACAGGTTCCCTGATCTCTGCAACTTCCTATGAGTTCTGGTCAGTCGATTCTGTGGTCCCTGTTCTCCTGGTGTGTCCCTGGCACCTCTGGTTCCTCCAATTCTCCCCCACAGAACTCTCCAAGCTCCACGTAATGTTTATCTATAGGACTCTGGATCTGGTCTCTAGTTCTTGTGCCTTCTCTTGGGCTCTTTGATTTTATTTGCCTTGTGCACCTCTGATGTAATTTTTCCCTTTTTACTTTTAACAAAACTATATCTTGGATAGTGAGACCTTTCCCTTAAAAGATCAAATGACAAATGTGTAAATGTATGGCTCCTGTGGTCTCTGTTATAACTAATCCTTCCTGCCACTAGGATATCAAAATAACAATAATCTATACAAAATAAGTAAGCATGGCCCTTGTAATAAACTCTACACACAAACTAGTAGCTGAATCCTGGCCTGTAGGCTACTGAATCATAAATTATGAATGAGAGAAATGGCATTCTGCATGGGCTTCAAGGCTGGACTGTCTAGACAAACCCACTTAAACTTGGGATCCTGACTCACAGAGAAGGAAAGAAATGGCGTGCTCCTGCCTGAGAAACTTTCCAGGGTCTCTACAGCAGGGCTTCCTTTCTCACATTTCAGCAGGTTCTTAGAGGCTTATTAGCACAAGATTTCTTTCCTTCCCCCAGTTCCTCTCCATTGACTGACAGTTTGTCGTCTCTGGCTTAACATGGGGCTATAATGACTTTCCTGCTTCAGTGTCTCAGCCACAGCAGCAGTGTCTAGAATTTTCTTCGGAAATCTAGAAAGGACGTTCCCAGATGTTTTTTTTATTACTTTAGGCATTTTAGGCCCAGATGAATAAGCAAGGAGACTATATAGGCATTTACATAACCATTTAACAATATAGAAATATTTTTTTTGTTCTTGTTGCTGTTTTTATAAAACAGCGTTGGTCTGAGGTAGTAAGTAAACAGCCTTCTGCGTGATATAGCTTTGGCAGCTTTTGTGTAGTTTCTATACTACTCATGGAGTAGACCTAACAAGGATATTAGAAACTCTTCTCCTTAGTAGAATTTTTTTCATGGATCTAAAATGAGGACAGTCATGATGAATTCTGAGACTGTACAGGCAGCTGAGCACTACTTCTATGTGATACCCAGGACTGACAGCACCTCTCATGGGTCCCCTGGGAAATAAGATGAGAAGCAGATGTTAAGATGATGCTCTAGGCAGCCTGAAGCAGATGCTTGTGCACTGGCTGGACCCCGAGATAGTGCAACTGGATACAAGTTTGGCTAAGATCACAGACATTATTGGTACAGAGAGGTGGACAGGCCTCTTGCTCAAGTTTACCTATATTACATAATCCATCTGGGAATCCAGTCCAAACAAAAGCAAAGGAAGGCATCTTAACCTTGAAGAGACTCTAAAGTGGATTTAATATAGTGTAGGAGAGCAATTAATGTGATGATTCCATCAATAATCTGCTGTCTCTTCCCATAAGCTCTCTTACAAACTCACTGCTGGCTTATGTGGCACTCGTGAATGACTTTCCTATGATTGCAGTCATGAGCACTTTCTACCAGCTGAGTGCAGACACAATGCAAATGACATCACCATGTCAAGTGTAACCCTTGGTGCCAGAGGAAAGAACTGCAAGACATGCAGAAAACACACCCAGAGGCCACTGATGTGTCTGCAGCCTCCTGCCTTTTCATACACAGTCTTTCTTCTCCAAACCTTGGGGAGCCTACCGCTTGCGCTTGAGATCAAGCCTCAATATACCCGCTTTTGGATGGCGTGGATTGCTTATTCCTTATTTTTGTGAACTGTTCATGTTTTCACATGCATATGTCAGGGAAGGGTGCATGGGAGTGTGCATGTGTACACATGGTAAAGTATAATAAATGAAGACACCATATCTCAGCAGTGATCCACCTTCATTGTTTTGAGGGAGGGAGAGAGAGAGAAAGAGGGAGGATTTCTCATTGATCTGAAACTTGTAGAGTAGGCCTCCCTGGATAGCCAGAGGGTTTGAGAGATCAATCTAACTCTGTCTCCCCACTCTGGGATTACACGTATACAACACCACACCCAGATTTCCTTATGTAGGTTCTGGGGATCAAATCGGATCCTTGTGTTTGCAAGGTAATCACTTTACTAACTAAACAATTCCCCTAGGCCTTCTTGAGCTCTATCCTAAGCAAGAAGCCCACAGACTATGTTGTTTCCTTAAAAGCGGGCTGCAATGCTATCCCAAAAGTCCTCCATACCCACCCACCCCCACTCCCCTACCCACCCACTCCCCCTTTTTGGCCCTGGTGATCCCCTGTACTGGGACATATATAGTTTGCAAGTCCAATGGGCTTCTCTTTCCAGTGATGGCTGACTAGGCCTTAGCTCCAATGCGTATGTAATGATAAAACTCGACTTATTCACACACACACACAAAAAAGCTGGCTTCAGTAACTTACTGGTAACGCACCGAGTTTACAAACCAAGAAAGTGCTAACTCAGAAGCACAATAAGCCTACCTCACAGTATGTTCTCTAAGCTCCATAAACTCCTGTCTTGTAACCAGGCTAATTAGCACCAAATGAACAAAATCCACAGTGCTTTCAATGCTTTTCCTTCTCTGGCTCCCTTAGAATAAAGAAGACTTTGTAAATCGTAAACAGCACCCTCCCTGTCGTGTTTCAAAAGTGCTACACCAGTTTCACATGGTTTACAGTGAAGACACGTTCGACCCTTTTATTGCCAGTGGCATCTGTCAGCCTCCTATCCGGCACACGCTTCCACTGCTGAACCTTATTATCCTGCCTTGCCACTGTTGAAAGTGTGCACTCTTCTATTACAGGCTTCACGGGAGCCGCTTGGCTCGACCGTGAAGTCCAGAGTGGCAGCTAGATGCTTGAGTGTGAATAACATGTCAGCATCGAACCTTGCCCAGCAATGAGATTTGGCACTTCTAGGAGTTCGGATTCTCCGAAGCCAGCACCATCTGCTGAGAGTGGATAAATATATAGATGAAAAGTGCCTTTATTGCTCCCATGCCCTATCTGTTTGATTGCACATTGTGCTGTTTTGATTTACAACCCACTCTCAAATTCTTGCTTTGATAGTATCTATTATCTGTGGCTGTCACTCGCAAGAAGTGCGCTTTATTTTCTCTACCACTGTTTTGTACCCACAGTGGGTGAAAAACGGCCCTCTCTGTGCCTTTGTTTTTGCAGATGATCCATAAAGAGGCTGACAGGGAAGTCCCTCAAAAGCACATGTGTAGCGTGTGCAATCACTGAAAAACAAAAGGGCCCCAAGAAAGTAAGGAATATACCATGAGCGCTGAAGAAAAAGAAAAGAAGAAAGGTACTGAAATCGTGTGTTGTAACTGGAAGAAAGGAGGTATTCAGGGACTCAGAATGAGATGCCAAACTACCCAGATGCCCACCCCACTTCTAAATTTTAAATGTATTTTTACAAATAAAGATTTCTTTGTTTAAGGCAGTGATTGTAATCCCTGCCCATATTTGCTTTAGAGATTAAACCAGATGTTGTGCGGTGCTTAGCATTTGAGAAGAATAGATATCATCCTTGCTCCTGTAGTAAACAAGGCGTTCAGACTGCGTTATGGGAGAATAGATGATAATTGAACTATTGACATAGGTGGTGGTAAACTTGAGGAAGCTTGAATAGATCAGTTTCATATTACTCTAACAAAAATGCTAAGGCAATTAACGTTTACAAAGAGAAACTTCTCTAGTTCACGCTCATTGAGGCTTCAGTCCTACCTGAGGTGGCCCCCTTGTCTTGGGTCTCTGGTAAGACTGGTACATCAGGAACATATAACACACATCGTTGCCTGGTAAGCTGAAGAGGAAGCAAGGAGCAAGGTCCCACAATCCCCTTGGAGGGCACACTTGACTATGTAGCCTGTACTAGTAGTACACGCTTCTGAGTCTAAAACAATTTCCAGTATTACCCTCGGCAGATCAAGAATTTTACACAGGGAAAGTTGTGGGATATTTATCCATCATCAAGCTGTAACAAAGATATAGAACATCAACGCTATGTAGAAGCCATCAAGCCTCTGCCATCCCTAACCTTGAATGATGAGAAGTGGCCCCCAGCACTGAGCATAGGTGTAGGAAATGATTTAGTGGGAGCTGGACAGGAAAGTCTAATTAACCCATGCTTCCCAGCAGGAGACAGTCAAAATTCCGCCAACAGACTAGCTCTGTACTGTTCATTCCTCTCCTTGTGTCTCCTTCCCACCCCACTTCTGTCCACAGCAAAACTAGTGAGTAAGAATCTCAAGAATGCAACAGTGTGTGTGTGTGTGTGAGTGTGTGTGTCTGTGTGTGTGTTTGGGGGGTAAATAGTGAATCAAAACGGGTAACAGAAGTGATGGCATGTACAATAGTAACAGATGCTTATGTCTCTACATATTTCCACTTGGAGGTTGTGCATGATGGATAATATCCTTTCTAAATAGCATCCTCTCCACTGTCCAGTTTCCACAGAGTTGTACAAACTGGAAAATCTGCTCAAGACCTTTCTGCTCATCACTCTTCATAATTTACAATTGCCCTTGAAGGTTTTTCTTTCTGCCAAGAATTCTCTACCTGGTTAATTACATTCAACTCATACCCATCTTCCCTTCTTTCTTTAAAACCCACCCCAAGTCCTCTCCTCAGCCCATGCTCTCTTCGCTGTACCCGTTTTCCTAGAGCTGTTCACACCCTTACTCCTCCAAATCCCTCAGAATGGGTGACAAAGACCTTCTCTACAGAGAACTAATCAGGACAGTTCATTCTAAACCAATCCTTCTGACAGACTCTATTAGCATCTGCCTGGTGCCTAGTGTTCTATTTTAAAATAACACAAGTGCAGTTAATCACTGAAAGCATTCATGAGCTTCATGATCTGAATGTCCAATGTCCTCTACAAGCTCACATATTTGCACATTTGACCTCCATTTGTGTGAGATGTTTTTGTTTGTCTTTTGTTGTTATTTTTAAATCTTTTTTCTATTAATTTATTTATTTGACAGTCCCCCTCATCATACAGCTTCTCCCCCAAGCCCCAGTCTCTTGTCCTCTGTGAGCAGGTTTTTGTTCTTTTTGTTTTATCTTTTTTTATTATTTGAGAATTTCAACATGTATCAATATATCTTGTTTCTGCTCTCTAATTCCTACTGGATTCACATGTCCATTCATTTCTCAACTACATGTCATCTTTTAAAAATTTAATTTATTCATTTCTTTATTAAATTTTTAAATTTTATTTATTTACTTACATTCCAAACACGGTTCCCCTTCCCAATTCCCTGTCCCAGATTCCCTCCCCTATTTCCCATCCTCTTCTTCTCTGAGACGGTGCCTCCCCACATAATCCCACCCTGGCACATCAAGTCTCTGCAGGATTAGGTGCATCTTCTTCCACTACGGCCAGACAAGGCATCATGGAGACTCAGCTGCAGGTCTGTTACATATGTTCTGGGTCCTTGGTCCAGCTGTGTATGCTCTTTAATTGGTGGCTCGGGCCATGAAGCCTTTAGGAGCTGTGCCTAGATTTGTATTATCTTTGATTGTTGTTGTCTATGGAATATAAGGTACAATATGCAAAACACATGAAACTGAAGAAGAACGAAGACCAAAGTGTGGACACTTTGCTCCTTCTTAGAATTGGAAACAATCACCCATGGAAGGAGTTACAGAGACAAAGTTTGGAGCTGAGACAAAAGGATGGACCATCTAGAGACTGCCATATCCAGGGATCCATCCCATAATTAGCCTCCAAACGATGACACCAATGCATATACTAGGAAGCCTTTGTTGCAAGGACCGTGATATAGCTGTCTCTTGTGAGACTAGGCCGGGGCCTAGCAAACACAGAAGTGGATGCTCACAGTCAACTATTGGATGGATCACAGGGCCCCCAATGGAGGAGCTAGAGAAAGTATCCAAGGAGCTAAAGAGATCTGCAACCCTATCGGTGGAGCAACATTATGAACTAACCAGTACCCCAGAGCTCTTGACTCTAGCTGCATATGTATCAAAAGATGGCCTAGTCGGCCATCACTGGAAAGAGAGGCCCATTGGACAGGCAAACTTTATATGCCCCAGTATAGGGGAACGCCAGGGCCAAAAAATGGGAATGGGTGGGTAGGGGAGTAGGGAGGGGAGGGGGGACTTTTGGGATAGCATTGGAAATGTAATTGAGGAAAATACGTAAAAAAAAAGAGAGAGAGAGAGAAATGGGCTTCCCACAGGCAAGTTGGTAACTCTCTCTTTGCCATGGGTGGGACCAGCATTTGGGTTGTAAAGTGAACAGGGTGATAAATGAATAGAGTGAAGAGGGAATTTGAATTATTTAGTTTTATATTAAATGCTTACATGTTTATTATTAAAAAAAAAAAAGGACCTGTGCCTAACTGGAAGGAGTGACTCCCAAAGGAAGGCCAGTTCTTAAGTTTTTATACCCTAGTACTGCTGTCTTCTGTCTGCTTCCTGATCACCTAAATGTGATAAAGCAGTTTTGTTCTTCCTGTTACCACAGCTGAGGCCCAGTCTCAATGCCATTTTTCACTCTGAGCTATACCTCTCAAATTTGAACCAACATAAAATCATCTTCCATGAAGCTGTTTCCTGGCACAGATTTGGTGACAGCAATGAATAAAATGACATTACTACCTAATTGTAAGGCTATACTTTGTAGCCCCTTGAAGGTTTGGAGGACTGGACTGCGTGGCTTAAATCAGTCTAAAGAGATGTAAATGCTCCTATATGGGGGCCCTGTGTTCCATCCTATAGATGACTGTGAGCGTCCACTTCTGTATTTAACAGGCACTGGTAAAGCCTCACAGGAGACAACAATATCAGGGTTGTTCAGCAAAATCTTGCTGGTGTATAGGAGCTAGAGAAAGTACCCAAGAGCTGAAGGGGTCTGAGACCCTATAGGCGGAACAACAATATGAACTAACCAGTACCCCCAGAGCTCATGTTTCTAGCTGCATATGTAGCAGAAGATGGCCTAGTCAGCCATCATTGGGAAGAGAGGCCCCTTGGCCTAGCAAACTTTATATGCCACAGTACAGGGGAACGCCAGGGCCAAGAAGTGGGAGTGGGTGGGTAGGGGAGCAGGCCAGTGGGAGGGTATAGGGGACTTTTGGGATAGCATTTGAAACGTAAATGAAGAAAATATCTAATAAAAAAATGTGGGGGAAAAAAAGAGATGTAAATGTCCAACAGAAACTGGGAAGTTTTCCAAAGGGGTAAGGTGTTTCTTTGCTTTCTCATTGTCCAGCACATGGATGTGATGGCTAGAACTTAACAATCCTCTTAATCACCCAGGGGACAAGGGAAGAGCCTCAAGGGTTCATTAAAGATACAAAGGCTGGGAGAAGGCACCATCACCAATGACAGGTCCTGAATTTCCAAACTAAAAATTCACTCAACGGGTCTAAAACTTTTCCGAGTTTTATCTTCAGCTCTCACATGTATCTCCTTTCCACTGTCGTCTTTCCCTGTGACTCTGCAATACCTGGCTTTATTCTCCCTTCTCTGGGCATCCTACTGCCTGAAATGATCATATTTCTTTATGTGTTTATTTGCTGATTGCCTGTGTCCCTCACTAAAATGTAAGGACCTTGTAGCATTCACAGTTTAATCTCTCTTCTAAAACAGCAACTGGCCAGTGATGCATGCATTCAAGAATTACCCTGAGTAAGGGAATTATTTTACTTTACCTTCGATGAGAATGTTTGCCTGAGGGCAGGTTGTCATTTTTCTTTTTTTATTCTGCCCCAGAATGGTTAGACAGAACATAGCCACTCCGGCTGTGCAGAATTGAAGCAATAAAACCATATCTAAATTGGAATGACTTTGTATTTAGTCACTGCAAGACCAGTAGCCTATAGGGAATAAGTACCTATTGTATCCATGTGGGTTCTGTCATTGCATCCACACCCCTTGAAACTAAATTCCTTTATTAAATTGTTCCTATGCCTTTTTAAAAGGAATCAACTTGGAACTTTTTCATTCTACTTCTAAGAGGAGGATTCTACTAATGAAAATCTACAGGAATTGCCTGAGGGTCAATACACATGAGTATAGGATGAATCCTTTGGGGCTCTTTTATGATAATTAATGCTTAGGGGGTTCTTCTCCCAAATAAAACATTTTGTAAGTATTGATAAGCACACCATGAGCTTGTCTAAATGCAGTCTTTCAAAACGCTATTGGGTAATTAGATTCTGATTTCGCCCTCTGAGTCTTTGTGTGGCTTTGAGGGCGACATGAGCAGGTGTTTTCCTTCTTACTAGTGAGTGCTATTTTGGTTCTGTAGATCACACAAGATGATCTGACTTCACAAGAGTTTGCTTCCATGAACAACAGACCACAGTGACACAGATGACAGACGTTTGTGAAATCAGTTGGATGTGCCATATAAAATATTAGAAGAACTGAAGAATTCTTCATAATTAGATATTTACATAAACATGAATAATGCAAATGAATGATAGCCCACAGTTCATTCAGCGTATACCAGTCCCTCTTCTAATGCAATTTCAATTTCATTCTTGATCTATATCCTCCAGGCAACAATTTCTCTTCTTTTTTTAGATGAGAGAATTAAGGCCCAGGGAGTTTAAGAAAGCTGGTCAAAGTTCCATGGACAGCCACTGTCAGAGCTTGGTTTTGAAGTGAGGCGTTCTTGGCTTTTGGACCTGTGTTCTTGTCACAGTGCTGATTAATGCTCTGTCTGAAAATGACATCATTGTATTTTGTGAAACACGGTCACTTAAGACAAAAAATGATTCCAGAGAACAGAGTGGATGGCAATGTCTTCAGTTTTAGGATTAGAACACAGAGACACCAGAGAGTTGACTTTCATTTGTTTGTTTGTTTTGTTTTGTTAAGATTGCAGCAAGTTAGAACTCTGTGTACTGTGCTGTAACAGCAAAATTTGCCTGGTCAGTAGAGACTGGGTTCAAATTCCACATAAACATCAGTGGCTACTACTGGCTTAGATCTAACTCTGAGGTTTTTTTTTTCCATCTCTGTGTTGGGGTTTACTGCAGCTGAATGTTAAGGGAACCCTCATAGTACTTTTACCATTTACCTGAAATTAATTCTTAGTTGGGAGCAACAGTTCTGACTTAGCATTCTTTTATTCCTTAGATGTAAGGCCATGCTCATTCTCACCTGTCACACTTGGCTGTGAAAACTGAAATTATTTCCAGATAACACCAAGTGTTATCAGGCAGGTAAAATGGACTCCAACTGAGAAATGCTATTCACCTCCTTTTACCTTTGCTAGTGTTAGAGACCGTGCACACAAAGTAATGGATGCACAGTGAGTCCTCCAGGAATGTGAAAGATTATTAATTATGCATGCTCTTAGTTTGTTCTTGAACTAATGTTCTTTCTGAAGCGATAAAAACATCACTTTCACAGATTGTTGGAGGAAACAAATGAACTAATATTTATGAAAATAACTGGTCATAGCTCAGAACTCATTTGCGTTTTGGAGCAGATTATATTGTGATGTGCAGTAAATGAATTCAAACAGCCCATTCATTATAGTGCCCAAGTTGTCATTTTAGACTGCACTTGAAATAAAAATGTCTAGGATGTATATGTGTATACAAACAGCTCCAACCTAGTTCTCAGATTCACATTTTTAAATGTATTTAAATAATTCATTGAGAATTTCATAAATCCTCTTTTATCATAGTTATCCCAACTCCTCCCCTTAATTCTTCTAGATTCATTCCCACATTGTTGTTCACTTCAAACTTTGTATCACCTAAAAGAAGAAAAAGAAAAAAAAACCATTCAGACCAATTTGTGATGTCCATATGCTCCTGGAAATGGGACCATCTTCTGGAATAAGGTCAATTACCAGGGTCACATCCTTAAAGAAAACCAATCTCCCTACCCTGAAATGTATCAGCTGTCCTAGGTTCTTCAGTTAAGAGTAGGGACTCATAAACTCCTTCACAGTCCATGCTAGTATGTTGGTTAACTTAATCTTTCACTGATCTTGTGCAGTCACAGCACTGTAATTTTATGAGTGCAGTAGCATGGTCATATCTAGAAAACACTTTCACTGCAATCCCCCATAACTTCTGGGTCTTATGATTCCCATCTCAACCCCACTTCTTTCATGGTGATCCCTAAGACTTGATAGGGGAATCTCAGTCTGATACTATGTCTATTTAACATGATGATGATAAGTTCATCCCTTTGGCCTGTGAGATATCCAATGTTGGCTTCTTATTGTATTAGATTAAATATAAGAAAGCAGTTGTTTGCACCCAATATATTAATGCCACCTTTGCACCCATCGGCCTATCTTGCCCGATAGACATTCTCCCAGAAGCCTGTGTAGAACCTGCTCATGTTATGTATGAAAGCTAGGCAGCATGGGGGAAGCTTCCTGGTCAGTAACAACTTGATTTCTTCCTGTCCTGTAATGAAAGTGTGTAGTGTCTTCAGCAAGTACAGTTTATCAACTTCTGGTGGATAACCAAGAACAGTGGCAGTAACCTATATTGTTTGGTGGTTTTCAGGACACCTCTGACCAAAAGCTCAAGAAGAGGTATCTTATAATTAGCACTTGGCTTTCTATTTGCAACCTATGGTTCCTTGAAGGATGATTATCCTCTGTCTAGAGCAATTCCTATAAAATTATTTAACATGTATAATATATTGTTTGTTTTTGTATATGTGTGCTACAGAGTTGTAGATTTCCATATGGCTTATCCCACAATCCTTAGTGTTAAGATCCCTCCTCTCCACATCATATTATGTCTACAAAGTTTGACTCTGGATTGAACATGACTAATTCTAGTCATAATTGCAATGGTTTCCAATATTTTCTACTAATATCATGCTGAGTTCAATGAAAGCCACATAATTGAAGTTTACTTCTTATCATCCCTTCCTGAGACATCTTCCTTCATAATCCAGGAAAAATAAAGAAGAGCAATCTGTGCCAAAGGGGAGGGTGTAAGAGGAGAATAGAGATGTAGCAGTATCTTAGGCCAGCAGAGGTTCATAAGGCTACACTCAAGAGCATAAAGAGGTTCTGAGAAAGTTAATTTTCCATGTATCATTGATTTAGTAAAATGAGTGTGATTTATTCCTTAAGGACAGTCTTTCTTCCTGTTTGCATAATAGCCAAAGACACAGAGAAAGCATAAGCCTCCATAGGCTGAAGGACAAGGTTCCTCATAGACTTTCTACTTCTGTATTGTTTTCATATTAAGACACAGATCACAGCAGCATGGCCCAAGTGCCCCGCCATAGCCTTCACGACTGACAGAGCAAATCCTGGCTGAGTGTGGGCATTCTGACTTATTTCCATACCCAGACAATACCTTTTTTAAAAATTGAAACAAACAACAACAACAAAACTTCTCTTTCACATTCTCTGTTTTATTCTCTACTAATGTCTGTCCATGATTTGTCCTTTTATAATGATTTTCTTCATTTCTACTAGACTCTTGTTAGTCATTATTTCAGTTACACACATTAAATTCAGAGACTACATTCACATTGAACTTCTTGAAGCTTGGAAGCCAACTTCATCTTCTGCTAAAATTGATCCTGAAAGTTAGCAGAATCCTGCACATAGTCTACCAGAAGTGGGTCATCCTCTGTCCTCTTCCCACTGTGTTCTTGTCGATTGTATAGCCACATTCCCTTCTAATCTATTACCATTTCATGACACTTCCTACACATTAGAATAAGAGATTCTTCCTCTGGGCCAATGCTTCTCAAACTGAGATCACAACCCTGATAGGTTTAAGTCCACCTAGGAACTTAGTAGAAGTGTAAACTCTTCACTCCAGTTGTAAGGACTGAATCTGAAACAAACTCTTTACTATCTTGAAGACTCAGAATCAGAAGTCAACATTGAGATAAGAAACTGTTCTGAGGACTAACACCAGTAGAGCCATTAGAAGAGGGAGGAAAAGGGATACAGCCCCTTCTTGTACCCCTCAACCAGGCTGCCTCAACTCTGCCGACATGCATCCTGTTTCCTGTGGCACATTCATTATATCAAAAACCAGTTGTATTTATATCCTAAGAGGCCAAAGGGAAGACAAGTAAGTATCACAATGAAAACCTATATTTTCATCCAAACCTCAGTATCAATGCTTAATGTCAAAATTCTAAAGTAAACTTCTTTCATATCAGCAACAAGGCAACACAATCATTTAGCACAGTTTTTGAACTAGCATGTATCTTTCATGTTACACTTATTTACTTATTCTGAGGTCAGGGATCATGTCTGTTGCAGGCACATGTGGATGTCAGAAGACAGCTCCAGGCATTAGTTCTCTTTCTACCACGTGACTTCTGGGGATGTAACTCAGGTCATCAGGCTTGGCAGGAAGTACTTTCACCCTCTGGGTCACAAGACCTCAGTAGACTTTTGAGAATGCCGATCCTCATCGTTAAATGAGAGTGAGAGTAATCTATTCAAATAATAATTAAAGGACAATGTTATTGCTTTAACAGGATATAATTCTGTGTCAAAAAATTAAAGAGGAGTCAGCTCAAAACTAAATTTTAAAAACTCATCTCACTTTAATAATTTAAAATTTTAGTAACGCTCATTATAACAATAATAAGACATCATATTTCTTGTGTGTCATAAACTAAAGGTAAGCAAGAGTTTTCCTTAATAGATTAACAAACAATGATGAACAATAATATGGGAGGCTAATCTTAAAGAATATTTCATGGGTTGGAGAGATGGCTGAGTGGTTAAGAATATTAGCTGCTCTTCAGAGGAGCCTGGTTCAGTTTTCAGCACCCATGTTGCATTCCACAACCATATGTAACTCCAGTTCTTTAGAATATGATATCTTTGGGCCTCTCCAGGTACTAGGCAACAAGGCATGCATGTGGTACACAGATATGCACAGACAGACACACACACACACACAAACACACAAACACCTATACACATAAAAGACGATAAAAAGATTTTAGGTTGTAAAAGGGTTCCTGGTTTCAATATCCAAATAGAGTCTTGTATATAATGGGAGGGACAGGGAATGAAGGGGAGAGGGACAAGGAGAGAGAGAGAGAGAGAGAGAGAGAGAGAGAGAGAGAGAGAGAGAGAGAGAGTTAGAGTTGCTATCTGGCCCCTTATGAAACACTTTGCCAAACAATGATTCAGAGAATATAGCATTCCTATCTATTCTGTGACAAAAATGATAAAGTGCTTAGGAGAATACATACAATGAAAATGGTGTACCGGCAATGTGAAGATAATATAAAAATCAGATTCAGACACTAAAATGAATTGGATATATGGTAGAAGCTGATGTTTTTGAATGGGGAAACAGCATTTCAATCACATCTATTCTCCTGGTTTAATCCAATTTTATCTACTTTTATTTGTTTTAGTATGTCGATATGGTTTATGAGCAAAAAAAAGTAATGAAAGGTTGCCTCAAAATGCCATCAGCATGTTTCTCTCCTTAGTAAGTGGACAAAACCCTACAAGACCCCCATGCAATAGATGCACATGCCCAACCCCTACTACTTATGTCCATGTAAATGTCCAGCGACACCTTAGAACCACACTGCCAAGCAGGCTCCAGATTCCTCCGCCCCTCCTGCCACCTGCCTGATGCCTTTTGTTTCTCTAGCAGTAGCAACTGCAACATTCCATGGATTTAGACTTTTTAAAGATTTATTTATTTATTCATGTTACACATTCATCCATAAAATTGTTCCACCTATCTCTCCAAATTATATTCATATTCCCCACCCCCACCTCTCATAATCTGAACTGCATTCAGTTGGCTTCTATTGCCACCACTCAACTGAGATGACAGTCTCCTGCAGCTCTCTTCTATCCATGGTTAATTCTCAGCCTACTTGTTAAACATCAGCCAGTTCATTCTTTTTGAGACCTAATTTGCTTATGTGATTTGTTGAGCAAACTTTTCTCTTAGCTTCCTACCTAAAGAAAAGTCAAAAATCATTATCACAGGGACAAATAGACAAGGCCCCCTGACAGCATTCCTTCTCTGAATTCACCTCCACATGCTACTACCTCTCGTTTTGTTCATTCAGGACCCTCTGGTCTCTGTTCATTTTTATCAAAAAAAGATGTAATCCTATATTAATATATTTATACTTGTTTGCTATATATCCAATCCTCATCTAAGCTAATGGGTCTCACCCTTAATGCTGTGACCCTTTAACACAGTTCCTTATGTTTTGATGACCCCAACCATAAAATTATTTTTGTTTCTTCTTCATAACTGTAATTTTGCTACTGTTATGAATCATAATGGAAATATTTAAAGATAGAGGCTTCCCAAAGGGGTTGGGACCCACAGGTTGAGAATCATTCATCTAAGCATTCATCTCCTTGATACTACCTCAGTGATGACTTACCTCCTGAACTCCTCATATCTCGATCTACCCTTACCATTCTCTGGCTCTCTCCCAGTCACTAGGTTACTTCTAAGGTGTCATATCACATTTAGTTTTCTGTGCTTTCCTTATCTCTGGTCTTAGAATAATGAATGTGCAATAAAATTTGCAGTAAACAATTTGTTGAACAAACACCAAACTTGTGAAAAAATTCTGGAGAAAAAAAAATTAAATTTCGGATAATAAAAAGGCTTACAACACTGTGGGATGTAAAACATTTTGTATTGGAGAATATTACCTCCAATATAATGAAGAGAAGAGAGAAACATAATCAAGTGGAGAATAAAGCATATATATATATGTGTGTGTGTGTGTGTGTGTGTGTGTGTGTATGTGTGTATGTGTGTGTGTGTGTATATATATATATATATATATATATATATATATATATATATATATATATATATATACATATATATGTTCTGGGGGTAATCTAGGCCAAAAGATCATGCTTGACAGACAAACCAATACAGAATCAGCAATAACCATTACAAGAGCAAAAGTAAAGCGGGGCGCTATGAAATTTCCAGAGTGGGAAGAGGAAAATATTCAGAACTCTCAAAATGAAAGAAGAAAAGATACCAAGCATGCAACAGGGAGAGATTTTTGAACTGCTGAGGGGAACAAGCAGTCAGCTAATGAGATTTGATCCATTTCTTTTTATTCTCAGTTTTATTTGAGTACACTTAACAAGCAGGAAGAAATATTTAAATTTCCATGGTGCAATATGATGGTTTAATGGGCACTGGCATGAAATGGTGACCACAGCTGAGGCAGTAAGCACGCCTGGCACTTCACACAGCCAGAGCCTGGTAACCAAGCAAGGACACTTACGATCAAGTCTACAACACAACAGCCACAACGACAGTCTGTGTTTCGCATGGGATCTGATCCCTAGATATTGGTCTAGTTCTTTTTAATTGTCAATAGTCTGACAAAAAAAATTTAAGTAGCATTTAGGTAAAACTTTTTATTTTTACATCATAGAAAAATACTTGAGAAGAACTAAAGAGAATTAGGAAGGATTGACCCCTCTAAACAGAAAACAATCCCTCATCTCTGAGCTGAAACAGCTGTGTTAATGAATACAGTACAGACTGCTCATTCTCATGTGCTGGTTGTGAAAGATGGAGCCACTTAAAGGCAACAACATAAACACAAAGAAGGTGTTTATATCTTCGGCCTTCTTGGATAAATCAAATGTAAAAACTACTTTTTGTAGGGTATAGTAGTCCTAATTTAATTCATCTTGGCTGCTATAGAAGCAGCAAACAAATCGATTAGCCTAGTGTAGAGCATGTCTTTAATGCCCTAAAATAGAGACAAACTCATGTGACCTACTACCTACATTGCCTGCTGTTAAGAAGGGGTGTATTTGGAAAGTTCTGAATTCTGTCTGATATTCAGCCAAACACTGATAGCACACAAGTATATACCTGTATCCCAGAGAGCCATTGCAAATATCAAACAGAGTCGAGCATTCATTCACTTTCCATTGGTCTACCATGACAAGATCAATGCCAGAAACACAGTGGTGAACAACAGAAAATGTGGAAAACAACAAAACTGTTCTGTGATTCGCATTTAGAGGTGGGAGGAGAGGTACTTTACATGGTGTAGATTAGCTATGATGAAGCCAGTTGCTAGTAGGAGAAAAGGAGAAACTTTTTTCTTTCCAGTGTTGGGGTTTTGTCATACTAGGCAAGCAATTGACCATGGAGTTACAGTTCCAGCCCTCAGGCAACAAATAGTGAGTGCGAGGATGCACATGGGGAGACAAGAGCTTGCTGCACTGGAAGAAGCCCATGTGGCTGGGATCTAAGGAATAAGACAGAGAAGTGAAAGTTGCAGCAATTGCTTCCTATTGGGCCCTTGCTCATTCTGATGACTATTTTGACTTCATTTGAAATGGTAGCTGATTCTCTGGAACAAGAGTATCTGATAGGAGAGGCTAAGATTCGCCCTGGAGAGAATTTATCAATAACTTAAAAAGAGTACCATAATTCCAGACAATAACCCTTTCCCTTTTTGGCACCACAGTAACCATTTTGGACAAGGATTCCATGGTAAAGACAACATAGGAAAGGAATTGAAAGAGCCTGGACAAAACAATATATATATACTCTTTATCAGCTGATTGGACTTCTGACATTTGAAATGTTGTCATATGAGAAGTATTGATCATTCATTCTTTTTGAACAATTGTGAATTTTCTTCACTTTGACACACAAGTCCAACTTCTAACTGATGTTTGGAGAGATGAACAGAATCCAGGCCACTCAGGGCTTCACAGAACACAGAAAAGACCCAGTTTTAATGATTTTCAGCACATAAGAAACAACTCATTACACTTAATGACACACTTCTGGCTTTTAATAAATGTCCAGCAATACTATCAAATGATAATATTCATGTATTTTATATCAGGCTTAGAGATAATTTTAAGATAGAGATTTTTCGTATTACTACAACTATGTTGTTTCCCAAATGCTTCATTCTCCTCTACAAAGGAAAATCTTAGAAAATTGCCCATAATGCATATTGGGTCAGCGCTGGTGTATCACGCAACATTAGGTACCAATCATTTAACTGACACCATCTGGACAGAAACTGTTGACTTTGCCTGATGTCAAAAGAGCAAAGGCAGCAGAAGCCATAGACAATACGACCAAAACTTCAAAGGCTCCGGTCACAAAAGGATGCTGTGGTTGAGAAGTTTAATCCCAATAGTCACAGATAGCTTAGGGTCCTGGAAAGGGACAGAGAGCCAGAAGGAAGAAGGAAACCAAGAACATAATGATGTGTATGCTCGGGCATTTCATCCCTATGGAGAGAAACTGGGGAAATGTGTTTTTCCTCAGCCTCTAATGCAGAGTGCCAGGCAGAGTACCTGAAAAATTGGGTTAAGTGGAAAGCTGCATCTCCTTACCTATGATGCAAGATATCAGGAGTATAATCAGGCTAAAAGATATGTAAGACACATAGATAGATGAGTGCTACACACACACACATATATATACATATATATATATATATATATATATATATATATATATATATATATATAAAATACATTACATATATGTATGTATCTGTGTATACATACATATACATACATGTATACATATGTATGTACAAACATACAAATTCAACCTTGGGATTGTGTAGCATAGGAGAGTATTAGTAATTCCTTCTATCACTGATCTGGCAGGTATAATTTTCAATTATAAATTTATAAAATAACTCTATAAAGGCTATGAATTAGGCATATAGGAAATCATAGTACAAACTATTGCTGATAGTCCTGATATATTGTATATATAGATGGAGGTGTCACATAAACATGAATAGGTATATTTATTCATGCATGTGTATTCATTGATCTTCTGTCCCACAGATTTACTAATGCTGTAAATTCATCACTGTAATTTACTCAAGACAGTGGTAGTTATTACTAAATATAAGTATATTTATATTACTAAATATAAGGAAATTGTAGAAGTTACATTCAAGAATGAGTAAAGATTATCATGGTGTTGGGTCCCAAGTCCAAAGAAGACAAGAAAGGATGCCTTGTAGGTTGATAGGGGCATGCAACCTCCCTAAAACTTATGACTTGAGACAGTTTGCAACTTAAGACTTAGTACATTCACTTTATCATCACAATGGTGCCTTGCTGAAAGAATTAAAACTTTAAATGATCCACCCCAAATGAAGAACATGCATGTGACACCCTGAATTTCTCGTAAGATACCTTCACTGTCGACTCCTCTGGGGGTGAATCATAAACTTTGTTCACTTTCTCTTTATCACAGAGAGAACTGCCCTACATCAGACAGGTAGAAACAGCAGCAAGGAAATCTACCATCTACAGAGAAGCCCAAAATATCTGTACTGTTCTTCTCCTCCTTCCCAAACAGCTTAGGGTGAATCTGTCTAGTGTTAAGAGGTATTACCCTAAATTCCTTAGGATATTCATGAAGATGAATACCCTAAAGGAACCTAGGCACTTTTCTATAATAAATTGCACATGGATTGTATAGATTATAGAATAGTTATTATGAACATGTAGCATACTTAAAGAGAAACTCTCACTAACCTATGGCCTTCTTCTGGTTTGTTAGCTAGTATCATTGGACTTTTTGGAAACTTGTAAAGTACACCAATTTGCAAAATAGATAGCAAAGACTTTCATATGATCCTCAAGTGCAACTTGCAACCTTCCTTTTCATCTTTCATTCTTCCCTTCAACATCATTTGAAAACCAGCAGGTGCATCACCGTGAGGATTCTGAACCGCTCAAAAACTCCCCAGCTGAGTACAAAATAGTCTACTAGGTATTTTCAGTAATTGCAAATGTAAGACATGGATTGGTGACATTTAGTCATCTCTTCTTTCTCTGACATTAAAGTAACAACAATAGTAGTCATAGTAATAGCCATACTAATAATAGCAGTACTCTAACATTTATTAATAGTAGATGGAATAGTCACTACATTAAGTATTATGTATACACTGCCTCACTAAAGTTTTGACTTAGCCTGTTTAGCTACTCTCTTAAAAGCTAAAGAAACTTTTCAGAGTTATCAATTGCACAAATTTTTGGCAGAGGCTTAATTGAATCCTGCTCTCTTCTACTCCAGTCTGTGCCATTAGTTCCCGCTCTATGTTGTTCATGCTGAGTAGAATATGGAATAAAAGACATTGATAAAACCCATGGACCAGTATTATAGGTGGCTTTACATGAAGATAACAGGAGGAACATATAGCCAACTTGAAGCTGAATGAGGCGTCTGGAAAGGCGCCTCGATCCAAGGACACAGTGACATGTGTTATAACTAGAGTCAGACTGATTCTGAGCCGAAAACACTTTGACAGTGGCAGGGCACGGGAGCAAAAGCAAAGTGACAGATGACATCCCTTAGAGGGCAAAACGGCTTATCTGTAGTGTAGCACAGACAGGTCAGGGAATGTAGTCATAACCCTGGGCATTATCAACACTCTAATAATTACACATAACAGTGGCCTATGTGTCAACTCCTACATGGATTCATTTGTACTGTGTGTGCACTTACACTAGCCAAGATTTGTAGTTCACCAGGCCAGGCAGCTGTGTACAATGCAGAATAGCCATCTTTTTGATATTTTAAACATATTTGTACAGACTTTTTGTTAAAATTGGTATGTTTAAACCATTAGCTTTTGTCTTTGAGGACTATGAAATCTAGTTTAAAAATGAGCTTTCAAAACAAATATCAGGACCTATAATAACACATGCTAATAACACCTCCTGATAACCTCCAAAGGCATGTAATATCAGCTCCATATTGATAAATAAAAGGTACACTTATTATTATGTACAAGTTCCCAATAAAAGCAAAATAGGTTTGCATTCATTCATTTATTTATTCATGCATTCATATACTTATTTTAATATTTCTTCAGCATTTTTAAGTACCATCATTACAGGTCCGACTTTTAAAGAAGCATAAATAGATTTTGAATTATATTGTGATTAAAGCTACACAGAAGTTTATATTACAGGGAAACAATGCAGGAAACTGAAGTCAGACCTAACCATATGTTATGTAGCTCAAGACTTAATCTAGAATTCAGGACTTGTTCTATAAGGAGGAAAGAAACACAATTACAGACAGAAACATAGTTTATGCAAAGTTCATGACAGGGAGGGTGTTGGAGGAATCTAATGAATGAGAATGCCACCAGGGTGAACTCAAAATGGAAGGAGAAAGTCCTTAAATGATGCACAAAGGGTGAATCACAACTCCTAATTTAAGACTGTATTAGGGCACCTAATACAGAGACAAGATTTTTAAAGCTGAGGTGTAGTATATTAATAAAAAGCCACAGATGCTTGGCATCCCTGTCCATACATTAATGGTACAACCCAAGCATCAGGGCAATCTGATCACTCCTGTTGTACAGAGGAAAACAGCCTTAGCAAAACTCAGTAGTTGATGTCAGATGGCCAAGAAAACACTGAGCTTGGATCCATGCCCAGGCAGTCTAGCCCTGGTACCCAGATGAACAGTTCCCTGGACTGATCTCTAATGAGCACCTCTGTGTTTCAAAGAAGAGTAGTCTGGGAATGGTCCATTCATATTTCTTCAGTTGGCTGTCAGCAACCACTAAGACTGAAACAAGAAATCACTGGGCATCTGACTGCCGTTGGTCCATAACAGGCAGAAATCTTTTGACAAATGTGAACACCATCGCCAGAAGTACTTTCAGCACCTATGGACATTTTGCACTTAAGAGGCTCTACAAAAATGGGAAGCAGTCCATATTTCAACACGTTCCATTAAGCTGTCATATACCTTTCTCGCATTTCCTCCCATATGGTGAGCCTAGGATTAATAAGACCTTTAACGTACGGAAACCTTTCTTTTAACACTTACCCAGATATCCTGTTTTCTGCTCCTAACCTCACAATCAATTAATTTTAATAGGAAATATGCATGGTCAAACCCAGTTCATGGCCCCCTTGAGTGGGTGGTTTTGAATCATTTAGCAATTGTAACCATTCTTTAATAAAGGATGGAAACTTCCTAAGATTTGCTTCTCTTGGAGCACCCACACCTCACTAGCAGTGGGATGGTGACAAGCATCCCCATGCAAAAGAAGTCTTTTCTGAGATTCTTCATAAAATGTGGCTGCACCCAATTGCAGAGTGTGAGACACAAGGAGAAAATAGAAAAGACTTTTAAAGTTTAATCATAAATCTCTCTATATATAAAAGCCAGGGATTCTCTCTCTCTCTCTCTCTCTCTTTCTCTCTCTCTCTCTCTCTCTCTCTCTCTGTGTGTGTGTGTGTGTACGCACACGCACACACATAAAATTAAGATGTTCACTGGGGGTGGGGGAAGGACATTAATACTTACAAATGCTCCTGGGACTGTTTGGTTTTAGCCAGAGCCCTGTCCTTCCTCTAATCTGGTCACCTTGGCTATCTCATACCTGGTTACAGAGCTTCTCCAACCTTCTGAACCTTTTGAGTTTTAATCCTATTATTAATTTTTAGCCCCAGCATTTGTTTTAACCATAAAGTCCACCATAATTTAATTTAATAAAAATTTAAGAACCTCAAGTAGGAGATAAAATATCTTAATACTCACTTCCTGTTTGCTCTCCACAACTTTACTTTCTCTGCTGTAAGAAACATTATGGAGTTTCCATCTCCACAGAATTGCCTGCTCTTGACTTTTAGTTTGAGTGGAATCATGCTCTGGGTTCTTTGTAACGAGATCCTTTCACTTAAGGTCATTTTTCCAAGCCTCGTCCGTGTTATAGCACGAGCCATGTTTTTATCCTTCCTATTTATGAAGGATATTCCAGGGGTTGATACATTCATTGATTAGCTGCTGAATATTTAGATTGTATTATGATTTTTAACATGAATTGTCCCCCCATAGGCTCATTCTCTGGAAGACAGTGGCATTTTAGAGGCAAGAAGAAATGAAGAAAGTAAGTCACAGTGGGTTTATCTTTGTAGGCAGTAATTGATCTCTGACCTTTCCTACATCTTATTCCTTGATGCCTTGGGGTGAAATTTTTTCTCTGTCATGCTTTCCTCCTATTTCATCACATATGCATAGCAATAAATCTAGGGTTACTATTGCTATAAAGAAACACCATGACCACAGCAACTCTTTTTTTTATATTTTTTATTACATATTTTCCTCAATTACATTTCCAATGCTATCCCAAAAGTCCCCCATACACCCCCCCCACTTCCCTACACAGCAACTCTTATAAAGAAAAAAAAATAATTGGAGCTGACTTACAGGTTCAGATGTTTAATCCATTATCTTCATGGTGGGAAGCATGGTGGAACACAAGCATTCATGGCACTGGAGAAGAAGCCAAAAGTTCTACCTCTGGATCAATGAGCAGCAGGAAGAAAGAGTAAACCAAGATGGCTTGAGGATTTGAAACCCCACAGCCCTCCTCCAGTGTCACACACTTCTTCCACAAGATCAATTTATTCCAACAAGGGTCCTCCTAATGCCATTCCCTATACATTTAAATATGAGTCTTTGGGGGCCATTTGTATTTAAACTATCACACTCCCTTAAGTTATTTCTCTCAATATCAATTACATTAACAGAGTGTATATTAATAAGTTTATGGATTCTATCAGAGGGAGAAAATGCTTTTACTAGGAATATGACCCATGGCAATTTGATCATGCTTTAGTGGATAGTTCCATACCCATGTGCATATGGGAAACACAAATTGGACTCAGTGTGTTGTTTTAAAATTGAAAGAAAGAAAAATGAAAGAAAGTTTGGAAAGAGTAGAAGGAGGGTACAAGAAGAGTTGGAGGTAATTATGATCGAAATACCTATTACACATATATAAAATACTTAGATTAATAGCATATTATGTTAATGAAAATGTGTCTGGGTCCCCTTCTCATCACTTGCCTTAAGGGACTAATTGAAGGATGACCCCCATGTGCAGGGAAAAAAAACCCCTCTTGCTTTTGCATAGATCTGCTTTTCGGTGTCTCATTTGGGGTGCCTTGAAGTAAATACCTCTGACTGAGGGTTGAGTGCAGGTCTTATCGTTGGAGGTTTGCCCAGGATTCGAGGAGACCTCCGAGTGACCACTAACTAGACTGCTCAGAGGGAAAAAGACAGAGCTCAGGCACATAAGTGCTTGTTGTGTTTGTCTCTCTGTCTTTTGCCTTCACCTTTGGCTCATGAGCACCATGTCAGCTGGAAAGCCTCTGGTCTGGTGCAGTCAATTGTGGCGGGCAAACATGCCTTAACACTGTGACCATGGGAAGTCTGGAGGACACTTCAGACCTTCCTGGATGGAGTCAGGAGGACTCTGCTCCGTTTGGAAAGGACAAGTATTGAGACAAGACACAGTATCGAGGGAGCTGACCAATTCTTACTGTAACCCTAGTTTTCTGCACCTGTGGCAGGGGTAAATTGTCTATATAACCTGGTTTCTGCACCCATGGCAGGGTCGAACTGTCTGTGTGTTGATTATCTTTCTCTGTGTTCTTTGACTTAGATTGACATAATTTGGGGGGCATGGGACAGACTGAATCTACCCTGTTAGACATCTTAATTAACCACTGGAGGGAAGTTAGGGAAAGAGGAGAAAACTTGTCAGTAGTAGTAAAGAAGGGAAAATTAGTTACTCTCTGCCTCTCCAAATGGCCCACCCATAGGGACCTTCGACTTACAGGTAATCAAAGCAGTAGAGGAAAGAGGCTTTAGGCCAGGATCCGTGGGGCACTCAAACCACGTGCCCTCTATAGTTAAGGATCTAGTGTAGGATTCCCCCACTTGAATAAAAGCTTTCTTTTGTCTCCGAGACATGAAAGAGAAAAACCCCGTAGAAACCAACAAGTCTGTAAAGAACATCCTCCAGGACCCTTCCACAGCAGAGATACTACTGCTGGATCCTCTATCCCCTTTCTCCACTACCAGGTCCTCGGTTTCCACAGTGCCTCCTCAAGGATTGGCCCCAGCAAACAGGGAGGAATGAGAGAGACCCTCATAACTGGAAATGGTCATGGGGACTTGGAACAAAAGGGCCACTTCACCCAATACAATAATAGCCCTCCTCCTCCAAGCCTATTGGCTCACAGATAAGGATAACAACCAGGCTATGCAATATTGGCCCCATTCTTAAGCCAACTTGAATAACTGGAAGACCCCTCCCCTTTTCAGATAACCCCAAGGGGCTGATTAATCTCTTTGAGACTGAATTATTTACCCATCAGCCAACCTGGGATGATATCTAACAACTAATGAGAGTGTTCTTTATGACCGAAGAGTGAGAGAGGATAATGAAGGAAGCAAGAAAGAATGTCCCCTCAGACATGGGGGCACCATCAATTGACCAGGCTATCATGGAAACTGGGTTTCCTCTATTAGACCTGACTGGAACTTTAATATGGCAGAAGGTAAGTGGCACCTGAAGGTCTGCCACCAGGCTCCATTGGTAGGTCCCATCGGGACTGCACAGTGACCCACCAATTTGACCACAGTACATGAGATTAAGCAGGGACCAGATGAGTCACCTGCAGCCTTTCTAGAGCGACTCATGGAGGCATTCCATCAGTATACACCCTATGACTCCACCAGTGAGGAGCACAAAGCTACTGTGACTTTGGCTTTTATAGACCAGGTTAGTAGAGATATCAGTAAAAAGCTTCAGCGGCTAGAGGGACTACAGGATAAGTGATTGAAGGATATAGTGTAGGTTGCTGAGAAAGTCTCTCATAGCAGGGAGACAAAGGAGGAGAAGGAGCAAAGAAAGAGAAAGGAAGAGGACAAAAGGGAAATGAAAAAAAGAAAAGTGACAGGAAAGGAATTTACAGAGAATCTTGGGTGCAGTAGTTAGGAAAAGCAGAAAAGAGAGACTCCAATCAAACAGAAATAGAAAACCCCTTGAAAAGGACCAGTGCACGTATTGCAAGGAGAGGGGCCACTGGACCTGAGAGTGCCCCCAACAAATGGAAGCTGGGGGTGGGAAATTCCAGGCCTAGGGAAAAGCCCTCCCAAAAGGGTGAAGGTATTAACCCTGAGTGAAGACAGTGATTAGGGGAGACTGGGTTTGGCTCCCCTCCCAGAAAACAGGGTAACTCTGAGAGTGGAAGGGAAACCCACTCAATTCTTGGTGGACACAGTGGTTCAACACTCAGTCCTCCTCCAAGCTGATGGTCCCATTTCCAAGAAAAATATCTTGGGTCCAAGGAGCCACTGGCACCAAAATGTATTCATGGACTACCTGAAAAACAGTGGACCTGGGGATGGGCCAGGTATCCCATTCATTTATGGTCATCCTAGACTGTCCCTATCCTCTGTTGGCGCAAGACTTACCCTCCAAGATGGGGGCCCAGATACAATTCCTGCCCGACAGGCTACAACTAACTGGCCCAAAAGGAGAGCCCATGAGTGGAGGATAGAACTCTCCAACTGACCCTGCTGGAAGCCTGGGATACCTGGTTTATAGACGGGAGCAGTTTTCTCTATAAAGGTCAGTGACAAGAAGGTGCTGCCACGGTGGATAGCACAAATGCCATCTGGGCTGACCTCTGCTCCCCAGCACGTCGGCACAGAAAGCAGAGCTAATTGCCATCACCAAAGCCTTGGAACTTGGGGCCCGCAAGAAAATTAACATCTACTCGGATAGCAGGTATGCCTTTGCCACAGCCCACATCCACAGGGCTATATACCAAGAGAAGTGACTGCTCACACCAGAGGGAAAAGAAAAATTTCAAAAAACAGGAAATCTTGGATCTCTTGGGTTCCCTGATGAAGCTGGCAACTGTAAGTATTGTTTATTGCCCAGGAGATCAGAAGGGAAGAGACTCAGTGGCCCGTGGCAATAACCAGGCAGATCAAGTGGCTTGAGAAGTGGCTATGCAGGAGCCTATCCCGGTTATCTGCCTGTAAGAGACAACTGCTGGAGAATGGACCTGGACTAAGGGAAGGCTTCATTTAAAATGTATGGCAGAAGAAAGAACTCATATTGCTAGCCACCCTACCAACTATTACCTAGAGAAGGAAGGGTGACGTCACCCATAAGAAGGAAAAACTATACTCCCCAAAAAGCAAGCAAAAGACTTACTAGGCCAAATGCACAGATGGACTCATTTAAGGAATAAAAAGCTTGTCCACGCAGTTAAGGGATCTAAAGTATATATAATGGACCTCTGGTTGTGGGACAGAAAGATAGTAGAACAGTATGAAGTATTCCAGCAAGTGAACGCTTATGCAGTCAAGAGTAAACAGGGCAAAAGACACAGGGGAGGATGGCCTAGAGTATATTGGGAGGTCGATTTTACTGAACCCTAAAAGAGACCTTAACTAAATTATCCTTGGTAATAAGGAGACTGGTGCTGACTTGGTGGTGCTCCTTCCCCTGGCTCTGTTCTGCACCTGGAATACTCCCCTACCATTTTAACCTGACCCCTTTTGAGATCTTGCATGGGGAAGCTACTCCCTTGACCCCAGCGCTTGATGCCCTCAGAGTGACTTTTCAGGCTGACAAGGATCTTATGGCTCCATTGCAATCTTTCCAGATCAACCACCAGTAATTGTGGCCTACACTTAATGCCCTGTATAACACAGGTACTCCAGAGGTTCCACACAAGTACAATGTTGGAGACTGGGTATATGTTAAGAAGCATGGAGCTGAAAACTTAAAGCAAAGTGGAAAGAGCCATTCCTAGTGTTGTTGACCACCCTAACTGCTGTTAAAGTGGATGGAGGTACTGCCTGGGTTCATATAACTCATGTCAGACTATCACCTGCACCAGACGCCAACTGGATAGCAGCCAGACACCTGAGCAACTCCCTCCAGCTTAAGATCACCAACCCTTCTGCAAGGCCAGAGAAACCATGAGATGGCTATGTTGTATCTTCATTCTGTCTCTGAGCCTCAGCAACCCCACAACCCTCCCAAAGTGACTTGTCAAGTAGTCTCAGCCACTGGGGATATAGCTTGGTCCACTACAGAAGGATACATGCCTTATACCTGGTGGCCAGACTTTGTCTTTGATCTCTGTAAGTCAGCAACAGGCCTTGACTCCTGGGATATCCCCATCCTAGAGACATGAGGAAGGATTACCCAGATGTGGGGCACAAGGGACTTGTGAATCTAAACCATGCCCCAGAAGTGACCTTGGCGGGTGGAGCTTAGGGTGTGGGCACCCAAAGTTGAGGAGTGTCCTTCAAGATACCCCCCATATATGTGTGTCTCTGAGATGGGAGAAGCCAGCAGCAGGCCCATAAGTGGGGGGAGACCACTTTTTCTGGCTACCTGGGGGTGTGAAACATCTGGAAGCACATACTGGAGACCATTCCAGGGGATTAAGAATTCAATGGCCAAGATGAGCTAAGGGTTAGTCCAGCTGAAACGAGAAAGAGAGCAGAGTCAGGGCTGGTTCAAGTCTTAGTTTAACTCCTTCCCTTGGTCCCCTAATTGTTCTCCTGCAATTGTTGACTTTTGGACCCTGAATATTGAACAAGCTTATAGCCTTCATAAAAGAGAGAATAGGAGCAGTGCAACTGATGGTCCTGTGCCAAGAGTATGAGACCCTGAGGACAGGACCTGAAAAATATAGCTAGTTACCCAAGACCCCTGAGCAGAGCTCCAGGATTGGAGCATGTACAAGAAAAGGGGGAAAATAAGGGATCCTATGGGCTTTTGCCAGTCCCGCACCCTCCTTACAGCTTCCTCCTGCTGTCTGAGGTCAAGGCTAGGCCAAGTTCCATTATCCACCCACAGAAACATTCTTGAGCAAAAAATTCTCAGAATGTTTTGAGCGATAGTTACCTGATCCTCTGGAAAGTCCCAAGTAGAGTTCAAATGTGTGTCATGCTTGCTAGTCAAAGGTCAATATGTTTAGCCAACCAGTTTGAACTGGAACTTGCCGATGTAACCTGTGCCCCTAAAAAGTAGAAAAACTGCTCGTAATAGCCATTAGGAGTCCCCTTCTAGTCACTCGCCTTGAGGGACTAATTGATGAGCTGGAAAATAAACCTCTTGCTTTTGCATCGGAAAAAAGAAAAGAAAGAAAATTCCTGATAGTGCATTTCCAGTTTGGGCTTTTCTGATCGTGTTCTATGAACGCTCAATTAACACTTATGCTCAGTTTTTGTGTGTAAGAGGGTTTTCATTGCTTTTGGAGAGACACATGTACTTGTATGAGTCAAACTACTAGGCCATGGAATACAGTAACTTTAACATCTTTAGGAATTGCCAAATTGTTTTCCAAAGTGACCACACCATCCTGCATTCCAAAAGGCAACAAAATTTTACATGTCTTTACATACCCATTAATCCTTAGTTTGTGTTTTCAATTATAGCCATCCTAATGTATTTGGGTTGACAGCTCATAGTTTTGATTTTCATCTCACCAATAATGTGCTGCGTTGCTAGTTTTATGATAATTTGACATAGCTAGAGTCATTTTGGAAGAGGACAGCTCAACTGAGAAAACATCCCCATGAAATTTTTCTATGAAAGCCTATGCTACATTCTCTCAATTGATGTTTTATGTGGAAGGACCAAGCTCACCTGGACAGTGCTACTGATGGACCGGTGGTCTTGAGTGACATAAGAGTGCAGATTGAGCAATCCATGAGGAACAAGCCCGAATCATCATTCCTGCATGGCCTCTGTGTTAGTTCCTCCCTCCAGGTTCCTGCCCTGACTTTCTTGGATTGTGTACTGTGATGTATAACCATGACATAAATAAACCCTTTCCTCCTAAAGTTGCTTATGGTAATATAGTTTCACCACAGCAATAGAAACCCTAACAAATACAAGGAATGATGTTAAATACTTTTCATGTGCTTACAACTATTTGTGTATCTTGGGAGAAATGTCTATTCAAATTGTTGGTATATTTTTAACTAGATTCTTTATGCTTTTATTATTAAATTTTAGAAACACTTTATGTATTCTGCTTAAATGTTTCTTAACAGATATATGGCTCACAAATCTTTTCTCTTCTATGGGCTACAGTGCATGGTAAAATGCTTAATAAATAGTAAAAGTGAATATTTCTGCATCATTCCCAGTCTTAAAAAGGAAGCATCCAGTCCTCCATCTTTACCCCGATGATAACTTGGTTTTTACCAGATGACCTGCATCAGTTTGAGGAATTTACCTAGATTTATAATTTGCTAAATATTATTATTCATGAAAGATGTCAATTTTGTAGAATTGTTTATCTGTGATATTGAGATGACCTACAACTGGATTGAAGTAAAAGTTTTTATTCTTTTGGGGGGTGGGGGATTGATATTCTGGTTCTATTGGGTCCTGCTGTGTGATTCTCAGTCCTTCCCATTTCCATCGAATGTCAAGAGCCTTATGTACATAATAGAATCAATGGACTAAATCTCATCCCTAATGCGACTGAAAATGGAATATGAGGGCTTTATCTTCTCCACTCCATTTGTTTTGCTTCATAATCTATAAAGGAATGTATATGAGGTTGGCTCTGCCTAACAAAGGCATTTCAGTTTCTAGATCAATAATGAGCTGTGCAAATGTTGAATTTCATATTTTTTGTAGGATATGTTGAAGCATAGTCAAAACCAGAAGAGTTTTTTAAAGGACATAGCATGTAGGGGTTTCATCTTCATTTCTATAGCTAATGAACCTTGATAATATGGCATTATTCAACAGCTGGGAGGTTTTCTTCTACAGCTATGTGGTCATCATCATTACTATTATATGAATAGTATGTGAATAATATAATTGAATTTCTCAAATGGGGCACTTTTCAGTATTTCTTGGGGACACTTAGGATATGAGACACATGGGAAACAAAACTAATATTACTTTCCAATATATTCCCCTCAGCCTTTGTGCCATTGCCTTGCAGTTTGGTGTTACTGAGAAATTTTACTCTTGAAGTACCAAGTAAGAAAATTGGAAGCTCTCTTGTCCCTCCCAATCATCTTCCACACTATTCATGAAACCACAGGAGATGGGCTAAGGAAGAATATAGAATCATTTTAGAGTCTATGTTATAGATTAATACACACCTAGGTCTGAGTTTTATTTTATTAGGTACAAGCTTTGAGTAAGTCACACTCTCCATTTTCCATTTTTCATATGGAAGTATATATATATATAACTTTGTTGAGTATATATTGATATGTATATATCTACATATAAGAATTTATTGAGTATATATATGTATATTGTATATATATAACTATATAAATATATATATATATACACACACATATAATGTTTTATTGAGAGCTGAATAAACTGAATAAGAAACATATTTGTCAGGTCAATGCCTGAGATCTTGCTGGCTGGTCTTTTTTGCATTATTACTTTTATATTACTAATATTTTGCTATTATGGCTATCACAGTTGCCATTTATGATAAAGAGAAGTTGGACCCCATTCTTTCCTTCTAACAGCCAGCTCAGTATCACCTTTTCTTGTCCAAGACTTTTGAAAAGATATGCCAAGTTCAAGATGCTCTTGACATTTAGATCATAGAGTATTTACTGAATAGCAAGATGCCACAGTACTGTGGGAACATAGAAGGAGATAGGATAGCCTATCCTACCCACTGTGAAGGTGAGATCCTGGAGCTGGCTGGGTAGGACTGAAAACTGCATGTCCAAAAGGACCATGTGCACAATCCCAGTCCCAACTCTTAGGGAATCAGGGGGCTTATGGCTGGACCAAGTTATTTGGACTTTAATAAACTTAACACAAAAACTTATCCGAGTCCCCTTGTGTAAGATGGTCATTTCTCCCAAAGCATCATGTGAGGTACAGAAGTCAACATGAATCAGGCTCCTGTCTTCTTCTGCTTCATCTCAGTTATGTCTACTGGAATTGATATACTAGAAAATAAGAGACATTTCTTTCTAAGTAAAGAAAGCCCTAATCTGAATAAACACCCCCCTGCCAATCTCTCACTTTGAAGGGCTTCAACACACTTTGGAGCTTATGGCTTAGATATCCTAAGACTACTCTTAGTATTGACACCAGATTCCATCTTTACAAAAAGAAGAAAGAAAAAGAAAGATTACAAGAAAAGAGAAGTTTCAAGGCATCTTTACCTTCCACAATCACTTAATCCTTGACATCCAATCTTCTTAAAATTGGTCCAAAAGTCAAAGATGTACAGAATCATGGGTAAAACATTAGTGCAGAGGCTATCGCACTCCAACACACACACTCACAATGAGAGAGAGAGAGAGAGGCGGGATGGTTAATAGGGAATACATGAGTCAGGGAACCCACTGTCATTGCTTTCTTTATTTTATTACATGGCTCAGCCCAGGGAAGTGGTATTTGGAGAAGTCTAACTGTGTCCATGCTCCTACAATAAGATAAGCAAGATCATCCTATCAAATGCTGTACTACAAACTTAACCCACTTCTGTTGAGTAAAAGTTCAGACCTGACTACATGCTTCCCTCTGGCATTATCTTGACTTTGCAGATCCAGTGCTGGTTACAACTGCCAGGATTACTTCTCAGCTTCCATGAGTCTGCATTTCCCCTTATTTCCATTGAAATTTCCTTCCAAACATTGAGGTCAAATGTTAGCACAGAAAGATTTCAGGAAATAGCTTTCCACAGTCATATAAATGAGAATAAACTAATCTGAATAGGCTGGTTATTCAGCCAAGCAAGTAGCTAAATGTTTGTTTTCAATATGCTGATGGTTACAAGGGAGGAAGGACATCTATACTCCCACTTGATGGAGCATTTTTATAATACATTACCATGCACAGAATCACTGCTAAAATGAGTGGGGGGGGGTAGTATTTGCTCACATATGATGATTGGCAGTTAACAAAGGACTTTTACTTATCGTATCTCATTGGTCTGCATAGCAACTAAAGAAAATAATGAAAACCTAGATTCTTATTTCCAGTTAAATTTTGCAAAGAAATAATTCCCACTATAGAATCAGTTATGTTGGTACCTGTCCTGTTGTCCTTCCTATCATCTGTCTTCGTATAATCTGGCTATCCCACTTTCCTGAGAGTTTAATTAAAGATCAGTATATCCAGTCTATGTTTTAAGACTTGGCATGTTGTATAATTTTTCATTCAGGAAATCCTTCAGTGAACTTAGAGCCTAGGAGCTATGATAGGTTCTGTGAGAGGAGAAAGGGGGAAAGACAAAAATCACTGCTTTAAAAGAATTAAAAATCTAGTTGAAGAAGTAAAAATAAAACAATGTTCTTTTGTATAACCCAAAATCTAGTTGAAGGGGTCAAAAATAATGAATTTCGTAAAGTACCTACAAAATATTAAATAAGGAAAGAAGAGGCCAGAAGTGGGAGAAAATACAAAAATAGTTGATATTTAGCAGGACTTTCAGAAGTAAGTAGATTTCTGACTGTGAGCATAGCCTTTAACTACTGAGCCATCTCTTCAGGGCTTCTTGTGAGACTTCTATCAGAGAGAACAGCAGTCGTGTGTCTGATTCTTTTCCTTACTATTGGGAACCTTTTCCTCCTACTGGGTTGCCTCTTCCAGCCTTAATAAGATGGTTACCTAGTCTTATTGCAGACTGATATGGAATGTTTGGTTGATATCCCTAAGGTATCTGCCTTTTTCTGAAAGAAAATGGAGGAGGAGTAGATTGGTAGGAGAGGGGTGTTCTGCGGGACTGAGAAGAGAGGAGGAAGGTGAAACTGTAGCTGGAATATAGTATATGAGAGAATAAATAAATAAATAAATAAATAAATAAATAAATAAATAATTTTGAAAAGGTAAGTACAAAGTTTAAGTAACAGAAAGAAAGGAATAGATGATAGAGTATTCCAGGAAGAAAAAATGATCAAAGGCCCAGAGCCAGGGACAAGCATGCCCAACTGGTAGAAACTGGGTGCCTTGTAGATTATGCTATGAGAGAGTGAAATGGCACATGGTAACACCATAAAGAGATATCTAGTTTCAGTAGAATGTGCTAAACTATATTTCACTATTTAACCTCATCTACATCAAATCCTACAAATGAGCCTTCCTATCTATAAAGGACTTTATTTTTTTTTCCATTTTTATTAGGTATTTAGCTCATTTACATTTCCAATGCTATACCAAAAGTACCCCATACCCACCCACCCCCACTCCCCTACCCACCCACTCCCCCTTTTTGGCCCTGGCATTCCCCTGTACTGGGGCATACAAAGTTTGCGTGTCCAATGGGCCTCTCTTTCCAGTGATGGCCGACTAGGCAATCTTTTGATACATATGCAGCTAGAGTCAAGAGCTCCGGGGTACTGGTTAGTTCATAATGTTGTTCCACCTATAGGGTTGCAGATCCCTTTAGCTCCTTGGGTTCTTTCTCTAGCTCCTCCATTGGGAGCCCTGTGATCCATCCATTAGCTGACTGTGAGCATCCACTTCTGTGTTTGCTAGGCCCCGGCATAGTCTCACAAGAGATAGCTACATCTGGGTCCTTTCGATAAAATCTTGCTAGGGTATGCAATGGTGTCAGCGTTTGGATGCTGATTATGGGGTGGATCCCTGGATATGGCAGTCTCTACATGGTCCATCCTTTCATCTCAGCTCCAAACTTTGTCTCTGTAACTCCTTCCATGGGTGTTTTGTTCCCAATTCTAAGGAGGGGCATAGTGTCCACACTTCAGTCTTCATTCTTCTTGAGTTTCATGTGTTTAGCAAATTGTACCTTATATCTTGGGAATCCTAGGTTTGGGGCTAATATCCACTTATCAGTGAGTACATATTGTGTGAGTTCCTTTGTGAATGTGTTACCTCACTCAGGATGATGCCCTCCAGGTCCATCCATTTGGCTAGGAATTTCATAAATTCATTCTTTTTAATAGCTGAGTAGTACTCCATTGTGTAGATGTACCACACTTTCTGTATCCATTCCTCTGTTGAGGGGCATCTGGGTTCTTTCCAGCTTCTGGCTATTATAAATAAGGCTGCTATGAACATAGTGGAGCATGTGTCCTTCTTACCAGTTGGGGCATCTTCTGGATATATGCCCAGGAGAGGTATTGCTGGATCCTCCTGTAGTACTATGTCCAATTTTCTTTTTTTTTTTTTTTTTTTTTTTTTTTTTTTTTGAATTTTATTTTATTTTATTTTATTTTTCCATTTTTTATTAGGTATTTAACTCATTTACATTTCCAATGCTATACCAAAAGTCCCCCATATCCACCCACCCTCACTCCCCTGCCCACCCACTCCCCCTTTTTGGCCCTGGAATTCCCCTGTACTGGGGCATATAAAGTTTGCAAGTCCAATGGGCCTCTCTTTCCAGTGATGGCCGACTAGGCCATCTTTTGATATATATGCAGCTAGAGTCAAGAGCTCCGGGGTACTGGTTAGCTCATAATGTTGTTCCACCTATAGGGTTGCAGATCCCTTTAGCTCCTTGGCTACTTTCTCTAGCTCCTCCATTGGGAGCCCTATGATCCATCCATTAGCTGACTGTGAGCATCCACTTCTGTGTTTGCTGGGCCCCGGCATAGTCTCACAAGAGACAGCTACATCTGCGTCCTTTCAATAAAATCTTGCTAGTGTATGCAATGGTGTCAGCGTTTGGATGCTGATTATGGGGTGGATCCCTGGCTATGGCAGTCTCTACATGGTCCATCCTTTCATCTCAGCTCCAAACTCCGTCTCTGTAACTCCTTCCATGGGTGTTTTGTTCCCAAATCTAAGGAGGGGCATAGTGTCCACACTTCAGTCTTCATTCTCCTTGAGTTTCATGTGTTTAGCAAATTATATCTTATATCTTGGGTATCCTAGGTTTGGGGCTAATATCCACTTATCAGTGAATACATATTGTGTGAGTTTCTTTGTGAATGTGTTACCTCACTCAGGATGATGCCCTCCAGGTCCATCCATTTGGCTAGGAATTTCATAAATTCATTCTTTTTAATAGCTGAGTAGTACTCCATTGTGTAGATGTACCACATTTTCTGTATCCATTCCTCTGTTGAGGGGCATCTGGGTTCTTTCCAGCTTCTGGCTATTATAAATAAGGCTGCTATGAACATAGTGGAGCATGTGTCCTTCTTACCTGTTGGGGCATCTTCTGGATATATGCCCAGGAGAGGTATTGCTGGATCCTCCGGTAGTACTATGTCCAGTTTTCTGAGGAACCGCCAGACTGATTTCCAGAGTGGTTGTACAAGCCTGCACTCCCACCAACAATGGAGGAGTGTTCCTCTTTCTCCACATCCTCGCCAGCATCTGCTGTCACCTGAATTTTTGATCTTAGCCATTCTGACTGGTGTGAGGTGGAATCTCAGGGTTGTTTTGATTTGCATTTCCCTGATGATTAAGGATGTTGAACATTTTTCAGGTGCTTCTCTGCCATTCGGTATTCCTCAGGTGAGAATTCTTTGTTCAGTTCTGAGCCCCATTTTTTAATGGGGTTGTTCGATTTTCTGAAGTCCACCTTCTTGAGTTCTTTATATATGTTGGATATTAGTCCCCTATCTGATTTAGGATAGGTAAAGATCCTTTCCCAATCTGTTGGTGGTCTTTTTGTCTCATTGACGGTGTCTTTTGCCTTGCAGAAACTTTGGAGTTTCATTAGGTCCCATTTGTCAATTCTCGATCTTATAGCACATGCCATTGCTGTTCTGTTCAGGAACTTTTCCCCTGTGCCCATATCTTCAAGGCTTTTCCCCACTTTCTCCTCTATAAGTTTCAGTGTCTCTGGTTTTATGTGAAGTTCCTTGATCCACTTAGATTTGACCTTAGTACAAGGAGATAAGTATGGATCGATTCGCATTCTTCTACATGATAACAACCAGTTGTGCCAGCACCAATTGTTGAAAATGCTGTCTTTCTTCCACTGGATGGTTTTAGCTCCCTTGTCGAAGATCAAGTGACCATAGGTGTGTGGGTTCATTTCTGGGTCTTCAATTCTATTCCATTGGTCTACTTGTCTGTTTCTATACCAGTACCATGCAGTTTTTATCACAATTGCTCTGTAGTAAAGCTTTAGGTCAGGCATGGTGATTCCACCAGAGGTTCTTTTATCCTTGAGAAGACTTTTTGCTATCCTAGGTTTTTTGTTATTCCAGATGAATTTGCAAATTGCTCCTTCTAATTCGTTGAAGAATTGAGTTGGAATTTTGTTGGGGATTGCATTGAATCTGTAGATTGCTTTTGGCAAGATAGCCATTTTTACAATGTTGATCCTGCAATCCATGAGCATGGGAGATCTTTCCATCTTCTGAGATCTTCTTTAATTTCTATAAAGGACTTTATAATATTAATAATTAGTATTTGACTCTGGCACTTGTCCAACATGGAGCCCTGGGAACAAGACCTGAAAAAACCCTAAGATGGTTAAACTTACAGTGCTGTGAAGATATTGGAATGTTTCAGGTCCAGAAGATAACATTATCTTAGGCTAGATGTAGCCCCCGAAACAACCATTCCTTGACCACCTGTGTGTCAAAGCTAACATCTTATGGCTAACAGATTTAAAAACATTTTAAATCTCTTAACTTAGCACACCACTAGCTTCCACCAACCCAAAAGCTCAGATAGCATCTTGGGGCTGTTGTAAAGCCTCCTCCATCTCACTGTGACTGTCTCTCTAACGTACCCATAAGGATATTTTAAACTTGCCTTGATGTGTGACTTTCTTTGCTTTTTAAAACTATAAACGCTTCATGAATGTGCTCCCACATTGGAACATGGAATTAGAGGTAACCTAACACTGTGTTTCCCAGGCCAGGGTCATTCAATATTGTTCCAAAATAAACTCTTACTCCCTTAAAAAAAATAGAATTTTAAGACAACAACAAGGTTTGTAAGTGAATGACACATCTTCTGGCTGGTAGATGCCTGATGATCCCACCCTCCAGAAGCCTGCACTTGTCCCATGGTAGATGTGGAGAGAATACAGGTCTTGTGGTCAGATGAGTAGTATTTGGGCACTACAGTTTGTCCTTGCTGACTTCATGAAGAAAGCAGGCAGCCTCTGCAGCCCTTGGGCTGAATGTCATGCCTAAAAAGAAAAACAAAACAAAAGGAGGAACTCCAATCCAGATATGGGCTTCCTGGACCATAATCCTGCTTAAATGCTAGTGATGACATTACCAGAGAGATTTCATGAGGAGATGCATCTCAGGAGTATGACGTTGGGGTCACCAGTCATCCATCCCACCTCTCTACTTTTTTGACTTCCTAGGAGTCATTTCCCTCTGTGCTGCTTTGCTTCTTCCAGGAGGATCTTTTAATTATAAATATTAAATAACACATACATAGTGAAGCATTTCTTTAGAAGAGATTTGTGGCCCTTGGTCATGACCAGATCTTGCTGTGGTTCCAATCTATCAGAAAAAGGCTTTTTACTTATAGTAAAGTCTCAGTACCAGTCTTTGCCTACTGGCTTTTACTTGTGTATCCTGAATATTGCACTTTGCAACCTTTGCTCACAATGTTCAAACACGCTGTCTTCATTTCCTTTTCAAGTTCTTCTTACCTTGGCTTTTACACATGCTAGTCTGTCTTTTCCTCCAGTACCAAAGGATTGTTCCTTTGCCTCAATCTCTTTTTATATCTGGACATTTCCTGATGTCCAGGCTCAGCTCAAATGTTGCCTCTTTTCAATAGGACCTCCATGACCTTATATATGCAGCTGCCTTCCTCTGTTGTACTCCTAATCATTATCATTTTCTTCTCACTGCCCCCAAGGTGCCTCATTTAGGCCTTTATTTGTTTGCTTATTATCAATGTCTTTATTGGTTACATTTTTATTAATGTGATAAAACATCCTGGCCAAGGCAACTTTTAGGAATGTTTACATGGGCTAACAGTTCCAGAGGGATAAGAATCTATGACAGCAGAGTGAAGTCACAGCAGCTGCAACTGGAAGCTGAGAGTTTGACATTTTAAATTTAACACCCAAATCATTCCATTTCATACCCATTCCAACAAGATCATACATCCTAAGCCTCTCAAACAGTGCTGGCAACTAGAGAGAGACCAAGTATTCAAATGTCCAAGAGTATAGGGGATATCTCATCCAAACCAGCATAGTTGCCTTCACTAGACACCAATCTGTCTGCAAATTGGCTGGGTGTTCAAAGGTACCGCAGGGCTTTGTGCAAAACCAGCATTCATTAAATGTTCACTGAATAAACATGCTTATGAAAAAGCAAGGGCAGTTTGAAGGCAAGATAAGATTTGTTCACTAACACCTGAATTTCTACTGGACTTTTCAAAATCTGGGAGGAAATGGACATACACAATGCAATTTCTGTTTCATTTTAGCATCTCCCAAGATACAGGGGGTTGAGACATTTTCATCACATTATCCTCAATCCCTTACTCTTCCTTTAAATCCACCTTACACCCTTCACACATCTTCATTTTCCCTGTGTATTCTTTCTGTGCCAGGAAACCTGTATGCTCTCATCCTCTTCTAGGATAATTCCTAGGCATACAATGTTCCACACGGAGCATTTCATAAGCATGATATCTGAATATAATTCCCCCTCACCCCGACACAAATTGCATAATAGTGTCATCACTCTACTTTTAAGCCTTTTAATTTCTATCTTCTTCATCTCTTCGTTCTTTATATCTATTCATTAAAAACAGTTCTATGGTTTTCTCTTGCAGCTTTTTATGAATAGTACATTGAATATACTGTAAGAAAACAATGGGCTATAATACTTCTTACATTCTATGTACGTTTTAAGATTCTAGGATACGAGTGATAATTTTTTTCTTTATTTTGATAATTTAACTCTTTAAATAAGAACATGAAACTTCTTCTAATTAAATAATACACATCTCCCACATATTCTATCGTTGTCATCCACACATTCATGTTCATGAGCAGGGATACAATTCAAACAGAACAAGCACTCATGTCCTTAGGCCACATTATGTTCCAGCCACATTAGTTACCTGATGATTATACAACCTCATGACATAGATGCCATTACCGCCGCCCCCCCCCCCCCCCGCTTCCCCTGCCCCATTTAATTCCCATTTCAGGATCTGTCCAAAATCTTGAAGCTCCAAATCCAAAAATCACACCTAAGGCTGGGTGAAGTAAATCTAAGGTTAGAGTCCAAATGTAGATATCTGTGTTTACAATTAAACGTGAAAGAATTGAAGTGACTCAGTATTTTATTTATAACATTTTAGCCTCCCAGACAAGACTATTACACTTTCAATAAGGCAATTCACTGAATACTACTTTCTACTAAAGCCTTGAGCTAAGTGCCGAAGAACAAAAACAGAGAGTTACAGTTAGAGGAGGGAAAATATTTAAAAGTCAAAGCAACACAACACTGTACACAACCTACAAGCAGGGGACAAACACAACAGCTGGAAAGGGTGGAGAGGAATTGCTCTCCCTGAGAAGTGAGTAATGATGGCTAGCATTGGTCCGGAAGTCAGAAATATAATAACCTGAAATTGGTTGGTTGGGATTTATTGAGAACTTACTATGTGTGATGCATCTTGCTGAATGATTTACACGCAACTTCTCGTTTAGCAGTCATGACGACACAAAAAGTGATAGTTTTTAGTTCTTTTGTTAAGAATAAAATTGAAACAGAGTCAGGTTAACTGGTTTGTTGGTCTTCAAAAAGCTACAGTATCACATGGATTCCTATAAGACCATGCCAACTATATTATATTTTATATAAAATATTAGCTATAGACTAAAAAAAATGAAAAGGCAGAGAGACAGAGAAAGAACACTGAACCAGCATAGGCAGCACTGAAGGAGGTAACATTGCTATAGCTAAAGAATTAATAGGGCCCAGGAGCTTCAAGGATTAAACTTTAAAGGGCTACAGCTCTGCCTGGAGGAGAGGCACTGATAACCACCATCGTTATGTTTTGGTCTGCAGAGGATTGCCATGGAGCTACAGTCTAGATCTCTAGACTGTAAGATAGATAGAAAGATAGATAACAGCAAGTTGGTGCTCTTCTCTGGAGAAGTATGACTGAGACTGGCTCTGTGCGTGTTGGACATACTTCAGAATGAAAACAGAGAGGGAATGAGACAGAGCTCTGCTCCCAGAGTGAACTGCTCTGTTATGCTGGCTCTGTTGTGAGCGGCTCAAGCAAGAACCCAAAACAAACCCAGAAGAAAGCCCTCTTTTTCTCAATCCAGGCTTCTGGTTGATGATCTCCCTCTAGAGCCTGCTGGCTAGAAAGCTCCAACCAAGGAGGAATGCAAGGAGGACCACAGTCCTGCCTCAGTATCTTGAAGGCAAATGTAGATGGATGAGTGGGAGATTGAGAGTCAAAACTTAGCAATGGACACAACCAGGCAAGCAAGCTTTCAGTACTGGCTCTTCCCTGGCTACTTTTCCTGATGACTATTTCATTTTCATCCTTCCCATTTCCAGTTCTCAGTGTCTTCTCCTTCAGTGATACACTCAATTGATGGATTTTGTTCAGTTTCATAGAAAAGAAATGTGAGATTTGGGCTTTCCTTCCTTACTGGTGCATTCTATTTCAGCCATCCTCTCCTCTCTCTCTAAGCTCTGAAACCATGAGCTTCTTTGTATCTGTCAGCTTTCATTTGGTTAGGTTAGGTATGATTAGTGTGACCAATAAACTCAGCAGACATGGGGAATGTCAGTTTAAAGATAATATTATTTGAAAAGTATAAGATGACATTAAAGCCAGTGCTTCTCTCCTTGTCTTCCCTGTGACCTGATGCTGCAATTTAAAACACAACAGAGTCCCTCCCTATATATCCCTGATTGTGCAGAGACATAAAAGGTGCTATTTCTTTAACTTCAACCCAGACTCACATAAACAACTGTATCTTTAACTTCTCAGTTGCTGGTTTATTAAGCTACTTGCCTAGGACTACGTTCTACATCTTATCCCACACCTCCCAGCACACACACACAAACACACTCACACACACACACACACACACACACACACACACACACACACACACACACACACCATACATATTCACCTCTTGGCTTTTCCAGCTCTATTCCTGAGTAGTATCCAAGCAATAACATTCAAAAATACCCACTCATGCCATTGCCCACATTTGCTACTTACGATGCACATCATCTCTCAGTAGTTGAAGAAGGAAAATGAAGTGAAGTACTTCCATGTTTGGGAATAAACAGGAAACATACATCAGGAACTGGGACTGGTTCTGTGATTTGATTGCACCTGAGCAATTCTGTTAGGTAATATATTTGCAGAGGAGAATCAGTGCAGGTGTGTTTAGTTCTCAGAATTGATGCCTTGCACATAAATATGAGGCATTTTTGAAGACACCTAGAGTTTAGAAATTCAGAAAGTTCTAATCCTGGCTGTGACTAAGAGTCTTTGAGATGAATATTAATTTTTCAAAAGCACTACCGTTCTCTTATCACTATGTTTGGCTTGTGGTTTATCTGTATTTTTTTTAAATGAGATGAACAAATGAATTAAACTTTTTTCCAAACTCCATATTACTACGGTATTTCTGTTGTTGTATAAATGTTTCTACTTAGATAAATGACCACCGCAGTTGAAGTAGTAAATTCTAGGACACTTGAAGATTGCCAAAATAATAGCAATAAGAAGAGAAGGAAAATATGTCTGCAGCACCAGTGTCTCTGGCTGTACTCTCTTTATAGCCAAGGGGAAATGTTGAAAATACCCTCTGTTGCCTCCTTTGTAGAAAGGATTGGAGGCCGAATGGAGGGTCAGACACTTTTGTTTATGAGTTACTACAGCTGAGAAGTGTGAATTATCTTTTCCCATGAAAACTGATTTGAGATGCTGAATTCTATGACATCCCAACTCCATCCCTCGAAAAGAGGCCTTATCTTTCAAGGCCACTAATTTGTCAAAAGTATTTGTCAAAAATACTACTCTAAAGAAATCCCAAAATGGAGTATTCAGTTTTCTGTTGAGAGATTTTACCCTGCCACAGCAAAAGTATATATAGAAAGGGGCAATAAAAGGCTGTTGTTCTGCAGTTTTCTAAACTATGTACTTAATGACTTAAAACATGAGCTAGTGCACAGAAAAACATGGAACTGATTTGCAAAGCCCCTTTCTGAAAATGAGGTTAACCTTAAAAAATGGAACAAATTCACATGTCATCCTCCTTCCATTGTACAGGCTAACTTGTGGTTTAGAGCATTTTCTACATAACAGATATTCTTTATCATAGTATTCCCAAACACACCCAAGCATTGCAAATCCAGGAAGATAATATTTGATAGCATTATTGGAATGTATGCAGTAGCCATATAGTTTTGATGGCTACAAATATGAGAATTATATTGTTAGCAATCATCTGCTTTTGAAGAAAGGAAATAGAGGACATTTTTATTGATAGGTTCTCTCCAGGGCTTGACCATTACTCCTGAGAGCCTACTCATCTCTCTGCTCATATCACATAGATGAAAGACATCTTTCATCTCTTCCCAGCTTTTACATTTGAAGATCTTTTGTCAAGTATTACCACATTACCTCTGACCCTCATCATCCTCTCCAGCTGGATTCTTATACCTATGACAAGGTGATTTAAAAAAATGCTCTCAATTCTTAAATCAACATCCATTTCCCCTGACCCAGTCTGTTAACCAAATAGATTCTTTCTACCAAGAAAAGATAGAGAACTAAAAAGAAATTTTCCTGGCAGACTTCCTTTCTATAATGGAAAATATTCCACCATGATTTTGGTTATTGAAAAAAGTTAAGGCAAATTAACCTGAACTGTCTTCTCCCTGATTTTATTCTAAACAACATATATTAACATTTTAAAATAGAACTGAAACAGGTGCCCAGTAACAGAATGACAAGCGTTAAGTGTGAAATCTGAAAGTTAAAGAAACTAATCCACATATGGTCACCATTTTTTTCTTTGAAACCTCCTCCTGCACTGGTCTGCTAAGTGGCCTCATCACTGTCAAGTCAAGAAGTGGGTATTCACAGACATTTGCTTGGTGCCTTTAATATGTCTGTAATTAGTCATTTAAACAGATTGCCCTGTGATCCAAAACTGGGGGAGCAGAGAGATGAGCTGAGAAAATAATATCCCTAAGGTACTTTTCCTGTAGCTTATTGTGGGAAACAAGTCTTTACTCTGTGAAGAGGTCTTTGGATCATGTTTCATTAGGTGAGGATGGAGCTAGAGAGCAACCAGGACTCTATAAAAATATATGTGATGAGAATTTATCTTTTTCTCTCTGACACTGGAGTGCTATAAAGAGTTTTGTTGGCTACAAGATATCAAGTGATCTAATGTCATAATTGGCTAGCTAGGAGCAAGAAGGAAATGTACTTGGTGAGAATGAATTGAACCAGAAACTAAGAGAGGTAGCTAGCAGGGTAAGAGTGCATATTTTCCAAGCATGAGGATCTGATTTCAAACCCCAGCACCCACAAAGAAAGCAAGATGTGGCTGCCTATGCCTATAACACCAACTCTGTAGTAGGTGGAGACAGGAAGAGCCGTGGTTTACTGGATGCCAGTCTGGTTCCAGGTTCGTTGAGAGAATCTGTCTCAAATGAGTAAGGCAAAGAGTGATAGAGCAGGATACACAGTGTCCTCTCTTAGTCTCTAAAACATATGCAAGGGCTAGCACAATAGCACGCTCACATACACATAGACTGGGCATACACACACATGCACATACAGTAGGCATACACACACACACACACACACACACACACACACACACTAAAACATAAATAAATAAACATTTGTAGAAAATGTTCTTTTAAAATGAGTTGGGGCAAAAAGGGAGAAAGTGAGAGATGGTAGTGTGATACTTTATAGGAACTGGGGAAGCTAGAAAGAAGCTATGATTACCCTCTTGGAGCTGGCCAGTTACACTTTTTTGCTAATAAACACACTTGGAGTGATTAATCAGCCTCTGCTTCAAAGATGAGAGTAGACATTTTCAGAGACTGACAGGAAGAGATTGGACTGATTTAATTAGTTCATGACTTCCTCGGTGGGAAGTGTTCTCTCAGTTAACGCCTTTATCTCAGCAAGGCTCAATTATTCTTTCTTATAAAAAGACTGTTTAATTTTCACCAGCCATTTTGCTTGTCTGTAGTGGTATTTGTGCTGATGACATAGGAGTTTCTAAAGAGTTGGATGATTTAAATCTGTGAGATATATATATATATATATATATATATATATATATATATATATTCTCACTTTCATAAATGATCGCTAATATATCCTGAATGATGACCAAACACTTTGCACAGTTTGAACTCTTCTAACTGTTCCAATTTTTTTTTAATACTCAGGCAACTAAATAGGAACGTTTTGCCACTCAGGAAATGAAGGGTCAGAGTACTTAAGTAACCAGCGTGAGAGGTTACAGAGCCAATAAGATGAAGAGCTGAGATCCCAACTTAGGTAATCTAACTTCCAAATCAATGCTCCATGCAGCAGCACTCTCTCGGTCATGTCCTTCAGAATTCCCATTTTCCATCTGCAACCAAACATATGGAACACATAAATTTCTTTTATGAGCCCTAACATTACCATCGAGCCCTAGATGAATCTCAACTAAGTGTTGGACAATGGAGAAGCATATTAAGGAAGGAGAGGGCAGAGAGGTTGACCTGATTTCAGTACTCAGAAGAATGAGGTACGATGTTTTGACAGAAATGATGTTTTGAAAGCTGGGGGAATTCAGTGTCTCAAAGCAAAGAATCCTATGCTGTGTCACTCACTTCAGTGGCTCAGAATTCTGACCATGCAAAGGAAGGGGCAGAGGGTGAGTCAGAACATCAGAACTGACAGATGGTGTATAAAAGTACTTGGCAACATCTGGGAGTTTTTTTGTCTTAAGATTTTTAAATCTTCATTTTAAGTTGATTTTCAATTTACCATCTAGATCCTCTGAGTGAGCTGACTAAAGATGTGGAATTTTCCAAAAAATAAAATGAGAAATTTCAGAGAATTAACTAGAAGTCATGAGTCAATTCCTTTGGTAGATACATCACGCTCCCACCATCATGATTGCCTGAAATACTGTGCATTTGGAGGGACCCATGGCTCCAGCCGCATACGTGCAGAGGATGGCCTTGTGGGTCGTCAATGGGAGGGGAGGCCCTTGGTCCTGTGAGGGATTAGTGCTCCAGTGTAGGGGAATGCCAATACAGGGAAGTGGGAGTGGATCAGTTAGGGAGCAGGAGGATGGTAGATGGGATGGGGAGGGAGCTTTTGGAGGGGAAATGTGGAAAATGGATAGCATTTGAAATGTAAATAAAGAAAATATCTAATAAAAAACATTTTAAAAAATCCTACATGATTTTAAATTGCAAACAACCAATGTATTTGTCAGGTTACCTTATCATTAGCACTGTAACCCCCACAAAATATGAAAACAAAGAGTCATTCCATAACTCTTGAGACAGAGGAAACAAACTTGCATGATCTGAGCCACTGGGGAAGCCAGATGTGGCTGGAGACGAGAAACCTGAGCAGTTGCATGAATGTGCTCTTCGAAGAGGGGACACATCAATTTGCCTCCACTGAACAGGGCCAGATGTCAGCAGAATGCTAAATAGCATGCCTGTGACACTGACTAATCTGAAGAGATTGCACAGATGTGACCTCCTCTGTCAAAGTCAATGTGTTCTTGGCCTTCAAAATTCCAGAAAAATACAAACATAAATGAAAAAGCAGTAGCAAGACTCACCTCTAGCCTCACAGTCATTAAGGCCTTCGAGGTTTCTAGCATCCTGCTGGAGGCTGGTGATGATAAAAAGATTGCCTAAGACTGGAGTGATATTCTCTAAGCACTAATAACCATAGAGCTGTAAAATTATATGACATTAAAAACCACAGAGTTGAAAAAAGTCTTTCTCACATGCTCATTGCTTTATAATTGAAGACTGACAGGTAAACACAAGTGTGCCTTGCTCACTTTTGTGCCTTTGCCTAGAATGAGTATGCCTATCTGCTTGGGACCCCATTATAAAAGGCAAGGTCCAGAATGACGTCACAATCCCGCCTCTTGCCTTACTTCATCCTATAATGTGAAATGTTGCTGTAGCTATCTAAGCATATGTCTGACTCACATCCTCTGTGCCTTTCAGTTTCTGTTTGAGCTTCTTCCAGTTAGTGCCTCTTCTTTAGAGTCCTCTCTAGATAATTTACATAAATGCTCAAACCATATAAACCATGGCCTCTTACTTATGGTTTCCCAGACACTGGCCTGAACACTTTTATTTTAATTGAATTACCAGAGGAAGTATGAGTTACCACTGTGGGTTAGAAGCATATACTATGTCTAATTCTTCTTTATAACCCCATTGTCTAGCATGATTCCCGCTGCAAAGCAAGTGCTCAGGTTGTACATGTGGAATCAATAAAGCCATTGCATCTTCATTACTCCTTTTAGGTTAATTATCATGTCAATGACTTGGAGAGTCAACTTTGTGTAGCTGCTTGTATTATGAATTACATTTCCCCAAAATCTTTTTACAAGAGTGTCTGCAAGAAGTTTCTGGAAACCTACCCCCAATTGATTCTGATTGGTAAATAGAAATGTCAACAGCCAATAGCTAGGAAGTACAGACAGAGGCGGGGTTTTGGAATTTCCTGGACTTGGAACCAGGAGGAGGAGGAAGGAGAATAACCACCATACAAAAAGAATGTGGAGGAGAAAAGAGACACCACACCTGAGAAAAGTGCAGGACAGAGAGGCATGACTGCCACGCTAAGGAGCTGAGAGAAGGCAGCCCCAGGTCAGGCAAGACAGAACTTAGAACTGGTAATAACTCAGAATTAAAGGAGTAGAGGTTAGGCAGTAGCCCAGCTATGAGTTGCTTAAGACATTTTCAAATATAAAGTCTGAGTGTGTGTGTGTGTGTGTGTGTGTGTGTGTGTGTGTGTGTGTGTGTGTGTGTGGTGTATGTGTGTGTGTGTGTGTGTGTGTGTGTGTGTGTGTGTGTTTTCTTCAGGAACATAAACCATTGACGTGGGTAGTAAACCCTGCCCCTGCTGGGATTTATTATTTTAAAATGTAATTCAATGACTTTGAATTTTTTACTTGTTCTTCTTAGAGATTTCTGGGTTCCAACAAGCGCATTCTTTGGTGGGTCCCATGACATAAACACTGTGATAGATTAGAATTTAAAACCAGAAAGGATTTATTGTCAAGAGGTGATAAAGGAATAATAAACTTGAAAAGGATTTTGTATATTTATACACATGTCCAAATTCAGACTAGAAAATAAAAGGGCCTACAACCAATTTTCTGCCCATTAATACCTTTATAATTAACATATTTAAATGTAATTTGTTTCCTCTCCTTATTAGAAATAAGCACCAATGTTTATCATAATATGATATTATACAGTCAAGAACTTGGAGTGACCAGAAAGAAAATGTTAAAAAGCTAGGCAATGGTGGCACATGCCTTTAATCCCAGCACTTGGGAGGTAGAGGCAGGTAGATTTCTGAGTTCAAGTCCAGCCTGGCCTACAGAGTGAGTTCCAGGACAGCCAGGGTTACACAGGAAAAACCTGTCTCTAAAAACCAAGGGAAAAAGAAAAAGAAAAAGAAAAGAAAAGAACTTGGAGTGATATAGACCGCTATTGCCAATTGTCTTTCTTCCTAGAGCAGGGCTTAAAAGAAAACCTATAAGTAAGATAATACAAATCAAAATACCACTGGATCAATATTTGAGTCCAATAATTCAAAGAAATGTTTTGGGGGCTAGAATATGAATTATGCCACCCATTTTTTCTGTGGTTTAAGCTTAAGTCTTGAGACAAGCTTATTCAATCCCCCTGTGAAAACGAAGGAATGAGTGGGGTGGCCATATTTGCCAAGAACCTGTTCCTATCTGCTCAGTCCTCAACCCTGTGCTCATCACAGTTGGAAAGAAAAGGAGTCAACCAAGCCTGGGTCTAGCTAACAGAGACATGTTATGCCTACTTTATGTACCAAGGGGTACATAGAGAGAAATATATATGAGCCAGTTTCTCTGGCTTTGGTATGCCATAACTCTGCATAATAAGTTAGCCCAATAACTGTTCTAGTTTCAGGCGAATCATATTAAATATCCTGACTGCTTAATGAAGGATCTGAAAAATAAGTAGACAATAATGAACCCAACATGAAAGGCACCCTCAAGGTCCCTTTGTGAATCTTGGTTTCTTGTTCAAAGGTGGGCATGTAAGCTTCAAATACCACCTCCACTTCCCTTCATAGTCTTTGTGTGTGTGTGTGTGTGTGTGTGTGTGTGTGTGTGTGTGTGTGTGTGTGTGTGCAAGTGTGCATTACAACCACAATTAGCAAATGCAACTACGCCTGGGGATCCTACTAAATATGCTGTCAAGGAAAGGACAATGTTCCCCATAACAAAGAGTGATTCAGCCCCAAATAGGATTAGTGCTGTTAGAAATATGTTTGAGTTTGCAAAGAAAGAGTCCACCATTCCAATCAAGGTCTTGCAACAAGGTAGAAATTTACCCTTGGTCAGGAGGGTGAGCAGCTCACTAAAGCGGTGGAACAAGCACATGGTGAGTTTAGTTTTTCTAATGCAGGTGACAACTGTGTATTTTCCTTATTAGCTATTAGGTGTCTGATCTAACCATCTTTCCCCTTTTAAAAAAAACTAGCACAATAAGGGATAAAGGGTAGACAGATCTGACATTTTAATTGGAGATCTTAATAGGGCCTTTGTGTATACAAATATTTTATAGGAGTAGGGTTGGGGAAATAAAATACTTGCATAAAACTCTTACAAGGTGGGGAGATAAAATGATGTAAATTCTTTGTTAAAAAACGCATTTTGTAGTAGTTAATGGAAAAAACTCATATTTAATATTTCTTACAATGCTGAGCTTCAGAGATGGTGGGTTAGACTATTCATCTCAGAAAGAACCCATTCCTTACATTCATTAGTCTATGAAGCTCAGCTATAAATGGTGTCATAACAATAAAATCTTCATTTTCTGTGAGGACTCTGAAGCTCAGAGGAATGGGACCAGTTCAAGGTTAGAGCTATGGAAGGAAGCAGAATGAGATGGAATCCATGTTTTATAATTCTATCATGCTCTTTACCCACCGCCATCTCTAACTCCATCCCTGCTAATGTAGCCTGTAGCTCTTCTCCTCCACAGCTCTGTTGATAACAGCATACCCCAGATGTGTCTTTTATCCAGTCAAGCCTTTCGACCAACTCATTGTCTCTTTTCCTAGCAAGACTTTTATTCAGAGTGAAGCTCAGTGCATTCTGTAAATAGCAGGGCATGGTCAGGCACAGATAGAGCACATCAGGGAGCTAGTATCAGGGATGCCTTTAACATCCACATCTTATTCACTCTCTTCTTTAAAAGAATGAAAACTAATCATTTGTACAAACTTCTGCTGAAATAGCTAACCATTGAAACAGGTTATTTGGTCAAAATGAGAGAGTGGGGGGAGAGGGAGAGGGAGAGGGAGAGGGAGAGGGAGAGGGAGAGGGAGAGGGAGAGGGAGAGGGAAACAGAGAACATAGAGAAATGTATTCCAAGGAATGCACAGGTAAGCTTCAGGGTAGATCTTGCATATTGACTTGGCTTGCATTTCTCTCCAAGTTCATTTTTTTCATGGTCTCTAATTCATCTGTTTAGTGCACCAGTAGCATCAAGAACCTTCTTCGTGTTCTCCAATGCACGAAATTCTTCAGGGTGCTCACTCCCTGATTTAATTCTTTATTATTATTATTATTATTATTATTATTATTATTATTATTACTACTACTACTACTACTACTACTACTACTACATCCTGACTGAAGTTTCCCCTCCCTCCTGTCCTCACCTCCTATTTCCTCCCCTCTACATACCCCCCCCCCCAAATCCACTCCTTCTCATTTTCTCTTCAGACAAGGGTAGGCTCCCATGGATATTAACCAAACATGGTATATGAAGTTGTAGTAAAACTAGGCACCTCTTCTCCTATTAAGGCTAAAGGAGGCAACCCAGCATGAGGAAGAGGGTCTCAAAATCCAGCAAAACAATCAGAGGCAGCCCCTACTCCCACCACTGTTAGGAGACTCACAAGAAGACCAAGCTACACGGCTGTAGCATATGTGCAGAGAGCCTCTCATGTAGGCTCTCTGGTTAGCATTTCAGTTTCTATGAGCCGTAATGAACTCAGAAATGATCCTGTGCATTTTCTTGTGGTGTCCTTCATCTCTCTGGCTCCTATAATCCTTCCTCCCCCTCTTTTGCAGGATTCTCTGAGCTCTGCTGTGGGTCTCTGCACCTGTTTTCATCCATTGCTGGGTGAAGCCTCTCTGATGAAAGTTGGGCGAGGTACCAATCTATGAGTAGAGCAGGCTATCAGTAAGAATCATTTTATTGAGTTTTTGTTTGTCTATTTATTTATTTATTTATTTATCAGTCATGTTTTGTTCTATCTAAGTCCCTGGGCTATCAAGGCTATGGGGCCTGACCAGGCAGTGTCAGAGGTGGGCACCCTCTTGTTGTATGGGTCTCAACCTGGTTTGGTTCTTATAGATCATGGCTCCTCCTACATTCCACTGGGCTAGCACATATTTGTTATTGTTGTTGTTGTTGTTGTTGTTGTTGTTGTTGTTGTTTCCATCAAATTTTGTTTTATCTAAGAAAGTCTTCATGAACCTGCCTTAATTTCACAGCCTCTCTTCCTTCAGATTATTGGCTATTTCTTTTAGTAAGTCTCAGCTTTTTGCATATGTGTAGTGTATGTCTCCCCAACAAAAGAAAATTAGTGCTATGAGTACCAGTATTAAAGTCAGCTTCATTCACTGATAACAGCTTAAACAACCCCACTAAAACTAATGTTGAAATTTAATGCCTCTGGTAGACTCTTAAGCGAGTAGAAACCTAATCTAACCTTGGTTTGCTGAGTGAAACCACTGGGAGATAATGTTCAATAGGACCACAAAGACAGTGCCCTAATCCAGTGAAACTGGCTTTATATGAAGAGGAAGAAAAGCAAGCCAGGATGCTTGTCTCTCTCACCCTGTGATGCTCTGCTCTGCCTAGGGAGTCTACAAATATCCATTCCCATCCCCAGCAGCAGCCACTCATGTGTAGATTCCCTGCCTCCAGAGCCAAGAGCTCTATAAACTTTTGTTTCTGCTTTAATGACCTAGTATAATTCATTTACAGAAATAAAAAACAAAGCTATTCCCCTGCCCTCATCCCACATCTGGCATCAAAAATATGAATAAATAACATTTTTTAAAATTACTTCCCCTCTTTGATCTTTATGTTCTATCCACCTAGTAATAGTATTAAGTTGAAATTCTAAAAGTTATGTTGTTGAAAACTGAAGTACAGCAACTGAACAATAGGAATGCAGAAGTATTGTGCAAAATTTGAGAGTTGTCCTGATTCTTTGACTGAATTTCTTACTGTGTGACCTGGATAAGAAACATCCCATTCTGTGCCTCCTCATTTTCTTCCATTTTTAAATTACACATTTTGGTAATATTCAAAAGTTAGCAATTTCAGATTTTTTTTCCTTTTTCCATACCCTTTGCACATAGAATTAAAATAGAATTCAATACTTCACACACACAACACCATAATTTACATGCAAGGTCAAAAGAGGGAAGTTTTACTGTTTCACAAAAAATAAAGATCTCATTGAGTATGGTGGCAGAATCAAATTCTAAGGCCTCAAATTCTCTTCAAATGTTTGTTTCTCATGCTGTGGATTCCTAGAAAGGCATTTCCGAGTAAAACTATACCCACTATTGTAGGCAAGTGAATCATTCATTACCTATGATTGCAAACATCTGTTATTTCAGCTCCAGTTAGGAATAATCTATATATACTACAATTGAGCACAACTACTGATTAGTGTATAATCCAAGAAGCCGACAAATCCCATGCATCCTCGTTCATGGTGGATAGAGATAAATACAAAGGAAGAGTGTGCACATTGCATCATCATGACTTTCTCAAATCTATTCCGACGGCTGCCTCATTGTGCATTGCAGAAACTTTGCTGCATCTTATCATGGCCTAGGAAACACAGGAAGCTGACAGTGTGACCGAGCTAGTCCTGAGGGTCTTCGCAGAGAAGGCAGCTGGGGTCCTGGTCTGCTGCAGATTCTATCTGAATGGTAAGAGAGTGAAGATCAAAGCTGCTGAGGGCTTGAGCAATTCCTGTCCGCACAGACTGGCTGTCCTGGCTGGCAGCTGTTGATAACCACAGGAAGATTAACACAGTTAATGTCATAATGTATTCATGTTCTCTGTCTGTCTGCCTCTGTCTCTGTCTCTGTCTGTCTCTGTCTCTGTCTCTCTCTCTCCACACATACACACACACACACACACACACACACACACACACACACACACACGCATGCATGTGAGCACATGCTGAAGCAGGAGCCGATTTTACCTTCAAGGGTTTGGTACCTGAAGGATAGAGAAAGGGCAGAGCCCTCAAAAGAACCAGTTGGTTCTAACACTCACTTCTGTTCACACGGACAATGCATCCCAGTATAACAAGGTATCGCTTACTACAGGTACTCTTCCCACATAGTTACCTCTGTAGTCTGGCACTGGTAGGAGCTTCTTATGGAAGGAGAGACATGACTTGGAAAGCAGTAGAACTAGACTGAGCTCCTGTGTCTTATTGGACCCTGCTCACCAGCCCCCAGGGATCTCCCTCTTGCTGATCTTGGATTTAATTAGAATTTATATCAAGACAAGTGGCAGGAACACAGAAGCATTTAGAGCTCCCCAAAGGCCTTCCCTAGAGCACCCACCCTCACTGCCATCCTTTTTTTTTTTCCGGTCTTAAATAATATCAATAGGCTGCAAATTCCCTGCATGGTTACCTGATTCTTTGCTATACTCCTATACTTGTGGTGAAATATTTGTACAGAGGATGTTGTAAATTTCTGGAAGTCATATCTGAGCCCCTTGGAGAAAATGAAGACATCTGATAAAGAACAGCCTTCAAGTGACTGTCACTGACTTTCCAATCCTGTGCCTCTAAGTAACATCTTGAGTCATTTTTAACAACCTAATTACTAACATTGGCCTGAGGTTTCTCTTAAGAGAAAAATCTCCTGCCTCCCATTTCTCCCCGTCTGAAAACTTATCACGACACACTTACCTTCTACTTGAAAAAAAAAAAAGCAGGTTTGAGTCTATTCTATGAAGTGTCTTGCATGGCCACATGATGTCTGACCATCTTTCAACACATCTGCTAGCTTGTTGGAATTTCAAAACTGAGCCTCCACCTCCCTTCTTTCTTCTTCAGGGTCAGAAAAGTATCTTTTACACAGGAGACACTCCATGGAGATTCTTTGTTGTCTAATTCATTTCTACTATTTAGACTAAGGGGGCACCCAGACAAATAGGCAAAGTCATTTCTTCAGAAGCCAAGGACTTAAAGTAAGAGAAACATTTTAGCCCTTTACACTGTCTTTCTATTCTGTGCAATCAGCTCAGAGGATGCAATTGGGATCATTGTTGCTATGACAACATTGATAAGTGGGTTGGTTTTCAGAGGTGCTGAGTAGAGAGAGCAACACATTTTATAGTTGTTTTGACAGACAATAGATAGTAAGGGCAGCTGCAAAAGGAAGAGAAATGACTACTTTTCAGGCTAAGGAGTGAATCTTGCCTGGGTGTTTGCAAAACTCACTGACCTGTAGCAACATGAACAGAGAGAATCACTTGGTTCACAGTCAGTGACCAGATGTGTAGACTGTGCACGGAGATCACGCCATCAACTGCGAGGATGATCTCTTTCACACTGTTGTAACTCAGGCCCTTTGGAACACCTGACAAAGGAATCGTAGGACCCTCTTGTTACTTACCTAAATATACTCACCATGAAAGCTAAGTGGACCGCACAGTCTTCAGCCGAACACCAACTTGCATCCAGTGCCTTTCTTTGGTTTTGTACTTCAAATGTTTAAAAATCTGCCTCTGCCGAAGGCTTTGAGACTGATAAGTGTCAAGTTCACAGACAAAATACTCAAAGAATTTACTCAGCAGCATCTAGCAACAGTAATCATCCTGAAGATGTTATTATACCAACAGTGTTTTCCCTAATTATCTTTGCACATGCTCTACAAAGCATAATGAAACAGCATGGGGTTTGCTATCATAAATCTTGGGTTTGCATTCTGACTATAATTACTGTGAATTTTCTCAAATTGTGATGCTTCTCTGACCTGCATCATATGCATAGTAAAATGTGACCAATATGAGCAAATCATAGATGATGAATGATGTGGGGAGCTCGTGGAACAAGTCTGTCCTTTGTAAATTATAATGCTGTGAAAGATTGATATCCAGTGGTCACTCCAGGAACTGTGCTAAGAGGAGATGCTAACGATAAGCCATTTGGTTTGCAAATTGCCCATTGTGTTAGCTGCCCAGGTCATTCACTGTCTGGGTAACAGACTGTAATAATTAGAGACACTCTTCTTTTTAACTAAATCATGTAGAACACGTGGGAAGATGGGAAGACTACTGGCCAATCAGCTTGGCTTTAATTTTTATAATTATTTTTAACCGGCTCTCCCTATGTAACTCTGAATGGCCTGAATGTATTATATAGTCCAGATTGGCCTTGAACTTACAACAATCCTTCTGCCTCTATCTCCAAGTTGCTGAGCTTATAGGCATTTGCAACTGCACCTGAATACTACCTGTTCTTTGAGATTGAACTATTCCTGGAATTTATGTCAGTCACACATCACTACTGAGATGCAGTCTGGGAATCTCAGAAAACAGCAGTTCTTCAACTGGGTTGTGCCAAATGAAAACAAAGTAACAAGCTGTAGAATGCAGTGGGGAGACATTCCCAGGAAGCTTTAGTCATAGGAGCTACTGTCTTGACAGTGAGAGTTACTTCTGTCATCTTTTTCTGATTGACAGGAAGACCCATGGAGCCAGCCAGGCAAAGCAGAATAGCTGGGAACCATACTGTCTATGGGCAATGAGGTTCACATACAGAAGATCCTACCCTGGGCTAAGAACAAGCTTGTGACATTGTAATCCCATCTGCTCGCTGACCCCTCCTCCCCAGCCATGTTAGAATCCCGGCTCTTCTTTATAGCACTTACTGTTCTATTCTTTCTTATTGTTTAGACAATCTCTCCTTTTATTCAAGTATAGCTCCCTCCATTAGGAGAGTGTCATTCACTGCTTTGCTCATTTTAGTAAATCTAATTTTAAGGACATGATCTAACAGCATTCTGCAAACACTTGCTGGATAAATAAATGTCATCCCCGTGTGCTTGTACTTTGAGACACATGAGACCTAAACATTCAACTATATTGCTGCCTAATAGAAAGACCCATCTTGTCTCTTCTTTCCTTGATATTTTCCAGTATACGTCTGCACTATTTCCCTCTAATATTGTATTCAGTGCTTATATTTGATATCTTTACATTGTGAAGTATAATTTAACAGTATGTGTGTGTGTGTGTGTGTGTGTGTGTGTGTGTATTTCTATTAGTTCCACAGAGGCAGAAACCAAACATTAATAATTCTTATCACTCTAATTTTCCTCTATAATATAGATACAAATTAACCAAGAACATGTCTGGCAGTCACCCCTTTTATGATCAAATGGAAAGAGCATCAGTCCTGAGGATACTGATGAAAGCAGTCCTACCTTCCATGAGTAAGATGGAGAAGTCTTTTAAGATCATGACGGTGCTGGCCAAAACCAGGATGGAAAAGATAAATGTGCACACTGGATCAGCAATTTTGTAGTCAGGCTGGAAAACACAGCATCCTGGGTTAACTGAGTTCAAACTTTCTATCAAGACCCCAGTTGATAAAAGAAGTAACATTCTCTGAATCTTTCTTTCTCTGCCACTCATTGATCTTCCTGACCCTGGGTGTTCAATTCAAAAGCAGGATGCTTTTCCTGGGGACTCAGTCACCCAAGTTTTAAATTTGCAATGAGTAAGGAATGGGGGGATCTGGAAATTCGTTCCTCATAATTCAGGGATTAAACTGAAATGTATTCTTTTTTTTCCATTTTTTATTAGGTATTTAGCTCATTTACATTTCCAATGCTATACCAAAAGTCCCCCATAGCCACCCACCCCCACTCCCCTACCCACCCACTCCCCTTTTTTGGCCCTGGCGTTCCCCTGTACTGGGGCATATAAAGTTTGCGTGTCCAATGGGCCTCTCTTTCCAGTGATGGCTGCCTAGGCCATCTTTTGATACATATGCAGCTAGAGTCAAGAGCTCCGGGGTACTGGTTAGTTCATAATGTTGTTCCACCTATAGGGTTGCAGATCCCTTTAGCTTCTTGGGTACTTTCTCTAGCTCCTTCATTGGGGGCCATGTGATCCATCCAATAGCCGACTGTGAGCATCCACTTCTATGTTTGCTAGGCCCAGGCATACTCTGACAAGAGACAGCTATATCAGGGTCCTTTCAGCATAATCTTGCTATTGTAAAAATGGCTATCTTGCCAAAAGCAATCTACAGATTCAATGCAATCCCCATCAAAATTCCAACACAATTCTTCAACGAATTAGAAGGAGCAATTTGCAAATTCATCTGGAATAACAAAAAACCTAGGATAGCAAAAACTCTTCTCAAGGATAAAAGAACCTCTGGTGGAATCACCATGCCTGACCTAAAGCTTTACTACAGAGCAATTGTGATAAAAACCGCATGGTACTGGTATAGAGACAGACAAGTAGACCAATGGAATAGAATTGAAGACCCAGAAATGAACCCACACACCTATGGTCACTTGATCTTCGACAAGGGAGCTAAAACCATCCAGTGGAAGAAAGACAGCATTTTCAACAATTGGTGCTGGCACAACTGGTTGTTATCGTGTAGAAGAATGCGAATTGATCCATACTTATCTCCTTGTACTAAGGTCAAATCTGAGTGGATCAAGGAACTTCACATAAAACCAGAGACACTGAAACTTATAGAGGAGAAAGTGGGGAAAAGCCTTGAAGATATGGGCACAGGGGAAAAATTCCTGAACAGAACAGCAATGGCTTGTGCTGTAAGATCGAGAATTGACAAATGGGACCTAATGAAACTCCAAAGTTTCTGCAAGGCAAAAGACACCGTCAATAAGACAAAAAGACCACCAACAGATTGGGAAAGGATCTTTACCTATCCTAAATCAGATAGGGGACTAATATCCAACATATATAAAGAACTCAAGAAGGTGGACTTCAGAAAATCAAATAACCCCATTAAAAAATGGGGCTCAGAACTGAACAAAGAATTCTCACCTGAGGAATACCGAATGGCAGAGAAGCACCTGAAAAAATGTTCAACATCCTTAATCATCAGGGAAATGCAAATCAAAACAACCCTGAGATTCCACCTCACACCAGTCAGAATGGCTAAGATCAAAAATTCAGGTGACAGCAGATGCTGGCGTGGATGTGGAGAAAGAGGAACACTCCTCCATTGTTGGTGGGATTGCAGGCTTGTACAACCACTCTGGAAATCAGTCTGGTGGTTCCTGAAATGTATTCTTAAGCATGTTCTATATTTACTTGATTCAGAGCTTTCAAATTAGAGAGCACAGTAGTCATGGAAGTGTGTGAAAAGATGATCACACTAGTCAATACTTTTCAACCATAATTATGACGAGGGAGGAAAAAGGGTATCATTTATTTCAGCTTTTAAAGCACAAACCAAACATGATTTTTGAGCTTCTCTCTCTCCCTCTCCCTCTCCCTCTCCCTCTCCCTCTCCCTCTCCCTCTCCCTCTCCCTCTCCCTCTCCCTCTCCCTCTCCCTCCCCCTCCTCCTCCCCTCCCCCTCCTCCTCCCCTCCCCCTCCTCCTCCCTCTCCCCATCTCTGTCCCCCTTCTTCCCTACCCCTGCTGATTATTGGTCTTGAAATTGAGTGAAATATGTACTGTTCTAATTATGATGAAGCTCGGTGGTGCAGAAAAGTCCATTCTCTACTTCCTTTAGGAAATGTAACATAAACCTGACCTTTGTGCATGCAGCAACTGGACTCATTTTTAAGGTGTTACATGGATTTTATTAGTTACACAACAAAGAAAGTCATAAATCAAATTACTTGCCAAATATATTGTGGATGGCACGGGTGGGAAAGCTGGGAAAAGTCTGCTGTGGATTTCAGATGCTGTGTGATATAATCTGATGACATTCGTAGCTTTTTAGATGAGTGAAAGCAAGTGGTCTATTAAGAATGCATTGCAAAGTTTTGTTTCTTTTTTTATTTAAGTAGATTGTGTAATGCAGTATATTCCTATTATAGTTTCCCTTCCCCAACTCTTCTTGGATTGTCTCTACTTCTCTACCCACCCAAACCCATACCTTTCCTTTCTCTCATTAGGATATACACAGGCAATACTAATATACTAATACTAATACTAATACTAATACTAATACTAACACTAACACTAACACTAACACTAACACTAACACTAACACTAACACTAACACTAACACTAATACTAATACGAGTTAAACAGAATCGGACAAAACAAACGTAAGAAAAAAGCCAGAAACAAAAGCTCAAGAAACACAAATAGATACAGACACACATAAATATATACACACACGCAAATCTCATAAAATACAAAGTCAGAAGCTATAAAACATGTGCAAAGGACCTGTAAGATTTAAAAAGACAAAAGGCTTGACAAAGCATTATGAGACAGAGAACTTCCAAAACTGCCATTGCTTTCATTCTGTTTTGACATTTACTGATGGGCATGTAGCCTGCCTGTATGTATGGTTTGTATAGCCAGGGAAACTCCATTGGAGAATAACTGTTTAGAATAACTAATTTTTCATTTGTGAGAAGTTATCAATGGAACTAGCTTCTGTGTTTGAGATGGGACCTGTGTCCACTCCCCATCTCAGCACTAAGGCTACATCAGGACCAGACCTGGCAGGCCCTATGTGTGCTGTCAAATATATATGAGTTCATACTTAGACAAGCCTTGCTGTGTTTAGAAGGCCTTTTTTCACCATCCTCTTTGGCAAACTCAAACTATTACTCTTTATGATTTTAAGCTGCCTTTGCCTATGACTTGAAGTTTGTATTTCACTTTAAAAGTTTTTATTTATTTACTAACTTCAAGCTTTTAACGTGAATCTCCCATCCCCAACCTCAGCAGTCAGGTATTTCTTTCCTTTTGTTTTTTCCTTTTACTGACATGTTTTCACACTTTAGGAAAAAAAATATTATAGTCTCCAAATTGGATAATTATCATAGCATGATACAAATGGCAAAGCTGTAAACAATTCTTTTTTTTTTCCCTATTCACTCCATCCCAAACGTACATCTCTGTCAAGGAGTACTTACATGTTTAGAATTAGAGACCCTTCTCCACTGTCATTTTGCCCAGAGTTCTGCTTTGGGATAAAAGAAGCTCCTGCCACACTGAGAACAGTATCAGTGGGCCCATTCTTGAGCACGCCCAGACTCGCCAGCAAGAACGACGCTGCAACAGGATCCTTCTGCACACGTAGCTTACAAGGATTAGGATATGAGGCTACCCCAACTATAAGTGCAAAATCCTTACAATGGAAAGATAAAGAAGGAAGGACAGGGCTTTTTCAACCTTATGTACTTCCTTTACCTGTAAACTTATGGGGAAGAGATGTGTTGTCAGCCATGAACTTTATACTGACTAATGATTATTCTCAAAAAAGCAAGGAAATGATGAAAGGAATGGGATATATACCTGGACTAGGTCTTGGAAAAAATTTACAAGGTAGAATTTCACCAGTTAAAGTCACAGAAAAAGCAGACAAGAAAGGGCTGGGTTTTTTCTAGGGGCCGCTGAGGAGCCTTTGCCCATTCCATAGTGTACAGAGGACACGGAGTGGGTGCCTCAGTGGCCTTTACCCTCTGAGAAGTTAAAAGCAGCTAAAGAATTAGTACAAGAACAATTAGACCTGGGACATGTGGAACCCACACAATCACCCTGGAATACCCCTATTTTTGTTGTAAAAAAGAAGTCAGGTAAATGGAGATTGTTATATGACCTAAGAGCCATTAATACACAAATGCAAGTTATGGGTCCTGTACAAAGAGGACTCCCCCTACTCTCAGCTCTACCTAAGGATTGGAGAATTATAGTAGTAGATATTAAGGATTGTTTCTTTTCCATTCCATTAAATAAGAAAGATAAACCTAGATTTGTATTTACCTTGCCTTCTATTAATCATATGGAGCCTGATAAAAGGTACCAATGGCGGGTATTACCACAAGGAATGGCAAATAGCCCTACCATATGTCAGTTATATATAGGAAAAGCTTTGCAACCGGTTCAGGATGGTTTCCCCTCCTTAAAAATTTGTCATTATATGGACGATATTGTGATTTGTGGACCTGAAGAAGAAAATATACAGCAAGCTTATGGCTTGCTTAATGAAACTTTAAAAAATAATGGCTTGATTATTGCACCAGAAAAAGTACAGCAGTCTAATGCTAGTCATTTTTTAGGAGCCATTGTTACTTTACGGTGTGTCACCCCACAAAAGATTAGTATTAGAAAAGATCATCTAAAGACACTAAATGATTTTCAAAAACTATTAGGAGATATAAATTGGATTAGACCTTATTTAAGGATCCCTACTTCGGAATTAAAACCTTTATTTCAAATTTTAGAAGGAGACTCACATATTACCTCATTGAGACAATTAACACCTGAGGCTTCTGATGTTCTTAGGAAGGTAGAAAAAGCGATCCAAACAGCACAGTTAAATCGAATAAATGAGCAAAAACTTTACTGCCTATATATGCGTGGTGGCCAGCGGTAACCAGCGCCACCCTGCAATGGCACATGTGGCTTCCCACAGCCCATGAATCACGTGTTCTACCCTTCTCCAGCCAAGCAGTAGGCACAAATCCCAAACACAGCGAATTAGATTCCCTTGCCCCCGCCCCCACCCCAAGAAATATAACTCTCAGAAAGCTGGAGAAGGTGTCTCCGTGATTTGGAGCAGATTCTGCCCTTCCAAAGAACCTGAACCCAACACTCAGCAGTCACAATAGGCTGCTAATAACTCCAGCTCCGGGGGAATCCAACTCCTCTGTCCTCTGTGGATACCTAGACTCATGTGCACATACTTACTCAGAGACATTACTGGACATAACTAATAAAACATACATAGATAAATATTTAAGAAACATGACTCTTGGCAGTGATACTAAGAATGGGTAAAATACTTGATCAGACATATTTATTTCAGTAAAGATACCTGTAAATAGCAGAATGTGCCAGATCTCTACCTTGGTTTGTGTCTCTGAATTCATTCCATACATTTTTTTCAGACAATAAGCATAATTTAGATCAGCCATTTAGATCTCTTCCATCGTTTACATCTGAAGAAACTCAAGGTGTCCATGATTTCATTGGTTTACATCTTAACACCATATCGAAAGCGTCTTTCTTGGCAGACTCAAAGCCCAACAGATGAAGCACAAACAGCTTTTTGGAATCCAGGAAAGACTGTGGTTTCAGGATTTGTTAGCTTTAACTTTGTAAAATGGTTTGAGCGAGTGAACACAGGCTGCTAGCATTGGTGGTATTTGAGGCTTAGTTTTGATGCTGCTACATCCAGAGAATCACTGATTACTAAACACACTCACCTTAAAGTAGATAATGAGAGCACTAATTAGCACACTGATGCTCTGAAATACATCCCCCAGGGCATGCACAAAGGCTGCTCGGACACTGGCATTAGCTTGTACATCCTTGTGGTTGTAGCCAAAGTTCCGTTGGTGCAAAATCATAGTTAGTCTGAAAGAGATAACAATGTTCCTGACACGCAGTAAGTTTATACAACATAATGGAGGCATCATCAGGAGCATTTATCACTCAACCTGTCAGTTAATTAAAATAAACTAAGATATACTATGTTGGACTTACATTTGAATATAAGTATACCTTAGAACTTTTCAAAACTCTCAAAAGGAAATATTTCCAAAATGTACCCCCTTTTATTCTGGAGAATTCACCCACATAACTATTCTGTCTCATGGTAAAAGTGAAAAGGATTACTGCTTTTATGAAAATCAAACATTGGTACAATGAGATAACTGTTAGTTGTCCCAAATATGTAAGTTCCACTGTTTTGTCACTGTGGTTTAAGACTCACAGCTTCCTTGGAGTGTTGACTCCCCTGGCAACTTACATAGAGCTCTCTTGCTCCCAAAGCTGGAATCTTTCATTTAACTTAAGTTAATTTGTTTCATTTGAAAGATTATTTTTTAATTTTATTTTATTTTTAATTTATTTTTTACACTCCATATTTCATCCCCTACCCCACCCATCCAGCATCTGACTGCTCCAAAACCCACACCTCCTTCTCACCCCACTCTGTCTCCACCGGGATGCCCCTACCCCCACCCCACCTGTCCTTTATTTAAAATTGAAAGATTATTTAAATCTGAATAATTTTCTAATGGCCAATGCAAAGTATACTGTATCTGAATATATACTTATCCATGCAGGGACTGAAATCATTTGATATCGTATAAAATGCTTGTATATATACACACATATTACAACATATTGCAAAGTTTAGCACTCATCTTCCAAGCAAACTGACAAAGAATGAAACACATCCTGTATGTGTAACATATCTGCTAAATCTCAGTCCATCACTGAAAGCAGAATCCAAGCTACCCACCAAGGCTCAATCATTCCATAATGCAGTTTTCAGATTGTCAGTATTTGGATAGGAATTCACTGTCAACTGTAAGTTACCATTCCACATGCCCCAGACAGGCTGGCTGTAAATAGAGCCTCTGGATCTGTTATTAAAGCTCATTGCATTGTCATTCATTCTCTAAATTGTTATATTTTAAGATGACAAGGAACACATATTTAGGCACAGTTAATATTTGTACCACAAACTGGACATGATATCTCCCTAGCATACACTTGTAGCAGAGAGAAAGAGCATTACACACACACACATACACACACAATTTGTATTCATATCTACTAAAAATTATCACTATAGTTGACCATCATAGGAGTCTAGTTTAGACAAATAGCAATTCGAAAGTTAAGCAGAAATATCTTCACTTCAGAGCTCTATCTACAATTTTCATCAAAGACTCTCTTCACAGTTGCTATTAGAACTTTCTGTTATGGTTTTTGGGTTCCCAAAGAGCAGATTTCCTCCTAAATTTCAGTTCTGATATCTCTGTATATTCCCACAACACAGTATCTAGCAGCACTTGAAACCCACATTCTCAGTTCCCAGAGTAAACATTCTAGTCACCTTTATCTACAAATAACCATCTGGTTGCTTGCTTGGGAAAAGCAGAGCAGACAGTTAGCTGTCTCTCTAAATATGAAAACTACTTGCAATTGTCAGGTCAATGTTCAAAATCAATGCAGTAAAAAGAAAACCTAGATGGTATCTGTACTGTCTAGTTTTGTGTCAACTTGACACAGCTGGAGTTATCACAGAGAAAGGAGCTTCAGTTGAGGAAATGCCTCCATGAGATCCAGCTGTAAGGCATTTTCTCAATTATTGATCAAGGGGGAAAGGCCCCTTGTAGGTGGGACCATCTCTGGGCTGGTAGTCTTGGGTTCTATAAGAGAGCAGGCTGAGCAAGTCAGGGGAAGCCAGCCAGTAAGGAACATCCCTCCATGGCCTCTGCATCAGCTCCTGCTTCCTGCCCTGCTTGAGTTCCAGTCCTGGCTTCCTTTGGTTATGAACAGCAGTATGGAAGTATAAGCTGAATAAACCCTTTCCTCCCCAACTTGCCTCTTGGTCATGATGTTTGTGTAGGAATAGAAACCCTGACTAAGACTATCTATTGTAAGATAAAAATCCACTCTTAAGGTCTCCCAAATTAATGGAGTAATTAACTTGGTTGATACACTATGGTTGATCTTTGCACAGTATTAACACAACCCACGTGGCATATGACTCTTTGGAAACTATGAATACTTTCATTCTTCCTACTGACTTTAAGACATACTCTTCTCCTTCTAAAAGAAGGTATTGCCACCACCACCACTACCCCAGTGATCAGAACACATCTGAGTATTTATCTCCTAGACAAGATATATTCACGTTTATCTGTCTGCATTCTGTTTCCAAAATGAAGCATAGTTTCAACTTAACTCATAGCACACAGGATCTAGTCAATGACAGCAGATCATCGAATACCATCCTTAACTTTCAGCTCAGATATTTTGGGTACAAACTATGAGGTGAAAATAGAGGTGTCTAAATGGAATACTCTTCCAATAACCTGAGAGCACATTTTCAAACCATACATGCTAGCATATCTATCAATTGAAAAGATACCATTGTGCACTCTCCAAAATGACAACAGAAACAATAAAAAAAACCCACTGTCAGTAGCATTTTATTTCTTCAACCACTGTCCACTATCAAGTCTTTAATGCCAAATCTACCTTATAATATGTATCAATTTGTACTGGAAGATGGAAGATGATATACTTGACATACTTGGTGTGTGTGTGTGTGTATGTGTGTGTGTGTGTGTGTGTGAATTTTTACATAAAATTTGCTGGTTAAGTATTCCTGATTTGACTACTCAAAATGTTCAAAACACTCCAAGGCCCAGAATTTTGAGCATGAGACATATTCCAAAGTCCCGGGTTTCAGGTCAGTTTAAGTTGTTCATCAAGGATGCTCAATCTTCAAATGATTTTCATTTTACTGAATTAATAAAATACCACAATTTGTGGGGCGCTTCAAACAATGTGAATTTATTGTCTTACAGTTCAGGAGGTGAGACATCCACGGTAGGCTTGAAGGACTGAGTTCCTTCTGGAGGCACCTGTGGAAAGGATTTTTCTCCCCTAACAACTTTTCATGCAGTATTATGTTACAAAGATAAAATAGACTTTGATGGGGAAGAAATCCCTCCATTTTTGGTTTGGATGACTACACAAAGGTGAAGAGTGCTTTATAAAGATACTGCAAAAGCTAACTTAAATGTAGAATCCAGATGACAGTAAATAATTTCTAAGGTCTCTGTCAACTCAGCAATCTGAATACTCATTATCTACTTACCTAACAAACACTGAGCCATTTGGAAGCCACATTCCATGAGATCATCAACACACACAAGAAAGCAGAGTGGATGGAAGCTCCATTCCAAATCTGTGCTTCTACGTTTGAATCCTAATTCCTCACTACCTATTTAACATAGCTGAGTTTCCATTTCACACTCTGTGGGTTTAGAGGACTGTGAAAATTCAGTTTGATATGTATATCACAAGATCTTTTTCCAGTCTCTGGCATGTTGCAAATTTTCAAATATGATAATTACTGGAGGCAATGTTTTAAAACTCTTTAATCTTTAGTGACCAACATTATTTTCTGTCATCGTGGCACTCAAATACCATGTCAGAACATTAGCATCTTCTAGACACAGGGGATTTATTTCTAACTCTTTCTCTAGATAAGAGTGGAGACAGGCCAAATAGTCAGTAAGTATGGTATGACTTACACAATGTTGGCTGCCACTGCACAGCCTGAAACAGTGATCATGATACCTGCTTGGATCTGGTAATCAGGATACAAAAGGCGCTCACAGGCAAGGTACAGCAGCACACCAGTCACCACCCAGATGCAAAGGACAGACAGCAGGGCACCGAGGATCTCTGGGAGTCAAGTTCACAGAAAGCAACATGAATATCACCTTCACATCCCAGACTCCCCACACAAGAGTCAAAGACTCTTTGATCCACAACCCCGCAGCCCATGAAAATGGCTTCATATTGTTTTTTCAGTGATTCATGAAGCAGAAGTATCAATGGGTTTGAGCACGGAGATGAGGCATTTTAGCATTGCATCCATAAAACACGAGCATCAGAATTCATTAGGCTCCCTATTACTGGGTAATTTTCAGCAAATTTTTAGAACATATTAATTGCTGCCTGCCCTCCCTGTTCTCCTGGGGAATTTTAATTTACACAGGTGCTAAAATGATGAAAACTTATTAGGGAGGGATGAAATAATGAGATACGACGAGTAAAATGTGTTTAGAAACTCTTAATTTCACCATAAAACATTTACAACTTGCCAGCACTGGCACCTTTAGAGGAATAAGCTAGTAAAAAAGGAAAGCATCAGAGTGTACTTTACGAAAATGGGTTTCATTTGCCAACCCGACATATTGTAAACACAGAGGCAGACTCAAGGGCTTCTCGGGGCTGCAACTGCTCTTTAAGAGCAACCTCAAGGAAAAGAAACATCTAATGGAAACATTTGCATTAATATTTGAAGATAAGGGAGATCTCAGTGTGCTTGTTTAAAAAAGAACGTACTTCGGCTCACATGGACATTCCTTAATATCTCACCTTGTTCTTTCAACCTTGTAGATAGACTTTAAAACCCCACAAAGGTCTATTCTCTACTCCTTGCCCTGGTTTCATTCTTGTGCTGTGACAAACACCAATCTAGGAGAAGAATGGGTTTGTTTGGCTTAACTTCCAGGCCACAATCTATCGTAGAGGGAAGTCAAGACCAGAACTCAAGCAAGAACTTAAAGAAGAAACCATAGAGGAGTGCTGCTTGATGGTTTATGTTTAGCTAGACTTCTTATGCAGCACAAGACCACCAGCCTAGGGATTGGTGCCACCCATATTAGGCAGGGCCCTCCAAGAGCAATCAAGACTATCCTCCAGAGACATGCCCACAAGCCTGTGGCTAATCTGCCCACAGACTAATCTGATCTAGGCAATCTCTTAGTTGAGAGTTTCTTCTCAGTTGACTATAAGCTGTATCAAGACAATTAACACCAACTACAACACTCCCTTTACATTATTCTTATGTATTAGAGCCTGCTAAAGCAGAATTATAGACTTTAATCTACCATGTGGCTAATTGCTTCTCTGACTCCAGTCAGCTATATACAATCTTCATTTTTTTGCCATATTCAAGTGCTACTTAGCTGTCATTTCATATTTTTTCACATGAACCTACCCATGATTAGGTTCTTCCTAAATAAAATTATACATAAAATTGCAAGTTTGATGTTCTACCTTATGTTTCATGCATAATAGAATGTGTATGTGGTTATTGTCTATGAAACGCTCAAAACATCTGATAGTCCATCCGTGGAACATTTTTTACATAATAGGGAGTGCTGATGCAGATATTTAGGGCTTGGCTACAAGTATCAGACCCATATGGTTCACCAGTGACTGCCTATATGGCTTTATACAATAGGAGCTTCTTAACTATAAGATAGACATTTAAAATAGCATATGAATACAAGTTGGCATGGGTTGTGTCTTGAATTCTGTCCCTCAAAGATCTTTACATAGAAATGCTACTTATCAGGAATTCATATTGCCACATTATTTGAAAACAGGGTGTTTCCACATGGCTAGTTAAGATGTAGTCATTTTGGTATAAGGTATTCCTATACTCAAATATGGCCAGTTGGCTTATTCTAAGGGGAAATGTGGGAATAAATGTGCATAGAGAGAGACTGCAGGACAATATAAAAATTAAAGCAGATATATTTTAGGCAAGGAACAAAGACTGTCGGCAAATGACCATCAGCTGGTCTGAGAGAGGTAGGGGACAGGTTTCACTGACAGATGTCAGAAGAACCCAAACTCACTAATGTCTTTACCACACACTTGTTTTTCTAGACCTCTAAGACATCAAATGTCTCTGAGCTGTCCAGTTGGAACCATGCTGTTAAAGCAACTCAGGGAAACTAATGGAACATTAAACAACCTCTCAAGAACTACTAATTAGTCAGATTGTTTAAAACTTCCTTTGCCAAAATTAATGAGAATCAGCCTTTTAAAATTCTGCATGGCCAGAAACAGAGACCAGATCTAAATGGGGATATTCAAGTTTATCATGTCCCACCCTAAGCCCATGTTTAGAAATATTTAGGGAACAAGGGCTAGAACAATAAAGCCCTCATACCAAGTTCAAGAGCAACAGTCAGATCCAAACATTGGTTAGGAACCTGAAAGCAACTAGTTAGGAAAGAAACACATGAGGAAAAACAGATAAATGGTATCATTGTGCTACATGGTTTCCAAGGAAATAGCCAAGTAGGCGGGTGGCGGATTGGCCAGATTGGGCTGTGGATTCACAGGGCCCACCTGTGTCTATGACACTGTTTCACATGGTAGCCACCAATCCTGTGCAGTCATTCAATAGACATTAGATAAAATTCAAAATATTGTTATTAAGTCATCCTAGCCACATTTAAAGTTCTCAATATTTACATTGTACCCTGTATTTCAAAATATTTTGCCTAATAGCAGAGAGTTTTTATTGAACATTCTTGGTCTTTTAGAATATTAGGGCTCATAGATTTCCATGATTAATGGCACAGAGTCTAAGCAAAGATGTAAAGTTCTGAGTCTAGTCTATCTAAAAAAGGAAACTTCCCAGGGAAACAAAACAGTTCTAATAGTACTAGGAAGTGCTGAGAGTGTGTACAAATTTGTGCTGACAAATGGGGAGAGTTCTACAGACCTCACATGGCTTCCAGGTGTACCTTTTTCAGAAATAGTACTAAGACTTCTCTAAGCTCAGTCTCACACACTTTCTAAGACTGTTTATTTCTCTCTGACTGTTGAAGGGAAGCCAATCCTGAACACCTGCACTGATAAACTGCTTAGCACGAAGACAGAGTTTCCTAGTACTCTAACCTCTAAAACCTACACTTCACATTGTCAGTGAAGCTGTGGTTTTTGGCTGCCAGCGTCTCTCCCTGGGAAGGCTGACCATGAAGATTACCCCGCATGCTGCAGTCAGCTCTCCTTTGCCTTGGCTTCTCAGCCTGTGTGAAGTCAGAGCTGCTACTATATGTTCCCAATACTGGTACAAAATATTCCAACACAAATTTCTCCAACTGATATAAGAAACCACAGAGACAGGAAATAGTGCAGCAGCAAGGTAAGGGAGTGAGGGGATACAGTAAAGAAAACCCATAGTGAATGCTTTGCAGAGACTGAACACTTCTCATAACTCTGGCTGCTTTCTGGGCAAGAGCAGGCAGTCACTCAGTGAAAGAAGCAGCTCTGAGAAAGGTCAAAAGAGTGAATTTTACTCTCTCCCTTTTTTCTGTGTCATTATTTTTGTCTACCTCAATGCTATTGATGTTTAAATGAACAAGGATTCAGCTGAGTCAAGCATTCACTGGATGCATTCTTGGTGCATTTTCTGATGCTATAACGATGTACTAGAGAGTAGGCCATTTATAACAAAAGGAGGTCTTTTTTCTCCTCTCATAGCTCTGGATCCTGGGAAGTACAAGATCAAGGTTCTTGAAGTTGGCAAACATTTTATGCTGCATCATAGCATGATAGAAGAGCAAGTGTGTGTGAGGCAGGGAAATAAGTTACACTGACCTCATCATTTTTACCAGGATCCCACTCCCACAATAACTGCATTGACCCATTAATGAGAGTACAGATCTCATAACTTAATGAAGTCCTATCTCAAGACCACCTGAACAGTCTTTAAATTCCCACCTGAGATTCCAAAGCAGCATTCAGATCGTAGGAATGACTATGTGTGTGATTAAGAAAGTCCATATTTTATGCCTAACTCCCTAGGGACAATCACTAAACCCTAGATTCTCTGCCTTCATCCTTTCTTCGAAGGATGTAGAGTAACCGAAAGAATCATCTCCTAGACCCTGGAGACAGAAATGTCTGGCATCACGATACAGCTATTTCTGTTGTCCCATAGTAGAGGAGGTACTTCCATTAATCTTGCTGTCAGCTGAATTAATGTTGAGAGCTCACATTCCCACATGGTTATTTTATCCTGAGCAGCAGGCTTGTAGCCCAGAGGGAATTATTGGGCAAGGCTTTCTCTTTACCTTCCCCCTTTTTTTCAAGCTCTGTTTGAATCTATATCATTATGCATTCACTATTGCGCAATCAGAGAATGTTACCTGCTCGATACCACCCAAATGTCAGCCGCTTGGAAGGGGGCCTCGATGACAACCACAAAGAAAAGAGACTGAGCAGGAAACTAGTCAGGTCAATTAAGAGATGAGCCGCATCAGTGAGGATAGCCAGACTCCCAGCAACGTGTCCACCTGTGAGATGCACAATATCACACTGGGTTAAAGGCTGGGAATGCAATTAGGACTCCTCTGCATATTAGACATAGTTCATTCATACAACTTGGGAAGCAAAAAAAGGTATTGAATTCAAATTAACCCACCTCTTTTTCCCAATTTGAAAAATAACTGAGACCATAACAGTAACTAAATTTAAGCACATAAATATAAATGTTCAGGGCGTCATTTCTGAGGCCATGGATATATAGCAATAGGAATTATGAAGCAAATAGAAACAGCATCTCAATTATGCTAGGCAGGAAGTCTCACGAACGGACCTATAAGTACATATGGCTGTAGATGCATTGGCTAGATTCACGGGGTCTCATAATCCAGGCTGTAGACTTGAACTTCTACCTGGCAAGCAGCATTGCAATCTGGCTCATAGTCTTGCTATTTATTTGTAATTTTACCATAGCCTTTACTGCCACTCTTTGTTGTGCTGAATTACTAGCTGCACTGGAGATCCATGTTATAAATGGTGGGAGAGCAGAACAGAATGGAGAAATGAAGGTATGTCCAGTGGACATACCAAAGTCATGAACAATCTGACGAAGCATAGGACAGAGAAAAGCAGGCCCACACGGCCACCTTGCTTTTCTGGACATTGGTGACTTCCCTCTTTCTCTCCTTTGAAAACACCTCCAGCCTCCAGAAGAGAAATTAAAGGAGTGTTGTGTCCTTTCTTCCTGAGCGTGGCTTCTTTGAGAGCAATAACCTCTATTGCTCTCCCTACCTCTTTCCAGCAAAGAGTGTGTGCTGACTGATGAGTCATTCCTGCCACTGTTTATTGCCTTGTGTACTACAGAGCAGCAGAGACCATCAGTCATCAGACCCTCCATCATCAGACTCACCTTGTCTCGCTTAATGATTAAAAAAAAATTGCATAGATGGCTCATCATTGCAATAATCCCCACAGACCGGTGGCTCGAGCTGTACTTAATAACTGGTTTGTCAAAGTTTAATGATCTGAAGCAAAGTAGTCTTCAGGCGTGTTACAGAGCTGTCCGTGCAAAAATCAGAATGATTCATTAGCCAAAAGGCAACATTTTGCTAACAAATCAGCTGTCCTTCCAATTATCCTCTAATGTTCCTCGATCTGCCAGACTCGGTCCTGATAATAAAGCTGTGTTAATAATGCATTATTTCTTGCCTGGAGAATAACTACATGCAGATAAGCAGCATGCTGCAATTTTAGCCATGAATGATGGGGATTCTCAGTGCCACACTGAAATTGCCCACTAAGTCAAGGCAAGAAAAGTCTTGGAAAAATTCTTTAGCAGGCTCAGCTGGTGAAGAAGCAACTAAGAAAAGAGCTTGCTTTAGAAGAATCATGGTAATTTGGAGACCTGGGACCCTATAATCATTTCCCAACCATCAGAGCTGGTAATAAGAACTATCTAGAAAAGTGTGGGCACTGCTGAGTGATACAGAGCACACTGCATGCAAGAGGTAGCAAGTGCATTTACTTCTGAAAGCATGGGGCATTATTGACCATTAATTCAACTATTCAGCCAGCACTTATAGAGCCCTTGCTGTGCCTGGTAACATGAGCAAAGTACACAAAGGTAAACAAATTACAATCCCTTTCTTCAGTGATCGCCTAACACTGCACTGAAGTCTTGCTACCGGAATGGGAACAGAGAACACTGTGGTATTCAGGAACTTTTCAAAGAAGGACTGAGAATTAGCAAGAAAATTGTGGGTTTTCATGATGCACAGGAACATGGAAAAAGAAATAAAAGAATGTGGCACTTTGCTATAAAAATAGAAGATAATAGATGAGGAAATATCAGAATATTCTGGGAAATGAGATTGACAAAGAAGTTGAAGGCTAGCCTCCTTGCTAAGGAGATCTGCTTAGGACGTTCAGACAATGCCAATGCATATTTAGTTTGTGTTTGTGAGAAAGGTCTTTGTCACCAATATGCAGGCTTACTTGGAGGGACAAGACATTGATGATTAAAAACAAATGGATCTGGAAACAATTATATGATAAAACTCAGAGAGACAAATATCACATGATCTTTCTCATACATGGATCCTAGCGCTCTCTCTCTCTCCCTCTCTCTCTCTCTCTCTCTCTCTCTCTCTCTCTCTCTGTGTGTGTGTGTGTGTGTGTGTGTGTGTGTGTGTGTGTAAAAAGGTATGTTTGTGTGCAAATGTGTACAAGCTATGAAAGTAGAAATGAGACCATGTGCTGAGGGGAAAAAAAGAATTATTGAAGAAGGGGAAGAGAGAAATACAACACACGGCAAGAAAATTGAAAGGAGGATATGGAGGTAGAAGGGAATAATTGAAGAACAGGAGCAGAAATGTGAAGAGGGAACACTGGAATAAAAAAAATGTTGCAGAATATCATAATGAAACCGAATAGTTTGTAGGTGAATTTAAAAAACCCACACAGCAGTAATTGCTGAAAGGAACTATGGAGAATGCATGAAGCAGAGTGTTGTCGGTTCTGTTTCTAGCCATGGCAAGATGTGTGCAGAATGTTCTTATGGCAAGGAAACACAGGCAAAGAGAGGTCTCAACCTGGGAACAGATCGCATAGGCCCTGAGAGCAGAATACTGTCCCTGCATCTCCTGGACATGGACCCCCCTCAGATTTAAACAATTGGCATTTTCCAATAAGAAAGAGATGTGTTGGCAGTGCTGAGAAAAAAAAAACAAAAAAACAAAAAACAATTCACCTGATGATAATAGCTTTTGTGGGGTTTGAATGAGAATACCCCATGGGTTCATATAGTTAAAGGCTTGGTCCCCAGTGATGGAATTGTTTGGGAAGAACTAGGAGATGTGGCTTTGGTGGAAGAGGTGTGTCATTGGGAGTGGAGTTTGAAATTTCAAAAGTCTACCCTGTTGTGGTTGGGCCTCTTGCTGTTTGTATTTTGATGCTAACTCCACTCTCCTGGGAGGGGTTTGGGACAAGAAGTAAGCCATGTACTCAGGTGACTTCTTGTGAACCAATCCCCTAATGAATAAAGGAGCCAATCGTTGAGTGAGTAGAAGGGACTTCCAGGTTGGATCGAGGAAGAGAGAAAGCAGGAGTTAGGCCGTTTTGGACAGGGATAACGTGAGGACAAGATGTAACTACTAATGTCTCCCAGTTTCAATGGTGGCTCTGTCAGGATTCGCTGGAGGATTTAGATTTAATAAAGCTGACAAGATTAGTGTTTTAGTTGTTGTGCCTAGCGACTGAGTTACTGTCTAAACTAAGTTTGTGTTGTGTTTTCCTTCACGTAGTGGCTCATCTGGGTTCAAGAGAGAAAGGTATGGCAGCAAAGCCTGGTTTTGCCTGAGATGTATCACAAAGGTCATGGGAGTTTTGAAGCATGGGGCTGACATGACCCATCAGTAGGAACTTAGCGCACTGGGTGGAGAAGTTTTGGGAGCTCTGGGCCAGAGAGTCTCCAGGAGATAAGAATAAGACATCGAGACCTCCAGGGCTGAGAGTAGCAGGGCATAGCTCAGGAACCTGCCAGTTCATTTTTTAAGTATTTCCCACAACACTACAACATTCCCAATTATGTTTCTCTGCCTTATACTTATGTCTCAAGAAGTGAGTTCTCAACTTCTGCCCTGGCAGTACCAGCTTGCTTGCTACCACACTCTTTGCCACAGTCTTTATGAATTCAAACTCTCTGAAACTGTCAGCCCCAAGTAAACTCATTCTACAAATTGCTTTGGCCATGGTGTCTTATTGTAGCAATAGAAAAGTAACCAAGACCACCTTGTATGCCATTAATTCATATAAGGAGAATGACTTACCTATCTTATGAGTGGCATTTCATTAGACTGTATTATCTAATATGGATGTCAAACCCTTCAGTTATTGTTTAGCAAGTATTTAAAGCAAACTATAGTTTTCCAGGTCTTGTTTTAAAATTTCCCAATAGCAGGAACCACAAAAAATATCTGCGACTTGAACTGGGATGGTAGACACAAGGAGAAGTTGGATGGAGTAATGGAAGGGCCAGTGTGATGTGGTTTCAGTGCTCATATACTTATTCAGTTCTCAAAGAGTAAAATATTTTAAAACAAAAATATTTATGACCCATGTCACTGAGGTGCTGTACCTACAGAACAAAGCAAGAAAAACTCTAGTAATCAAACATGTATCACGCATTACAGCTATATCCTTCTCTTAGTAAGACAGAAATTCTCACTCTCAAATGTGTGGTTTTTCAGCCTGCTCCAGCTCTGCATCACTGCCTGGCAAAATCATCTTTCCCCATCCTTACATAACACTGAACATGGTACCCCAGATGCCTCTCCCTACCTACTCTCAATTGCTTCCAGCAATGACACACTCAGGCTTAGTTTCCTGAGTTCTCTGTGTCTTCATTTCATCTTTTCAAATAGAGATGTGTGTGTTCATATCTGCAATATAAGCCCCATTTTATGGCCTTTGCACAGTGAAGAATTTTTACAAGCCACAAAACAGTCCTAGTCTGACAGCTCCAAAGGCCCAAGAGTGGGTACACTGTGCCTGTCTCCTTCATTTCTCAGTCCTTCTACCAGGCTGCTATGCACACTGTGGCAGTCATCTCCCCCAAATGTAGCCCAATGGCCTGATTCTCTCCAACTCTAAAGACCAATTATAAAGCAAGCTCTGCAAAAAGGGCCAGGTTCCCCAGCAGATCCACCAATTACTATTCTAGCTGTGTCTTCAACAGAATCTCCTTTGTCTGAGTCATAAAAGCTTAATCTAAATTAGATTAAACAACAGGGAGGTTTCAAGTTATTGGCTCCTATAAATGAATCTGAGGATAATTGAGCCGGTGTGTCCTAAGTCTAAGGATCAAAGATGTTACTAAAGCAGGTTACTAAAGGCAGGTAAGATATAGGTGGGGCTCTGGAAGCTCTGGAGCTGCATCATTCCATATAATACTTTTAGAGGAAAGACAGTAAGTTTTTATTCAGCTTCTTTATATAAATCCCAGAGATACTTCAAGTATCAGGTACTTAGGCCAAGAGAGTAAGTCTTGTAGCTATTGTGGACAATGAAAGCAAGCTGAACAGAGGTGTTTGTCTCCTTCAAGTTGCTGTGCCTGTATCTCTGTAGGTATTTTTCCTTGCCCTGTCTCAAACATAACCATAGAGATATTTGAAGGAAGATCCTGATAATCACCAGCTCTCAGGCCACAGGCATAAATAATAAGCTGTTTGGTTTGGGTTTTGTTGTTTTTATTTATTAATTTAACTCTTTTTTAAAATTTAAATATAATTACATCACTTTCAGTTTTGTATCAAAAAGGACTTTCTCATGTCATTTACGAACCTCTTATTCTTCCTTTGAGGCCTTTTTTAGAGTCTCTGCCCTGAAGAAGGACCTTCTAGACTCTCCTAAAAGGTCTTGAGAATAATCACTTCTTGATGTGACTTCAGGGAATAGGTGGTGCTGTGGACTGGGATCTTGAGTGATGGCTAAGGCTTTGATGAGAATGGAGACTTTGGAATTTAAATAAAGAGACGAAAGCTCCTGAGACTCTAAAGCGTAGGATCATTTCCCAGAAAATGAATAATCTCTTTGAGTTAGAACTGAATAAGTATGTAAGGCTGTGGCAAGAGAAAATTATTAGTAATTTATAAGTCGGACTGACTGTGGAATACCTGAAAAAGTATTTCACAGAAAGAATTTTCTTTTCTTTTGTCTTAGATGTGCAGAACTTCTAATATATTGATCACATTTCATTTGGGAGAGCAAAGTGGGGTCTAGCATAGAAACAGCTTCTGGACCAGCCTCTTCCAGCTACTCATGCTTTTGTTGGTTTACCCTTGTGCTCAATTGCATTTCAAGCAAAGTGGAAATGCTGAAGCCTTCGAAGATGGATGTGGCCCTGATAGGAGCCATGATTACAATAATAATCAACTTGATACTGACATGGGTCAAAACTCACCAGGTTTCAGGCTGTATCCCTTCTATTCCTTTACTAATGAGATCACAGGTGACTTTAAGAGTCAAAAAAAAGAGTCAGACTAGAACTCATGAACTTGGATACACAGGAATAAGAGGGGAAGGAGGACTCCATGTGGATAGCTGCCCATGCCTATCTCACATGAGGTATTTTGAAACAAAATGGCAAATAGCAAATAATGAATATTAGGAGTAATGAACGAAGTGAAAGCTACAGATGACATAGCCTCATGCTACACAGGATGAAAAGGGGAAAGCATTCCTTGGGAGCAAACCAAGGAACTCACTTTGGCCACTTCCATTTGGTATGTTCTGAAGGCCTTTGTCAGAGCAAATAAACATGACAAAGAAATAGAAAACATTATAACAGGAAAGAAGGAGTGACATGTTCTATTTGTATCAAACATCATCTGTAGGCATATAAGTGCATGCATACATGTGCATACATGTATGTAATATGTCACCTATCTGTGGGTGCTTGTGTGTGTGCACTTTTGTGAGATGCTGGTACATTTTCAAGAGGATGTTCTAGATTGGAACTGCCTATTGCCCTCAGCAAATTGCTTTGCAACTCCATCATACTTTCAGTCTCTTTCCTCAAAAGATAGAGCACTTGTTAAAGAAATTGTGTGGTACTTACTCTCTTTATAAATTCAGAGTAAAGTGCTGTATCGGTGTTGCTTGTTTTGGATTTAATAGGTCTATGGTTTTATCTGATTTTCAAATGCTGTGAAAATCTACATATGAGAAGAGTCTGCAGCTAAGAAAAAACACATCTTATTCTGGTAGCTAAAAAATACAGTGGGAAAAGGAGCTAGGGAGAGCCTATTTTCTTCTATTTGCCTGTTTCTACTCATATCACCTTCCCTCTAGGTGGCAAACTGGAAATGAGGCCCCTAAGACATTGGTAACACCACTAAAGGTAGTGGGTAACAGACCCATTATTAAAAGTAATAGTGACCCCACATACATGTAACTTAGAGTTTTCTTTTACATATTTAGAGAAAAATGAGATAACATCGCATTCCAAAATCTTCAAGCTGAGCAATTCAAACAGAAGGCCATCATGCCCCAGCATCTGACAATAATTTTGATATTTCCCAGTAGCTGAATGATTTTAGAGAAATATATAGAAGAGGAAAATAGTACTGAAGAAGTAGAAAATTTGATTTTACCAAAGAATGAGATAAAAGGTAAAATACTTACCAAAAACTACTTTAAAAGGCCTCTAAAAGAGATGATTACAAAAAATATGGTTTATTTGTTAAAAATGAAAAAATGTTAAAACTCAGCTTTCTATATTAGCATGTGTGGTTGTGACTCAAAACTCTTAGAAAAACTCTAAAATAGAAAACTACTACTAAATTTTCAGCTATTAATAAATACTTATAATTTTCTATTAACTTACATGCCAATAAAATCATAATTCAATTGAATGATAATGGAATGAGTCTTGTGTTTTATTAGAAACACAGAAATTAATAACCATTATACTTTCCTTCTAAAGAGAGGATACAACAGATACTATGATGTTTAAATCTACATTAATTATTTTACTGCCATAGATTAGGAATGCAGATCAGTGAATATACTTAGAAACACACTTTGATACTTACAAAAGGTTAATGACAAACAAAAATATATTGAATATCAATGGAAAAAATAATTGTGTCATGATATTGTAAACTTTTTTTATATGTTTAGAAAAGGAACTTTAGTTCTTGTAGAATCCAAAATGTCTAATTTTACATTGATGTTAAAATTACGTGCAAAAACCAAAGAAAATGCATTACAAAGTATTTATTCTCTCAGTGGGTGGAGATTACCAAGTTTTTAAAAAGAATCAGCTGCTGGGCTGTGTGCGCCGGTGTGTGGTGGCATATGCCTTTAATCCCAGTACTTGGGAGGCAGAGGCAGGTAGATTTCTGAGTTCAAGGCCAGCCTAGTCTACAGAGTGAGTTCGGGGACAGCCAGTGATACACAGAGAAACCCTGTCTCAAAAAACCAACAAAAACAACAAAAAAAATCAGGATGAAAGTTTTTTATAGTTGCCTATATTTAAAACCTAAACTGCTTAAATTTAAGCTCTCAAGTCAAAACAAATGAAAAGGCAATCAATAAGCTAAAAAATATTTATGAATGCTATAGCTCAGAATTAATATCCCAACACATAAGGAGCTCCCAGAGATCAATAAAGTAATTTGCAAAATTCTCAACTAAGAAGTTACTGGGGAAAAGCCTCGAAGATATGGGCACAGGGGAAAAATTCCTGAATAGAACAGCAATGGCTTATGCTGTAAGATCAAGAATCAACAAATGGGACCTCATAAAATTGCAAAACTTCTATAAGGCAAAAGACACTGTCAATAAGACAAAAAGGCCACCAACAGATTGGGAAAGGATCTTTACCTATCCTAAATCAGATAGGGGACTAATATCCAATATATATAAAGAACTCAAGAAGGTGGACTCCAGAAAATCAAATAACCCCCATTAAAAAGTAGGGCTCAGAGCTAAACAAAGAATTCTCACCTGAGGAATACCGAATGGCTGAGAAGCATCTGAAAAAAATGTTCAACATCCTTAATCATCAGGGAAATGCAAATCAAAACAACCCTGAGATTCCACCTCACACCAGTCAGAATGGATAAGATCAAACATTCAGGTGACAGCAGATGCTGGCAAGGATATGGAGAAAGAGTAACACTCCTCCATTGTTGGTGGGATTGCAAGCTTGTACAACCACTCTGGAAATCAGTCTGGCTGTTCCTCAGAAAATTGGACATTGTACTACTGGAGGATCCCGCAATACCTCTCCTGGGCATATATCCAGAAGATGTTCCAACTGGTAAGAAGGACACATGCTCCAATATGTTCATAGCAGCCTTATTTATAATAGCCAGAAGCTAGAAAGAACCCAGATGCCCTTCAACAGAGGAATGGATACAGAAAATGTGGTACATTTACACAATGGAGTACTACTCAGCTATTAAAACGAATGAATTTATGAAACTCCTAGGCAAATGGATGGACCTGGAGGGTATCATCCTGAGTGAGGTAACTCAATCACAAAAGAACACACATGATATGCACTCACTGATAAGTGGATATTAGCCCAGAAACTTAGAACACCCAAGATACAATCTGCAAAACACATGAAACTCGAGAAGAACAAAGACCAAAGTGTGGACAATTTGCCCCTTCTTAAAATTGGGAACAAAACACCCATGGAAGGAGTTTCAGAGACAAAGTTTGGAGCTGAGATGAAAGAATGGACCATCTAGAGACTGCTGCACCTGGTGATCCATCCTGTAATCAGCCTCCAAATGCTGACACCATTGCATACGCCAGCAAGATTTTGCTGAAAGGACCCAGATATAGCTGTCTCTTGTGAGGCTATGCCGGGGCCTAGCAAACACAGAAGTGGATGCTCACAGTCAGTTATTGGACCTCAATGGAGGAGCTAGAGAAAGTACCCACGGAGCTAAAGGGGTCTCCAACCCTATAGGTGGAACAACAATATGAACTAATCAGTACCCCCAGAGCTCGTGTCTCTAGCTACATATGTAGCAGAAGATGGCCTAGTCAGTCATCATTGGGAAGAGCGGCCTCTTGGTATTGCAAACTTTATATGCCCCAGTAGAGGGGAACATCAGGACCAAGAAGTGGGAGTGGGTGGGTAGGAGAGCGGGGGTGGGGGTGGGGAAGGGTGTGGGGGACTTTCGGGATAGCACTTGAAATGTAAATTAAGAAAATACCTAATAAAAATTCAAAAAAAAGAAAGTTAATAAGAAAAAAGGAGGGGATACATCATAGGAGTAAACATGTCCAACTAATAAGTGTGTGAAAGATGCTAACTAAGAATCAGAACAATGAATACTAAAGCACTCGTATATATATATGTCATCAAAGACTTTATTTGTGTGTGTGAATGTATGTGTGTGCATGTGTGGGGTGGATGTGCTTGTGTGCATGTGCATGTGTACATGTACATGCCTGCAGAGTTCAAAGAGAGTATCAGACCCTCTACAGCTGTATTTACAAAGAGTTGGATTGAAAATCATTTTTGTGAGGAGTTTCCATACTGACAAATCATTTCAAGTGTCTGGACATAGGTTTGACAGAATGATTCAAGACATAAGAAAAATATTCTTGTCTTTCAACCAAGTGTTTCAATTATTTCCATTTTTAGAATCCCTTTCAAGGGATAATCAGAAGGGTAGGCAGATTTTTATTAAGATTGTCTTCATTGTAATATAGTGCAGAAGCAGAAAAAAAATCTCCCTAAATTCCTACCAGTAGAGGAATAGTTATATGAATTACAGTGGAGTATATTCTTTGGGCACAAAAATATTTTTAAACAGTATTTGATAGCATAGACAAGAGCATTCAATATGGTCCAAGTTATATAAAAAAAAGAAAAATAACCCCTGAGCTATGCACAGAAGATACACTGTAGGAAATTATCTATGGTGTAATTAGAGGTTTTAATTTAAATGTGACATAATAATAGATTTTGTTTTCCCTCTATTTTCCAACTTGACCACTATGTGCCTACTGTCATTCATGCATGCAGAAAACACTAAAAACTTCTTTGAAAGAACATCTTAGTTGTCCCTCCCATCTCGATGCAGGGTTTCGTTAGTTTGCAGAGTCATCGAGCGTTTTCCTGGGCAGTACTCACCCACCACCTCTGCCACCATAAAGATGAAGCATATTGCTGAAGCAGCACAGAGTCTCCACTTGGCATGCGCTTGCTTGCTCGACCTGTTCCCTGTGGCCTTGGCGCTGTTGTGGCAGTGATAGATGCCTCCTGCCTCTGGATGCTCTGGCCTGTCTCCAGGACACTGATCTTTATTCACAGGCTTCTGTCGAAGTTCTCTGTTGAGGATGATTTTGACAGGAGCAAGAAGAAGTGAACATGGTTACAAACACGCACCTTCCTGGCAGCCCTACCCACTCTCAATGTCATAGGACATTTGCAAACTAGCAAAGGAGTTGTAATTCAGAGCTTTCTTTACATTTCCTTCTGAACTCACAACTGCTTACAAGCATTGCCTTTGTTGAGCTAAGGAAAAAAAAATAGAGATTCTTAAGGACAAGTCTTTCTTAATTGCTCCTTTATTAAAAGGTTCTGAATATTGTGCTCAGAACCCACCACCATCACTATCATGGTAGATTGTAAGGTATGACAAATAGACATCAGTAGGTCACAATGCTTGTTCAGGCTGAGTTCGTGGAGACCCTCAGACACCTGATCATGCATTTGCACCATTTGCAGACAGCCTCCACCAATTACTCACTGTTATGATAAAAGCTGGATTCCACTTGTGTGTCCTCAAATAGTAACTATCACTTCTGTTCCAACACAAAACTTAATTTGGGCATTTCCATAAGATCATAGTTGGTCAGGCTATTAATAAAAGGTAACCCAACTGCATAGTTTCTTGACTGAGATAAGTAAGATTCAGAGAGGTAATGTGATTTTCTGAGGTCAAAAAAGTCAGAAAATGACAATGCAAAACCCAGTGTTTCCTACCATGGCACAGACTAGTTGATATCTCAATGAGTGTACCTAAAAATCAATTGTTGCTGGTCCAGATGACACTGATTCTGAATCTTGAACTAATAGGATGTTTTTTAACTCCATAAATTATTTGAAAACACTAGTGAGGTTCTCGGAATTAAGAACTTTACATTTCTAGCTCTGAAAGTTAAGTTTTACATTAGCTTCTATTTGAAGGTTATCTCATTTGGATTATCACCATCTGGAATTAAAAGCCTGAATGTTTTGGCTTAGCTGATAAGTATTAGGATCACTCTAATTACTGTCATATTTGATATTCTGAAAAATAATAAATGTGCATATCATTATAGGAAACTTAGTATAACAAAAAACACAAAGTAGAGAAAAATCACTGGTAATTATACTTCCAAAATACAATTATTGATATTTTATTGGATAGTGTTGCAACATATTAAATATGCATTTTTATACAATGAGAGTCCATTGGTTAGCTTGTTTTGAGTTATATATAGAAAAAAAATTCTGTTGAAAAGGTAGCGCATGAGAATTGTTGGTTATACTACTGCAGACACCTAAAAGCACCTAGGCTTCAAGCACTATTTGGACAGAGCTATGCTTTATCCCAAAACTGATTTTGCTCCTATCTTGGAGTGGTTGTCAGGGTATATAAGGCTATCTTTGTGGGTTTTTATATTCAGGTGGAGGAGTTCATCTGCCATGGTTTGAAGCTGAAAGCCTCCCCTCACACCCTTCACCCTGAGCCAATGTTTCACTTCTTGATCTCCGTTTTCCATAACTGTTTTAAATGGTGTAAAATGTGGGATTTGGCTGCAGAAATGAGTTCTAGGATCAGTCCGTGAATTTTATACCTCCTCTTGATTTTGTGCTATTTCTTTGTGCTTCCTGGAAAAGCTAAGATAGGAGAGCCCCAGGCTCATGCTTCCATCACAATGGACGTACTTTGTCTTGTCATGGTAGACTGTCATCTCCTGAACCATGACCAGAGCTAAATCTTTTGTCCTTGAGCTTGCTTTTGGTCACAAGCAACGAGAATACTAATGTAATAATCGCTCTCAAAATTGACCCAAGAGTCTGGAAGCAAACTATTTTTATCAAATGAGACCCATCCACTATAACTGAAGACTGTTTGTGTAAAGCTCCTTACATTTAGGCCTAAACTCAGCCATGCTGCTTCCTAGAGCTTAGAACAAAGTCTACCCCCATTAACTTTGTGCAATTTGGGCACTGTTTCTGTACTATAGTTTACAGAAGAAGATGTTTCCTTTCTTGTTAACTTACACAATTTTAATACTTATATCTTAAGTATCTTTTCAAGAAAACATTCCTAATCCAAGATTCATTGGTTTATACCTATGTTTTCTTTAAGAAGATATTTAACTATATCATCTTGGCATCTTCCTTAATGCTATAACTCATGTTAGTAAAGTTCTTTAATATGATGTCAGAAATATATACATATTAACTTTTTTTTACACAACTATTTAATTGTCCCAAAAACATATGTTGAAAACACCTTGTTGAAATACAATTGGCCCATTCAGTTGGTATGTATTATTATATGTATGTATGTATATGTATATTAGTATGTATATGCTGGTAGCCTATGTCGTGAATTTAAGTATATAATTACTCTTTTCATTTTTTGAATCTTTGAGAGTTTCATACATGCACATAATGAATTTCAGGGGCTTTTTACCCTATAATTTTCCTCTCTTTTTCCTCTCTCTCTACTACTGAAAGCCTTCTTGTCACTCTGTCTTAGTAAGGATTTCCATCGCTATGAAGAGACACCATGACCAAGGCACAACTCTTATACAGGAAAACATTTAATTGGGGCTGGCTTACAGTTTCAAAGGTTCAGTCCATTATCATAATAGCAGGAAGCATGGCAGCATACAGGCAGACATGATGCTGGAGAAGCTGAGAGTTCTGTATCTTGATCTGAAGGCATCCAGGAAAAGACTGGATTCCACAGGCAGCCAGGAGGCTCTTAGTCAACATTGGGAGGAGACTGAGCATAGAGACATCAAAGCCCACTCCCACAGTGGCACATCTCCTCCAACAAGGCCACATTTAGTCTAAGGCCACAACAACTTAGGACAAGCATATTCAAACCACCACACACGACTACTTTTATGTCTTCTTTGTGTGTGTGAATTACCTGGATGAACAGATAAATACACTCTAGTGTAATAGTGGTGTGATTATTATGGGGATGACCAAGTGCTTTCTAATTGGGTTTGTGTTAATTTTTAATAGCAGGGTATGTGACACCTTGTGAAGTTGGCACCAGGGACTAGGGTATTGCAATAGTGGACTTGACCTTTTCCCTTTATGGCAGAATGTGGACTTTGGATTAGGAAAGCAGTTGAGTACTTTAAGTGGGGCTTAATAGGCCATGCTAGTAGAATCGTGGAAGACAGTGGTATTGAGTGATTTGAACTCTGGGGGGTCTGGCTTAAGAGGTTTTAGAGAAGAGTATTACTGTGTGGCCTAGTCAAAGTCTTATGATATGTTGGTGAAGAATACTTTTTGTCCTTGTCTGAAAAGTCTGCCTGAAGCTAAAATGAAGAGTTATGGATTAACAGCATTGGTGGAAGAACTTTCCAGAAAGCGTAGCACTGATAGTGTTGCTTTATTAGTTGCTTGATTATTAGTGGCCGGTCTTACGCATATCTATAATGAAAAGGAGCAAGCTGAGCAAGGAAAAATGCAAAATGTACAGTTTGAGAAAAGGGACACTGGGAATGGTAAACAGATTAAAGAAAAGCCTGGTGCTACATGGAATCAAAGGAGTAGTGACCTCAGAGCAAAGCCCCAATTAAGCTTCCATTTTGTGAAAAGGACTTAAGGAAAGGTTCAGGGTAGGCATAGTGGCACACACCTTTAATCCTAGCACTTAGGAGGCAGAGGCAAGTGGATCTCTGAGTTCAAGGCCAGCCTAGTCTACAGAGGAAGTTCAGGCAGTGATGGAAACCATTGAAAACAGAAAGCTGGTGAAAATGTATTCAAATGAGTGTTCCAGGGCCAGCAAGCAGCAGAACTTGCCAACTTCTCCCTCCACTTGTTTATGGCTGTAGATCAAGGATAAAAGAAAGGGGTTATGACATCTAAGGCAAACCATTGCGGTCAGATATATGGCAGGTGTGTCACTGTGTGGAGGACTAAAGAGGCCATTGCTTAAAGCCGTGAAGGTGAAGTCAGAACTGCCTTGAAGACTTCAAGGTGTTAAAGATAGCAGCATCATGGGATGGCTTCTGAGGAAAGCTGCTAACAGAGAGTGGAACCATCTTGAGAGAAAGCAGTATGCTGCAGTCAACAAGGCTGAAAGGAGTTAGGGATCTGAAGACCTCATTGACATCAGACATAGAGATACAGAATTTGGAGTTTGTCAGCTGCTTTCCAGTCTTGCTTTGGTCCAGTCTTTCCCACTATGCTCCCTTTCCTACCTTCAGGAATGGTAGTGTATCTCCTATGCTATGGTGTGTTGGAAGTGTGTGGTATGCTTTTGGATATTGATCTTACAGGGGGCTACAGCTAAGAAGTTTATCATGAGTCTCAGAAGAGATTTTGAACTTTAGGCATTTCAACAATGTTGAGACTGTTATAGGCGATAATAAGGATTTTTGAAGTTATGATTAGAATCCTATGGGTTAAGGGAATGGGATATGGTATTTTAAGGGAAAACGGCCCCCATAGGCACTATTTGGAAGGATTAGGACAAGTGGCATTTTGGGAGTAGGTATCAGCTTATTGGAGAAACTGTGTCACAGGGGGAGGACTTCGCAGTATCTCCCTCTCTCTGCTGCTTGCCAACCCAGACATAGAACTCTCAGCAACCTCTCCAGAATCATGTCTGCCTGTATGCCACCATGCTTCCCACCATGACAATAGTAGACTAAACCTCTGAACTGTAAGTCAACCCCAATTAAATGCTTTCCTCCATAAGAGTTGCTATGGTTATTGCACCTCTTGACAGCAATCAAAATCCTAAGTAAGAAGTCCCTTCTGTTACTATGTAAGTTGTGAGGTCTATTTGTTAATTTCTCTTAAAAGGTTTAATTTCTCTTAATAAGTATTATGGTGAGCACATTAAATTTTCATGTCAATTTTAAAATTTAGCAATATTAATTCTTCCACAATGTTGGAAACATTCTTAGTGAATTCTTTAATTCCTACAATGTTCTGTAAATTATAATATAAAATTGAACATTTTTATTTATTTAATGAATTACTTTTTTGTAATTTCTAATTTATGAGTATGGGTGTTTTGCCTGCATATATGGTCTGTGTACTGCATGCGATGTTGTGTTGGCAAAAGACAAAAGAAGGCATTAGATCCCCTGGGGACTGCAGTTGTAGGTGTTGGTGAACCTCCATGTGAGTGTTAGGAATCAAACCTGGGTCTTCTGAAAGAGCAACCAATGCCCTTAGCCAGTAAGCTATAGCTTTACCCCCTATTTGATGAATTCATATGCTTTGTTTGCATGCCCTTGTAAGTAAATGAGTTTTCTTAACTTTATTTTCAGGTCTTATTTTATTTTATTTTGCTATTCCTATGTAAAAATACAATTACATTTATATCTATCATTTATTACCACTTTACTGAACTTACTAAATCTTACATTTCTCAGAGTATGTTTTGACATTTTTATATTTAAAATATGTTATTGTTTGGAAATATAGCTTTCATTTTCCCTTTCTATTCTGATGTCTCTCATTTTGTTTTCTCACATGGAAGTCCTGGCTGGAATGCACAGTATCTTCTAATATTTATTAGAAGCAACGGGCCTGGACATAGTTATGTTCTACACATTCTGAAATACTTTCATACTTTCTTCTTAATTATAACATTCCATGTTATGGATTTAAGGAGATTCTCTTCAGGGCTGAGAGATGGCTGTGCAGGAGGTGAGTGCTTAGTGCTTTTTGTAGAAAAGCTGGCTTTCAGCTCTAAGCACATGGGGGCTCACACCCATCTACAAAGTCAGGCAGCTAACAACAACCTGTCATTTCAGAAGAGTCCAGTACCCTCCTCTGGCCTCACCAGTTTTTTGAGATGAAGTCTCTCTATGTAGTCCTGGGTGTCTCAGAACTCACTATGTAGATTAGGCCAGCCTCAAACTTATAGAGATCCACATACCTCTGCCTCCCAAGTACCGCAGCATAAACATGCATCACCTCACCGAGCTGCTTGTCTCTTCTTATATTCACTAAGTATAATGGAACTGCAAATTAATTTTCACCAAATTTTTGAGATTTGGGGTCATTAAAGACATTTATAAATTTTTCTTTCCTTCTGGTAATACTATTATGCATGAACTAATGAATTTATCATGCGTCACAGTTCTCTAATGCTCTGCTCATTTTCTTTAACTTTTAAATTATTATTATTATTATTTTATAATCATACACATATGTTTATGTAATTATACAAATATCTTATTGATTATTTTAATTTGAGTTATATTTAATTATTTTAATTATTACTTTATTATTTTATTAATGATAACTTTCTTTATATTCAAGACCACTGAAGTTTTGTTCTGTCTGCTGATTTCAATAGCAGAGGTCTGTTATTAGGCCTTTCTGATGGGTTTTTTCTTTTTCTTTTTTTTTTTAATTTTACTTATTATGCCTTTCTACCTTAGAATTTACAATTTGATCTTATGGTCTCTATTTCCTTGTTGGTATTCACTATTTTGAGATAGTCATCAAGTCTTTCATTAGTGTTTTAAACATAATTACGTTTTTGTTCTCTTGATAAATTATAGTAGCTGCTATCAAAACATTTAAACTGTAAGTCCAACATTTAGACACTTTTAAAGCTGTCCTATAACTGGAATTTTATTTTTTTATTTTTTTTACTATTTGTGTATTTTTTTTCTGTTTCTTTGTGTCTTTTGATTTTGAGGAAAATGAACATCTTTCTGTATTGTCGTGATACTAGATAGTGATTCTTTGTGATTTTCTTTCTTTTCATTTCTTATTTGGTAACTTGGATTACCCAGTTCAGTGGAGTGCATTCCCCTGGTTTTCCACGCCTGTGAGTGCCCCGTGCTCCTTGAGAGGGCTCATCTCTGGGTGTCTTTACCTCTCTGTACCCTCCACGGATGGTGGTCATTTTAGTTGCACATGCTTTGTCTCTTTCCATGGCTGTACTCTCAAGCCTATGCTGGATATTCTGCCTCTACTAATAACTCACTCAGAGTGTGGGATGTCTAGCTGCCTTCCAATTGCTTGACTGTTTTCAACAATGCTCTAAGATAAAAATTACTCCACGGTTTACGTGGTTCAATCAGATTTAGAGCTTCTGTTAGGCTGCTTGAACTGCAAGAAAGCATCATAGCATGGATGACTTAACAGAAACGTATCTTTGCACAGGTCTGGAGTTTAGAACTTCATGGCCAGTGTGCTAATAAATTTCTGCAAATTCTTACTTGCTCACTGATGGCAGCCCTTTGATATCCTCACATGGCTTTTATCACTGAGCACATAAAGAGAGAGAAAATGGATTCTCTGGCTTATCATATGTAACAGACATTCCTGTAATCACATTTAAACTTGGTTACACCCTTAGGATTCGTATTGTTGTTAATAAGCCCACACTGGGTCTTCAGGTGTCAGCATGTGAATTCCTCGAGTGGGGAACACAAAGGAAGCCTCTCTTCAGGATTGCTGTTGATGCCAGTCTGTGGTTAGCCGCAACCCAGAAGGATTTTTACGTGTGTGTGCGTGTGTGTGTGTGTGTGTGTGTGTGTTGTTTTAATCTTGGACTATTGCTGCTCTTCATTCTCTTGTTTATTTCTGTCACGAAGCCTCAAGCCTACTCCTCCTTTCTCAACAGAAAAACAAGAACTCTGCTGTTCTCAGCAGCAGCTCTGCTTGGAAATACCCAGTCTCCCCATCCTCTCACATCTTACTGAGATGCACTGGCTTCTGAGAACATGTTGTTTTTCATTTCTGCATGTGCCCTTAGGACAACTCCAGAGACAATAAAAAAACATAAACTTTGCCAGGGTGCCTGCAAACAGAAGGGCCTGTATTGGATCGTTGGAAACTATATTTAAAAACCCAGATGTGAGGTGTGTGCTTGTAATCCCAGCACTGGATAAGCAGAGACAAATGGACCTCTTAGACTAACTGACCAGCCAGCCTCACCTACTTAACAAGATCCAGGCTGGTGAAAACGGTGGGAAGCACTTGAGGATTGTCTTTCACATGCACACACATCAAGAGAGAGAGAGACAGAGACAGAGAGAGACAGACACAGAGACACAAACAGAGAGATAGCGACAGAGACAGACAGAGAGGCATAGAGACAGTGATAGAGTAACAGAGAGAGATACATAGATAGATTGTTGAAAAGATTCTAGCAGCTTATCTCTACCCTCTATCCTTATTCTTGTTTCCACAGCCCTTCTTTAACAATGGAACAATTCTGGAGGAAGAATTGCAGAGGAAGGAGAGGGTATTTCCCAGTGACAATGGCACTAACAAGGCTTCCCTTTGTCCCGTGGTGAAATGTGTACAAAGGTGACACCCAGTAATATCTGTCATGTTAAAATCCAGACCTTGAGGCTTATTATTACTTGCTAAAATAGTAACAGTGATCCTGCTGTGGGCTTTAGCTATGTGATGGTCATAAGCTTCCAGTCTTGTTTTTTTAGGTCCTGAATTATCATGTCAAAACTCTCAGGCTGGTGCAAATGTAGAGAGGGCAAACAAAGACTCTAGTCAAAGTCAGGAAAAGACCCCAGGCATGTACGTGTGAATACAGGCATTTTGAGCTTTCTAGTCTAGAAACCAGAAAAAAAAAAACAACTTCCTAAGCAAACCAGAACAAAGGCCATATGCCTCAGATTTTCCTCATAGAATTATGTGCTGTAAACCACCCACTGTGGGAGTAGTTCATTGTAAAACCGCAGCTATAGGAAACAATCCCTCTGTGGAATTAGATGACAAGGTTGCTTTCAAGAGTAAGTATCTTTACAATGTATAACAATTTAAACAAGAAGCTCGTGATGGGTCAAAGGAAGCAGCCCAGGAGAAGAAAATTATTATTAAGAGGTAAAGCTCTGAAATGAAAGAAAATATACAAGTAAGGAGACTGGAAGAGATGGGGGAGGATAAGAGATCTGCAAGATACAGATTTTCTCAGGAGCAATTAGATTAGGTTTTGAGGTCACACGTGTGTGGATGAAGGCAAGGGGAAGCTACTACACAGACCCACTAGGAGCACAGATCCTCTCAACTTTCAACTTAGCCCTCTGGCCTTACAAGGTTGGGTCCTCTCTTTGGCATTCATTTTCTTCTGTGGCAAATGCAAAGATCGGGATTTTAAAAATCTGTTCAAGATTTCACTTTTGTGTTTGAAAAGAAAACACTGAATGCTTTCAAGGCTCCCCTATGCACCATGTCTTGAGACTCATACCTTAGTCACCCTACGAGACGAACAAGACCATTTTGATAAACTAGTGGCTGTTCATCAGAATCCTAAAAATCTATTTTAACAGTAATTATTGTTATTTCAATAATATGACAGTACTTCTAAGACTAACAGCATGTTGTCCAGGCTTCATATAAGGCTTTGTTTTCGGTATTTATGAGGTCAATAACCGACACTTCAAATTTTCTAAGAAAATAATTCTTTCAATGTGTGATAATAGATGTCCTTCTTGTATATTATTCATTTGTTTAAAAATATATACTCTTTAGGGAAAGTCCTCTTTACTATATTTGATGTGATCAAATACAACATCATTGTTTTTAGATTATGAATTTGATTCTACAAAATAAATGAAAATATTGCACACATTATTAATAAGTACAAATTCTCTTAAAATTTCCTCTGCATGAATTCATTTTATGTTTTCATTTACCGACTTGACTCCCACTAGGAGTGATCTTCTCACATACACCAATTCCCTAGCTATATACTCTTCCACTCAGCTACATCGCTACCTCCCATTTCCTTACTTTCTATATAGATTTCCCTTAACTTTATTATGATCCTATTTTGTTTTCTTCAGTCCTTATTCTATGATTTCTGGAAATTTTGCACTTGTACTCAGACCCAGGAAAACATTAGTTTCTCTTAATGTCTTCCTTTAAAATAATCATTAAATGTCTCAAGCATTATTCTGTATCTATCCTGTAGTCACTTCTTTTTATATGCAATTTATATTAGCATCTTAATTTAAATGAACAGATATTTAGAGCTAGAAATATTTTCTTTTCCAATATATATGCAGGACATAAGATAGGTGTGTTCAGTCAATAACTGTTTAAAAATGAAAATCAAAGACTTATATTACACATGACACTGTGAAAGCATTAAGAAAAATCCAAAACCATGGAAAACATTAAATTCAGCTACATTTATTGTAGGCACACCTACTGATATAAAGTAATCCATTCATCTTGAAATGGATATAACTCTGATTATGAGCCATCATTGGAAAGTGTTATTTTTTCCTAAATATTTGACATTTTAGTCTCTAACTTAAAAATGAGAAAATTGAAAAAAACGCAACAGTAAACAGATTATTCTTATCTGTTTTCTTTAGTGAAAAAAACCATAGAAGAAAAATTACTTTAATGAATGTTTCTTTTTTGACTTATAACATTTAATGAATCAAAACAACTATGCAGTCTACTGTATGTCTCAGGATGAGTCACACAAATCAGTCCACCTCTTTTGAGATGCTCAAAATAATTCTAATTTTCAAAGCAGACCTGTATCATTCTAAAGTACTAATATTTGTTATCTTCCTGAGTACTGAAGCCACAGAAAATGCCAATGTAGACGTAAGTATCTTCTTACCTGTCTAGAGGGAAGGCGTACATCTTGGTGGCTTGATCATTCACAAGATAAGTTCTCTCAAGAAACTCCATGGTAGTTGGGACAGGAGCTGATACTGTTGTTTCTGATGTTTGATGCGCTGTCCAGTTTTGGAAGTAAAGAAGCACTGATATTATTATATTCACACAACTTCCTAAGAAATTAGAAAAATTCTTCCAGTACTTGAGTTAATGAGGCCTCCTATATCAGTGTTGTGGGTAAATCTGTGAAAATTAACAGTCTCCTTGGAAAATCACCTAGACTCATTCTATCACTCACAGAAACTGCTTTTCTGGGAGACTCAAAGGTACAATTGTAATAAGTGTGTGTGTGTGTGTGTGTGTGTGTGTGTGTGTGTGTGTGTGCGCGCGCGCGTGCGCGCACATGAGCATATGTGTGATCTCTCTGTGCTTTCTAAGGAGTGGAGTTGCTCTGATAATGCTGATGTAAGACATTTACCTTCAGAGCACACCTGAGTGAGCTGCAAATAGCCACCCTCTGTCTTCCTCTACACTAGCCTCATTTTGTTTTCCTGTTCCATTTTGTTTCTACAAGCATTTCTCCTGGGATATAGTTCAGAGATGACCTCTAAGCAGCTGTGAGGATTTTAATGACCCCTCTTCTAGGACTATTTGGGGATTTCATTCCTAAAGTGGGGAACAAAGGTTATCACTCACTGAAATCTATGATCTAAGCATATTCTAGATATGGCATCTTTTAAAGCCCTTGGCAAACTCTTTGCTAGGTAAATAACTACCCTCTGAGTGAACTTCATCTACCTTGGCTGGACGGCCTTCAGCAGAATGTGGATGACCTAGCCCAGATAACACCATCAAGAATATCAATCCCAGTTAATACGGAATGGGGTCTTCTGGGTTGCTCACAAAAGAATTTCAAGTCACAAAATTCCAAGGATTGACACATCACTTCATTGCAAGCTACCTTCCTTTCCACAGATGAAAAGGAACCTGGAAAAACAATAGTCATTTGAATATAGACCAAAGATCTATAAAGGTGGAGGAGATTGTGAGGCAGAGCAGGGAAGGATAAGCCCACCATCAAGGAACCGGTACTGCCATCTTCCTCTGCATTTCCTCTGGAGAGAATTCAGAGAGGTTTACCTCCAGAATAACCCCTCAGCCTGGTGTCTCTGGAGTATGCAATTTTGTCAAGCAGAGGTCACTCTCCATGCCTGATAGGATCAATGTTACCCTCTATAAGGAGGATGGGGTGTCAATGGCACTGGGATGGGCTGAGAGATAGAAGCAACCCTTGTCTGAGGTCTTTTATCACATCAGTGGGGAGCCATACATCCAGCACACCACAAGACTTCAAATACTCTCATTTGTAATATAAATGCTAAGGGGTCTGCATAGAACAGTATTGTCTGACTATTAACTTTACTGTGTCAGTGAAGAAGTCAATGAAATAGCTCTAGGGAGGCAATCTGTCCTTGTTGAAGAAGCCATGGATCTCAGAAGCTAATGTCAGCAGAATAAAAATCAAAGCATTTCCTTCTCACATATCCTAAGTTACCTGAGTAAAATATCAAGTTACTCTATAGAGACAAATTAGACAAAAGCAGAAAACAACTCCTAATCCATCTGTGTGACACAGGACCATACTCTGTTGCATGGATCATTTGTGAACAGTTGCTAGCACAGACTGGAGAAATCGAATCTAGAAGGTCAAATGATAGAAAACAAGGAAGCTACTACAAATGAAGCTGAAACGCAGTAAGGATGAGAAGGGAGAAAGGACGGAGGACACTAACGTACAGAAAGGGGATGCAGGCTGTGGGAAAATGCAGCAACAGAAGAGAGCAGCGTGCAGGCTTGAGACTGTACTGCAAGCTTCATCCTTAGTCTAGACATGGACATACAGGCAGAACTGTGAGTCTAGAGTACAGAGGTCATATACTACCTTGTAATGTGGGTTCCCTATGGGTAAGGAGAGAGGCAGTGGATAGTGAATAGTGTTAGCATAGGACAAGGTGAAGCAGAGATGAGAAAATGGAAAGGACAATCAAAACCAAAAAAGGATAAGAAAATATGGATTTATTCTATTTAATTATAAATTTACCTAAGTGAAATTACCCTGGTCATAGGCTCTGTACTGAAATTTCATGTGTTGGGATCTGATTAAATATGCAGAGCTATAAAATATGTATGGACATAGATACTACATTTAAAATTTAAAATTTAATGTCTATATTTATACCATTTTCATCAAGTATTTATGAATTTCTAAGTGTTATTCTTGAAGATAATTATCATACACCAAAGTATCTCCTGTGAAGAGCATAAGAGCAGAGATTATAGCAAATAAAACTCCCATGTTAGAAACTGAAATAGGTTTTGTGACTATAAATTTAGGTGCAGATAAGTTATGATTAAGAGATGACTTTATATGAGGCTAAGATGACCCAGTGGCCAAGAGTCCTTGCTTTACAAGCAAGAGACTGAAGTCAAAGCTAGGCATGGTTATACTCCAGACACCCTAGCATTGGAGGGCAGAGACAGGTGGATCATGGGAGCTCTCTGTTCAGCTAGCCTACCTTCAATGTGAGCATAAGATTCAGTGACTACCGTAGAGGGAGATAAAAGAAAACACATTATGTCTCCTGCCAGCCTCTGCATGGGTTAGTATATGTGCACATGTCTGCACACATACATGCATATACACTATGTATATATACACAGAAAGAATATTAAAAGCTTTTAAATGTCTTATGTTAAATAGTTAAAATATTTAGATGTTCAACTCTCCTTTGTAAATTCATTTTCATTGCACTATTATCTTCCTCCCCAAAAAATTTAGTCAGCAGAATGCTTATGAAAAGTTTTGTAGCCTCTCTTGGCTAATGTGGGTCACTTTGGCATGAACTGTCTATCAAGGGTAAGTAGCTTTAATTAGACACTACAGGAGCCATAAGGTATAAATTAAAAAAGCAACTCAGATCAGAAATGCCCTCTTGTTGACAGTTGGTTTTGGTGGACATTCAGCTGTTCATCTCAGTTTCCTAGGCAACCAGCTTCCCAATCATCTTGAATTACAGGTTGTCCTCTCTGCCCACTCTCCATCATAACCTTACAGCAGCTGAAGGAGCAAAATGCAATTTATAGCAGTTACCTCTGAGAATAAATATTCTGTCAGCCACAGAATACCACTGACATAGCAGCTTCAGCTTCCTGGCTTTGGCTGATTCCAGCATCAGTTTTTTTTTTTTTTCCATTTTTTATTAGGTATTTAACTCATTTACATTTCCAATGCTATACCAAAAGTCCCCCATATCCACCCACCCCCACTCCCCTGCCCACCCACTCCCCCTTTTTGGCCCTGGTATTCCCCTGTACTGGGGCATATAAAGTTTGCAAATCCAATGGGCCTCTCTTTCCAGTGATGGCCGACTAGGCCATCTTTTGATATATATGCAGCTAGAGTCAAGAGCTCCGGGGTACTGGTTAGCTCATAATGTTGTTCCACCTATAGGGTTGCAGATCCCTTTAGCTCCTTGGCTACTTTCTCTAGCTCCTCCATTGGGAGCCCTGTGATCCATCCATTAGCTGACTGTGAGCATCCACTTCTGTGTTTGCTGGGCCCCGGCATAGTCTCACAAGAGACAGCTACATCTGCGCCAGCATCAGTTTCTTAATAGGATTTTATAAGCAGTAGCTAATCCTTGTACAGAAATCATTCATACAAGGTTTTTTAATGTTTTATTTTCTGGGGTAGAGTGGCGTGTGTGTTGTAACCCATACACAGAAGTCAGAAAACAACCATTAGAATTAACCTTTCCCCTCCATCATCTGGGTCCCAGGGATCACATTCAGATTGTCAGTCTTGGTAGCACACAGCTTTATGTGCTAAACCATTACACTGGCCCCAAGACCAACATCTTACACATTGTTTTATTTTTTCATTTACAGAAAATATTTTTTTCTATGAGACACTACCAGGACTTTACCAAGACACAAAAAGACCAAGTTCTTACAATTCACATTTCCTCAAATAAATTTATATTTAAAAAATATTTGTTGATGCTGTTGTTTGTGTGTAACTGTCCCCTAAAACAAGGTACAAGAACAAGCTTGTCCTTAGATCTCACCTTTAGGTTTACAGTATTTTCACTTCTTTGTCACTTAGTGGTCAAGAAGAGGAATGAATTAATTTATTATATGATCTTATAAACTAGAGCAGTTCAGTTAAAGCTTTGGTTTCAACACTTCTTTAGATGGGGCCTTGAACAAATTGGATGATTTTTTCTTTTTCTTTTCTTCTTCTCTTTGTCTATAAAATGGAAACATTAATAAAGAGAAAAGTATCTAATATAGGTTACAATCAGCATGTGTTCTCAGTATAATCTCCAGCATCGTACATCATGCTCTCACATATAACCACACAACTGTGTACTCAGTCACATTCACGTACAATGTCCCAGTCTTAGCAAAAGGCTGAGAATTACCAATGAATGAAAGTGTCCATGAAGAAAGTCATGGCCACTGGAAAGAACCCAGGGACTTGAAATCATCACAAGTCTACATTTTTCAAAGACTCTGAACTCAATTGTTTCAATTTAGACACCCATGTCTGTCTCATACTGTCTCTTTCCCAGTAAAATGGCATTCCATATAGATCCTCCATTCCAATGTTCTCTTCAGCAACAGAGGATAAATTCACAGCCATGTACTGTAGTCACCTTCTGAAGCACCCAGGCTGCTGTGTTTCCACATAGACAAGAATGGTCTTATTTCCAATTTGAATAGCATTCCCATAGCAAGGAAGCTTTGTGGTTGTTTCCACCATATGAGTTTCTCAAAAGTCCTCACTGGAAACATTAAATAAAAACACTGAGATTTTAATTGTCTTATAGCCAGCATCATTAAACTTTTATTTTAATCTAAAGTAAATGTATATAAAACATCAATCATTTCTAATACTTGATGTATTATTAACAAATGTACTGAATACCATTCAACTTTATTTTCTCTTTGATAGAGCCATATAACTTTATCCTTTAACCATTTTCATTTTTAAAGATGTTGAGCATTCAAAACATGTCAGCAAAAGATTCAATTTGTATTTATTGAGAAAAGAAGAACTGATAAAATATTGATACTGAAACAATAAAAGAAACTCTTTACTAAGTCTCATAGATCCAAATAAATAATAGAAAAATAAACTAGAATGTGTTAGGAAATATTGGGGTCTATGTGATTGACATTTTTACATGGAACGTATTTTATTGATTATTCCATATTGGACAGTTGCTGAACTAAGCATTCTGCAAATTTGAACTAATTAACCCTTAAAATTACCTTCTAGGTTAGATATGGTTGTTTTTCTCTTACAAATTTCAAAGCAATTATTTTGAGCCTTTCTAATCCCATGAGTACTTATGTCTTTCTCCTTTATTTTATATATGCAAGCAAGGGGGAGTTGCAAAGACCAATGCTGTAGTTTGGGGACATTAGAATACAAAATACAGGCAAATATACCCTCTGTTATACCTGCTTCTTGATTATAAGTTCACAAAACAGTTACTCAAACCTAAAGCTCCAAGTTCCTTAAGTTAAAAACTATAGGATACAACTTTTTAAAATACATGCCTGGAATGTAGTACTAGAATTCCATGAGTACTGTACCTTTTCTCTTTTTTCCTTTTCTTTTTATCCTTTTAATTAATTTATTTATTTATATCCAAAACACTGATCCCTGTCCTGTTTCCTCCCTCACTGAGTGGAGTCCCTCCCTCCCATGCCCCCTTCCATTCTGAGAGAGTAGGACACTCCCCTCTGGATCTCCCCCAACCCTGGTACATCAAGTTTCTGTGAGATTATGCATCTTCTCCCACTGAGGCCAGACAGGGCAGCCATGATGAGTGAGCCTCATTCTGTCTTGTTCCAGCCAGTGTATGTTTTTCAGTTGGTGGCTCAGATTCTGAAAGCTCCCAGGGGTCCAGGTTTGCTGACTTTGTTGGTCTGCCTGTGGAGTAACCACCTACTGGTAACTCTTCCGTTAATATCCCCATTAATGTTTGGCTATGGAAATCTGCTTCTGTTTCCATTTGCTGCTGGGTAGAGCCTCTCAGAGGATGCAAGCATAACAGAGCATCACTAATAATGTCAGGGATTCCTGTTTGCCCATGAGATGGGTTTCCAGTTCGGCAGGTTATTGGTTGGCCTTTCTTTCGATCTCTGCATCATCCCTGCATTTCTTTTAGATATGCTTCAAGGAGAATTTTCACAGAGTCACACCTACCCAATCCTACCCCTTCAACCCCACATCCTTCTCCTATGAATTCTGAAGCCTATATATATGTGGCTCTCACTGCCAGGTTCACCTCTATAGAGATAAACAAAGGAGGACTCAGAAGTTCTCCAACAAAGGCCTCTGCTCAAAACCTGAACTCCCAAATGTGTGGAGAGATGTCATTGTCTTTTCCAATAGCCAACAGAACTACAAGGCTTTACAACTAATTCTTCTCTTCAGATATTAGTGAATTGCTTCCAGTGAACTTACAGTTTCTTTTTTTTTTTTTCCTCTTTTTTTATTGGGCATTTTCCTCATTTACATTTTCAATGCTATCCCAAATGTCTCCCATACAGTTACCAAACAAACAAACAACAACAATGACCAAACAAACAAACAAACAAATAAAAAAAACCCAGGTTTCAGGCAGTTAGTCAGAAACTGCCTTGCCATCAGAAGCTGACCCCCACCTGGCCTGAGGCAAGGGCAATGGATCAGCAATAGTTTCCAGACTTCCTTAGCAACAGTTTCCACACTTTTTAAAAAATATTTTTATTAGGTATTTTCCTCATTTACATTTCCAATGCTATCCCAAAAGTCCCCCATACCCTTCACCCCACTCCCCTACCCACCCACTCCCACTTTTTGGCCTTGGCATTCCCCTGTACTGGGGCATATAAAGTTTGCAAGTCCAAAGGGCCTCTCTTTCCAGTGATGGCTGACTAGGCCATCTTTTGATACATATGCAGCTAGAGACAAGAGCTCCGGGGTACTGCTTAGTTCATATTGTTGTTCCACCTATAGGGGTGCAGATCCCTGTAGCTCCTTGGGTACTTTCTCTAGCTCCTCCATTGGGGTGCGTGTGACCCATCTAATAGCTAACTGTCAGCATCCACTTCTGTGTTTGCTAGGCCCCGGCATAGTCTCACAAGAGACAGCTATATCTGGGTCCTTTCAGCAAAATCTTGCTAGTGTATGCAATGGTGTCAGCGTTTGGAAGCTGATTATGGGATGGATCCCTGCATATGGCAATCACTAGATGGTCCATCCTTTCATCACAGCTCCAAATTTTGTCTCTGTAACTCCTTCCATGGGTGTTTTGTTCCCATTTCTAAGAAAGGGCAAAGTATCCACACTTTGGTCTTCGTTCTTCTTGAGTTTAACTTACAGTTTCGAGTGCTGCTAATCCAATTGAGGCAAATCTCACCCCTATTCTCAGAGGATGGAATCTTTGAATTTTCATCTCAGGGAGAGAAGTGAGGCTTCATAATAGCCTCTCCAACACTAAGCTCTATATCACTCACTAAGATACCAGTCAATGACCAGATAACAGGAGATTCTATTTCTTTTTAGGGAGCTAACTCTAGAAAAAAAATTTAATTAGAACAAGAAGACACAAAGCATTATTAGAAATAGTGTATTAAACAAGAGATTTTGTAAAGGCTTATGCAGCTAAGATAATATTCCTCTCAGGCATCTAGAATCTATAGCAAAGAATATTATTTTCTGATTTGTTACAAAATATTACTTCACTCCCACAATGAGAGTTTCACTTAAACATAAAGAAAAGGAAAGTTTCTACTACAAGCTATTCAAAGTTTTAAATCTTAACATTCTGGGTGAAAAGGTTCATGATCCATTGAAGAATAATGCCCTGGACTTAAACTGTATGCAAAAGGAAAGAGTGTTTTATTCTGTAGAAGTCCAGCATGCTGGGGTCTCCCATTACCAAGATAGAGGAGACGACCAAGTGAGCTTGCAGGCCTGATTTAAAGAACATTAGGGTAATTACTGAGTAAGTGACCTTTATCTGACTCTGTTGGCTCTATCTTAGAGACATTCCAGAACCATTACTGCAGTGGAGTCAGAGTGGAAACTGTTGCTGGAGAAGTGTGGAAACTGGTCCATCCATTTGCCTAGGAATTTCATAAATTCATTCTTTTTAATAGCTGAGTAGTACTCCATTGTGTAAATGTACCACATTTTCTGTATCCATTCCTCTGTTGAGGGGCATCTGGGTTCTTTTCAGCTTCTGGCTATTATAAATAAGGCTGCTGTGAACATAGTGGAGCATGTGTCCTTCTTACTGGTTGGGACCTCTTCTGGATATAGGCCCAGGAGAGGTATTGCAGGATCCTCCCATAGTACTATGTCCAATTTTCTGAGGAACAGCCAGACTGATTTCCAGAGTGGTTGTACAAGCTTGCAATCCCACCAACAATGGAGGAGTGTTCCTCTTTCTCCACATCCACGCCAGCATCTGCTGTCACCTGAATTTTTGATCTTAGCCATTCTGACTGGTGTGAGGTGGAATCTCAGGGCTGTTTTAATTTGCATTTCCCTGATAATTAAGGATGTTGAATATTTTTTCAGGTGCTTCTCAGCCATTCGGTATTCCTCAGGTGAGAATTCTTTGTTCAGCTCTGAGCCCCATTTTTAGTGGGGTTATTTGATTTTCTGGAGCCCACCTTCTTGAGTTCTTTATATGTATTGGATATTAGTCCCCTATCTGATTTAGGATAGGTAAAGATCCTTTCCCAATCTGTTGGTGGTCTTTTTGTCTTATTGACGGTGTCTTTTGCCTTGCAGAAGCTTTGCAACTTTATGAGGTCCCATTTATCAATTCTCCATCTTACAAGACAAGCCATTGCTGTTCTATTCAGGAACTTTTCCCCTGTACCCATATCTTCGAGGCTTTTCCCTACTTTCTCCTCTATAAGTTTCAGTGTCTCTGGTTTTATGTGGAGTTCCTTAATCCACTTAGATTTGACCTTAGTACAAGGAGATAGGAATGGATCAATTCTGATTCTTCTACATGATAACCGCCAGTTGTGCCAGCACCATTTGTTGAAAATGCTGTCTTTTTTCCACTGGATGGTTTTAGCTCCCTTGTCAAAGATCAAGTGACCATAGGTGTGTGGGTTCATCTCTGGGTCTTTAATTCTGTTCCATTGGTCTACTTGTCTGTCACTATACCAGTACCATGCAGTTTTTTTTTTTTTTTAATCACAATTGCTCTATAGTACAGCTTTAGGTCAGGCATGGTGATTCCACCAGAGGTTCTTTTATCCTTGAGAAGAGTTTTTGCTATTCTAGGTTTTTTGTTATTCCAGATGAATCCGACAATTGCCCTTTATAACTCGTTGAAGAATTGAGTTGGAATTTTGATGGGGATTGCACTGAATCTGTAGATTGCTTTTGGCAAGATAGCCATTTTTACAATGTTGATCCTGCCAATCCATGAGCATGGGAGATCTTTCCATCTTCTGAGATCTTCTTTAATTTCTTTCTTCAGAGACTTGAAGTTCTTATCATACAGATCTTTCACTCCCTTAGTTAGAGTCACGCCAAGGTATTTCATATTATTTGTGACTATTGAGAAAGGTGTTGTTTCCCTAATTTCTTTCTCAGCCTGTTTATCCTTTGTGTAGAGAAAGGCATTGACTTGTTTGAGTTTATTTTATATCCAGCTACTTCACTGAAGCTGTTTATCAGGTTTAGGAGTTCTCTGGTGGAATTTTTAGGGTCACTTATATATACTATCATATCATCTGCAAAAAGTGATATTTTGACTTCTTCCTTTCCAATTTGTATTCCCTTGATCCCCTTATCATGATTAGGTATGGGCCTTGAATTCCTGATCTTTCCAAGACTTTTATCATGAATGGGTATTGGATTTTGTCAAATGCTTTCTCTGCATCTAACGAGATGATCATGTGGTTTTTGTCTTTGAGTTTGTTTATATACTGGATTATGTTGATGGATTTCTGTATATTGAACCATCCCTGCATTTCTGGGATGAAACCTACTTGGTCAGGATGGATGATTGCTTTGATGTGTTCTTGGATTCAGTTAGCAAGAACTTTATTGAGGATTTTTGCATCAATGTTCATAAGGGAAATTGGTCTGCAGTACTCTATCTTTGTTGGGTCTTTTTGTGGTTTAGGTAGTCAGAGTAATTGTGGCTTCATAGAATAAGTTGGGTAGAGTACTTTCTGTTTTATTTTGTGGAATAGTTTGTGAAGAACTGGGATTAGATCTTCTTTGAAGGTCTGATAGAACTCTGCACTAAACCTATCTGGTCCTGGGCTTTTTTTGGTTGGGAGACTATTAATGACTGCTTCTATTTCTTTGGGGGATATAGGGCTGTTTATATCATTAACCTGATCTTTATTCCACTTTGGTACCTGGTATCTGTCTAGAAACTTCTCCATTTCATCCAGGTTCTCCAGTTTTGTTGAGTATAGCCTTTTGTAGAAGGATCTGATGGTGTTTTGGATTTCTTCAGGATCTGTTGTTATGTCTCCCTTTTCATTTCTGATTTTGTTAAATTAGAATGCTTTCCCTGTGCCCTCTTGTGAGTCTGGCTAAGGGTTTATCTATCTTGTTGATTTTCTCAAAGAACCAGCTCCTTGTTTGGTTGATTCTTTGAATAGTTCTTCTTGTTTCCACTTGGTTGATTTCGCCCCTGAGTTTGACTATTTCCTGCTGTCTACTCCTCTTTGGTGATTTTGTTTCCTTTTGTTCTAGAGCTTTTAGGTGTGTTGTCAAGCTGCTAGTGTGTGCTCTCTCTAGTTTCTTTTTGGAGGCACTCAGAGCTATGAGTTTTCCTCTTAGAAATGCTTTCATTGTGTCCCGTAAGTTTGGGTATGTTGTGGCTTCATTTTCAGGACCTGGAGGGCATCATCCTGAGTGAGGTAACCCAATCACAAAGGAACTCACAAAATATGTACTCACTGATAAGTGGATATTAGCCCAGAAACTTAGAATATCCAAGATATAAGATACAATTTGCTAAACGCATGAAAATCAAGAAGAACCAAGACCAAAGTGTGGACAGTTTGCCCCTTCTTAGAATTGGGAACAAAACATCCATGGAAGGAGTTACAGAGACAAAGTTTGGAGCTATGACAAAATGATGGACCATCTAGAGACTGCCATATCCAGGGATTCATCCCATAATCAGCCTCCAAACGCTGACACCATTGCATACATTAGCAAGATTCTGCTGAAAGTACCCAGATAGAGCTGTCTCTTGTGAGACTATGCCGGGGCCTAGCAAACACAGAAGTGGATGCTCACAATTAGCTATTGGATGGATCACAGGGCCCCCAATGGAGGAGCTAGAGAAAGTACCCAAGGAGCTACAAGGATCTGCACCCCTATAGGTGGAACAACATTATGAACTAACCAGTATCCCTGAGCTCTTGACTCTAGCTGCATATGTATCAAAAGATGGCCTGGTCGGCCATCACTGGAAAGAGAGGTCCATTGGACTTGCAAATTTTATATGCCCCAGTACAGGGGAATGCCAGGGCCAAAAAGTGGGAGTGGGTGGGTAGGGGAGTGGGGTGAAGGGTATGGGGGACTTTTGGGATAGCATTGGAAATGTAAATGAGGAAAATACCTAATAAAAATATTTTTAAAAAAGTGTGGAAACTGTTGCTAAGGAAGTCTGGAAACTATTGCTGATCCATTGCCCTTGCCTCAGGCCAGGTGGGGGTCAGCTTCTGATGGCAAGGCAGTTTCTGACTAGCTGCCTGAAACCTGGGGTTTTTTTTATTTGTTTGTTTGTTTGTTTGGTCATTGTTGTTGTTTGTTTGTTTGGTAACTGAACCTGCCCAGTTCTTAGAAACAGAGATTTAGACCTGAACTACCAATTTGAAGCCAGTCATGGAGTCAGCCATGCCTGTCTCATGGGTCTTATTTCATTTCCTTGCTACAGGTTTCAGCTCAGTCTTGCCTTAAGCTCATAATTTTCTGGCTCAAATTCTAGGTGCAAAGGTTGCAGGTGTGTGAGAGCCTGCTGTGCTTGAAATGTTTATAATTATCATATTAGGGCTTTTTTATTCCATTTTGTTTTGTGGTGCTGAGACCCAGCCCAGGGCTTGAACATAAACATTTTACCACTGAGCCACATCTTTAGTCCAATTTTTTAGAACATTGATAGTTTTAATGAAAATATAGTATTGTGTTCTTTGTGGTTAGGATACAGTAAATTTATTTTATTTTATTTCCATTAATTTACTTGTTTATACATTCCAATTTCAGTCCCCCTCCTCCCAGTCTTTCCTTACAAAGCCTCTTCCCTATTCCTCTCTCTCCTTCTCCTCTGAGAAGGGAGAGGTCCCCCATGGGTACCAACCCACCCTGGCACCTCAAGTCACTGCAGGAATAGCCTTAACTTCTCTCACTGAAGCCAGACATGGCAGCCCAGTTAAGGGAATAGGATCCAAAGATAAACAAGAGGGTTGTGGTAAGCCCCCCTCCAGTTATTGGGAGACCCACAAAATATTTTTAATTGGATAATTGTCAAGAGGTTGTACTATGTTGTTACAAAATAACATCTAAGGTACACTGGCATGCTTTCTTATTTAAAATTATATTTATGCAATAAAGATCAGTGGTGGCACATGCTTTTAATCTCAGCACTTGGGAGGCAGAGACAGGCGGATTTCTGAGTTCAAGGCCAGCCTGGTCTACAGAGTTAGTTCCAGGACAGCCAAGGTTACACAGAGAAACCCTGTCTTGAAAACAAAACAAAACAAAACAAAAGCAAGAGTTGTTTTCTTCAGAATGGGAATTAGCTTAAAATCCATTTTCTGTACCAAAGATGATTTCCAAAACATCTTTTCAGAGTTCCCTTAAACTTCCATTAAAGGGAAAGGAAGAGAAATAAATTCTACAGTGACTCTAATGTCCCAATGAGTGCTAATCTTTTATCACATCTTTAAAGTATTGTAATTAAAGATGCTGCCGAACTAATAAGGTGAGTTCTTTTTTAATCCACTTTATAAAATATAATTATTTCCTCATAACTTTTAAATAAGAATAGGTTCCCAACTAAAGTGGCTATACTGATCAATTCTAGTTTGAACACAGAGTTCACTGTCCATACAAATATCTCCTTCAAATGGTTAAGTGTATAGATTAAAACTTTTAGAACATTCTTAAAGGCCATGTGGTCATTAGCTACTGGTTCATACTCTTTGCTGAGCATATATGATAGTCTAGTTTTCAAATAGTAGTGTATTAAACTGCTGAGAAGAGTTCTTCTTCAGACTACCATATCTGAAATGCAAGTCTGCTCCATCCATCTATCTTAATGCATATTTCCAAGGCAATAAACATGTTTTCATAATTGTCACTTTGCTTTTTGTTTTCTGAGACACGGATTCTCTGTAAAGAAGGCTGGCCTTGAACTTACACAGATTTGCCTGTCTCTGCTTCCGGAGTGCTAGGATGAAAGGCATGTGCTGCCACACCCAGCTGTCATTCCAATTTCCTGCCAGAGGGAAGGCAATGGTGATGGCCTCCTAAGACTTTCTTCAATAAAGATAATCCCCTGCCTCCTTTACACTATGCAAAATGTACTTTAATTATTTGTTGTGTTAAATATTCACATTATATATTAATAAGTCATTTATTGTTAAATAAATTTTACTTTTTAAAAAGTAACACATAGATCCAGCAAATTATGTTCAAAATTTTAAAAAAAAAAGTATCTCTTTGAAATCAAAGCTTAATGCATTGGGGGAATAAGTCAGCCTTTAATGAACACCCTGAATATCTTCACAGAATTATTAATACATCTGTGGGAACACACATGTCTTTTAAAAGTAGGTTTGGCAGATTTCAAAGCTACTAACTGGTGACTGTTAACAATGATATCTAAGTAAGTGCTTGTTTTCCCAAATACCTTGGAGTCTCCACTCCCAGACAAGAAAGGTTAGACACTCTTTCCACTACTCCATAACTCCCCATGAGTGAGCAAGGGCAAACTCATTCCCACTTTATGCCTTCTTTACTAACAAATGGCACAAGCTAATGTCCACAAAAGTTGTTTGTCACTGAGGAAAAGGTTAAAAAAAATAAAATGAAGGACAAGCCTTAGGGGAAAACTCAGCTCACTGCTCAACCCCAGAGCAGCCACTCCATCTTCATATCTTTCTCGTCCTCCCAACTCCTAAGGAAAATACATACAGCTAACGATTCAGCTCTAAATTCACACTGAGATTGAGCAGTTTAGACACAAACATACCTTCTCCTGGGAGTTTTTAAGAGAGAATTGCCCTTGAAAAGCAATGCATCCAGTAGTAATATCACATAGCAATCAGGGACCTGTCAGTCTAAAGCCAGCATTTTATCTATAAAGTCTATAATACTCATTCACAAAATAACAGCAAAGAGTTCCAGCCCCAGCAAGTAAATATCACTGGACTAGATACATCCAATGTCAGTGTTAGCTATTATGAGCTCCTATTTTAACCCCTCAAGCAATTTAATCCAACTCTATCAATCAAAAATGATATCAGACGTCATACGTTATCTTACAGTTACAGTTCTGTGTGGCTTAAGGGAAATCTTGCCACCTGGGATAACAGACATTGAAACTTAACTCAACACCATTCTTCAGAATGACATGACCTACAATGAAACATTCACATTGTCACATGCATGCAAATATTTTCCTATCTTTTAGAAAATGTCACAAGAAGGTGAATCTTTTTAGCTGAGTCTAATTGTGGGAGTGTTGACAGTTCTTGAGACATACTTTCTCTGCTAACATTCTTAAGGCAAAATTAGCCTGATTCTCTGTGTTGAGTAGCTCACTTACTTGGGGGCTAGTTATTCTTCCTCAGTGTGATGTTTACAAATAGCAACTTATTATTCAGCCTAGGAGAAGAAGAAACAGGAAGGCTACCAAACAGAAAGTGATTTAGCTAAGGCTTTTTGTGAAAAGACTAATTAGAAGCACGAGTTGGCTACTGCTCTCCCTTAAGAACTTCCACAAGAGACTCCAGTCTACTAAGTTCCAGAAATAAATGTGGCACACATGATAATTAGAGTGTCGACAGGCTGAAACAATGAAGATGAGTATAGTGGTGGACTTCAGTGTGATCAATAGAAACCCAAGGACTGTGTCTGCTGGCCTTTTTTTTTTTAATGAACTAAGGACTAAACAGAGAACTTATGCATAGTAGGCAAGCATTCTACCACTTCCCTACATCGAGACTATTCTAAAGAAAAGTGTGGCATATCATGTGTACCCTCTTTTCTTTTTTCACTAATTTATTTACTTATTCATTTTACAACCTAATCGCAGCCCTTGAATAGCCCCACCCCCAAGTCTCCCCTTGCCTAGTCCTCTGAGAAGGGGGAGACCACCTGGGTTCCAATCCAAAATGTCACATCAAGTCTCTTCAGGACTAGGCACATCCTTTCCCACTGAGGCAAGACAAGGCAGCCCAGTTAATGGAACAGGACCCACAGGTAGGCAACAAAGTCAGGGACAATTCCCACTCCAATAGCTGGGGTACCTGCATTTCTACTACATTTGTGTGGGGTCAGAGGGTAGCTATGTCCAACTCATGTATGCTCTTTAGTTAGTTGCTCAATATCTGGGAACCCCCAAGAATCCAGGTTAGTTGACTGTTAGTCTTCATGTGGAGTCCCTATCCCCTCCAGGTTCCTCAGTCCTTCTCCCAACTCTTCCACAAGACTCCCAAAGGTCTATGCAATGTTTGTGGGTCACTGCATCTGTTTCAGGTAGCTGCTGGGTAGAACCTCTCAGAGGACAGCTATGCTAGTCTGCAAGCATAATAGAGTATCAATAGTGTCAGGGATTGGTTCTTGCCCATGGGATGGAATTTAAGTTGGGCCAGTCATTGGTTGGCCATTCCCTCAGTCTATGCTCCATCTTTGCCCCTACACTTCCTGATTACCTTCTTCCCAAACGAGGCATTTAAGACAGTAAGGCTCTGTTGCTTTGAAATAAACTGGGAAGCAACTCTTAATAGCATGTCCTCATCTACAGCACTCCCCTTCTAACAATGCAGAGGGATGCTGCCTCTACTTCCTGTTAGATCTTGTCTCACCTCCTTCTGTAAGAGGAAGCCATGAGGTCATGCATCTCCAGTTTCTTTCAGACTCCACTCAGTGAAGATGACCATCTGCTGATACAAAAGCTGTCCAAATGCAATAAAGAAAAGCCCCAGGAACATGACCAGTGGCCTGTATAGATTTTAGAAAACTACTATTCATCTTTGCAGAGCTTCCATGACCATCTCTACTACACTTTTACTGTTTTATTTACTAAATTACTTCCTACTTATCTACTCTATGGCAATGTAAGGTCTTCCTAGGCAGACATGGTTGTTTCCCCACTGTGGTAACCTAACTTTTAGTAAATAGTTTTCTTATGACAGGGCAGAAATTATTTTTTAGAACTAAATAAATGGATGAATAACATGAAATATTAGAAAGACACCATGAAAGTGACTCAGTCTAAAGCCTTTTAACTCACAAAAACCTAAGTACTACTAACTGGATTTTCATAATCTTCCCAAAGTTGTGTCCTTACATGTAGTATAGAGATTATATCAGTGTAATTATATAAATTAAATATGTCAATTTACATGGATACATTTATGGATCATTTCACATATAACATTCTAAGTGATTTTCAATATATAAAGGATATTCAAATACTTCAAATGTATAACTGGTCTATTATTATATAGGCAATTCTGTGCTACTAAATCTGAAACAGATCACCAGATACTTTGAAAGCAAGCAACATTGAGAAAAACCTACATTAAGTTAGACTTTTCTATCTTTAAAACTTAATGACATGTGGAGGTGTCAGGGATATCAAGCCTGAAATGATACTGCTAACTGGCAGCTCTCACCTATGTGTCTCCTTCCTATGTGTTTTCTTGAGAAAGAAAGACAGTTAAGAAAAAGACACTGTAATTTATTATCCTGTGTTTTAGAAAGAACAACAAAGAATGACAACAACAAGACCCTGAAATTGACCACATAAATTAATATACACCTATACACTGTCTTCAATATTTTTATTCTTAAAATTCAAGTGTTTCATAGCCGTATATCTTTTGATAAAACTCAAACAATATGTTTATTCATACACTACTTAAATTGTACAGTAAACATGCCTTTTGAAATATATATAGAAAGCGCCAAATCATTAGAAAACATGAGAAGTTCTGCATTATTTCTCACTGGTGCAGAGCTAATTGGCTTTGCTGGTCCTTGCACAAATATTTATTTTTCCATTTTATCCCTCTCAAAACTTCAGCTGAAATTAGTAATGGACACAAGCACCTGGCTAACGCTAGTGCAGGAAGACTTTGATTCGCAAGAACCCTAGCCCCACCGACCTCCAAAGCCTTGAGAATTATTGCTCATAGAGAGCCTGTGTTCCCATTTATGCCATCTCTGCTGACAGTACAAATTTGCCAAGAACATCTCCATTCAAAACAACATCTGGTGACTCTTTTTATTTGAGCTGCAAAAAGTCTTAAAGTGCATATATCTGATAGTCCAGAAGTAGTGATAAAAATTGATAGCTCAGACTCCTGGTTCCTCTACTGACCCACATAAGACTCATGAAAAGGCAGGTTGTCTATACTTTCATGATATATATATATATATATATATATATATATATATATATATATATATGAAAGAGTAGAAAAATTTTAAAGGAATTAAAACCCATGAAAAAGTTCTGTCCATGTTTTATTCGAATTTAACTCTAAATTTCATAGTCTACAGAAATCCAAAGCCCTTTTTATATGTGTATTTTAACAACTTTCTCTTTTTTTATTGGTAATTTTATTGTTTACATTTCAAATGTTGTCTCCCTTCCCAGCCCCCCCGTCCTCACACTCCCCATTCAATTCCCCTTTCCCTTTGCCTGTAAGAGGGTGCACCACCCACTCACCCACTGCAGCCTCACTACTCTAGCATTCCAGTCTCTGCGAGGACATCAAGCCTCCACAAGGCCAAGAGCCTCCCCTCCCTTTGATGCCAAGGAGCTCTGAGCAATTCGGCTAGCAACTTTTTTTTTAATCATTTTTTTAATTAGGTATTTTCCTCGTTTACATTTCCAATGCTATCAAAAAAGTCTGCCATACGCAACCCCCCCAATCCCCTACCCACCCACTCCCCCTTTTTGGCCATGGTGTTCCCCTGTACTGGGGCATATAAAGTTTGCAAGTCCAATGGACCTCTCTTTCCAGTGATGGCCGACTAGGCCATCTTTTGACACATATGCAGCTAGAGTCAAGAGCTCCGGGGTACTGGTTAGTTCATAATGTTGTTCCACCTATAGGGTTGCAGATCTCTTTAGCTCCTTGGATACTTTCTCTAACTCCTCCGCTGGGGGCCCTGTGATCCATCCAATAGCTGACTGTGAGCATCCACTTCTGTGTTTGCTAGGCCCCGGCATAGTTTCACAAGAGACAGCTATATCTGGGTCCTTAAAGCAAAATCTTGCTAGTGTATGCAATGCTGTCAGCGTTTGGCAGCTGATTATGGGATGGATCCCTGGATATGGCAATCACTAGATAGTCCATCCTTTCGTCACAGCTCCAAATTTTGTCTCTGTAACTCCTTCTATGGGTGTTTTGTTACCATTTCTAGGAAGGGGCAAAGTGTCCACACTTTGATCTTTGTTCTTCTTGAGTTTCATGAGTTTAGCAAATTGTATCTTATATCTTGTGTATCCTAAGTTTCTGGGCTAATATCCACTATCAGTGAGTACATATTGTGTGAGTTCCTTTGTGATTGGGTTACCTCACTCAGGATGATGCCCTCCAGGTGCATCCATTTGCCTAGGAATTTCATAAATTCATTCTTTTTAATAGCTGAGTAAGTACTCCATTGTGTAAATGTACCACATTTTCTGTATCCATTCCTCTGTTGAGGGGCATCTGGGTTCTTTCCAGCTTCTGGCTATTATAAATAAGGCTGCTATGAACATAGTGGAGCATGTGTCCTTCTTACCGGTTGGGACATCTTCTGGATATATGCCCAGGAGAGGTGTTGCAATTTTCTGAGGAACCGCCAGACTGATTTCCAGAGTGGTTGTACAAGACTGCAATCCCACCAACAATGGAGGAGTGTTACTCTTTCTCCACATCCTCACCAGCATCTGCTGTCACCTGAATTTTTCATCTTAGCCATTCTGACTGGTGTGAGGTGGAATCTCAGGATTGATTGATTTGCATTTCCCTGATGATTAAGGATGTTGAAAATTTGTTCAGGTGCTTCTCTGCCATTTGCTATTCCTCAGGTGAGAATTCTTTGTTTAGCTCTGAGCCCCATTTTTAATGGGGTTATTCGAATTTCTGGAGTCCACCTTCTTCAGTTCTTTATATATATTAGATATTAGTCCCCTATCCAATTTGGGATAGGTAAAGATCCTTTCCCGATCTGTTGGTGGTTTTTTGGCTTATTGATGGTGTCTTTTGCCTTGCAGAAGCTTTGCAATTTTATGAGGTCCCATTTATCGATTCTCAATCTTATAGCACAAACCATTGCTGTTCTATTCAGGAATTTTTCCCCTGTACCCATATTTTCGAGGCTTTTCCCTACTTTCTCCTCTATAAGTTTCAGTGTCTCTGGTTTTATGTGGAGTTTCTTAATCCACTTAGATTTGACCTTAGTACAAGGAGATAGGAATGGATCAATTTGCATTCTTCTACATGATAACCACCAGTTGGGCCAGGACCATTTGTTGAAAATGCTGTCTTTTTTCCACTGGATGGTTTTAGCTCCCTTATCAAAGATCAAGTGACCATAGGTGTGTGGGTTCATCTCTGGGTCTTCAATTCTGTTCCATTGGTCTACTTGTCTGTTGCTATACCACTACCATGCAGTTTTTATCACAATTGCTCTGTAGTAAAGCTTTAGGTCAGGCATGGTGATTCCACCAGAGATTCTTTTATCCTTGAGAAGAGTTTTTGCTATCCTAAGTTTTTTGTTATTCCAGATGAATTTACAAATTGCTCTTTCTAATTCGTTGAAGAATTGAGTTGGAATTATATGGGGATTGCATTGAATCTGTAGATTGCTTTTGGCAAGATAGCCATTTTTACTATATTGATCCTGCCAATCCATGAGCATGGGAGATCTTTCCATCTTCTGAGATCTTCTTTAATTTCTTTCTTCAGAGACTTGAAGTTCTTATCATACAGATCTTTCACTTCCTTAGTTAGAGTCACACCAAGGTATTTTATATTATTCGTGACTATTGTGAAGGGTGTTGTTTCCCTAATTTCTTTCTCAGCCTGTTTATCCTTTGTGTACAGAAAGGCCAGCCACTTGATTGAAGCTGTTTATCAGGCTTAGGAGTTCTCTGGTGGAATTTTTAGGGTCACGTATATATACCATCATATCATCTGCAAAAAGTGATATTTTGACTTCTTCCTTTCCAATTTGTATCCCCTTGATCTCCTTTTGTTGTTGAATTGCTCTGGCTAGGACTTCAAGTACAATGTTGAATAGGTAGGGAGAGAGTGGACAGCCTTGTCTAGTCCCTGAATTTAGTGGGATTGCTTCCAGCTTCTCACCATTTACTTTGATGTTGGCTACTGGTTTGCTGTAGATTGCTTTTATCATGTTTAGGTATGGGCCTTGAATTCCTGATCTTTCCAAGACTTTTATCATGAATGGGTGTTGGATTTTGTCAAATGCTTTTTCTGCATCTAACGAGATGATGATGTGGTTTTTGTCTTTGAGTTTGTTTATATACTGGATTACATTGATGGATTTCCGTATATTGAACCATCCTTGCATCACTGGGATGAAACCTACTTGGTCAGGATGGATAATTGTTTTACTGTGTTCTTGGATTTGGTTAGCAAGAACTTTATTGAGGATTTTTGCATTGATATTCATAAGGGAAATTGGTCTGAAGTTCTCTATCTTTGTTGGGTCTTTTTGTGGTTTAGGTATCAGAGTAATTGTGGCTTCATAGAATGAGTTGGGTAGAGTACCTTCTGTTTCTATATTGTGGAATAGTTTGTGAAGAACTGGGATTAGATCTTCTTTGAAGGTCTGATAGAACTCTGCACTAAACCCATCTGGTCCTGGGCTTTTTTTGGTTGGGAGACTATTAATGACTGCTTCTATTTCTTTAGGAGATATAGGACTGTTTAGATTATTAACCTGATCTTGATTTAACTTTGGTACCTGGTATCTGTCTAGAAACTTCTCCATTTCATCCAGGTTTTCCAGTTTTGTTGAGTATAGCCTTTTGTAGAAGGATCTGATTGTGTTATGGATTTCTTCAGGATCTGTTGTTATGTTTCCCTTTTCATTTCTGATTTTGTTAATTAGGATGCTTTCCCTGTGTCCTCTAGTGAGTCTGGCTAAGGGTTTATCTATCTTGTTGATTTTCTCAAAGAACCAGCTCCTTGATTGGTTGATTCTTTGAATAGTTCTTCTTGTTTCCTCTTGGTTGATTTCACCCCTGAGTTTGATTATTTCCTGCCTTCTATTTCTCTTGGGTGAATTTGCTTCCTTTTGTTCTAGAGCTTTTATGTGTTTTGTCAGGCTGCTAATGTGTGCTCGCTCTAGTTTCTTTTTGGAGGCACTCAGAGCTATAAGTTTTCTTCTTAGAAATGCTTTCATTGTGTCCCATAAGTTTGGGTATGTTGTGGCTTCATTTTCATTAAACACCAAAAAGTCCTTAATTTCTTTCTTTATTCCTTCCTTGATACAGGTATCATTGAGAAGAGTGTTGTGCAGTTTCCACGTGAATGTTGGCTTTCTATTATTTATTTTGTTATTGAAGATCAGTCTTAATCCATGTTGATCTGATAGGATGCATGGGACTATTTCAATATTTTTGTACATGTTGAGGCTTGTTTTGTGACCAATTATGTGGTCAATTTTGGAGAAGGTACCATGAGGTGCTGGGAAGAAGGTATATCCTTTTGTTTTAGAATAAAATGTTCTGTAGATATCTGTTAAGTCCATTTGTTTCATCACTTCTGTTAGTTTCACTGTGTCCCTGTTTAGTTTCTGTTTCCATGATCTGTCCATTGGTGAATGTGGTGTGTTGAAGTCTCCCACTATTATTGTGTGAGGTGCAATGTCTGCTTTGAGCTTTACTAAAGTGTCTTTAATGAATGTGGCTGCCCTATTATTTGGAGCATAGATATTCAGAATTGAGAGTTCCTCTTGGGAGATTTTACCTTTGATGAGTATGAAGTGCCCCTCCTTATCTTTTTTGATTACTTTGGGTTGGAAGTCGATTTTGTTAGATATTAGAACGGCTACTCCAGCTTGTTTCTTCACACCATTTGCTTGGAAAATCGTTTTCCAGCCTTTCATTCTGAGGTAGTGTCTGTCTTTTTCCCAGAGATGAGTTTCCTGTAGGCTGCAAAATGTTGGGTCTTGTTTGTGTAGCCAGTTTGTTAGTCTATATCTTTTTATTGGGGAGTTGAGTCCATTGATATTCAGAGATATTAAGAAAAAGTAATTGGTGCTTCCCGTTATTTTTGTTGTTAAAGTTGGCATTCTGTTCTTGTGGCTGTCTTCTTTTAGGTTTGTTGAACGATTATCTTCTTCCTTTTTCTAGGGCGTGGTTTCTGTCCTTGTACTGGTTTTTTTCTGTTATTATCCTTTGAAGGGTTGGATTCATGGAAAGATAATGTGTGAATTTGGTTGTGTCTTGGAATACTTTGGTTTCTCCATCTATGGTAATTGAGAGTTTGGCTGGGTATAGTAGCCTGGGCTGGAATTTGTGTTCTCTTAGTGTCTGTATAACATCTGTCCAGGCTCTTCTGGCTTTCATAGTCTCTGGTGAAAAATCTGGTGTAATTCTGATAGGCTTGCCTTTATATGTTACTTGACCTTTTCCCCTTACTGCTTTTAGTATTCTATCTTTATTTAGTGCATTTGTTGTTATGATTATTATGTGTCGGGAGGAATTTCTTTTCTGGTCCAGTTTATTTGGGGTTCTGTAGGCTTCTTGTATGTACATGGGCATCTCTTTCTTTAGGTTTGGGAAGTTTTCTTCTATAATTTTGTTGAAGATATTTGCTGATCCTTTGAGTTGAAAATCTTCATTCTCATCCACTCCTATTATGCGTAGGTTTGGTCTTCTCATTGTGTCCTGGATTTCCTGGATGTTTTGAGTTAGGATCTTTTTGCATTTTCCATTTTCTTTGATTGTTTTGCCAATGTTCTCTATGGAATCTTCTGCACCTGAGATTCTCTCTTCCATCTCTTGTATCCTGTTGCTGATGCTCGCGTCTATGGTTTCAGATTTCTCTCCTAGGGTTTCTATCTCCAGTGTTGCCTCACTTTGGGTTTTCTTTATTGTGTCTACTACCCTTTTTAGGTCTAGTATGGTTTTGTTCATTTCCATCACCTGTTTGGATGTGTTTTCCTGTTTTTCTATAAGGACTTCTACCTGTTTGGTTGTGTTTTCCTGTTTTTCTTTAAGGACTTGTAACTCTTTAGCAGTGTTCTCCTGTATTTCTTTAAGTGAGTTATTAAATTCCTTCTTGATGTCCTCTACCATCATCATGAGATATGCTTTTAAATCCAGGTCTAGCTTTTCGGGTGTGTTGAGGTGCCCTGGACTGGGCAAAGTTGGAGTGCTGGGTTCTGATGATGGTGAGTGGTCCTGGTTTCTGTTAGTAAGATTCTTAAGTTTACCTTTTGCCATCTGGTAATCTCTGGCGTTTGTTGTTATAGTTGTCTCTGTTTAGAGATTGTTCCTCTGGTGATTTTGTTATCCTCTATCAGCAGACCTGGGAGACTAGCTCTCTCCTCTGAGTTTCAGTGGTCAGAGCAGTCTCTGCAGGCAAGCTCTCCTCTTTCAGGGAAGGTGCAGTTATCTGGCATTTGGACCTCCTCCTGGCCGAAGATGAAGGCCCAAAACAGGATCTTTCCGAGAAGCTGTGTTGCTTTGGCCTGTCACAGAAGCCGTTGTTTCAGTAGTCCACACTCTCACCTGTGTAGACTACTTTCCGCGGAGTCCTGAAACCAAGATGGCTCCCGCGGATCCTGAGGCAAAGGCCTCCCAGGCTGGGTGGACACCTGTCCTCTGGCCAGGAAGGTGGCCAGATGTCTGGAGCCTGAAATCAGCGCTGCCCCAGAAGCTCTGTGGCTCTTGCCTGTCACAGAAGCTGCTAGCCTCTGTAGTCCACTCTCTCACCTGCAGACTGCCTGCCTCGGAGTCCCGGAATTGAGATGGCTCCCACAGAACTTGAGGCAGAAGCCTCCCGGACCGGGTGGACACCTGTCCTCTGGCCCCGAAGGTGGCTGGTTGTCTGGAGCTGAAAATGGCGCCGCCTCAGAAGCTCTGTGGCTCTCGCCTGTCCCAGAAGCTGCTAGCCTCTGTAGTCCACACTCTCACCTGCAGACTGCCTGCCGCGGAGTCCCGGAACAAAGGTGGCTCCCGAAGAATCTGAGGCAGAAGCCTCCCGGGCCGGGCGGACACCTGTCCTCTGGCCCCCTTTTTTATCATTTTTTAATTGGATATTTTCTTTATTTACATTTCAAATGTTATCCCATTTCCCGCCCCCCCAAAAAAACCCTTCCCATTCAACCTCCCTCTGCTTCTATGAGAGTGCTCCTCTACCCACCCACTCATTCCTGCCTCCCCATCCTGGCATTCCCCTTCACTGGAGCATCGAGCCTTCTCCAAACCAAGGGCCTCTCCTCCCATTGATGCCCAACAAGGCCATCCTCTGCTACATATGTGGCTGGAACCATGAGTCCCTCCATGTGTACTCTTTGGTTGGTGGTTTACTCCCTGGGAGTTCTGGGAAGTCTGGTTGATATTGTTGTCTTCCTATGGGGTTGCAAACCCCTTCAGCTCTTCAGTCCTTTCTCTCCTCCATTGGGGACCTCATGCTCTGTAATGGTTGGTTGAGAGCATGTGCTTCTATACTTGTCAGGCACTGGTAGAGCCTCTCAGGAGACAGCTATATCAGGCTTCTGTCAGCATGCACTTGTTGACATCCACAATAGTGTCCGGGTTTGGTGATTGTGTATGGGAGGGATGTGTCTTTGGTTGGCCTTTCCTTCAGTCTCTGCTCCACATTTTGTCTCTATATTTCCTCTGGTGAGTATTTTGTTCCCCCTTCTAAGAAAGACCAAAACATCCACACTTTGGTCTTTCTTCTTCTTGAGCTTCAACTGGTCTGTGAATTGTATTTTGGGTATTCAGAACTTTTGAACTAATATCTACTTATCAGTGAGTACATACCATGTGTGTTCTTTTGTGACTGGGTTACCTCACTCAGGATGATATTTTCTAGTTTCATCCATTTACCTCAGAATTTCATGAAGTCATTGTTTTTAACAGCTGAGTAGTACTCCATTGTGTAAATGTGCCACATTTTCTGTATCCATTCCTCTGTTGAAAAACATCTGGGTTCTTTCTAGCTTCTGACTATTATAAATAAGGCTGCTATGAACATATTGGAGCATGTGTCCTTGATATATGTTGGAGCATCTTTTGGGTATATGCACAGGAGTGATATATCTGGGTCCTCAGGTTACTATGTCCAATTTTCTGAGGAACCACCAGACTGATTTCCAGCAACTTTCTTAAAGAGAGAGAGAGCAAATGAAGTAAGTTGGTGTCTACATCCAAGTTTCCATACAAGCAATTGCCCTGAGCCAGGAAAGAAATTGGCCTCAACTTTTTCACAGAAGAAATCTCTGTACACAGGAAATTGTTGGATGTGGCTAATGTACAGAACACTGGAGATAATAGCAAAAGAGGTGTTCATCTGCAGTCTGCTGAACTGTTTCCAGTGTATGGAAAGGGAACTTCAGTTGTTTTACTGATGCATTTAAAATGGTTACTATTTTTGTTTCTGCTTTACTCTCTTCTATGTCTTCATCCCTTTTATAAAGGATTTCTCTTCCTTCTCTTAGAATCATAGCAAAATTTGAACTCATACATACAGAGATTTATTGGTAATCTGCTGCCCTGTTGGTTGGTTTTTGTTTTTTGTTTTTGTTTTGTTTTTTTTTTTTTCAAATAAAAGGTCTGTTCTTCAGACACTGGCCCACCTGGGAATCCATCCCAAATGCAGACACCAGACCCGGATGCTATTGTGGATGCTGAGAAGTGCTTGCTTACTGGTGCCTAATATAGTTATCTCCTGAGAGGCTCTGCCAGAACCTGACAAATACAGAGGTGGATGCTCTGCTCATAGCCAACCATTGGACTGAGCGCGGGGTCTCCGATAGACGAATTGGAGAAGGGACTGAAGGAGTTGAGGAGATCTGCAGCCCCATGGAGGGAGCAACAGTGTCAACCAGCCAGACCCCACAAGCTCCTGGGGACTGGACCACAAACCAAAGAGTACACATAGAGGGACCCATGTGGCAAAGGATGGCCTTTTTGGAAATCAATAAGAGGAGAGGCCCTTGGGCCTGAGGGTATTCCATAATGCCAGGGCGGGAAGACAGGAGTGGGTGGGTGAGTAGGGAAACACCCTCATAGAGGCAGGTAGAGGGAGGATGGGAAGGGGGTTACCAAAGGGGAGCCCTGGAAAAGGGAAAACATTTGAAATGTAAATAAAGAAAATATCCAATAAAAAATGTACAAAATCTTAAGGAAAAATAAAAATAGAAATACAAATATAAAAAAAAGATCTGCTCTTATGAAGAATTCTGATGCTAGAATTTAATTATCTAAATTTGTTTTGCCTATCATTTTGCAGTATAAATGATAGTAGTTGTATTAACATTTGGCACAGTGTGGCTTTGCCTTGATTATTCTCTAGCCAAAGATTCCACTTCCTTACACAGATGATGTTTTTGAGATGATGAGCACTCCAGACAGTTCCTTATAGCCTTTGAAATATTCTCTGAGTTTCAGTGTCTGGGAAGGCATTATTGGGGATGGAGTGCTTGTGTGACTCAGACTCTGTCAGCCTTTGTTATGATCTAAATCCATCCACAGCATTGCTTCTGCCTTGGATATCTTCTATCAATTACCTATCACAAAATCTGGAACAAGTGATGTAGGCCTATAATCCCAACTCCTCAGGAGGCTGAGATAAGAGGATTACAAATTCAATGCCATCCTAGACTGTAACATACCTTCAAGGGCAACCTGGGTAACTTAATGTGAGACTGTCTTGAAAAATATTTTTTTAATTAGTGAGGGCTACATGAAAGGGCACTGGGTTTAATTTTTAATACTACAAACATACAAGTGGTGTAGAAGGGAGAGAGGTTGAAAGACGCAGGCAGGAAAGGGGACTCGAGGAGAAGGAGAGGAGAGGACAAGGAGAAGGGAGGGGAGGGGAGGAGAGGGGAAGGGAGAGGAGGGGAGGGAAGGGGAGGGGAGAAGAGGAAGGGAGAGGAGAGGAAAGATCATTTATCAGAAGCTGAGTATAGTAACACACAATCATGACACCTGCTCTCAGGATACTAAGGCACGTGGATCACAAGTTCAAGACTTGGCTGAGCTATGTAGTGATATCCTGTCTCTCAAAAAGAAAGCTGTCAAGTTAAAGTTATCCATGCCTATGCATTGCTTCTGAAGTACATAATGAAAATGTACACAAAGAAGGAGGAGGAGGAGGAAGAGGAGGAGGAGGAGTGGGAGGAGGAGGAGGAGGAGGAGAGTTTTCTCACAGTAACTATGTAACTATTCTGAGCAATATTCAATGGAAATTCTGTTCAGACCCTCATTAATTGTTCCTATGATTATCAGTGTCCTTTCTGACCTATCAACAAATTAAAAAATTAAAATCAACAACTATGTTATATCTGAGGCACATTATGAATGTTACATTCTGTTCAAAAACTGTAATTTAGTAAAAATACATGATTTTATGATCTTACTAAAAAACAATCTTTGTATTTTATGCTTGAGACAAGTAAACTTTGTGATAGGTGAATCATCCATTAAAAAAAACTGTTAAGCCTTCCGCTCGACTCGAGCCCCGGGCTACCTTGCCAGCAGAGTCTTGCCCAACACCCGCAAGGGCCCACACGGGACTCCCCACGGGATCCTAAGACCTCTGGTGAGTGGAACACAGCGCCTGCCCCAATCCAATCGCCCGGAACCTGAGACTGCGGTACATAGGGAAGCAGGCTACCCGGGCCTGATCTGGGGCACAAGCCCCTTCAGCTCCACTCGAGCCCCGGGCTACCTTGCCAGCAGAGTCTTGCCCAACACCCGCAAGGGCCCACACGAGACTCCCCACGGGATCCTAAGACCTCTGGTGAGTGGAACATAGCGCCTGCCCCAATCCAATCGCCCGGAACCTGAGACTGCTGTACATAGGGAAGCTAAAACCATCCAGTGGAAGAAAGACAGCATTTTCAACAATTGGTCCTGGCACAACTGGTTGTTATCATGTAGAAGAATGCGAATCGATCCATACTTATCTCCTTGTACTAAGGTCAAATCTAAGTGGATCAAGGAACTTCACATAAAACCAGAGACACTGAAACTTATAGAGGAGAAAGTGGGGAAAAGCCTTGAAGATATGGGCACAGGGGAAAAATTCCTGAACAGAACAGCAATGGCTTGTGCTGTAAGATCGAGAATTGACAAATGGGACCTAATGAAACTCCAAAGTTTCTGCAAGGCAAAAGACACCATCAATAAGACAAAAAGACCACCAACAGATTGGGAAAGGATCTTTACCTATCCTAAATCAGATAGGGGACTAATATCCAACATATATAATGAACTCAAGAAGGTGGACTTCAGAAAATCAAATAACCCCATTAAAAAATGGGGCTCAGAACTGAACAAAGAATTCTCACCTGAGGAATACCGAATGGCAGAGAAACACCTGAAAAAATGATCAACATCCTTAATCATCAGGGAAATGCAAATCAAAACAACCCTAAGATTCCACCTCACACCAGTCAGAATGGCTAAGATCAAAAATTCAGGTGACAGCAGATGCTGGCGTGGATGTGGAGAAAGAGGAACACTCCTCCATTGTTGGTGGGAGTGCAGGCTTGTACAACCACTCTGTAAATCAGTCTGGCGGTTCCTCAGAAAATTGGACATAGTACTACCGGAGGATCCAGCAATACCTCTCCTGGGCATATATCCAGAAGATGCCCCAACTGGTAAGAAGGACACATGCTCCACTATGTTCATAGCAGCCTTATTTATAATAGCCAGAAGCTGGAAAGAACCTAGATGCCCCTCAACAGAGGAATGGATACAGAAAATGTGGTACATCTACACAATGGAGTACTACTCAGCTATTAAAAAGAATGAATTTATGAAATTCCTAGGCAAATGGATGGACCTGGAGGGCATCATCCTGAGTGAGGTAACACATTCACAAAGAAACTCACACAATATGTACTCACTGATAAGTGGATATTAGCCCCAAACCTAGGATACCCAAGATATAAGATATAATTTGCTAAACACATGAAACTCAAGAAGAATGAAGACTGAAGTGTGGACACTATGCCCCTCCTTAGATTTGGGAACAAAACACCCATGGAAGGAGTTACAGAGACAAAGTTTGGAGCTGAGATGAAAGGATGGACCATGTAGAGACTGCCATATCCAGGGATCCACCCCATAATCAGCATCCAAACGCTGACACCATTGCATACACTAGCAAGATTTTATTGAAAGGACCCAGATGTAGCTGTCTCTTGTGAGACTATGCTGGGGCCTAGCAAACACAGAAGTGGATGCTCACAGTCAGCTAATGGATGGATCATAGGGCTCCCAATGGAGGAGCTAGAGAAAGTAGCCAAGGAGCTAAAGGGATCTGCAACCCTATAGGTGGAACAACATTATGAACTAACCAGTACCCCGGAGCTCTTGACTCTAGCTGCATATATATCAAAAGATGGCCTAGCCGGCCATCACTGGAAAGAGAGGCCCATTGGACTTGCAAACTTTATATGCCCCAGTACAGGGGAACACCAGGGCCAAAAAGGGGGAGTGGGTGGGCAGGGGAGTGGGGGTGGGTGGATATGGGGGACTTTTGGTATAGCATTGGAAATGTAAATGAGCTAAATACCTAATAAAAATGGAAAAAAAACTGTTAAAACAATAAAATAAAATATATAATTTCTTCTTTAAAGTACAGGTTTAAAAACAAAATGTTGCCTTATTTCATGAAATTATTATATTGTTCTTCACATAGAATATAACTCACAAACTTTTGTTTCCATGTTTTAAACTGTATGGTCATGTTCCAAGGGTATCAATGGCTAATAATGAAATTAGTTCAGGCTTCTAATTAATGTTGTATCTAAAGTTTCTTCTGCGTTATTTTAATATTGATAGACTATTTATGCAAATACCACCCATTAGTCTCATTTTGGTGTCAGTTTATGCATTTCATTAACTCAGCTAGGTCACATTTTTAAAACATGCATTCATTTGGTTGGGGAGTAGACCTTTAGTCTCAGTATCATCTGAATAAATGAGAGGGTTTAAATGTCGGCATATTCTGGTGCCATGTATTAAAACTATGACCCAAAAGAGCATGGCTAATGTCTGAGTGACAAGCATCAAATGCCGAAGGGAAGGTGGGGGTAGTGACAAGGCACAGCCTGAGGTCTGCCCTCTAGCAGAACCCAGAGAAACTCCCCCAGGAGTACACTCAAACTCCCTGCTTGTCTATACAGAGCTCAGTGGAAAGTTGGCACAATGACTTATGCCAACAAGTTCCTCTCTTTTGGGTGTGTATCCCAGTGATTTGTGTGCGTGTCTGGTAACAAGGATGATGAACTCCATTATGACTGACTAAAGCAGAGGAAAAGACCAAAGAAGCAGACTGACAACCAAGGCCCTCTATGGGATAAATATCTATGCAGGGGAAGAGAATGGTCTCCAAGAGGTCACCTCACTACATTCTCTGACTTTACTGTCAGATCGAGCTTTAGTAAAGAAGCCCTTTGTAACACTCAGAACTCAACAGTGATGTGGAGCTAAATAAATTAATGACAAGAGTTTGGTAGCAAGAGGGGAGTATCTATACAATGGTTGTTAGAGGCATAAGCCCTGGGACAGAAGGCCTGAACTTGCATTCCAGTTCTGCTGTTTTGAGTTAGGCATCTTTGGGAAAGTAGCATAATTAGTTTCCTTATGTGCAAATGGTAAACAGTCATGATAGTGTTTGATTTACAGTGTAGCTCCAAAAATTAATAGTGTAATACATGAATATTGCTTAGCATGGGGTTCAATCCTCCACAAGCTCTCTTTGCATGTTAGCATTATTAAAGGATGCCAATTCCTAGCTGGTGCAGGAAAAGGAGTTCTCTTAACTTCATTTTCCTACATAGAATTCTGCTGAAAACCAATGCAAGTCTGTACCTATCTGAAAGTCACCACCATTGCTTGAGGATTTTACTAAGTAACTTGATTTTTATAAATAATCAATAAAACCACATAAGTTGTAAATGAGCACTGTTCTAACAGCCTTGATTCATTCCTAGAAAATTCCATACATCTTGCACAGCACTGCAATAACATCTTACATTTTAGCTTTCTGCTTTATTGTATTAAAAAACAACAGTGACCTCCCTTAAGATATTTTAAAGATTTATTTGTTTTATGTATATGAGTTGTGCCAGCACCATTTGTTGAAAATGCTGTCTCTTTTTTCCACTGGATGGTTTTAGCTCCCTTGTAAAAGATCAAGTGACCATAGGTGTGTGGGTTCATTTCTGGGTCTTCAATTCTATTCCATTGATCTACCTGTCTGTCATTGTACCAGTACCATGCAGTTTTTAATCACAATTGCTCTGTAGTACAGCTTTAGGTCAGGCATGGTGATTCCACCAGAGGTTCTTTTATCCTTGAGAAGAGTTTTAGCTATCCTAGGTTTCTTGTGATTCTAGATGAATTTGCAAATTGCCCTTTCTAATTCGTTGAAGAATTGAGTTGGAATTTTGATGGGGATTGCATTGAATCTGTAGATTGCTTTTGGCAAGATAGCCATTTTTACTATATTGATCCTGCCAATCCACGAACATGGGAGATCTTTCTATCTTCTGAGATCTTCTTTGATTTCTTTCTTCAGAGACTTGAAGTTCTTATCATACAGATCTTTCACTTCCTTAGTTAGAGTCACACCAAGGTATTTTATATTATTTGTGACTATTGTGAAGGGTGTTGTTTCCCTAATTTCTTTCTCAGCCCGCTTATCCTTTGTGTACAGAAAGGCCACGGATTTGTTTGAGTTAATTTTATAACCAGCTACTTCACTGAAGCTGTTTATCAGCTTTAGGAGTTCTCTGGTGAAATGTTTAGGATCATTTATATATATTATCACATCATCTGCAAAAAGTGATATTTTGACTTCTTCCTTTCCAATTTATATCCCCTTGACCTACTTTTGTTGCCTAATTGCTCTACTCTGTCTTCAGACACACAAGAAGAGGGCATCAGATTCCATTACTGATGGTTTTAAGTCACCATGTGGATGCATAACATTGAACTCACAACCTCTGGAAGATTAGCCAGTGCTCTTAATCACAGAGCCATCTCTGCCCCCCCCCTTTTAAAATTTTTAACTATATAATATGACGTAGCTCACTACAGTCACAATGTCAAATAGAGCTCTAGACATTACTTACTTGTTTAAGTGAAATTTTATACTTTATTTTATTAATCCAGTTTCTACTATTAGGATTAAAAAATACCAGCATGTGAGTGACTTATTAAGAAAAGATATTTATTTGTGTACTTTTGAGTATTAATTTGTGGTGAACTCTTCCTCCCTAGGTATGTAATAATGTATGGCCTCATTATGTAAGCACATAGGGGAAGGCAGATTATATAATGCCCTAGGTTTTACAGTAACCAAAAGCAACTTGGGTTGGAAAGGGTTTACTTTGGTCTATAGGTTACACCCTATCATGTAAAGAATCCAAGGCAGAAAGTTAGAGGCAGGAACGGAAGCAGAAACCATGGAGGGACACCCCTACTGACTTGTTTCCTCTGGCTTGCTCAGCTACCTTTCTTCTATGACCCAAACCCACCTGCCAATGATGGACCATTCACAATGAGCTGGGCCTTCCTCTGAGCTCTCCTTTATCACTTAACAATTAAGAAAATGCCCCACAAGCATTCAAACAGGCCAAGCTGGTGGAGGCAATTCCTCTCTCTGGGTATATCAAGGCTTGTATGATGATTAAAAAATTATGTTGTGCAGTGAGACAGAAAGACATAGACTAGGACATCCAAAGGCTTCTCAATAATAGCTCCTCTCACAGAATTTTATAGTGGTATATGAACTTTTTAAATTCCTGCTGAGATCAACATGCTAAATAACCTAACTAGGCCCCACCTCTTAGCATTGCCACACTGGATATGGACTACACAGCCTGCTAAACAGCAACTCACAAATTCTCCCTACCCCAGAAACTGCTTGGCAATTATCATTCTAATTCCAGCCTCTCAGACCATCACTACTGGATGACAGCTTCTATGTGGGAAATGCTTCTCTGGGGACTTTACCTCTGTGATGCTGCTCTCTGGACACTAATCACAGTTCATTATTTAGCCCCAGCTAACCCTCACTGACTAATCCAGTAAAGCAGATTTTACTTCTACACATTCTTTTTCCTTTTATTGAAAATAGATTGTTTTTCCTCACATAATATATTGTAATGATGGTTTTCTCCTCCCACTACTCCTTCCAGCTCTTCTCAATCCCTACCCTTCCCCTCTGGACCCACTCCTTTCTAAGTCTCTCCTGAAAAAGAAATACAGTAATCTACGGGGTAACAATAAAATCAATATATATCATGATATGATAGAACAAACACATTGGCATTGGACAAAATGAAGAGAAAGAAAAGAGCCCAAGTATAGGCACAAGAAACATACATGCAGAGAGCCTCTCGTTCCCTCACTCAGGAATCCCATAGAAGTACAAAACCAGAAGCCATAATATTTATACAAAGTCTTTAGGGTAAATACATAACAAAATAAACTAGATTAAATAAAAATAAACTTTTAAAAAGTCCTGATAGGACATTATGAGACAAGTAACTCAATGAACAATGCTCTCAAGTTGGCTTTCTGTTGGCCATCCACTGTGAGGATGCAGTCTGCCCTTAAGAGTAGCAGAATGTCATTAGGAGTCATTTTATTGTGACATTCCTTTAACAGAACATTCGTTGAGAATTTGGTTTTCCCCTAGATGCCTGGCCTACCTACCCTCAGGTTCTTTGTTACCCAACAATATTGAGTTTGGGTTCCATCTCATGTAGTGGACTTTAAGTCAAATCAGATATCACTTGATCCCTTCCACTAGCTTTGTGCCATCATTGCACTAGGGTATCTTGCAGGCAGGTCACCATTATAGATTGAAGGGTTTGTTCCTGGGTTGGTTTTTACATTTCCACTTCGGTAGCATGCAAAGTAAGTACCCTCCTGTACCAAAGACACTATCACATAAGAGTGAAGGCTCTGTGCAGGCACCATCTCTACTTCTCCATGTTCAATGAGTTATGGAGGTGTTGTCTTCAGCATTAGGGCCTTGCTGTCAATTTGTGAAGAGCATCCCATAGTCTTGGAAACAGACTGGGTTATTTGGAGTTTCCCATGGGACCTTTCGGGCCAACAATTTGATTCGATGTCTCTAGTAGTACAGCTTCATTTGTTGACCAGGATGTCCAATTGGAGCTTTTCTCCCTGCATTATTTGGTCACTCCATTTACATTGCCTTCATACATACATGGTTAAGGAAGCTTCTTCTACATTAGGTTTCCATACTACCATTCAAATTGCTCTTAATTTTAGTTGTCTCTCCCTGTATTCCCTCCCTTCATTCCCTTTACTCTCTGCCCATCCGTTTGATCTTCCCTTTCCAACTCCCCCCACCATCCATTCATAACTAACTATTCTATTTCTCCCTCCTAGCAAGATCTCTCCCTCCCTCCAGATCCTTACAGTGCACTAACCTCTGTGGTTCTACAAGTTGTAGCTTGGTTATCTTTTATTTAACATCTGACATCCACATGTAAGCAAATACATATCATATATTCTTTCTTGGTCTAGGTTAATTGACTCAGAATCATTTCTTTCTAGTTCCATTCATTTACCTGAAATTTTCACGATTTAACATTTAATGGCAGAGTAATATTATATTATTTAAATGTACCACACTATCATTATCCATTCAGCCACTGAGGGACATTTAGGTTGTTTCCAGCTTCTGCTTATTAGGAATACAGCAGCAATGAACATGGCTGAAAACATAGTGGGATGAAACATTCTTTGCTCATATGCCCAAGAATTGTTAGCCAGATCTTGAGGAAGATTGGTTTCTTCTTCCTAATGAACCACCATGAAGATTTTTATAGTAGTTGTATGAGTTTGCACTCCCACCAGCAATGGATGAGTATTCCCCTTACTCTATACCCTTGCCAGCATGAATTGTCATTGTGTTGTTGATATTGGCCATTCTGATAGGTGTAAGATGAAATCTCAAAATAGTGTTACTTTGCATGTCCCTGATGACTAAGAATGGTGAATATTTCTTTAAGAGCTTCTCGGCCATTTGAATTTCCTCTTTTGAGAAGTCATTGTTTAGATTTATATCCTATTTTTAACTGAGTTATTTGTTTTCTTGATATCAAGTTTCTTGAGTTCTTTATATATTTTGGATATTAAACTTCTATCAGATGTATAGTTTGTTAAAATTCAGTCCATTTTGTTAGTTTGGATTTTTTTTATTGGGCAACTGAGAATCAGACAACAGGATTTCCCTGTTTTCAAGACTGAGAAACATCTCATTTTGTGTGTGTGTGTGTACACATTCATATACATGTATATATTATATATACATCATGTGTATTTTACTAATGTTTTATTTGGTATATAAAATAAGGGGTGTCGTGATTATATTTCATACATACATGTTCTTATAATTTTCTCTAAACACTGCAATTTTTATCCATTTATCCCCTGTGGACACGGAGATTGCTTCCACATCTTTTTTTTTTCCTAGTCCATAAACATCTTCATTTACTATTGGTGATTACATGTGAATAATATGCTTATATTGTTCTTTATGGAAAACAATTTCAACGAGTCAATTTCGAAAACACAATGAGCAACCCTCAACCTGAGCCCCTCAATATCCTTCCCTAGACAGTCAGAGACCCTCTCCTCTCTCCCAAGGCTGCCTAACTTCCCCTCTTCCCCCACTGTGGCTCTTAGGCAAAGCATCCTCTGTGACCATTAGTCCTCATCAGACAAGTTCTGGTCCAGGGGGTAAACCATAAACATCACATCTGGCCGAGAGGGAACACAGGGATGACCTGGGTGCACAATCTCAAAGCCCAAGATGCTGAATGTCTTCAAGAGTAGAACTCTGTCTTCCCAGCCCTTCCTGAAGGAAATGAAGACGTAGTTCACTTCACCTTCTCCTCAGCAAACTCTAGCAGTGCTAATAATCCTTCTTTGCTCCCATCAGCTAATAATCCATCTGGGGTTTCTACAAACAGGCTCTGGCTGGACAGGACTGCATCCCAGGAAGAGACCTTCACCCCGGTGACCACATACTGGAAGTGGCCGATGTGAGGTTTTTCCATCGTTCACGGGGAGGTCCTGAGTTACAGAGAGCTTCTGGTCCTTATATATTAGAGCTGAGAGAGAAGAATCCCTGCCGCCCCCTTGCCCTCCGGGGATCTTCGACAGTGGGTGAGGGGCATCAGGAGCACCACAGAGGCCCTGGAACAATGTGCCTTGCAGCACTGGAGCTGGGGACAGTTACTCAAAGGCAAAATACTACTGTCCTGGGTGTTTATCATCCTCGGTGGCTCTGCTCAGGGTGGGAGGAGGAGGTGCGGGGAGTGGGTAGGTGGACGAGTGGGTGGGTGTGGGGTCACGCGCGTGGGCCGGTCTCTGTGGGCTAAGTCCCTGTCAGGCCGAGTTGCCCTCCTCTTGCCTCAGCAAGCACCTGCCTCCAACTCTGCTTCTACATCTTAACTATTGTACCTATAGTAGGAACTCTGCTTTTGACTGTTAACAGCAGTATGAAACAACGTAAGGAGAAAGGGTTTATTGTTTCTCACAGTTGGAGGCTTGCAATATTTGCTTTTATTAAACAAGTTACTTTTTTATTTTATTGGTTGTTTCTCTTTCTGTACACAAACATTTTAGATTCATTTGCTAACTTTTGCTTTGGATATGAATATATTCAGAAAACCATGGTCAAGGCCAATAGGACAAAGTGTTGTTGTTGTTGTTGTTGTTGCTATTTCTATTGGGCATCTTACATCCTCAGCTGTTAAGTTCAAGCCTTCAATCTATTTTGAGTTGGCTTTATGTATGACCTAATGCATAATTTCATTCTGTATGTGTTATGAGATTTTTTCCAACACCATCTGTTAAAGACACTGTCCTTTCCCACCATGCATTCTCAGCATTGTTAACTACACATGGACTGGTTAATTGTCCTTCCATTCTATTCAGTTATCTTTATACAAGTACTATACCATTTTTTTAACTTACTATATTTGCAAAGCAACCAGAAATGTGGCACCTCATACTTTTCTTCATACTCGAGACTGTTTTACTTATTGTAAAATATGAATGTCTGTATTTTTTACCATTCATTTCTATAAATAATGTCACTAGAACTTCATAGGGACTGCTTTAAGTCTGTATTTAACTTTGGGTAAAATGAACATTTGGAAATATTAATCCTGATGACCCATGATCTCGAGATTCCTTTGCATTTATTTGTGTTTTACACATTTCCCTTCATCAATGTTTTATCCTTTCAATAATTAATCTTATTACCTGTTTTACTAAGTTCATTCTTAATGTTTTTCTACTTTTTAATAATGTTGTAAATGTTTTTTTCCTGGTCAGAGAGTTAATTTTCAGTGGAGAGAAATCCAAAGATCATTGTATGTTGATGTTCTATCTCACCACATTGCCAGATTAGTATAGTAAAAGTCTTTATTTTAATCTAAATATACACTTCACCTTCTCAGTAACACAGTTTCTACAAGAATCCAGGAATCCTGTAGACATTTCAAAAAAAGATATTATATGATACAAATCATGTGAAACAAAATTTACACTATTTCCCAGGCTTTTGAGCAAATGACGTGGTATGAGATGGGAAGATTGCAGTTGTAAGGAAAGAATGGCCAAAGAGATGCCCAACGTAATATGGTACCATGATTCTTAAGGAATTCTTCCCTAAAGTCTCCTCAGCTTCCTATTTACTAAAATGGATGAGACAAGTCCATGGGAAACTAGTATCCAGAATGATAGCATTACTCAAGAGTCCCCTTTTCTATTCTGTTCTGTTCTTTTCTTTTCTTTTCTTTTCTTTTCTCTTCTCTTCTCCTCTTTTCTTTTCTCTTCTTTTCTTTTTTTCTTTTATTCTTTGTAAAATCAGGGTAATTTGTGAAGATTCAAAAAAGATGATCTCTTCCAGCATTTCAATCCCAATGCAAGTTTCAAATATCACCCTTGCACAAAGCAAATGAGCTAATGGTGAGAGAGATAACAGCTAATGTTGTGATTTGCCTTGTGAAAATATTGAAACTCTGAAGAGATGCTTAGAAAGAACTCTCAATTTTCACTGTTTGGTGCAGCATATTCAAGCTTCTCTTCACTTCTGTGTCAAGCCTGTGGGAAACCTTTTCAAGGCCTGTGACCTCCTCATATTTATAATCAAAACCTCAGTTGCATTTTTTAAAAAAAGTAATCTGAGTGTGTTTGTGTGAAACATAACTTTAGATATCCATAAAAATCAGAAGACACACTGGCTTTCCCTGGAACTGAAGATTGAAAAGGTTGTAGGGGTTGGGATCTTATTCTGGCTCTTTGTAAGAACTCTTTTTTGTTTTTTTAAGAATAAATTTTTCTTTTTTTAATATTTTTATTAGGTATTTTCCTTATTTACATTTTCAATGCTATCCCAAAAGTCCCCCATACCCTCCCCCACACTCCCCTACCCACCCACTCCCACTTTTTAGCCCTGGCGTTCCCCTGTACTGAGGCATATGAAGTTTGCATGACCAAAGGGCCTCTCTTTCCAGTGATGGCTGACTAGGCCATCTTTTGCTACATATGCAGCTAGAGACAAGAGCTATGGGGTACTGGTTAGTTCATATTGTTGTTCCACCTATACCATTGCAGATCCCTTTAGCTCCTTGGGTACTTTCTCTAGGTCCACCATGGGGGCCCTGTGATCCATCCAATAGCTGACTGTGAGCATCCACTTCTGTGTTTGCTAGGCCCCGGCATAGTCTCACAAGAGACAGCTATATCAGGGTCCTTTCAGCAAAATCTTGCTAGTGTATGCAATGGTGTCAGCATTTGGAGGCTGATTATGGGATGGATCCCTGGATATGGCAGTCTCTACATGGTCCATCCTTTCATCTCAGCTCCAAACTTTGTCTTTGTAACTCCTTCCATGGGTGTTTTGTTCCCAATTCTAAGAAGGGGCAAAGAGTCCACACTTTGGTCTTCATTCTTCTTGAGTTTCATGGGTTTCACAAATTGTATCTTATATCTTGGGTATTCTAAGTTTCTGAGATAATATCCACTTATCAGTGAGTATATATCATTTGAGTTCTTTTGTGATTGGGTTACCTAACTCAGGATGATGCCTTCCAGGTCCAACCATTTGCCTAGGAATTTCAAAAATTCATTCTTTTTAATAGCAGAGTAGAACTCCATTGTGTAAATGAACCACATTTTTTGTATCCATTCCTCTGTTGAGGGGCATCTGGGTTCTTTCCAGCTTCTGGTTATTATAATTAAGGCTGCTATGAACATAGTGGAGCATGTGTCCTTCTTACCAATTGGAACATCTTCTGGATATATGCCCAGGACGGTATTGCAGGATCCTCCAGTAGTACAATGTCCAATCTTCTGAGGAACCGCCAGACTGATTTCCAGAGTGGTTGTACAAATTTGCAATCCCACCAACAATTGAGGAGTGTTCTTCTTTCTCCACAGCTTTGCCAGCATCTGCTCTCACCTGAAGTTTTGATCTTAGCCATTCTGACTGGTGTGAGGTGGAATCTCAGGGTTATTTTGATTTGCATTTCCCTGATGATTAAGGATGCTGAACATTTTTCAGGTGCTTCTGAACCATTCGGTATTCCTCAGGTGAGAATTCTTTGTTTACCTCTTAGCCCCATTTTTTATTGGGGTTATTTGATTTTCTGGAGTCTACCTTCTTGAGTTCTTTATGTATATTGGATATTAGTCCCCTATCTGATTTAGGATAGGTAAAGATCCTTTCCCAATCTGTTGGTGGCATTTTTGTCTTTTTGACGGTGTCTTTTGCCTTACAGAAGCTTTGCAGTTTTATGAGGTCCAATTTGTCAATTCTCGATCTTACAGCACAAGCCACTGCTGTTCTATTCAGGAATTTGTCCCCTGTGCCCATATCTTCAAGGCTTTTCCCCACTTTCTCCTCTATAAGTATCTGTGTCTATGGTTTTATGTGAAGTTCCTTGATCCACTTAGATTTGACCTTAGTATAAGGAAATAGGGATGGATCAATTCGCATTCTTCTACATTATAACCACCAGTTGTACCAGCACCATTTGTTGAAAATGCTGTCTTTTTTCCACTGGATGGTTTTAGCTCCCTCGTTGAAGATCAAGTGACCATAGGTGTGTGGGTTCACTTCTGGGTCTTCAATTCTATTCCATTGGTCTACTTGTCTGTCACTATACCAGTACCATGCAGTTTTGATCACAATTGCTCTGTAGTAAAGCTTTAGGTCAGGCATGGTGATTCCATCACAGGTTCTTTTATCCTTGAGAAGAGTTTTTGCTATCCTAGGATTTTTATTATTCCAGATGAATTTGAAGATTTCTCTTTCTACTTCGTTGAAGAATTGAGTTGGAATTTTGATGGGGATTGCATTGAATCTGTAGATTGCTTTTGGCAAGATAGCCATTTTTACAATGTTGATCCTGTCAATCCATTAGCATGGCAGATCTTTCCATCTTTTTAGATCTTCTTTAATTTCTTTCTTCAGAGACTTGAAGTTCTTATCATACAGATCTTACACTTCCTTAGTTAGAGTCACACTAAGATATTTTATATTACTTGTGACTATTGAGAAGGGTGTTGTTTCCCTAATTTCTTTCTCAGCCTGTTTATTCTTTGTGTAGAGAATGGCCATTGACTTGTTTGAGTTAATTTTATATCCAGCTACTTGATTGAAGCTGTTTATCAGACTTAGGAGTTCTCTGGTGGAATTTTTAGGGTCACTTATATATACTATCATATCATCTGCAAAAAGAGATATTTTGGCTTCTTCCTTTCCAATTTGTATCCCCTTAATCTCCTTTTGTTGTCGAATTGCTCTGGCTAGGACTTCAAGTACAATGTTGAATAGGTAGGGAGAAAGTGGACAGCCTTGTCTAGTCTCTGATTTTAGTGGGATTGCTTCCAGCTTCTCACCATTTACTTTGATGTTGGCTACTGGTTTCCTGTAGATTGCTTTTATCATGTTTAGGTATGGGCCTTGAATTCCTGATCTTTCCAAAACTTTTATCATGAATGGGTGTTGGATTTTGTCAAATGCTTTTTCTGCATCTAACGAGATGATCATGTGGTTTTTGTCTTTGAGTTTGTTTATATATTGGATTACGTTGATGGATTTCTGTATATTAAACCATCCCTGCATCCCTGGAATAAAATCTACGTGGTCAGGATGGATGATTGTTTTATTGTGTTCTTGGATTCGGTTAGCGAGAATTTTATTGAGTATTTTTGCATTGATATTCATAAGGGAAATTGGTCTGAAGTTCTCTATCTTTGTTGGATCTTTCTGTGGTTTAGGTATCAGAGTAATTGTGGCTTCATTGAATGAGTTGGGTAGAGTATCTTCTACTTCTATTTTGTGGAATAGTTTGTGCAGAACTGGAATTAGATCTTCTTTGAAGGTCTGATAGAACTCTGCACTAAACCCATCTGGTCCTGGGCTTTTTTTGGCTGGGAGACTATTAATGACTGCTTCAATTTCTCTATGGGATATGGGACTCTTTAGATCATTAACTTGATCCTGATTTAACTTTGGTACCTGGTATCTCTCTAGAAATTTATCCATTTCATCCAGGTTTTCCAGTTTTGTTGAGTATAGCCTTTTGTAGAAGGATCTGATGGTGTTTTGGATTTCTTCAGGATCTGTTGTTATGTCTCCCTTTTCATTTCTGATTTTGTTAATTAGGATGCTTTCCCTGTGCCCTCTATTGAATCTGGCTAAGGGTTTATCTATCTTGTTGATTTTCTCAAAGAACCAGCTCCTCTTATGTTTGCTTTTTGCCATCTGGTAATCTCTGGAGCTAGTTGTTATAGTTGTCTCTGGTTAGAGCTTGTTCCTCAGGTGATTATGTTAGCCTCTATCAGCAGACTTGGGAGAATAGCTCTCTCCTGAGTTTCAGTAGTCAGAGTACTCTCTGCAGGCAAGCTCTCCTCTTGCAGGGAAGGTGCCCAGATATCTGGTGTTCGAACCTGCCTCCTGGCAGAAGTTGTGTTCCACTCACCAGAAGTCCTAAAATCCTGTGGAGAGTCCTGTGGGGACATTGGGGGTGTCTGCAGACTCTGTGCCCAAGGTGCCCCAGTGCTGGCCACTACCGGAAGGGCCTTTGTAAGGACTCTTAAGCACTGAGCCATCTCTGTAACCCTAATTTGTGGTTTTCTAAGTAGAGTTTCTATATTGTTTGCCACAGAAGACAATGGGTGAGAACAGCTGTGACTGACCAAAGCTGAGTCCCAATGGACATTAGGTCTCTTTCAGAGGCTCAGAATCAATTGTCTTAATTCCAATATGACATTCTGTCTTTGAATCACTCATCACTGAATCATGCATGTTGCTTTCTATAAATTCACCCAAAATGTAGTATCTCTAATAGCTGAATAAAAATGAGGAACCAAAATTGTCACCCCACCCTAAGTAACAAACAACCAGATTAAAGAATAAGTTTGACCTTAATACAGGAGTATTTTTCAAAAGAAGGACTGTACTAAAAGAAGAAATATTCTATTTAGAAGTATTTACAATCGGCCTAGCTGATACTTCTAAAATATTTATGTGATAAATGGAAGCCATAAAGAAGTCCACAGACCTGTGTTATGCTACTATAGATGTTCAGGTTCTGAAAACTCAACTTCTCTGCCCTACTAAGAATGTCCTGTGGTCTTAAAATGAGCTATTGATCTTAGATTTTTAATTTAGATTAGTTCTTCACTTAAAAGTGAAATAAATGGCAGTTCCCACATGTTATATCACCAAAGCAGCAATTATTGTAAGAAAAACAGCCATCTGAGCTTCCATTTTAATCCAGCCCCTTCCTACAATTTGCAGGCAGTATTGGAAATATCCATATCACCTGTCTGTGAAAAGTTGTTTTGAGTGGCATGTCAAAAGTTGAAGAGAAATTAGAAAAACAACTTGTGGTTTTTCAAAGACCAATGGAGACAGATGGGCAATAGCTTTAATTTTATCTGTGAGCAACTGTTGTTTGTAAGGATTTTTTTTAACTTTTAAGAAAGAGAGTAAAGGTGTAACTGAAAAAATAAATGAAAATGTTTCTAAGTTAAATTTGCAAAATTTTTAAGAAGTTGGGGAACGCGCAATTGCATGATTTTGGTGTCTTCTGGAAAGTGAATTCTTGAGCATGTTATTGGGGAAAGAAAAATAATACCACAAAAAGGTGAAAGAAGACATAGACTTGAAATTTTACATAGAAGCCATGTATTTAGTCCTAAAGACATTTTACATCTGATATTTTCAGGTAACCCCAGATGTTTAATAATATTTGTCCTTGAGACAAATATAGATCTCTACCAACACAAAGACAGACCTACATCTCTAGGGGAAGGACTGTGTGACATCCCTTGAGCTCTATAAAATTTATCTTGGGCCATCTTTCTTGACATCTTTATATAAAACATTATAATATAGGGGTGGGGAGAAAAAACATTATAATATAAATTGCATCTGGGTGTTTTGTCTGAAGTTCTATATCACTGTTTAATAATTAAGAGCTGGAAACCTCTCCCTGGCTTTATTACATTCTTTAGCAAGAATAAATTATCTTGATACAGCACCTTTCTCCATAACAGTAGAAGCCTTGGACTCATTCAAAAGAAAGAAAGAAAGAAAGAAAGAAAGAAAGAAAGAAAGAAAGAAAGAAAGAAAGAAAGAAAGGAAGGAAGGAAGGAAGGAAGGAAGAAAGAAAGAAAGAAAGAAAGAAAGAAAGAAAGAAAGAAAGAAAGAAAGAAAAAAGAGAAAGAAAGAGAGAAAGAAAGAAAATTAGTTTAATGATTAATAAATCATATCCCATGGGACAAGAGTCCATGTTTGAATTTTTTATTGAAACAATGTTATATATTCAGACTTCTCAATTGCCTACATATTTATAAATGTGGAAGCTTGCCACAGGTGCCTCTTTTTGTTGTATATGAGATAGGGATGACAAAACTGCCTGGTACACTGCAAAAAATGAAATGAGTTACTATATCCAAAGTGCTGAAATTAGAGGCTGGCACACAGATAACACTACAGGCATCAACTTCTGTTTATAGGTGTTCTTGTGTGCATGTTAGCCAGAAAAGTCTCTTGGCATCATGTGAATGAGGATTTCCTTGTAGAAAGTCGTTCCTGGAAGTATAAAAATAAAAATAAGAATTTTTTTAAAAAAGATGTTAGTAGGTACAAATGAATTTTTGTTGTTTCAGGGGCCTCATACATTTCCTAGAGCCACAAAGAGAAGTAGGTCGTAGTATGGCTGGCCTCTTCTTATAGTGCTTGTCTCAAAATGTATATTATAGCTTCGATGAACAGGCAGCCAGACACTCTGGAGACTGGGACTTCTAACATTTATCCCATTCTCAGCCTGATAACTCCTGAACTGTCTTCCCATTTCTCACTAACAGAGAATTAACTCATTTCAATGATTTACCTGTTATCTGGTTCCCTGGCAAATGAAGAATTTTGATGAAAGAAATGACTAGTTTTGTCTGTTGCCTAATATACAGCTCAATGCCTACTTATGGGAGGAAATAAAATCACAATTATAGGAGGAAGATTTTAATGAGAACATTGACTGCCACTTTAAAAAGTTTGTAATGAAAGCGTGGAGTAGGGTTTGGGCTTGTGTCTAAAGACACTCGGATAAAACATCATGCATAGCAGAGATAAGACACCAGCCAGGGTTTAGGCTTTAGATACTGTGATAAAAGTGACCCAAGTCAACTCAAGGTAGGAGAGGCTTAAGTTGAATTAAAGATGATTATAGAAGAGAATCAAGGGAAACCAAGGAAGAAGCTTAAGACAAGATCCTGGAGACAGGACCTCTCCAGACCATGGAGGAATGCTGCTTTGTAGTTTGATATCCATGTTTTGTTTGCTCATCTTGCTATCTTACACAACCAAGGACCATGCACCCAAAGATGGTAAAACTGAGAGTGGTCTAGGCACTATCATATCAATCATTATTCAAGAAAATGGCCCACAGGTAGGCCCACAGGCCAGTCTAATGGAGGCAATTCTCAATTGAAACTTCCTCTTTCCAAGTGACTCTAGTTTGGGTCAAGTTGACAAAAACTAACCAGCACAATTTCACCCTTGCCATCTGGACACACAAATATCACACTCTGTAACATTTCCTTTGTTTATCCCAAGATCTCCTGTCAAATTCACCATATAAAATATAGTAACACTTTCAAAGCACTTCAGTCCTTTAAAAAATAATCAAACGTTTTAAAGGTCAAAGTATCTTTAAAATATCCAGAGTCTTCAAAAACAAACTCGTCTTGGAAAGATCAGGAATTCAAGTCCCATACCTAAACATGATAAAAGCAATCTACAGGAAACCAATAGCCAGCATCAAAGTAAATGGTGAGAAGCTAGAAGCAATCCCACTAAAATCAGGGACTACACAAGGCTGTCCACTCTCTCCCTACCTATTTAACATTGTACTTGAAGTCCTAGCCAGAGCAATTCGACAACAAAAGGAGATCAAGGGGATACAAATTGGAAAGGAAGAAGTCAAAATATCACTTTTTGCAGATGATATGATAGTATATATAAGTGACCCTAAAAATTCCACCAGAGAACTCCTAAGTCTGATAAACAGCTTCAATCAAGTAACTGGATATAAAATTAACTCAAACAAGTCAATGGCCTTTCTGTGCACAAAGGATAAACAGGCTGAGAAAGAAATTAGGGAAACAACACCCTTCTCAATAGTCACAAATATTATAAAATACCTTGGCGTGACTCTAACTAAGGAAGTGAAAGATCTGTATGATAAGAACTTCAAGTTTCTGAAGAAAGAAATTAAAGAAGATCTCAGAAGATGGAAAGATCTCCCATGCTCATGGATTGGCAGGATCAATATAGTAAAAATGGCTATCTTGCCAAAAGCAATCTACAGATTCAATGCAATCCCCATCAAAATTCCAACTCAATTCTTCAACAAATTAGAAAGGGCAATCGGTAGATTCATCTGGAATAACAAAAATCCTAGGATAGCAAAAACTCTTCTCAAGGATAAAAGAACCTCTGGTGGAATCACCATGCCTGACCTAAAGCTGTACTACAGAGCAATTGTGATAAAAACTGCATGGTGCTGGTATAGTGACAGACAAGTAGACCAATGGAACAGAATTAAAGACCCAGAGATGAACCAACACACCTATGGTCACTTGATCTTCGACAAGGGAGCTAAAACCATCCAGTGGAAGAAAGACAGCATTTTCAACAAATGGTGCTGGCACAACTGGTGGTTATCATGTAGAAGAATGCGAATCGATCCATACTTATCTCCTTGTACTAAGGTCAAATCTAAGTGGATCAAGGAACTTCACATAAAACCAGAGACACTGAAACTTATAGAGGAGAAAGTGGGGAAAAGCCTTGAAGATATGGGCACAGGGGACAAATTCCTGAATAGAACAGCAATGGCTTGTGCTGTAAGATCGAGAATTGACAAATGGGACCTCATGAAACTGCAAAGCTTCTGCAAGGCAAAAGACACCGTCAATAAGACAAAAAGACCACCAACAGATTGGGAAAGGATCTTTACCTATCCCAAATCGGATAGGGTACTAATATCCAATATATATAAAGAACTCAAGAAGGTGGGCTCCAGAAAATTGAATAACCCCATTAAAAAATGGGGTTCAGAGCTGAACAAAGAATTCTCACCTGAGGAATACCGAATGGCAGAGAAGCACCTGAACAAATGTTCAACATCCTTAATCATCAGAGAAATGCAAATCAAAACAACCCTGAGATTCCATCTCACACCAGTCATAATGGCTAAGATGAAAAATTCAGGTGACAGCAGATGCTGGCGAGGATGTGGAGAAAGAGGAACACTCCTCCATTGTTGGTGGGATCGCAAGCTTGTACAACCACTCTGGAAATCAGTCTGGCGGTTCCTCAGAAAATTGGACATAGTACTACTGGAGGATCCCACAATACCTCTCCTGGGCATATATCCAGAAGATGTCCCAACCGGTAAGAAGGACACATGCTCCACTATGTTCATAGCAGCCTTATTTATAATAGCCAGAAGCTGGAAAGAACCCAGATGCCCCTCAACTGAGGAATGGATACAGAAAATGTAGTACATTTACACAATGGAGTACTACTCAGCTATTAAAAAGATTGAATTTATAAAATTCCTAGGCAAATGGATGGACCTGGAGGGCATCATCCTGAGTGAGGTAACCCAATCACAAAGGAACTCGCACAATATGTACTCATTGATAAGTGGATATTAGCCCAGAAACTTAGGATACACAAGATATAAGATACAATTTGCTAAACGCATGAAACTCAAGAAGAATGAAGACCAAAGTGTGGACACTTTGCCCCTTCCTAGAAATGGGAACAGAAGACCCATAGAAGGAGTTACAGAGACAATATTTGGAGCTGTGACGAATGGATGGACCATCTAGTGATTGCCATGTCCAGGGATCCATCCCATAATCAGCTTCCAAGCGCTGACACCATTGCATACACTAGCAAGATTTTGCTGTAAGGACCCAGATATAGCTGTCTCTTTTGAGACTATGCCAGGGCCTAGCAAACACATAAGTGAATGCTCACAGTCAGCTATTGGATGGGTCACACGGCCCCCAATGCAGGAGCTAGAGAAAGTACCCAAGGAGCTAAAGGGAACTGCAACCCTATATGTGGAACAACAATATGAACTAAGCAGTACCCCGGAGCTCTTGTCTCTAGCTGCATATGTATCAAAAGATGGCCTAATGAGCCATCACTGGAAAGAGAGGCCCTTTGGACTTGCAAACTTTATATGCCCCAGTACAGGAGAACACCAAGGCCAAAAAGGGGGAGTTGGTGGGTAGGGGATTGGGGGTGTGTGTGGGGGGGGGGGACTTTTGGGATAGCATTGGAAATGTAAACGAGGAAAATACCTAACAAAAAAATAAAAAATAAATTAAAAAATAAAAACTAACTGCTTTCTTACCCCAAGAGGGAAGAATCAGTACATAAAAGCAATCTCATGTCACAGATGGAAAGGGGACAGCAGTTAGGAGTACTGACTACTTTTCCAGAGGACCTAGGTTTGATTCCCAGTGTAATACTTGTTCTCTATTTATGTTTGAGAGAAAGGTTTTGTTTTTTATTAGAACAGAAAGGGGAAAAGTGTTGTGGATGATGGGCTTGGTGCTGTTTGTATTTTGATGCTAATTCCATTTTCCTGGGAGGGGTTGGGGACCAGGAGTAAGTCATGTACTCAGATGACTTCTTGTGAACCAGTCTCCTAATGAATAAAGGAGCCAATCACTAGGTGAGTAGGAGGGACATCCAAGTTGGACAGAGGAAGAGAGGAAGCAGGGGAGAGTTAGGTCCTTTTGGACAGGGACACCATGAGGACAAGATGTAGCTTCGAGTGTCTCCTGGTTTCAATGGCAGGTCCATCAGGATTCTCCACTAGAGGATGTAGATTTAATAAGGCTTACAAGATTAGGATTTTAGTTGTTATGTCCAGCGATTGAGTTATCATTGTTTCTGGGGAAAAAAAAAAAAGTACTGACTAGTTTTCTAGAGGACCTGACATATGATTCCTAGTATTCATATGATGCCAAAACATCTTTAACTTCTGTTCCTAGAGATCCAACACCCTATTTTGGCCTGCTCAGATACCAGGTACACACAAGATAAAGTGTAATATATCCAGCACAAACAACTATGCATATAAAATAATAAAATATCTTTAAAAGCCATCACACTATAGTAAAACCAAAGTCCAACAATGTAGCTGCAAACCTTGTAGCTGAGTGGTCTAACATCTCGGGCTCAGTCAGGATATTCTGGGCTCCAAAGTGGTTGGATAATGCCACTTCTTCTGGCTCTGCCATTTACAATTCACAGAGCTTGTCTCATGGGCTCAGGTTAGCTACATGGGTTACTGTCATTAGTGGTCACCTATTGTTCTACTACCCCAATGTGCTGTGGCCTACCCTGTAACTGAGGCTGTTCCTTCTCAGGTGGGCTTTCCTGACCTCTCACCCTACTTAGCCTCAGTTACTCTCCATAACCCTTTCCATCCTGTAATTTACATGTTGTGAAACTAGTACTATGTGCAGACTGTTACAAATTAGCAAGTTGACAATTTGAGGTACAGCTTTGCCTCCCTACTGGATTACAGCTTCTGTGTACTGACCATAAGAAACTCTTCTCTGAGGCTGTTGTGTCAATTATGCTAGTCTCTATTTAATCACCACCAATTCTTCAGGCCCATCTAGCCTGCATTGATCATTCCAGTAAAGCTACGTTTTACTTCCCTAGAAGCTTAATCTACGATACTGCATAAATGAACCTGAAAGAGTCTTTGCTTCCCTCTGGAACTTTACGAGCTAAGCCTTCAATTTTTCTGGAACTATCCACACAGCCCTATCGTCCAAATTCCCATACATCTCATTAAGATTTGAGCACTCAATGGCCCTTTCTGGCCAAAAGCTTCAAAATCCTTTCACAAGTCTTCACCAAAACATTGTTAAATCTATCGCAGCAATACGTGACTTCCCTATACCAGTTTGTGTCCAAGTTTGCTTTGTGTTGCTGTGATAAACACCGTGACAATGAGCTGATTGGAGAGAAATTTGTTCATTTCATCTTGCAGCTTACTGCCCATCACGAAGAGGAGTGGGGGCAGGAGCTCAAGTCAAAAACCTAGTGGCTGGAGCTGAAAAATAATGCGGGAACTTCACTTACTAGGTTGCTACCCATACCTTGTTCAGCTTGTCTCCTCATATAACTCAGGACCATCTGTCCAGGGATGGGACTGTTCACAGTAGCATTGGTTCCTCTAACGTTATCAATCAATACAAAGTCGCAATGGCATGTTCACAAGCCCGTCTGCAGGAGGCAGTTCCTCAGTTGCCGTTCCCTCTTCTCAAGTGATTCTAGTTTATATCAAGTTGACAAAAAGTGAAGATCACAGCCCTACAGTAGAATGGATCCAGTAAGGAAGGGCATACCAGCAGAGAGGGAAAATGCACTTACCTAGCTACAATTTCACCTAATCACATGTAAACTAGAGCTGTGTGTCAAGAAGAAAAGAGTGATTATCTTTAAACACATTTAAAGTATGCCTCAGGTCTCCTCACTCTACGGCCTCTGTCACAGCTATCCTGGAGACTGTCTAGGATGGCTGAAGAAACATGGTCTTTTGCTTTCTAGGTTTTACCCACATGAGAATCTGATGAATAAAATGCAGTTTCTGGCTAACTAAAAACCCAATTAATTCACTTCAAAAATAAAACACAGTGTAATGGGTCAGCTAGGGATTTAAACTTGTCGGGCAGCTTAACCTTTGATGGAAGAAATGGCACTAGTGATCGTCCCACTGCTGAAATGTTCAGTACTGAAACTTCATTCTCTGCATTGATTTCCACTCTCTAGCACTGGAGAAAGGTTCTGCTCCACCAAGTGCATTCTCTTGCTGTCTTAACACTGAGTTGAATCGTGACTCTGAGGGGCAAGACAGAAAGAGCAACAGGGCATAAAAGTGCATTCAGCTCTCATTCTTGACAGCTGAACTCTGATGTGGTTTTCCTCATCAAAAACCTACTCTGACTTAATCCAACAATTTTTCCTAGGGTAGAAACCAATCAGAAGTAATTTTGAAAAAATAAGTAAAACAATATATTCCTAGAAACCCCAGAAGCCACGGAGAGTAAATTAAGCCCTGTTCTCTTGTGTCTGTGTCCTGACCCTTCACGACTAAGAGTGATACCTGTTCCCATCTGGAGCTGACTACTTCTCATGATCTAACGAAAGTTTTCCTAATATCTATGGAAGTTTATAACATTCCCACCCAGAAAATTTGCTTGAGAAACAGTAATGAAACTGTGTAAACCAATTCTGTTATTTTGGTTTACAAATCTGTTTTACAAATACACCTGTGCCTTCACTTATTTTCTGTACCAAACTCATAACACCCCTGAGCCTTCACTACTGTACAGTCAATAACTTTGTTTATTCCCAACTCCAATCCAACCTATCCTTTTGGGTGGAAACAAAGTAAGCATGATCCTTGTTGAAGCCCTTGGTTAGTTTCACTGAAATGAACTGAAAGTAAAATATGTCACGGACAATTTCTCTATACTTAGAGCAAATAAAGCCCTGGAACCTGACTGTAGATTGGCCGGTCATAAGTCTGTGATTCCTTTTTCTGGAAAGTGGAAATAAACATCCCTACAGAGAAGCACAATGGGGAATTTTTAAGTCAGAATTAAATCCCAGTTCTTGGTAAAGGAAGTGAAGCCTGATACATGGACATTTCCCCAAACTTGAGATGATACAGTAGCCGTGTCTAACTTTCAAATGGAACTAACAGTTTATAGCCACTTTTCCATTTGGTTTTTCAGCACATGGAGGACGCAGAGCAGATGCTATTATTTCTGCTTTGAAATCACATGCTTAGTCCTAATACAGATAAGTGACTTGTTTCAGTTCCATCCAAGTATCAGAGCAGAGGCAGCCAACCTTCTAAACCACTCATTCACTGTTTTCTTTTTTTTTAAGTAGATTGTACCACAAGCTTTCTCCTTTTGTTGTTTTTCTTTTCTTTGTGTGTGTGTGTGTGTGTGTGTGTGTGTGTGTGTGTGTGTGTTAAGGAGGAGTGTGCTCATATGTGGTGTGTGTGTGTGTGTGTGTGTGTGTGTGTGTGTGTGTGTGTGTTAAGGAGGAGTGTGCTCATATGTGGTGTGTGTGTGTGTGTGTGTGTGTGTGTGTGTGTGTGTGTGTGTAGCAGCCAGAAGAAGACTTCAAGTGTCATCCTCTAGCCCTCTCTGCCTTGTTCCTTTGAGAAAAGGTGTTGTATAAAAACCTGGAGCTTTCTGCTTTGTTTTTTCTGAGGGCAATAACAAACAAGCCCCAATGATCGTCACCCCCTCAATGCTGGGGTTACAGGTTCATTCAACCACACGAGTCTTACATACTGGGGGTTCAAACACAGGTCCACATACTCACAGAGCAAATGTTCTTCTTCCCAGCAATCTCCCTATCCTCTTAGAAGCTTTCTTAAGGCTGGCATTCTCACATTTAAAAGCATAGACATTACCTGGGAATCCTGTTAATATGTGAATTCTGACTCAGCTTGTCTAAGGTGGGCCCGTAGTTCTGTTTGTCTGCCAAACTCAGATGAAGTTGCTGGTCCTCAGGCTACAATCTGAGTATCATGCTTGAGCAACAGGAGGGAAGCTATGGCTAATCCACCTTTATGTCCTTAGTGCTTGCCATGTGGTGGATGTTTGCCAACTGCATAGTGACTCAATGAAAGAACAGCCATTCTTGGCCCACTTTTATAACCCTAGTGCTAAGCACATAGCAAAAGCACTCAGAAAATAAGTAGTGAATTCATGAAGTAATTAGCAGTCAATGGAAGCACAGGTTACACAGGCCTGCATACAAACCCATTCTGCAAAAAAAAAAAAAAAAAAGAAAAGAAAAGAAAAGAAAAAGAAAGGATTTGTAGAGCAAGAAAGGCCTTGGGACACAACCCAGCATTCACTGGAATTAACTCCTGGGTTCCTAGTAACACAATTTCTCCATGTGATCGCATCCATCAGAGTGAATTCTCCATCCTATAAGCAAAATGATAACTTTTTCCCCAAGTGCTTTTTTGTGTTTTGAGACTTTGCCTCCTTTGCCACAGCCAAGGGAAATAAGCCAATTTCAGCATATTATTTTGTGCTCTGGGGAAAGAAAGATGGGTTAGTGCAGTCTACCTCGCACTGCTGAAACCACAGCCTGAGTTTTCTACCTCCTGGCCCAGTCCTTGACCTTTATCTTGAGTCTCAAGGACTGTTTCATATGCTCTTCCTCCCACACAGTACTTCAATCTTGTTACATGGTAGGCTGGGGCTGTGCTGCAAGCAGAATACTTGCTGTCCTGAATAAGTCATGAGGTAAAGGGCTTTATTAAGAGTAAAGAGATAACACAGCAGAATTTAGTAAAATTCTCTCAACAGGGCTGAGACCCTTGGTGTTAGACTTCTTTCTAACATAGAAGGGTTTTGGTTCAGCCCCCAATGTTACAAAGGAACAAACAAGCAAACATTTTGCAACTAGTTGGTTAGAAATAGAACAATACAATCTACATTAAATCATGTTCCAGCAATTCCATCTCACCCAGTGTAAGATGCTATGACACTTTAAATTTGTTGGGTAAAGCATGAAATCATCTGTCGCTTATGAATTAACCTATGAAATGGTATGGTTGCAAACACAAGCAGCAATTAAAATTCTTCAGAAATAGCATTGAGGGAGAGGAAATAAAAAATAAGTAGAGAGAAACAGAACAGCATACTCTTCCATTTCTTTTAAATATTTTTTTATTTTTACATACACAGACATATCTGTGCACCACGTGCATGCCTGGTGCCAGCAGAGGTTAAAAGAAGAAAATGTTGGATCCTCATCAAGTCACTAGGAGACTAAGCACATCCTTTCCCAGTGAGGCCATTCAAGGCTGTCCATTTAGGGGCACAGGATCCACAGGTGGGCAGGCAACAGGCTCAGGAACAGCCTCTGCTCCAGTTGTTTGGGAGACCCACATGAAGACCAAGCTGCTCATCTGCTACATATGTGCAGGGGCCATATGTCCATCCCAGATCACCCGTTGGTTGGTGATTCAGTCTCTGGAAGTCCCTAAGAGTCCAAGTTAGGTGACTCTGTTGGTCTTCCTATGGAATCCCTGTTCTCTTCTGGTCCTTCAATCTTTCTCCCACCTCTCCTATAAGACTCCAAGCTTGATCTAATGGTTGGGTGTGTCTCTCCATCTCTTTCCATTGGCTGCTTGGTGGGGCCTCTCAGAGGACAGTACGTTAAGTTCCTGTCTGCAAGTATAGCGAATATAGTTATAGTGTCAGGGATTAGTTCTTGCCCATAGCATAGGTCTTAATTTAGGGTAATCATTGGTTGAGCCTAGTTTTATGAGATCCTGTCTCAAAAAATGCAAAATGAAAAAATAAAGAAAAACAATAAAGCCCCCAATACAATGTGATTATATTAGAACTAAACTAATCACAATGGCCCTAAATAGTCAGTTTCCCCTGGAGCACAGAAGTAAAGTCTATTAAATATAAAAAGAAGGGGTGATTCTGCAGAAAAAGCCTGGCAGCCACTACTAAAACTAAAACAAGAAGGCGAGTGGAAAAAATGAGGGCTCCACATCTCATTTTGATCTTATATTTTGCCTGAACTCTGGTCACTAGATTTTTCCTTGTTTCCAAAGCCCAGTCCTAACCTGACTGCTGAGTCCTATATAAGCCATCTGCCTGAAAATATCAGCAGCAGAAATTAGTAGAGTTTCTTACTTTATTTGTGCCAAGAGTTGTATTTTTCTATTTTACCATCATAAACACCTATAAGTATGTGTTCACTATACCTCTGTTTATAGTTGAAACAGCCAGGATTCAGAGTTAGTTTGCTTCCCTCCCTAAAAACAGAAGACTAATGAAAAAAAATAGACTGGATACACAAGTGTTTGACTTCACAGTCTGAGTCATCAATTAGTAGGCTGTGTTTCATGATTATATTGTCATGGATTTGCCTATGATTAACACTTGTCTGTTTGAGCACAAATCACCTTATACCCTCTGACCATCCTCATCTGTGAAGTCAATCCCTTCTCAATGAGCTTATCTCACTGCATGATGCTGTTGTGTAGGTTTAAGGAGGCTATACACATACACAAGTAGTGTGATGACCATGCATATTCCTTCTATAATCAAGAAAAGTGGCAGATAGATACAGATAAGAATGGTACTGAGACACATGCCTTACACCAGGTCACATAGCCAGTCACTTCTAGCCCTACTAAAAAGGGCACCATTTCCTGCTAACTTCCCCAGTCATCTGTGGTACCCTAGATTCAGAATACTTTACAAGAATACTTTACAGAAAACTACAAGAGCAAATCTTCATAATATGGCTAAGAATGTCCTTATATCCAGCCAGCTCAGATGCTGTTCTATGTATCTTATAGCTGCCTCTAGAAGGGCATGTTACTATTCTCTAAGTCGTTGTCTACTACCCAGGGCACCATGACATGTGAGAAGCTATGGCATGCCCCCCACAACACATATGCATATACACACTTTACTATACTTTTGGCATTTATACAGATTGCACCCTTTGCACTAGAATGAAGTCCTCATCTCTATTAATCAGAATAAGCACATAACAGAAAGTGTGGTATTAGACTACTCTTTGCACCTGTTTGGTAAGATTTTTTAAAAGATAGTAAGGTTGCTGAAATATAAAGACATGAAAAGAAGTTGGTCATGCCTCTGTTTCTCTTTCTAATATCCACTCCAAACATCAATAACCTTACATTTTCCTTTTAAGGAGTTCTTTATTCTAATAACTTTCACAGTTATACTTAAGAATGAGTAATTGGAACAAATATAATTTGGAAATTCTCAATTAAGTGAGCAAAATGCTTGGTCCTATTTTTTTGTTGATGGTTGGTTGGTTGGTTCGTTGGTTGGTTGGTTGATTTTGAATTTTTTAAGAGAGTGTCCAACTGTGTAACTCTGGCTGTTCTAGAATTTACTATGTAAGCCAGGCTGTATTCAGACTCATGGAGATCCACCTGCCTCTGCCTTTTGGGTGCTGGGATTAAAGATATGGGCCAGTACTCCTGGCTTATTTGGTTTTTCAAGACAGAGATAATTTGGAAAAGCTAAAAAAGAAAAGCAAGATTCTAAATACCAACATCACTCAAGGGCTGAGTTGACTGTTCTGAGAAGGCTGTTCCTGCTTGGTACCAAGACGATCATTCTTCTGGAGTACCCTTTACAAGAGTTTCTTCTTTGGGCTGGGAAGATGGTTCAGTAAAGAGAATGGTGGCTACACAAGAATGAAGAACTGAGCTTATATTCCAAACATCCATGGGAAAAAATCAGGTGTGGCATTATTCACCTGTAATCGAAGCACTAGGGAGGCCAAAGACTGGAGAGCCCTGAAGTTCACTGGCCAGATTCTTTCTACATAGGTGAACGCCATATTCAATGAAAGAGCCTGTCTTGTAAATCAGCTACTAGGAAGGAATAGATGAAGACAGACGGCCTCAGCCTCTGATCTTCATGTACACTTACATGTATAGGCACACACACGGGGGAGGGGGTGGGAGTTTTGAATTATCCTATTTGTCCTTAAAGGGCTCTTTGTTAAAGATATTTTCCTTGGTAGACAAAGTTGAAACCCTTATGAATCTTTTAAGATAGCAGCTTTTCAGCTCATACCAGTGTGTCTTCAGTGGATATAATACCAACATGCTGTTGTAAGCGGATGTTTCAGCATCGCCAGAGAAAAGGCCACCTAGTAAACATAAATGAACAACCAGCGTTCCAAAATATCTTCAGCACTCTTGGAAGCTTATAAACACTGTAGTGGATTTAAAAGAAAGCTGAAATGCATCTTCCTCGCCTGAGTGACAGTGGTTGTCATGGACCAATGTCTGGAAAGACCTGGAGTTAAAAATAAAGAACCTTAATAACCATCTTGCCTTATTGCTCAAGTTACTTAATATCTATAAGCCTCAATTATGACATTTATAAAATACATATTGATAATAGTTTCCTCTAGACTTATAGACTATTTGTATTTATTGCTTCTCATTTCTGGTTAAAAACAATAACAACATATTTTTTTTCTTTTTTCTTTAAAGAACCATCCTTTCTTCATCCTCATAAATACGTGATAAGATCCCCCCATACCTGTCAGCACAACCCTGGCCACCACTGTGCAGACTCCTCTGGTTACTGGAGTTGTCTCTTAAGTGTGGCCATGTGGTAGAGAGAAAGCCAAGTAAGATTTCACCTCAGAATTCTCATTGGAATTTAACAGACAACACACTTTCTCTTTGGGGTTTTCTGGCTCAGACAAGAGAAGGCTGGAGGGGCAGGACACCATCTCAGGGATAGCATTTTTCAGGATGAAATGTAAGAAGAAAAAAATTCAAATAATATGGTTATAGTGAAGCCAGATACATGGATTTATAAAATTCTAGAATGACAAGCAGCCCCTACAATAGGATCATGAGTGGGTGGTGGTACTTAATCATGCTTTGTTAGCAGACTCCATAAGGACCTGTTATTATTTATTAGATATGTTTATGAGTATTGATGTTTTGCTACCATGGATGTCTGTGTAGCATGGATGTGACTGGTGTCTGGTGTCAGAAGATGATATGTGAGCTGCACTGTAAGTACTGGAAATTGAACCCAGGTCCTCTACAGAAGCTGCAAGTCCTCTTCAGCAGAAATCCACTGATCCTGAGAACAGGCCCCATAAGTACACGTTAGGTCACTTATGCCCAATGCAAAGAAGTGCCGCTGCGTCCTGAAAACTATCTTCCTAGAGCATGAACCACCAAAACAAGAGTCAAGTTTCAAGGCCTTTAGAATCCTCTCTCTGTCTCTTAGAAAGGTGAATGATGCAGGCACAACAATACTTTGGCTTCATCAAGCAAGACTGGGTAATGGTGATTTTTCTGAACTTGTTTTATGACAGTTTTGAGATGCAAAGGAGACCCTGAAAGACAGGATCCTTTTTCCATTCATCAGTCAGGACTAAATATTGAAAACATCTTCTCCATTCTAGTCCTCTCCCTTGTGGAAGCGACACTGTGAACTTACTCTTGCAGCCATTTCTGAGAAGAGTTCTATGCACAAATTAACCTGAACCGGTCTGAAGATAACATGCTTCTGTGGCCACTGTGACACACTGTTCTCAGTACCATTCTGATTATTTTATCACCAGGAAGTGCTCCATTTTATTTTACTTATTTAAATACATATTGGATTCTTCTATAGATTTCCTATCTAGTGGTCTATGTGCAGGCAAAACTCCCATTAGCTTTAATAAAAGTTTAAATATGAAATATTGTTAGAAGGCATCTGATATTTTATTCATACTGCTGATGGTTATTTAAATGTTTTAATTATTCCACTGGTTCCCTACAGCAGAGAAAAGGATAAAAACTAATTTGCTCTTCAAAATATGATATTATTCACATATTAAATGAGGCCAGTAAGAAATAAACTCCCCACAAAATTTTTCCCTAACACTCAGAAGCCCCATATATGACTAATTTTACATATGAAAGCCATCTCGTGAAACAGTAGTACTGAAGATTAGAGTGAAGGAAAGGCTATTTGGAAACAGTTGATTTTGTTGTGTTTGTTATAACTTACAAGACTTTTCCACAGCAGGAAATAAAAATGATTATCCTAACCCCAAATTACTATCTGTTGAACAACAGTTGATTTTATAATGGTTTCTCTTTATCCCATAAGTTATTTTTGCAGCTTTAGTTATTGATGTTTTTCAGCTGAGCAAATTTGAGGGAGTTGTGCTTATGGCTCAAATATGCAATCTAAATTTGATTCAATGATAACATTGAACGGGTGACTCATTTCTCATGGAAATGATGGAACGTTGAATACTGTGTCAGTCACAACAGTGCAGTGAATATCTGCCCCCAAATAGTAAATATTTGTTGCAAGAGGCAATATCATCTCCTTCCTTGACACAGCAATCTTCATTCCTTGTTGCCATAAGAAATTCATGTTCAATCATTGATCGATATGACAGAAAAATCTGTTGTTGGCAAAGCACGTTCAAAATGATCTTGTCCAGTTGTCCTCATCTCAGATGTTCTCCATCTGCTCCTCAAATCTAGGGCACACTGCAAAGCACAGATAACTTCATTCTGCAACTGACTGCGTTTGTTTATTTTACTTTTACTTTCTCTAAACAGAGCAAATGAAGACTTCCTCGGCATGCTTGATACTAAACAGAGTTCTTATGGCATCATAAGATTGGTTCACTGCAAAATGTTTCCAAACCCATCCTAACGAGGACTGTGTCCTGGCACGTTACATTTTCAGTGTAGACGGTCTCATCTTATACAGAGGAAGTGAACAAAGTAATGCTCATAATACAAGGAGATCAACGGCCCTGTGAGAAATGCTCATATTCCTCTGCTCTGCTTCCTTTATCTAGAGATGTATCAAGGAAGGTGATGCTGCAAAAGGTGCTTCCTATGGATAAGCTGAACGTTTCCCTCGGAGGAAATGCCAATGAGTAAGTGTCACACAGACCAAACTGCGTTCTTTCTTCAATAAAACATATGGGGTGCAGGCATAATGTTTTTATGCACTGTGTAAAGGTTATTCTTGTATTATTAAAATGCTGATGTTTTTTCTGTCCTCATATCTTGTTACAATCTGGACATGGCATTGAAATGCTATGTCTAGAAGCTCCTGTTTCAGGTTTGTATAAACAATTCTTACCATGTGTTCTCTGCCTTGTCAATAAATGCTAATCACCCAGTGGCTGGGCAAAAAAAAAAAAAAAAAAAAAAGAGAGAGAATAGAGCAAAAACTCCCACCAGCCAGGGGAAGGAGAGAAAAAGGGAGGGAGTTTCAGATCTGCCATGAGGAGGAGAGATTCTGGGAAGAAACATCTAAATCAGAGAGAATTAGAACAATATTAAACTGCAAGTATCATGGGGCTGGGGTTGGGAGGTAGCCAGATTAGCAACCCAGGTAGCAGGGATTAAGGCAGATCATTTAGAGACCCAAATACTGAGGTATGGCTTCAAATAAATCTTGGTTTCTCAGTGTGATTACTGGGGACTAGCAAAGTTAAAGAAATACAGCCATCAGATTAATTCACTGATTACATTCATATCAAAATAATTCATTTTACAACGGAGGTCATGCATGACTAAAAAGAACAACCCAGTGACATCATTGCAAGCTGAGTGGTGTGTCCTAAGTTAGCTAAGCTGTGAAATAGAAGACATCAGATCCTCTGCCACAGAGCTAGTAAAATGCAATCATTCTGAAACCAAACTGATGGTCATGAACACAGCCCACAATCAAAGTCAGTCAGAGTCCAAATGGAGAACAAATGCTCTAATAGATAAGGATGCAATACAAGCCAAGGCAATGTGTGCTGGCTTAGCAGCTAGCCCAAAGCCTGAGTCCACCTTCAGCAACTCACATCACTTTTGAATTCTCATCTACAAAAGAGGTCAAATCCTTTGTTTTTCTAGCATGCTCTGAAACAATAATCAGAATTAGATTCATCCTTATGTCTTGCAAGAGTAAATCAAAAATCCTTTGTCCAGTATAGTACTCTCATTTGAGTTTTTATATTTATTTAATTTAAATTGAAGGTAAAGTTAAATAAAAATGTATATGCCCTCCGTAAGTCACATGACTCATGTATCTAATGTTTAACACCCACAGGTAACTGTCAGTATATTCAGTAGGACAGATTATGGGGCATTCATATTATTGTAGAGAATACTCACTAGAATGATAACTATTTTCTACTCCCCAGAGTATGGCACTGTTCTAATAAATGCATATGGGATGAATATGTGAAGAAACAGGAAATAAAAAACAATTTCAACTTAACAAAAAAGCCACAGTAAAAAAAAAACTGGAACATTTTGGTGGTTATCAAAATTTTCAGTTCTACTATTGATAACAGTATGAAATGATACCTGACTATGAGTAATTTCAGTAAAACTAGCAACACAAAAACATACAGACAACTGCCTGCAATGGTATTTTAACTCATCAACTCAAAGAAGCAGTGTATCAAATTATTTGATCAACATTAGTCTAGGTACAGCTGTGAAGAAATTCTGCATATATTTAACATCCACCACATAATCAGGATCAACCAGTCATTTGAGAGGTCTTAAGAACAAAGACCAAGGTTTGCCACAGAAGTTTGTCACAAGCTGCAGCATAAAAACTTTACTTGCATTTCCAGCCTGCTGACCTGCCCTGCGAATTTCACATTTTCCAAGGTTCAAAGTTCTATAAACCAATGATTTAAATATAACTAACATGTGCATCTTTGCATATATGAGTGTGCACACATATATGTATATACACACATGTATACACATATATGTGTGTGTGTCTATAAATTCTGCTTCTTTGAAGAAGCCTCACTATATTCCTTTGTCACTGGGAAGCACTGTGAAATATACCTAACAATGCCAAGTTTGAAATGGAAATGATTTGAGGGCATAGAAGAGTTCAGGAGCATGATACAGAAAGCATAAGTGTGGGGCGAGTCTTGGTAAATGTGTGGCATTGAATGTAATTCTGGTGAGAGGTCAGAAAGAATTAAAGATAACAGAGAGACCTCCTGTTATCTTAGAGAGTTACATAGCTAGAAAGTAGACTACTGCTAGAAATAGGAACATAAAATGTACTAAGATAACAAGGAGGTACTTGGGAGAGGCAAAGGATAATGGAAATTGTGTAATTATAATTTCAAAAATATTACTCTAAATAATTTTGGGTGACATGTCAGGTGGAAATGGCAATCATGTGATTAGAAATTAGAGGAATCCCCCCCCCAGCAATAGACAGAGAGACGCCTTGTTGGTGATGGTGACTTACATCAGTCAGCGGCAGAGCAGGTGATAGCTCTTTCTTTATTCATCCTCACTTGGTGCCTGGCTTAGTGGCCAAAGCTGTCTCATGCCTAGAACTCATAAAAATCAAATTAATTCAAATCAAATCCAGGCACAGTAGCCCCAGAAGAGAAAGACAGTAAAAACCTTCAGACTGCCATGACACCCACAGACCTGCCCTCCAGGGTGAGCCATAGACACTGGATGGCACCAATAGAGGATGTCACCCAGGAGCCCATCAGCCCTGTGGCCAGTCTGCAGCAAGAACCACCATAATGTACAAGGATGTTGTGGTCAGAAGGAAGAGAAAGAGAAGTGGAGCAACTTGAGCCTTATGAAGAGAGATGGAACTGGAGACTCAAGGGTGGAGAGGAGTAGCCTCTTATAAATGGCCAGCCCCTAGGATACCCAAGATATAAGATACAATTTCCTAAACACATGAAACTCAAGAAAAATGAAGACTGAAGTGTGGACACTATGCCCCTCCTTAGAAGTGGGAACAAAACACCCATGGAAGGAGTTACAGAGACAAAGTTTGGAGCTGAGATGAAAGGATGGACCATGTAGAGACTGCCATATCCAGGGATCCACCCCATAATCAGCATCCAAACGCTGACACCATTGCATACACTAGCAAGATTTTGCTGTTAGGACCCTGATATAGCTGTCTCTTGTGAGACTATGCCGGGGCCTAGCAAACACAGAAGTGGATGCTCACAGTCAGCTAATGGATGGATCACAGGGCTCCCAATGGAGGAGCTAGAGAAAGTAGCCAAGGAGCTAAAGGGATCTGCAACCCTATAGGTGGAACAACATTATGAACTAACCAGTACCCCGGAGCTCTTGACTCTAGCTGCATATGTATCAAAAGATGGCCTAGTCGGCCATCACTGGAAAGAGAGGCCCATTGGACACGCAAACTTTATATGCCCCAGTACAGGGGAACACCAGGGCCAAAAAGGGGAAGTGGGTGGGTAGGGGAATGAGGGTGGGTGGGTATAGGGGACTTTTGGTATAGCATTGGAAATGTAAATGAGCTAAATACCTAATAAAAATGAAAAATAAAATTAAAAAATAAAAATAAAAAAATAAATAAATGGCCAGCCCTGCCACCTAAGGCTGTGGTGAGGTCCCAGCCGACTGCTGAGGGCTATGGCTGAATCCGTGGCTATACAACAGCAGGGATCAGTGTTGATGTCCATGGCTCACATTATCACTAGAGAACATGGAGATGTCCCTGGTCTGGGCAGCTGCCAAGGAACACGTGGGGTCAGCACTTGGGAGGCCCTGCACCTCACCCGGGCAGCACAGTGGAGCTGGTTCTATCAGCAGGGGTGTAAGTGTGTGAGCTGACCCTGACCCTGCCACTTGTCTGCTGTGGAGTGGCACAGGAACAGAGGGTGACGCCTCAACCCTCCCCCAGCCCCAGCCTCTGCCCTCACCCTCCCCACCCCACCCCCACACCCCTTGCCACCAAAGCAGTTTGGAATGCTTTCCCCACCCCTCACCAACTTCATCACTCAAGAAAGGAGAGGAGGGTAAGAGCTCAGGTGAGCTTCCCCCCTCACTCATCTGCAGTGAAGAGGCATGGGAGTAGGGGGAATGCCTTGTCCCCTTGACCCTAACCAACTGCGGCAGTCAGGGGACCTGACTCGCCGGCAAGGAAGACGCCACAACAGGATTCTTCTGCACACGTTTATTGGGAGAGCTTGATAGAGAAGGCGAAAGACCCCGAGCCCCAGAACTGGCACTGCTTATATAGGCCTAGGAGTGGCGTGTCTATACCTGATTGGTTGTGCTTTCAGTACCTCATTTACATTCCCTGGGATGGGCTGTGACTTGGCAAGAAACCCTTATGCACATGTGCACATTGGTTGTTTACCTGAACTTAGAACTTCCGGGGGGGGGGGGGGATGGTGTTGGGGGGGTGGCCAGCGGTAGCCAGCGCCATCTTGTAATGGTGTATGTGGCTTCCCACAAAGGGATCTGGCTCCGGTGTCATGAAAGCAAGTGAGCTGGCCCTGTCTTTTGCCTGATGCAGCACTCAGGGAAATGGGCCCTGCAACTCATTTGGGCAGCACAGTAGAGCTGGCCCAAAGGTGATCTTGCCCCAAGGGTGTGAGAGGAGAGCTGTCACAGCCTCTCACAAGCTGCAGCACTTGGAAAAATGGGCTTAGAACCTTGACTGGCCAGCTCAGTGGAACTGATTCTGTTGCCGCAGGTGTGGGTGAGTTGACCCCGAGGACATGAGAGCAGAACTGATCCTGCCAATGGCAGCATTGGATGGCCTAGCCAGAACAGTGATGAAGAGCTCACCCTGGTGGTACACCTAAGGCAAAGATAGTGGGCTAACCAACCCAGCTACCATCCTGGCCTAGATCCAGAGCTCTGAAATTGGCTCACCTCAAAATCTATACCATCTGAGAAAGGTTGGGACACACAAAAAGGCCATTCCTACTGATCGAAAGCTGCAGGATCTCCATGACATGGCACAACAAGAAGACAATCAGGATGTCCCAATGAGGACCCAATATTGATAGTGTCACAGAAGTCAGAGATTCTTGAACCAGACCAATAACTCATCACAATGAGCATTTGCAAGTGAAGATGTATGGAGAGATACACTGTGAGACATACTAACTTCCGAGATGAGACCTTTTCTATGCTTTGTGTTGTTGTTGCTGCTGCTGCTCTTTGTGTGTGTGTGTGTGCGTGTCCGTGTGCGTGTGTGTTTTATTTGGAGGGAGAGGCTACAAGGGCAGAGTGGATATGAGTAGATGGAGGGATGAATGGGCTTGGGGTGCATAATATGAAACTCAAAGAATCAATAAAAAGTTTTTAAAATATAAAAGAAATTAACCAAACTTTTGAATTGTATTCAATTGCCACATAGAAAATATAAAACTTTTGCAAAACTTACACAAGATCAATCAAGCCTAAATTCCATTATAGATGGAGTAGATCATTTCCAGACCCCATCTGTTCCTGATGAGATACTGGGCCATGGGTAGGGAGGAAGAATCATTATTGTGATGAGTGTGGTCAATAGTAGGATTTCCACATCCCAGTAGCTGGCTCCACACCCATGAATATATGGGCAGCACTAACGGGACTTACTGAGTTGCCAATAAACAAACAAACAAACAAACATGACGTGAGATGGGGTGTGGGTAGGGGACATGGGAAGGGTTAGGGGACAAAATGGGCATAGATAAGATCATATTTCAGTGTTCACAAGTGTGAAATCCTCAAAAGTGTGATATTCCTTTTTAATGAACAAGGTAAAACTTGCAAATATATAACTGGTATAATGAAATGAGATTTTTAAGCACCATGTGAGAAGCACAGTTTGGTTTCTCCTTCCTACTTCTAGTAATGTGGGAAACAAACAAACTGATGAAGGGACTATTAAGCAAAGAGAACCAAAGATTATTATATGGACAATTACCAGCTTACAAATTTTGCAAAATAAGAGACTGCATTTCAAGATGGAACACCAACCTTTTTTAATTTATTTATTTATTCACTTTACATCCCAATAGCACTCCCCCCTCTCCTCCTAGGACCCCTCACAGAGATCCTCCCCTCATCCCCTCTTCCCTTCTCTGAGAAGGGGAAGACAGCCTGGTTATCAACCCACACACACACTCCCCACACATCAGTCACTGTACGACTAGGCGCATCCTCTTCCACGGATGCCATAGAAGGCAGGACATAATCCACAAGCAGGCAACAGGTTCGGGAACAGTCCTCATTCCAACTGGAGAAAAGGAGCCACATGAATACCAAGCTACACTTCTGCTACATACGTGCTGGGAGCCTAAGCTCAGCCCATGCTCACTGTTTGGCTGATGGGTCAATCTCTGAGACAACCCCCCTACCAAAGGTCTAGGTTAGTTGACTCTGTTGGTCTTCCCATGGAGTCCCTGTCCTCTTCAGGTTTCTCAATCCTTCCCTCAGCTCTTCCACAAGACTTCCCAAGCTCTACCTAAAGTTTGGCTGTGAGCATCTGCATCTTTCCATTGGCTGCTGGTGGAGCCTCTCAGATGACAGTCATGCTAAGCTCCAGTCTTCAAGCGTAACAGAGTATCAATAATATTGTCAGGGATTGGCCCTTGCCCAGGGGATGAGTCACAATTTAGACCAGGCATTGGTTGGCTATTCCCTTAGTCTCTGCTCTATCTTTGTTCTTGCACATTACGTAGACAGGACACATTTTGGGACAAAGATGTTGTTGACTGAGTTGCTTTCTTTATCCCTCCACTAGGAGTTCTGCCTAGCTACAAGAGTTGACTACTTCAGAATCTACATCCCCCATTGCAGGAGTTTCAGCTAAAGTTGTCCCCATAGATACCCTGGAGTTGCCTGCTCCATTCCAGGTCTCTAGCACACCCTGGAGATAGACACACACTCACACACACACATACACACACACACACACACACACACACACACACACACACACACACACACACACCCTGATCACCATAGAGTCCTGTTCTCTCTTCCCTGCTCTCCCTATACCTAATCCCCCTGCCTCACTCTCCCCTCTTTCACCCAGTTCCCTCCCTTCATGAACTTGTTTCATTTTCCCTTCTGATAAGGATTCAACCATCTTCCCGTGAAGTTCCCTTGTTATTTGGCTTCTTTGGGTCTGTGGATTGTAGCATAGTTATCCTGTATTTTATGGCTAATATCCACTTTTAAGTGAGTACATATCATGCATGTTCTTTTAGGTCTGGGTTAAATCATTGGAGACGATATTTTCTAGTTGGATCTAATTGCCTGCAAAATTCATGATGTACTTGTTTTTAATACCTAAAATTAAAGAACCACATTTTCTTTATCCATTCTTCAGTTAGGGGCATCTAGGTTGTTTCCAGTTTCTAGCTATTACAACTAAAGCTGCTGTGAACACAGTTGAATAAGTGTCATTGTGGGATGGTGGAGCATCTTTAGGCATATGCCTAGGAGTGATATAGCTTGGTGTTGAGGTAGAACTATTCCAACTTTTCTGAAAAAAAAAAGATGCCAAATTGATTTCCAGAGTGGTTGTACATGTTTGCACTCCGACCAGCAGTGTAGGAGGAGACACCAACCTTTTGCTGATGAATTTGGGCATATGATTTATGCCTCTAATCAATCATCTCAGAAAAAAAAAGTAAAAAGTAGAAGTGATTTATCCAGGGAAGATTTCTGATGAGCTTCTTGTATAATGGCAAGGCTCTACTTGATCACCACAGATGACTGCCAAGATTGCAGAGCACATATTGCCAAAACTTCAGCTTGAACAGAATGAAATAAAGGGAAGTTTTGGACCTAAGGGACTCTGTAGGCAGGCAAGAAGTTAACGTAGTTCCTAGGTAGAGAAAGTGCATCACGTTTTAAGACAGGAGAAAGAGGACTGTGATAGAACGGCCACACAATATAAAGACAGAGTTTCCTCCCACCTTTGAAGACCACAAAGAGCGCCAAGCCATAGATTAGTGTTCTCCACCCTTTGAAACGCATGGGACCTGTTTTGTCAGTGTGGAAGCTTCCCCACCTTCTTCCATTTTCCCCCTTTGGAAATAGATACACAGCTCCTACTCTATGCCTACCCCATCATTGCACTTTAGGAGCAGATTTCTTTTTCTCCTGCACACATCGAAAGGAATTCACCTTGGCATGGACCAAAGTCCTACACAAATCTGATTTAGATGATTTGGAACATATTGGAGAGTATAGGGGTTAATTACATTTAATGATGTCTGGGATTTAGAGTTGATGCTGGAATAATTAAAATTTGAAAATGTCATACTGGAGTGATGTTATCATCATATAGGAGGAGATGAAATTTTAAGCCCTTAACAGTTGGCTGTACTGGAATGAATTATGTCTGTCTAACACTAGTGTCCGCTTGGGAGACACGTTTTCTCTCTCTCTCTCTCTCTCTCTCTCTCTCTCTCTCTCTCTCTCTCTCTCTCTCTCTCTCTCAAAATGTGACTTATACTCGGTAATGCAGTATAACAGAAAAAAGTCACAAACTTTACTGTGTTGGGTTCTGTTAAATGATTTGTGCTTAAGACAGGAAGTATATTTGGATACAGACACATCCAGAAATGCAAAGAGGAAAGCCATGTGGAAATAGAAGTATGGGGTAGATAAAGTTCTCAAGCTTTGATGCTCAGGCATGAGGACCTGAGTTTCATCCTTAGAACCCACTGTTTAATAGCCATGTGTGGTGGCACACTTGTGACTAGACAGTTTTAGATCAACTTAACACAAGCTAGAGTCATCAGAGAGAAGGGAGCCTCAACTGAGAAAATGCCTCCCTAAGATCAGGCTGAGGTAAGCCTGTAGGGTGTTTCCTTAATCAGTGATTCATGGAGGAGAGGCTAGTCAATTGTGGATGATGCCATCCCTGGGCTGCTTGTTCTGGGTTCTATTAAAAAGCAGGCTGGGTAACAGGTGAGAAGCAAGCCAATAATAAGTGCCTCTCTAAGGCAACTACATAAGCTCCTGCCTCCAACTTCCTGCCCTGCTTGAGTTCCTGTCCTGAAACTTGGATGATGCTAAGGCATAAGATGAGTAAACCCTTTCCTCTCTGAGTTGCTTTGATCATGGCGTTTCATCCCAGCAATAGTAACCCTAACTAAGACAACTTGTAACCTATGCTAGGAACGCAGATCCCTCTGACTGGTCAGCCCAGACTAACCTCTTCCCAGTGAGAGACCTGACTATCTCAAAAAAAAATTTTTTTTATTTAAAAAAAAATTAAAAGCCTCAAAAGAAGAGGATGCACCTAATCCTGACCTAACCTTATAGAGTCTTGATGCCCCCAGGGGGTTGGTGAGGGGAGTAGGTGGGGGAGTGGAGGAGCACCCTTTCTAAGGTAAAGGGGAAGGGAGATAAGGTGAAGAACTCTGGGAGGGGGGACCTGGAAAGAGAGACAACATTTGGAATGTAAACAAATAAAATAATTTAATAAAAAAAGAAGTATGTGCTTACCCTCTAAGTACAAAGCCGACGTGTAGGTTCTTTGGTTTATATGTGTTTGGTAAACTTTAAAATAAATTCTTGTTATTAAAAACAAAAGAGAAGCAGGTGGATGATACCTGTGAAAGTGACACCTAAAGTTAATCTCTGACCTCCACAGGCCTGCATGGATGAACACATGCACACACTGAGAGGCGGAGGGAGGGAGGGAGGGGGAGGGGGAAGGAGAGGGAGAATAGGGAAGCAGGAATTTTGGAATTTTGGTGCCAAAGGCAAGGGCATGACAAGGCTGGTCGGTCAGCAACAGCCATAAAATAAAGAAGCACAGCAGGGTAGTTCCCTAGCTTTAGAGGAAGCACAGTTCTACCAATGACATCAGACTTTTGAACTCCACAACTAAGAGAGAATAAATTTCAGTTTCGTTAAGCCACTCAATTTGTAGAGTTTTTTTTTTAATGTAGGATGATGAGAGAGAGATTGGCAAATAAAACTAACAACATTAGAAACCTTTGAAAGCAAGAAAATTCAAAGAAAATAAGTAAATTATGTAATGAAAATTTATGGAATGGTAAATTGTTTAAGCCACTCATTCATTTAATTTCAAAGATGTTCATTGGACTATGAACAGGCATACTTTCAGAGATCAACAGAAGTAAAGAATCATTTCATACCCTCAAAGAAAAAAATATATGAAAAACTGCATTGCAAAGAGACAGGGTTTGAGAACTCTGTTAATTCTGTCTTCATAAACCCTTTGTAGACAGATAAGACAGTTGCTTAACCCATATTAACAGTTAATAAGGTAATTCTCAATCAAACAAGTTGATATCCAAGCCTACTCATAGCTCATCACTGACCTAATGCTTAAGCAGGACGGTGTAGCAGGGTTAAGTTCCCTCATAGCATACATAGAAACAAAAGCATATGTGATTTTTAAACTCCTTGGTTTTTCAATGTTTGTTCAATGACTGGCAATAATAATTTTATGAATCTGCATGAGCTAAACTGAGTTAAAATGTGGCTGTGGGGCTTGGGCGTGAGACTCTTGCCTATGGGATTTTTTTGTTCAGCTTAACGTGTGTGTATAGGACCTGAGGTGCTCCCCAGAGGCAGATAATATGTATAAGGACCCAGAGATCATTTATACATGGAACTCCTTATTTACTGCAGTGTGCATTTTGGTACGTGAGATTAAGTTTTAGTTATAGGAGTTTATAACAATACTCTCTAAAATGTGTTCACCAAACTAAGAAAACACTTTATCTTTCCCTTCTGAAAGCATATGAGTATGAAAACAAGGTTAAAGAGTGGAAATAATTGTCTTTGATGGGGTGTCATGGAGCAAACACTAGGCCTTGTGCATGCTTGGCAAGCATTCTACTACTAGAGCTGGCTTTTAAGAATTATTTCTTTTATTTTTGTGATTATAATATAATTATGTTTCCCCTTTTCTCTTTTTCCTCCAAACTTATACACGACTCCTTGCTATTTCAAACTCATGACTTAACTGTTTTTACATACATACATACATACATACATACATATATACATACATACATTCCTAAATACATAAGTACAACATGCTCAACCTGTATAAAGTTACTTGTATGTATGTTTTCAGAGCTGACCATTTAGAATTGGATAACCAATTGATATGCTCCTACTCTCAGTATTTCTTAGTTGTCTGTATTGCTTTGTGGGACTTAAGATCTGGCCTAGAAGAAGATGTGAGTTAAAATGGAATAGCCCTTTCTTTAAGATCTTGTGTCAGGAGATGAAAAATGACTACTGCAGACAAGAGAAAACACAAGTTAAAAAAACCTCAAGAAATAACAAAGAATAGTCAAGGCAAAGGGATTATAGTTTATATTATCATAGCACCCCATAGCTGAGACTACTGACGAAAAGATATCTAGTTTATGGTAAGTTGTTCGTACTTCTTGTTTGGTTGATCATTTTGTTGATAAATTGATTCTCCCAAGGTTAAACTATTTTCTGATATCCTTAACCATATGCAATCATCTTCCACTAAATCTCTCTGCAGCCAAGTAATTTCACTCCATACTTGGTGTCTCTTGTTCCTAGCATTGTAATGGAAAACTATGATGATGGTTCCTTGAAAGCATTATACATCGTCAATTCCTCCATCAGAAGCTACTTATCCACTCATTACTCTGCTCAGAGTTTCTTCCAATTCATCTTGGTCCTTCTGCTGCTGAGCTATCAAAATGGAATAGCCCTTTCTTTAAGAACCGTATTACTGAAGAACAGGACAATCTCCCTGGCATGCTGTGATTCCATTTTGTGTGTTTCCTGCCCCCAAAGAGTCTGCTATTTTCTGTGACTAGATACCATTGTAAAATCAAATCTGCTTTTCTGCCTGCTGCTTCCAGGCCATTCTTACAGTGAGTGTTCTAGGATTTGTCTCACCTACTTAGAGTCTGTTCCCAATATCCTGTCCCTAGGTAGTGTTGCTCCTTTTTTTTTTTTTTTTTTTTTTTTTTTCTGAGCTGAATTCCTACTTCCACTCTGCCAATACTTTCTGTCATTTTATGTCTGGTAGCATTTCTCAATTATTTCTCTCTCCAGTAGCCTTTTAGGGAATCCAGCCAACTGTGAGCATCTTATCATAAAGGAAAAGAAGTAGACATCCTTAACTGGGATGCTCCCAGGTCAACATTTCACTTTAAAGCTGCTTTTCCTCAGTTGGGGAAAAAGGCCAGAGGCAGAATGTTTTAAGGAGAGAGCTCTACATGTGTTAGACTGTGAATCTTGAGGCATAAGTTGTGTTGTGACACTAAATTTATATTCTTTAAACCAATCAGTCCCATCTGGTGCTCAGCTTCATAGTCTATTAAAACAAGAACTGAATGTGTTTGCAGAGTTCAATCACATTTTAGCAATATATAGTTTTTAAATATATGCCAAATCTAAATGAATTCACTGGACAAGAATGGTACTATTGGGATTTAAAGTTGAGAACTGCATGACTCATCCATCCTTGATGGGCATTTATGGATCCTTGGAAAGACTCATGTAAAGTCTATAAAGCACTGGACTGTATAATCTTTAAACCCCTCAGTGCTCTCTAGCTGTGGTGGTTTGAATAGGAATGGCACCCATAGATTCATGTGTTTGAATGCTTGGTCCATAGTGTTGCATTGTTGGAATAGGTGTGGCCTACTGATCAAGATATAGAACTTGCAGCTCCTACTGCAGCACCATGTCTGCCTATGTTCTTCCATGTTTCCCTGCCATGACAATAATGGAATAAACCTCTAAACTGTGTAAGTCAGCCCCAATTAAGTGCTTTTCTTTATAAGAGTTGCCATAATCATAGTGCCTCTTCACAGCAATAAAACTCTAACTGAGACATTAGCTCCAAAATAATAAAGTGTAAGATCAGAAAGAAGTGGATGGAACACAGGGCCCCCAATGGAGGAGCTAGAGAAAGTGCCCAAAGAGCTGAAGAGGTCTGCAACCCTATAGGTGGAACAACAATATGAACTAACCAGTACCCCCGGAGCTCGTGTCTCTAGCTGCATGTGTATCAGAAGATAGCCTAGTTGGCCATCACTGGAAATAGAGGCCCATTGGACATGCAAACTTTATAAGCCAGGAGAACACCAGGGCCAAGAAGTGGGAGTAGATGGGTAGGGGAGTAGGGGTAGGAGGGTATGGGGGACTTTTGGGATAGCATTTGAAATGTAAATGAAGAAAATACCTAATAGAATTTAAATTAAATTATAACAAATTAAAAAAACTATTGTATTGATTACAGGAAATTTTCAATCAATGTATTTTGATAGTATTCAGTCCCCAATCTTTCACTATCCCCCCTCAGATCTCAATTTTCCCACTTCACTGCTACCCAACTTCTTCCCCTTTGAAAGAATTAATAATTCATTGAGCCTTTGGATACACAAGATATAAGATACAATTTGTTAAACTCATGAAACTCAAGAAGAACGAAGACCAAAGTGTGGACACTTTGCCCCTTCCTAGAAATGGGAACAAAACACCCATGGAAGGAGTTACAGAGACAAAATTTGGAGCTGTGACGAAAGGATGGACCATCTAGTGATTGCCATATCCAGGGATCCATCCCATAATCAGCTTCCAAATGCTGACACCATTGCATACACTAGCAAGGTTTTGCTGAAAGGACCCAGATATAGCTGTGTCTTGTGAGACTATGCCGGGGCCTAGCAAACACAGAAGTGGATGCTCACAGTCAGCTATTGGATGGGTCACACGGCCCCCAATGGAAGAGCTAGAGAAAGTACCCAAGGAGCTAAGGGGAACTGCAACCCTATAGGTGGAACAACAATATGAACTAAGCAGTACCCCGGAGCTCTTGTCTCTAGCTGCATATGTATCAAAAGATGGCCTAATGAGCCATCACTGGAAAGAGAGGCCCTTTGGACTTACAAACTTTATATGCCCCAGTACAGGGGAACGCCAGGGCCAAAAAGGGGGAGTGGGAGGGTAGGGGATGGGGGGGTGAGTATGGGGGACTTTTGGGATAGCATTGGAAATGTAAATGAGAAAAATACCTAATAAAAATAAATTTAAAAAATTAAGAAATATAAAAAAGATCGATATTTATGATATTTCTTCATTAAATTCTACTTTACAAATTGAAAAAAAAATAATTCATTGAGCCAAATTTTTGCTACCAATACATTCCTGAATGCAGGACTATTCACTAGAGAACACTGTTTAAATAAAATTAAAAGATCCTCCCCAAGAAATCATCACCCATTTCATTGCTTCTCAAATAGGGGTAGGGGCCTGTCAACCCCTTCCCACTCCATGCTGGAATACTGACTGGCTTGACCAGAGATACTGTGACTTAATGAATGCACAAGTCCTATCACATCCAAGACACCTGTTTGATCCAGTCCTCCATGACCTCTGATTCCTACAATCCTTCCACCCTCTCTTCTACAGCGGTCCCCTAAGCCTTGGGAATGGAAGAGTGATAGAAGTGTCTCATTTATGACTTAGCACTCCACTGACACTTAATCTCTGAACTACTACCATTTGTGAGTTTTTGCATTCACCACTATCCACTGTACAATGAAACTTCTCCAAAGAGATCTGAGAGCTGTATTAAACTGTGGAGAGTTACAAATTTAGAAAGCGTTTTGGTAGAATGTCTACTTTGCAAAATAATAGTAGTAAACCCTTGGATCTGGGAACTAAATAAACATAGGTTCTTGGCCATATTTATAGAACCAGAAACGTGTTCTAAAGTTGAATGGTCCTTTGATTTTTTTCCACTCTTAAACATTATTCATCTAATTAAATTTGTTCATTTGTTTGTTTCATACTTCTTTGCCTCTTCCATGTTGAAAGTTTCAGAAAGACAAGACTCTGCTCCCTGAGAGGAATGACATGCTCTCAAGATGCTCTCAATAATGGGGAGAGTTGGCAATGATACTTACTTATTTGTTTACTAAGTAGTATGTTCTAAATAATACTCTAATCAATTTAAACTATTAATTCAACAATCAACTGGTCCATATTCCTAGAAAACCAGAACTAAATTTACAAATCTCAGAAAAGGCTTTTCCCTAACTTGAGTAATAGATTCTTAAATCAGGTCAAGACACAAGGAATCAGAAGCACCTATTTCAACCCTAGCACAGTTGGGAACCAATTGTGTCCTTTTGCTTTAAAACAAAAACAAAAACAAAAAACAAAAACAAAAATAAAACAACATATTGCTTCATTTATTTTGTATGCATGTGTGTGCATGCATACATATTCTAAGCACACAAAATGTGTGCAGAGATTAGAGAACAACTTTTTGGAGTCAGTTCTTTCATGCCATTACCTGCTAAGTAATCTTGCCAGCCCAACTGTGTCTACTTCATAAGCAAAGCAGCAACATGGGATGAAAAACAGGCTCCATACCTTGTCACAATGCAAGTAAGAATACAAACATTTTAAAATAATCATTCATCAAGGTTCACCAATAGAGAGCTTTATATTGATTAGTACTTTCTGGGGCACAAACAATGGGATTGGAGGTTTGGTAGCCCTAACATAGTCACCAAATCCAGCACTTCTATAGAAAGCAAAGGGAGTTTTCATCTATGTAGCTAGAAGGATGAATCGATCACTGCCAGTCACTGGGAGCGCAGGAGAAGGTGTAAGATGAGGAAAGTGCAGGCATATAATCATGCTGGGAAATGCTCAGACCTTTTCTTCTATCTACAACAGTTCAGAATTCGGGTTCAACAGATTCTGATTAAATATGGCCCCTGACTTTCTGGCCAACTAGGTCTGATGTCCTCTTTTCCAACAATACAAGTGCTTAGGTCCTTATTTCACAATGCTAAGTACAATTTTCAATTGGGTCCATAGTGAGTTAACAAGACGTGTATCTTCCACCAGACTTAGCCAAGAGCCCTTTGAACATGGAAGCTTGTTAGCATCATTTCCATCCCATCCAGGCTCAGTGCTTAACAAGTTCATGGATCTTAGTGAACATTGCATAAGCAACCAAATAAGTTGGTAAGTCTGTGAGGTTTTATAAAGCCTTATTGAAAGGCTATGAACATCCCAGTATCCCAAGGAAGAGGGTTCATGCAAAGTTTTTGTTGCTTTTTGATTAATTCATTCTTTATTAGCAGGGTTTGAGAGCTGAGGACAGCCAAATGAAGAAGTTTGTTTGTGTCACACAAGTACCATTTAAGAAAATTATTTTCAAGTTTTTCTAACAAAAATTACTCTCTGGGTTCTTCAGAATATTGGAGATAGATTTACCTGAAGACCCAGCTATACCACTCTTGGGAATATACCCAAAAGATGCCCCACCATGCCATAGGGGCACATATTCCACTATGTTCTTAGTGGCCTTATTTGTGATAGCCAGAAGCTGGAAGCAACATATATGACCCATGACAGAAGAATGGATACAGAAAATGTGGTTTATTTACACAAGGGAATACTACTTAGCTATTAAGAACAAGGGTATTCTGAGTTTTGCAGGCAAATG